>NW_027269261.1:17170981-17914280 GCF_023055355.1 Agelaius tricolor | reverse complement strand
GTTGTACGGCTACGTCTTTCGCCTTTCCGAAGACGCCACGCTCTCCGTCTCCCGGAGGCCAAGATGCGGCTTCTTGGCGCACAGAGCCTTGTGCCAGTCTCGCTGAGCTCCGGAGAGCGGCTTCTGCAGAAAGACGCCCGGGACCGGCGCTTAGTTTCGGAGTCTTCTGTACCTTCGTCTTCTGCGTCTCTTGTCGCCCGCATCTCATAACAAATGCCTTTCTTCTACGTGTCGGGAAAAGAAACTGTGCCAGTAGAGAGTACTACATCTCCGATGGTGGTCTAGAGGTTGCACAGAGGTCTTCAGAGTGCTTTGCAAGAAACAAAAGGCAGTTTTCTAAGACGCTTTCCATTCCAGTGGTAATGTGAATGGAAAAGGCAGAAGAGTCGTACAAGACTGTTTCCTATGAGTTTGCAAGCTGCGCACACATTCCCAGTGTTGTACGGCTTGGTTCTTCGCCTTTGGGAAGCTGCCGCTCTCTCCGTCTCCCGGAGGCGAAGAAGCGGCTTCTTGGCGCGCAGAGCCTTGTGCCGGTCTCGCTGCGCTCCGGAGCTTGGCTCCTGTAGAAAGGCGCCCGGGACCGGCGCTTAGCTTCTGAGCTCCGTATCTTCGTCTTTAGCGGCTCCATCTGTCGCCTACATCTTTGCAGAAAACTTGTCCACTATGGCTCGCAAGGAAAATTGTGCCACTACAGAAAAGATCTGCCATCGTCTTCTAGAGGTTGCACGGAGGTCTGCAGAGGGTTTAGCAAGAAGCAAAACAAAGTTGTCCAAAACTCCTTCCATTCCAATGGTAATGTGAATGGAAAATGTAGGAGAGGTAAAAGGTACTGTTTCCCATGAGTTTGCAAGCTGCGCACACAAGCCCTGTGTGGCACGCCTTGGTTCTTCGCCTTTGGGAAGCTGCCGCTCTCTCCGTCTCCCGGAGGCGAAGAAGCGGCTTCTTGGCGCGCAGAGCACTGTGCCGGTCGCAGAGCTTTTTGCCGGGAGGGGGGGGGGGGGCACTCTGCTGCACGGCTTCTGCCGAAAGACGCCGGGAAGCAGCGCTTAGCTTCGGACAGTTCCCTGTCTTCGTCTTTAGCGTCTCTTATCCTTCTACATCTTAGCAAAAACTTGACCATGATGTCTCGCAAGGAGAAACTGTGCCGGAGCAGAATACATCTCCGATCTTGTTCTTGAAGTGGCAGAGAGGTCTGCAGAGTGTTTTGCAAGAAGAACAAGACAGTTGTCCAAGACTGCTGCCATTCAAATGGTAGCGTGGATGGAAAATGCAGGAGCGTTGTAAGGTACGGTTTTCTATTCGTTTGCAAGCTGCGCATAGAATCCCAGTGATCTGCGGCTTCGTCCTTCTCCTTTTGGAAGCTGCTGCTCGCTCTGCCTCCCGGAGGCGAAGAAGCGGCTTCTTGGCGCACAGAGCACTGTGCCGCTCTCAGAGCACTGTGCCCGTCGCGGTGGGCTCTAGTGCCAGGCTTCTGCCAAAAGACTCCGGGGACCGGCCCTTAGCTGCGGAGAGCTCCGTGTCTCCGTCTTCTACGTCTCTTCTCGCCTACAGCTTAGCAAAAAGTTTTCCCACTACGTCTCGCAAAGAGGAAGTGTGCCAGGAGGGAAAACATCCCCAGTTTTGTTCTAGACGTTTTACAGAAGGACTGTCGTGTGTTTTGCAAGAAGCAAAACACGGTTGTTCTGAAAGGAATAGATTCAAACGGTAGTGTGACTGGAAAAGGCAGGAGAGGATAAAGGTACTGTTTTCTATGATTTCGCAAGCCGCCCACACATTCCCAGTGTTGTACGGCTACGTCTTTCGCCTTCCCGAAGATGCCAGGCTCTCCGTCTCCCGGAGGCGAGGAAGCGGCTTCTTGGCGCACAGAGCATTTTGCTGCTCTCAGAGCATTGTGCCGGTCGTGGTGGGCTCCGGAGCTTGGCACCTGGAGATAGATGCCTGGGACCGGCGCTTAGCTTCGAAGCCCTCCGTATCTTCGTGTTTAGTCTCTCTTGTCGCCTCCATCTTAGCGAAATGCTTTTCCGCTACGTCTCGCAAAGAGAAAGTGTGCCAGGACAGAAAACATCTCCGATTTTCTGCTCAAAGTCGTACGGAGGACTGCAGAGTGTTTTGCAAGAAGCAAAACAAAGTTGTTCCGAACGGCTTATAGTCAAATGTTAGTGTGACTGGAAAAGGCAGGAGAGTGGTAAGGTACTGTTTTCTATGCGTTTGCAAGCTGCGCACACATTCCCAGTGTTGTACGGCTACGTCTTTCGCCTTTCCGAAGACGCCACGCTCTCCGTCTCCCGGAGGCCAAGATGCGGCTTCTTGGCGCACAGAGCCTTGTGCCGGTCTCGCTGAGCTCCGGAGAGCGGCTTCTGCAGAAAGACGCCCGGGACCGGCGCTTAGTTTCGGAGTCTTCTGTACCTTCGTCTTCTGCGTCTCTTGTCGCCCGCATCTCATAACAAATGCCTTTCTTCTACGTGTCGGGAAAAGAAACTGTGCCAGTAGAGAGTACTACATCTCCGATGGTGGTCTAGAGGTTGCACAGAGGTCTTCAGAGTGCTTTGCAAGAAACAAAAGGCAGTTTTCTAAGACGCTTTCCATTCCAGTGGTAATGTGAATGGAAAAGGCAGAAGAGTCGTACAAGACTGTTTCCTATGAGTTTGCAAGCTGCGCACACATTCCCACTGTTGTACGGCTTGGTTCTTCGCCTTTGGGAAGCTGCCGCTCTCTCCGTCTCCCGGAGGCGAAGAAGCGGCTTCTTGGCGCGCAGAGCCTTGTGCCGGTCTCGCTGCGCTCCGGAGCTTGGCTCCTGTAGAAAGGCGCCCGGGACCGGCGCTTAGCTTCTGAGCTCCGTATCTTCGTCTTTAGCGGCTCCATCTGTCGCCTACATCTTTGCAGAAAACTTGTCCACTATGGCTCGCAAGGAAAATTGTGCCACTACAGAAAAGATCTGCCATCGTCTTCTAGAGGTTGCACGGAGGTCTGCAGAGGGTTTAGCAAGAAGCAAAACAAAGTTGTCCAAAACTCCTTCCATTCCAATGGTAATGTGAATGGAAAATGTAGGAGAGGTAAAAGGTACTGTTTCCTATGAGTTTGCAAGCTGCGCACACAAGCCCTGTGTGGCACGCCTTGGTTCTTCGCCTTTGGGAAGCTGCCGCTCTCTCCGTCTCCCGGAGGCGAAGAAGCGGCTTCTTGGCGCGCAGAGCACTGTGCCGGTCGCAGAGCTTTTTGCCGGGAGGGGGGGGGGGGGCACTCTGCTGCACGGCTTCTGCCGAAAGACGCCGGGAAGCAGCGCTTAGCTTCGGACAGTTCCCTGTCTTCGTCTTTAGCGTCTCTTATCCTTCTACATCTTAGCAAAAACTTGACCATGATGTCTCGCAAGGAGAAACTGTGCCGGAGCAGAATACATCTCCGATCTTGTTCTTGAAGTGGCAGAGAGGTCTGCAGAGTGTTTTGCAAGAAGAACAAGACAGTTGTCCAAGACTGCTGCCATTCAAATGGTAGCGTGGATGGAAAATGCAGGAGCGTTGTAAGGTACGGTTTTCTATTCGTTTGCAAGCTGCGCATAGAATCCCAGTGATCTGCGGCTTCGTCCTTCTCCTTTTGGAAGCTGCTGCTCGCTCTGCCTCCCGGAGGCGAAGAAGCGGCTTCTTGGCGCACAGAGCACTGTGCCGCTCTCAGAGCACTGTGCCCGTCGCGGTGGGCTCTAGTGCCAGGCTTCTGCCAAAAGACTCCGGGGACCGGCCCTTAGCTGCGGAGAGCTCCGTGTCTCCGTCTTCTACGTCTCTTCTCGCCTACAGCTTAGCAAAAAGTTTTCCCACTACGTCTCGCAAAGAGGAAGTGTGCCAGGAGGGAAAACATCCCCAGTTTTGTTCTAGACGTTTTACAGAAGGACTGTCGTGTGTTTTGCAAGAAGCAAAACACGGTTGTTCTGAAAGGAATAGATTCAAACGGTAGTGTGACTGGAAAAGGCAGGAGAGGATAAAGGTACTGTTTTCTATGATTTCGCAAGCCGCCCACACATTCCCAGTGTTGTACGGCTACGTCTTTCGCCTTCCCGAAGATGCCAGGCTCTCCGTCTCCCGGAGGCGAGGAAGCGGCTTCTTGGCGCACAGAGCATTTTGCTGCTCTCAGAGCATTGTGCCGGTCGTGGTGGGCTCCGGAGCTTGGCACCTGGAGATAGATGCCTGGGACCGGCGCTTAGCTTCGAAGCCCTCCGTATCTTCGTGTTTAGTCTCTCTTGTCGCCTCCATCTTAGCGAAATGCTTTTCCGCTACGTCTCGCAAAGAGAAAGTGTGCCAGGACAGAAAACATCTCCGATTTTCTGCTCAAAGTCGTACGGAGGACTGCAGAGTGTTTTGCAAGAAGCAAAACAAAGTTGTTCCGAACGGCTTATAGTCAAATGTTAGTGTGACTGGAAAAGGCAGGAGAGTGGTAAGGTACTGTTTTCTATGCGTTTGCAAGCTGCGCACACATTCCCAGTGTTGTACGGCTACGTCTTTCGCCTTTCCGAAGACGCCACGCTCTCCGTCTCCCGGAGGCCAAGATGCGGCTTCTTGGCGCACAGAGCCTTGTGCCGGTCTCGCTGAGCTCCGGAGAGCGGCTTCTGCAGAAAGACGCCCGGGACCGGCGCTTAGTTTCGGAGTCTTCTGTACCTTCGTCTTCTGCGTCTCTTGTCGCCCGCATCTCATAACAAATGCCTTTCTTCTACGTGTCGGGAAAAGAAACTGTGCCAGTAGAGAGTACTACATCTCCGATGGTGGTCTAGAGGTTGCACAGAGGTCTTCAGAGTGCTTTGCAAGAAACAAAAGGCAGTTTTCTAAGACGCTTTCCATTCCAGTGGTAATGTGAATGGAAAAGGCAGAAGAGTCGTACAAGACTGTTTCCTATGAGTTTGCAAGCTGCGCACACATTCCCAGTGTTGTACGGCTTGGTTCTTCGCCTTTGGGAAGCTGCCGCTCTCTCCGTCTCCCGGAGGCGAAGAAGCGGCTTCTTGGCGCGCAGAGCCTTGTGCCGGTCTCGCTGCGCTCCGGAGCTTGGCTCCTGTAGAAAGGCGCCCGGGACCGGCGCTTAGCTTCTGAGCTCCGTATCTTCGTCTTTAGCGGCTCCATCTGTCGCCTACATCTTTGCAGAAAACTTGTCCACTATGGCTCGCAAGGAAAATTGTGCCACTACAGAAAAGATCTGCCATCGTCTTCTAGAGGTTGCACGGAGGTCTGCAGAGGGTTTAGCAAGAAGCAAAACAAAGTTGTCCAAAACTCCTTCCATTCCAATGGTAATGTGAATGGAAAATGTAGGAGAGGTAAAAGGTACTGTTTCCCATGAGTTTGCAAGCTGCGCACACAAGCCCTGTGTGGCACGCCTTGGTTCTTCGCCTTTGGGAAGCTGCCGCTCTCTCCGTCTCCCGGAGGCGAAGAAGCGGCTTCTTGGCGCGCAGAGCACTGTGCCGGTCGCAGAGCTTTTTGCCGGGAGGGGGGGGGGGGGCACTCTGCTGCACGGCTTCTGCCGAAAGACGCCGGGAAGCAGCGCTTAGCTTCGGACAGTTCCCTGTCTTCGTCTTTAGCGTCTCTTATCCTTCTACATCTTAGCAAAAACTTGACCATGATGTCTCGCAAGGAGAAACTGTGCCGGAGCAGAATACATCTCCGATCTTGTTCTTGAAGTGGCAGAGAGGTCTGCAGAGTGTTTTGCAAGAAGAACAAGACAGTTGTCCAAGACTGCTGCCATTCAAATGGTAGCGTGGATGGAAAATGCAGGAGCGTTGTAAGGTACGGTTTTCTATTCGTTTGCAAGCTGCGCATAGAATCCCAGTGATCTGCGGCTTCGTCCTTCTCCTTTTGGAAGCTGCTGCTCGCTCTGCCTCCCGGAGGCGAAGAAGCGGCTTCTTGGCGCACAGAGCACTGTGCCGCTCTCAGAGCACTGTGCCCGTCGCGGTGGGCTCTAGTGCCAGGCTTCTGCCAAAAGACTCCGGGGACCGGCCCTTAGCTGCGGAGAGCTCCGTGTCTCCGTCTTCTACGTCTCTTCTCGCCTACAGCTTAGCAAAAAGTTTTCCCACTACGTCTCGCAAAGAGGAAGTGTGCCAGGAGGGAAAACATCCCCAGTTTTGTTCTAGACGTTTTACAGAAGGACTGTCGTGTGTTTTGCAAGAAGCAAAACACGGTTGTTCTGAAAGGAATAGATTCAAACGGTAGTGTGACTGGAAAAGGCAGGAGAGGATAAAGGTACTGTTTTCTATGATTTCGCAAGCCGCCCACACATTCCCAGTGTTGTACGGCTACGTCTTTCGCCTTCCCGAAGATGCCAGGCTCTCCGTCTCCCGGAGGCGAGGAAGCGGCTTCTTGGCGCACAGAGCATTTTGCTGCTCTCAGAGCATTGTGCCGGTCGTGGTGGGCTCCGGAGCTTGGCACCTGGAGATAGATGCCTGGGACCGGCGCTTAGCTTCGAAGCCCTCCGTATCTTCGTGTTTAGTCTCTCTTGTCGCCTCCATCTTAGCGAAATGCTTTTCCGCTACGTCTCGCAAAGAGAAAGTGTGCCAGGACAGAAAACATCTCCGATTTTCTGCTCAAAGTCGTACGGAGGACTGCAGAGTGTTTTGCAAGAAGCAAAACAAAGTTGTTCCGAACGGCTTATAGTCAAATGTTAGTGTGACTGGAAAAGGCAGGAGAGTGGTAAGGTACTGTTTTCTATGCGTTTGCAAGCTGCGCACACATTCCCAGTGTTGTACGGCTACGTCTTTCGCCTTTCCGAAGACGCCACGCTCTCCGTCTCCCGGAGGCCAAGATGCGGCTTCTTGGCGCACAGAGCCTTGTGCCGGTCTCGCTGAGCTCCGGAGAGCGGCTTCTGCAGAAAGACGCCCGGGACCGGCGCTTAGTTTCGGAGTCTTCTGTACCTTCGTCTTCTGCGTCTCTTGTCGCCCGCATCTCATAACAAATGCCTTTCTTCTACGTGTCGGGAAAAGAAACTGTGCCAGTAGAGAGTACTACATCTCCGATGGTGGTCTAGAGGTTGCACAGAGGTCTTCAGAGTGCTTTGCAAGAAACAAAAGGCAGTTTTCTAAGACGCTTTCCATTCCAGTGGTAATGTGAATGGAAAAGGCAGAAGAGTCGTACAAGACTGTTTCCTATGAGTTTGCAAGCTGCGCACACATTCCCACTGTTGTACGGCTTGGTTCTTCGCCTTTGGGAAGCTGCCGCTCTCTCCGTCTCCCGGAGGCGAAGAAGCGGCTTCTTGGCGCGCAGAGCCTTGTGCCGGTCTCGCTGCGCTCCGGAGCTTGGCTCCTGTAGAAAGGCGCCCGGGACCGGCGCTTAGCTTCTGAGCTCCGTATCTTCGTCTTTAGCGGCTCCATCTGTCGCCTACATCTTTGCAGAAAACTTGTCCACTATGGCTCGCAAGGAAAATTGTGCCACTACAGAAAAGATCTGCCATCGTCTTCTAGAGGTTGCACGGAGGTCTGCAGAGGGTTTAGCAAGAAGCAAAACAAAGTTGTCCAAAACTCCTTCCATTCCAATGGTAATGTGAATGGAAAATGTAGGAGAGGTAAAAGGTACTGTTTCCTATGAGTTTGCAAGCTGCGCACACAAGCCCTGTGTGGCACGCCTTGGTTCTTCGCCTTTGGGAAGCTGCCGCTCTCTCCGTCTCCCGGAGGCGAAGAAGCGGCTTCTTGGCGCGCAGAGCACTGTGCCGGTCGCAGAGCTTTTTGCCGGGAGGGGGGGGGGGGCACTCTGCTGCACGGCTTCTGCCGAAAGACGCCGGGAAGCAGCGCTTAGCTTCGGACAGTTCCCTGTCTTCGTCTTTAGCGTCTCTTATCCTTCTACATCTTAGCAAAAACTTGACCATGATGTCTCGCAAGGAGAAACTGTGCCGGAGCAGAATACATCTCCGATCTTGTTCTTGAAGTGGCAGAGAGGTCTGCAGAGTGTTTTGCAAGAAGAACAAGACAGTTGTCCAAGACTGCTGCCATTCAAATGGTAGCGTGGATGGAAAATGCAGGAGCGTTGTAAGGTACGGTTTTCTATTCGTTTGCAAGCTGCGCATAGAATCCCAGTGATCTGCGGCTTCGTCCTTCTCCTTTTGGAAGCTGCTGCTCGCTCTGCCTCCCGGAGGCGAAGAAGCGGCTTCTTGGCGCACAGAGCACTGTGCCGCTCTCAGAGCACTGTGCCCGTCGCGGTGGGCTCTAGTGCCAGGCTTCTGCCAAAAGACTCCGGGGACCGGCCCTTAGCTGCGGAGAGCTCCGTGTCTCCGTCTTCTACGTCTCTTCTCGCCTACAGCTTAGCAAAAAGTTTTCCCACTACGTCTCGCAAAGAGGAAGTGTGCCAGGAGGGAAAACATCCCCAGTTTTGTTCTAGACGTTTTACAGAAGGACTGTCGTGTGTTTTGCAAGAAGCAAAACACGGTTGTTCTGAAAGGAATAGATTCAAACGGTAGTGTGACTGGAAAAGGCAGGAGAGGATAAAGGTACTGTTTTCTATGATTTCGCAAGCCGCCCACACATTCCCAGTGTTGTACGGCTACGTCTTTCGCCTTCCCGAAGATGCCAGGCTCTCCGTCTCCCGGAGGCGAGGAAGCGGCTTCTTGGCGCACAGAGCATTTTGCTGCTCTCAGAGCATTGTGCTGGTCGTGGTGGGCTCCGGAGCTTGGCACCTGGAGATAGATGCCTGGGACCGGCGCTTAGCTTCGAAGCCCTCCGTATCTTCGTGTTTAGTCTCTCTTGTCGCCTCCATCTTAGCGAAATGCTTTTCCGCTACGTCTCGCAAAGAGAAAGTGTGCCAGGACAGAAAACATCTCCGATTTTCTGCTCAAAGTCGTACGGAGGACTGCAGAGTGTTTTGCAAGAAGCAAAACAAAGTTGTTCCGAACGGCTTATAGTCAAATGTTAGTGTGACTGGAAAAGGCAGGAGAGTGGTAAGGTACTGTTTTCTATGCGTTTGCAAGCTGCGCACACATTCCCAGTGTTGTACGGCTACGTCTTTCGCCTTTCCGAAGACGCCACGCTCTCCGTCTCCCGGAGGCCAAGATGCGGCTTCTTGGCGCACAGAGCCTTGTGCCGGTCTCGCTGAGCTCCGGAGAGCGGCTTCTGCAGAAAGACGCCCGGGACCGGCGCTTAGTTTCGGAGTCTTCTGTACCTTCGTCTTCTGCGTCTCTTGTCGCCCGCATCTCATAACAAATGCCTTTCTTCTACGTGTCGGGAAAAGAAACTGTGCCAGTAGAGAGTACTACATCTCCGATGGTGGTCTAGAGGTTGCACAGAGGTCTTCAGAGTGCTTTGCAAGAAACAAAAGGCAGTTTTCTAAGACGCTTTCCATTCCAGTGGTAATGTGAATGGAAAAGGCAGAAGAGTCGTACAAGACTGTTTCCTATGAGTTTGCAAGCTGCGCACACATTCCCAGTGTTGTACGGCTTGGTTCTTCGCCTTTGGGAAGCTGCCGCTCTCTCCGTCTCCCGGAGGCGAAGAAGCGGCTTCTTGGCGCGCAGAGCCTTGTGCCGGTCTCGCTGCGCTCCGGAGCTTGGCTCCTGTAGAAAGGCGCCCGGGACCGGCGCTTAGCTTCTGAGCTCCGTATCTTCGTCTTTAGCGGCTCCATCTGTCGCCTACATCTTTGCAGAAAACTTGTCCACTATGGCTCGCAAGGAAAATTGTGCCACTACAGAAAAGATCTGCCATCGTCTTCTAGAGGTTGCACGGAGGTCTGCAGAGGGTTTAGCAAGAAGCAAAACAAAGTTGTCCAAAACTCCTTCCATTCCAATGGTAATGTGAATGGAAAATGTAGGAGAGGTAAAAGGTACTGTTTCCTATGAGTTTGCAAGCTGCGCACACAAGCCCTGTGTGGCACGCCTTGGTTCTTCGCCTTTGGGAAGCTGCCGCTCTCTCCGTCTCCCGGAGGCGAAGAAGCGGCTTCTTGGCGCGCAGAGCACTGTGCCGGTCGCAGAGCTTTTTGCCGGGGGGGCACTCTGCTGCACGGCTTCTGCCGAAAGACGCCGGGAAGCAGCGCTTAGCTTCGGACAGTTCCCTGTCTTCGTCTTTAGCGTCTCTTATCCTTCTACATCTTAGCAAAAACTTGACCATGATGTCTCGCAAGGAGAAACTGTGCCGGAGCAGAATACATCTCCGATCTTGTTCTTGAAGTGGCAGAGAGGTCTGCAGAGTGTTTTGCAAGAAGAACAAGACAGTTGTCCAAGACTGCTGCCATTCAAATGGTAGCGTGGATGGAAAATGCAGGAGCGTTGTAAGGTACGGTTTTCTATTCGTTTGCAAGCTGCGCATAGAATCCCAGTGATCTGCGGCTTCGTCCTTCTCCTTTTGGAAGCTGCTGCTCGCTCTGCCTCCCGGAGGCGAAGAAGCGGCTTCTTGGCGCACAGAGCACTGTGCCGCTCTCAGAGCACTGTGCCCGTCGCGGTGGGCTCTAGTGCCAGGCTTCTGCCAAAAGACTCCGGGGACCGGCCCTTAGCTGCGGAGAGCTCCGTGTCTCCGTCTTCTACGTCTCTTCTCGCCTACAGCTTAGCAAAAAGTTTTCCCACTACGTCTCGCAAAGAGGAAGTGTGCCAGGAGGGAAAACATCCCCAGTTTTGTTCTAGACGTTTTACAGAAGGACTGTCGTGTGTTTTGCAAGAAGCAAAACACGGTTGTTCTGAAAGGAATAGATTCAAACGGTAGTGTGACTGGAAAAGGCAGGAGAGGATAAAGGTACTGTTTTCTATGATTTCGCAAGCCGCCCACACATTCCCAGTGTTGTACGGCTACGTCTTTCGCCTTCCCGAAGATGCCAGGCTCTCCGTCTCCCGGAGGCGAGGAAGCGGCTTCTTGGCGCACAGAGCATTTTGCTGCTCTCAGAGCATTGTGCCGGTCGTGGTGGGCTCCGGAGCTTGGCACCTGGAGATAGATGCCTGGGACCGGCGCTTAGCTTCGAAGCCCTCCGTATCTTCGTGTTTAGTCTCTCTTGTCGCCTCCATCTTAGCGAAATGCTTTTCCGCTACGTCTCGCAAAGAGAAAGTGTGCCAGGACAGAAAACATCTCCGATTTTCTGCTCAAAGTCGTACGGAGGACTGCAGAGTGTTTTGCAAGAAGCAAAACAAAGTTGTTCCGAACGGCTTATAGTCAAATGTTAGTGTGACTGGAAAAGGCAGGAGAGTGGTAAGGTACTGTTTTCTATGCGTTTGCAAGCTGCGCACACATTCCCAGTGTTGTACGGCTACGTCTTTCGCCTTTCCGAAGACGCCACGCTCTCCGTCTCCCGGAGGCCAAGATGCGGCTTCTTGGCGCACAGAGCCTTGTGCCGGTCTCGCTGAGCTCCGGAGAGCGGCTTCTGCAGAAAGACGCCCGGGACCGGCGCTTAGTTTCGGAGTCTTCTGTACCTTCGTCTTCTGCGTCTCTTGTCGCCCGCATCTCATAACAAATGCCTTTCTTCTACGTGTCGGGAAAAGAAACTGTGCCAGTAGAGAGTACTACATCTCCGATGGTGGTCTAGAGGTTGCACAGAGGTCTTCAGAGTGCTTTGCAAGAAACAAAAGGCAGTTTTCTAAGACGCTTTCCATTCCAGTGGTAATGTGAATGGAAAAGGCAGAAGAGTCGTACAAGACTGTTTCCTATGAGTTTGCAAGCTGCGCACACATTCCCAGTGTTGTACGGCTTGGTTCTTCGCCTTTGGGAAGCTGCCGCTCTCTCCGTCTCCCGGAGGCGAAGAAGCGGCTTCTTGGCGCGCAGAGCCTTGTGCCGGTCTCGCTGCGCTCCGGAGCTTGGCTCCTGTAGAAAGGCGCCCGGGACCGGCGCTTAGCTTCTGAGCTCCGTATCTTCGTCTTTAGCGGCTCCATCTGTCGCCTACATCTTTGCAGAAAACTTGTCCACTATGGCTCGCAAGGAAAATTGTGCCACTACAGAAAAGATCTGCCATCGTCTTCTAGAGGTTGCACGGAGGTCTGCAGAGGGTTTAGCAAGAAGCAAAACAAAGTTGTCCAAAACTCCTTCCATTCCAATGGTAATGTGAATGGAAAATGTAGGAGAGGTAAAAGGTACTGTTTCCTATGAGTTTGCAAGCTGCGCACACAAGCCCTGTGTGGCACGCCTTGGTTCTTCGCCTTTGGGAAGCTGCCGCTCTCTCCGTCTCCCGGAGGCGAAGAAGCGGCTTCTTGGCGCGCAGAGCACTGTGCCGGTCGCAGAGCTTTTTGCCGGGGGGGGGGGGGGGCACTCTGCTGCACGGCTTCTGCCGAAAGACGCCGGGAAGCAGCGCTTAGCTTCGGACAGTTCCCTGTCTTCGTCTTTAGCGTCTCTTATCCTTCTACATCTTAGCAAAAACTTGACCATGATGTCTCGCAAGGAGAAACTGTGCCGGAGCAGAATACATCTCCGATCTTGTTCTTGAAGTGGCAGAGAGGTCTGCAGAGTGTTTTGCAAGAAGAACAAGACAGTTGTCCAAGACTGCTGCCATTCAAATGGTAGCGTGGATGGAAAATGCAGGAGCGTTGTAAGGTACGGTTTTCTATTCGTTTGCAAGCTGCGCATAGAATCCCAGTGATCTGCGGCTTCGTCCTTCTCCTTTTGGAAGCTGCTGCTCGCTCTGCCTCCCGGAGGCGAAGAAGCGGCTTCTTGGCGCACAGAGCACTGTGCCGCTCTCAGAGCACTGTGCCCGTCGCGGTGGGCTCTAGTGCCAGGCTTCTGCCAAAAGACTCCGGGGACCGGCCCTTAGCTGCGGAGAGCTCCGTGTCTCCGTCTTCTACGTCTCTTCTCGCCTACAGCTTAGCAAAAAGTTTTCCCACTACGTCTCGCAAAGAGGAAGTGTGCCAGGAGGGAAAACATCCCCAGTTTTGTTCTAGACGTTTTACAGAAGGACTGTCGTGTGTTTTGCAAGAAGCAAAACACGGTTGTTCTGAAAGGAATAGATTCAAACGGTAGTGTGACTGGAAAAGGCAGGAGAGGATAAAGGTACTGTTTTCTATGATTTCGCAAGCCGCCCACACATTCCCAGTGTTGTACGGCTACGTCTTTCGCCTTCCCGAAGATGCCAGGCTCTCCGTCTCCCGGAGGCGAGGAAGCGGCTTCTTGGCGCACAGAGCATTTTGCTGCTCTCAGAGCATTGTGCCGGTCGTGGTGGGCTCCGGAGCTTGGCACCTGGAGATAGATGCCTGGGACCGGCGCTTAGCTTCGAAGCCCTCCGTATCTTCGTGTTTAGTCTCTCTTGTCGCCTCCATCTTAGCGAAATGCTTTTCCGCTACGTCTCGCAAAGAGAAAGTGTGCCAGGACAGAAAACATCTCCGATTTTCTGCTCAAAGTCGTACGGAGGACTGCAGAGTGTTTTGCAAGAAGCAAAACAAAGTTGTTCCGAACGGCTTATAGTCAAATGTTAGTGTGACTGGAAAAGGCAGGAGAGTGGTAAGGTACTGTTTTCTATGCGTTTGCAAGCTGCGCACACATTCCCAGTGTTGTACGGCTACGTCTTTCGCCTTTCCGAAGACGCCACGCTCTCCGTCTCCCGGAGGCCAAGATGCGGCTTCTTGGCGCACAGAGCCTTGTGCCGGTCTCGCTGAGCTCCGGAGAGCGGCTTCTGCAGAAAGACGCCCGGGACCGGCGCTTAGTTTCGGAGTCTTCTGTACCTTCGTCTTCTGCGTCTCTTGTCGCCCGCATCTCATAACAAATGCCTTTCTTCTACGTGTCGGGAAAAGAAACTGTGCCAGTAGAGAGTACTACATCTCCGATGGTGGTCTAGAGGTTGCACAGAGGTCTTCAGAGTGCTTTGCAAGAAACAAAAGGCAGTTTTCTAAGACGCTTTCCATTCCAGTGGTAATGTGAATGGAAAAGGCAGAAGAGTCGTACAAGACTGTTTCCTATGAGTTTGCAAGCTGCGCACACATTCCCAGTGTTGTACGGCTTGGTTCTTCGCCTTTGGGAAGCTGCCGCTCTCTCCGTCTCCCGGAGGCGAAGAAGCGGCTTCTTGGCGCGCAGAGCCTTGTGCCGGTCTCGCTGCGCTCCGGAGCTTGGCTCCTGTAGAAAGGCGCCCGGGACCGGCGCTTAGCTTCTGAGCTCCGTATCTTCGTCTTTAGCGGCTCCATCTGTCGCCTACATCTTTGCAGAAAACTTGTCCACTATGGCTCGCAAGGAAAATTGTGCCACTACAGAAAAGATCTGCCATCGTCTTCTAGAGGTTGCACGGAGGTCTGCAGAGGGTTTAGCAAGAAGCAAAACAAAGTTGTCCAAAACTCCTTCCATTCCAATGGTAATGTGAATGGAAAATGTAGGAGAGGTAAAAGGTACTGTTTCCTATGAGTTTGCAAGCTGCGCACACAAGCCCTGTGTGGCACGCCTTGGTTCTTCGCCTTTGGGAAGCTGCCGCTCTCTCCGTCTCCCGGAGGCGAAGAAGCGGCTTCTTGGCGCGCAGAGCACTGTGCCGGTCGCAGAGCTTTTTGCCGGGGGGGGGGGGGGGCACTCTGCTGCACGGCTTCTGCCGAAAGACGCCGGGAAGCAGCGCTTAGCTTCGGACAGTTCCCTGTCTTCGTCTTTAGCGTCTCTTATCCTTCTACATCTTAGCAAAAACTTGACCATGATGTCTCGCAAGGAGAAACTGTGCCGGAGCAGAATACATCTCCGATCTTGTTCTTGAAGTGGCAGAGAGGTCTGCAGAGTGTTTTGCAAGAAGAACAAGACAGTTGTCCAAGACTGCTGCCATTCAAATGGTAGCGTGGATGGAAAATGCAGGAGCGTTGTAAGGTACGGTTTTCTATTCGTTTGCAAGCTGCGCATAGAATCCCAGTGATCTGCGGCTTCGTCCTTCTCCTTTTGGAAGCTGCTGCTCGCTCTGCCTCCCGGAGGCGAAGAAGCGGCTTCTTGGCGCACAGAGCACTGTGCCGCTCTCAGAGCACTGTGCCCGTCGCGGTGGGCTCTAGTGCCAGGCTTCTGCCAAAAGACTCCGGGGACCGGCCCTTAGCTGCGGAGAGCTCCGTGTCTCCGTCTTCTACGTCTCTTCTCGCCTACAGCTTAGCAAAAAGTTTTCCCACTACGTCTCGCAAAGAGGAAGTGTGCCAGGAGGGAAAACATCCCCAGTTTTGTTCTAGACGTTTTACAGAAGGACTGTCGTGTGTTTTGCAAGAAGCAAAACACGGTTGTTCTGAAAGGAATAGATTCAAACGGTAGTGTGACTGGAAAAGGCAGGAGAGGATAAAGGTACTGTTTTCTATGATTTCGCAAGCCGCCCACACATTCCCAGTGTTGTACGGCTACGTCTTTCGCCTTCCCGAAGATGCCAGGCTCTCCGTCTCCCGGAGGCGAGGAAGCGGCTTCTTGGCGCACAGAGCATTTTGCTGCTCTCAGAGCATTGTGCCGGTCGTGGTGGGCTCCGGAGCTTGGCACCTGGAGATAGATGCCTGGGACCGGCGCTTAGCTTCGAAGCCCTCCGTATCTTCGTGTTTAGTCTCTCTTGTCGCCTCCATCTTAGCGAAATGCTTTTCCGCTACGTCTCGCAAAGAGAAAGTGTGCCAGGACAGAAAACATCTCCGATTTTCTGCTCAAAGTCGTACGGAGGACTGCAGAGTGTTTTGCAAGAAGCAAAACAAAGTTGTTCCGAACGGCTTATAGTCAAATGTTAGTGTGACTGGAAAAGGCAGGAGAGTGGTAAGGTACTGTTTTCTATGCGTTTGCAAGCTGCGCACACATTCCCAGTGTTGTACGGCTACGTCTTTCGCCTTTCCGAAGACGCCACGCTCTCCGTCTCCCGGAGGCCAAGATGCGGCTTCTTGGCGCACAGAGCCTTGTGCCGGTCTCGCTGAGCTCCGGAGAGCGGCTTCTGCAGAAAGACGCCCGGGACCGGCGCTTAGTTTCGGAGTCTTCTGTACCTTCGTCTTCTGCGTCTCTTGTCGCCCGCATCTCATAACAAATGCCTTTCTTCTACGTGTCGGGAAAAGAAACTGTGCCAGTAGAGAGTACTACATCTCCGATGGTGGTCTAGAGGTTGCACAGAGGTCTTCAGAGTGCTTTGCAAGAAACAAAAGGCAGTTTTCTAAGACGCTTTCCATTCCAGTGGTAATGTGAATGGAAAAGGCAGAAGAGTCGTACAAGACTGTTTCCTATGAGTTTGCAAGCTGCGCACACATTCCCAGTGTTGTACGGCTTGGTTCTTCGCCTTTGGGAAGCTGCCGCTCTCTCCGTCTCCCGGAGGCGAAGAAGCGGCTTCTTGGCGCGCAGAGCCTTGTGCCGGTCTCGCTGCGCTCCGGAGCTTGGCTCCTGTAGAAAGGCGCCCGGGACCGGCGCTTAGCTTCTGAGCTCCGTATCTTCGTCTTTAGCGGCTCCATCTGTCGCCTACATCTTTGCAGAAAACTTGTCCACTATGGCTCGCAAGGAAAATTGTGCCACTACAGAAAAGATCTGCCATCGTCTTCTAGAGGTTGCACGGAGGTCTGCAGAGGGTTTAGCAAGAAGCAAAACAAAGTTGTCCAAAACTCCTTCCATTCCAATGGTAATGTGAATGGAAAATGTAGGAGAGGTAAAAGGTACTGTTTCCTATGAGTTTGCAAGCTGCGCACACAAGCCCTGTGTGGCACGCCTTGGTTCTTCGCCTTTGGGAAGCTGCCGCTCTCTCCGTCTCCCGGAGGCGAAGAAGCGGCTTCTTGGCGCGCAGAGCACTGTGCCGGTCGCAGAGCTTTTTGCCGGGGGGGGGGGGGCACTCTGCTGCACGGCTTCTGCCGAAAGACGCCGGGAAGCAGCGCTTAGCTTCGGACAGTTCCCTGTCTTCGTCTTTAGCGTCTCTTATCCTTCTACATCTTAGCAAAAACTTGACCATGATGTCTCGCAAGGAGAAACTGTGCCGGAGCAGAATACATCTCCGATCTTGTTCTTGAAGTGGCAGAGAGGTCTGCAGAGTGTTTTGCAAGAAGAACAAGACAGTTGTCCAAGACTGCTGCCATTCAAATGGTAGCGTGGATGGAAAATGCAGGAGCGTTGTAAGGTACGGTTTTCTATTCGTTTGCAAGCTGCGCATAGAATCCCAGTGATCTGCGGCTTCGTCCTTCTCCTTTTGGAAGCTGCTGCTCGCTCTGCCTCCCGGAGGCGAAGAAGCGGCTTCTTGGCGCACAGAGCACTGTGCCGCTCTCAGAGCACTGTGCCCGTCGCGGTGGGCTCTAGTGCCAGGCTTCTGCCAAAAGACTCCGGGGACCGGCCCTTAGCTGCGGAGAGCTCCGTGTCTCCGTCTTCTACGTCTCTTCTCGCCTACAGCTTAGCAAAAAGTTTTCCCACTACGTCTCGCAAAGAGGAAGTGTGCCAGGAGGGAAAACATCCCCAGTTTTGTTCTAGACGTTTTACAGAAGGACTGTCGTGTGTTTTGCAAGAAGCAAAACACGGTTGTTCTGAAAGGAATAGATTCAAACGGTAGTGTGACTGGAAAAGGCAGGAGAGGATAAAGGTACTGTTTTCTATGATTTCGCAAGCCGCCCACACATTCCCAGTGTTGTACGGCTACGTCTTTCGCCTTCCCGAAGATGCCAGGCTCTCCGTCTCCCGGAGGCGAGGAAGCGGCTTCTTGGCGCACAGAGCATTTTGCTGCTCTCAGAGCATTGTGCCGGTCGTGGTGGGCTCCGGAGCTTGGCACCTGGAGATAGATGCCTGGGACCGGCGCTTAGCTTCGAAGCCCTCCGTATCTTCGTGTTTAGTCTCTCTTGTCGCCTCCATCTTAGCGAAATGCTTTTCCGCTACGTCTCGCAAAGAGAAAGTGTGCCAGGACAGAAAACATCTCCGATTTTCTGCTCAAAGTCGTACGGAGGACTGCAGAGTGTTTTGCAAGAAGCAAAACAAAGTTGTTCCGAACGGCTTATAGTCAAATGTTAGTGTGACTGGAAAAGGCAGGAGAGTGGTAAGGTACTGTTTTCTATGCGTTTGCAAGCTGCGCACACATTCCCAGTGTTGTACGGCTACGTCTTTCGCCTTTCCGAAGACGCCACGCTCTCCGTCTCCCGGAGGCCAAGATGCGGCTTCTTGGCGCACAGAGCCTTGTGCCGGTCTCGCTGAGCTCCGGAGAGCGGCTTCTGCAGAAAGACGCCCGGGACCGGCGCTTAGTTTCGGAGTCTTCTGTACCTTCGTCTTCTGCGTCTCTTGTCGCCCGCATCTCATAACAAATGCCTTTCTTCTACGTGTCGGGAAAAGAAACTGTGCCAGTAGAGAGTACTACATCTCCGATGGTGGTCTAGAGGTTGCACAGAGGTCTTCAGAGTGCTTTGCAAGAAACAAAAGGCAGTTTTCTAAGACGCTTTCCATTCCCGTGGTAATGTGAATGGAAAAGGCAGAAGAGTCGTACAAGACTGTTTCCTATGAGTTTGCAAGCTGCGCACACATTCCCACTGTTGTACGGCTTGGTTCTTCGCCTTTGGGAAGCTGCCGCTCTCTCCGTCTCCCGGAGGCGAAGAAGCGGCTTCTTGGCGCGCAGAGCCTTGTGCCGGTCTCGCTGCGCTCCGGAGCTTGGCTCCTGTAGAAAGGCGCCCGGGACCGGCGCTTAGCTTCTGAGCTCCGTATCTTCGTCTTTAGCGGCTCCATCTGTCGCCTACATCTTTGCAGAAAACTTGTCCACTATGGCTCGCAAGGAAAATTGTGCCACTACAGAAAAGATCTGCCATCGTCTTCTAGAGGTTGCACGGAGGTCTGCAGAGGGTTTAGCAAGAAGCAAAACAAAGTTGTCCAAAACTCCTTCCATTCCAATGGTAATGTGAATGGAAAATGTAGGAGAGGTAAAAGGTACTGTTTCCTATGAGTTTGCAAGCTGCGCACACAAGCCCTGTGTGGCACGCCTTGGTTCTTCGCCTTTGGGAAGCTGCCGCTCTCTCCGTCTCCCGGAGGCGAAGAAGCGGCTTCTTGGCGCGCAGAGCACTGTGCCGGTCGCAGAGCTTTTTGCCGGGGGGGGGGGGGGGCACTCTGCTGCACGGCTTCTGCCGAAAGACGCCGGGAAGCAGCGCTTAGCTTCGGACAGTTCCCTGTCTTCGTCTTTAGCGTCTCTTATCCTTCTACATCTTAGCAAAAACTTGACCATGATGTCTCGCAAGGAGAAACTGTGCCGGAGCAGAATACATCTCCGATCTTGTTCTTGAAGTGGCAGAGAGGTCTGCAGAGTGTTTTGCAAGAAGAACAAGACAGTTGTCCAAGACTGCTGCCATTCAAATGGTAGCGTGGATGGAAAATGCAGGAGCGTTGTAAGGTACGGTTTTCTATTCGTTTGCAAGCTGCGCATAGAATCCCAGTGATCTGCGGCTTCGTCCTTCTCCTTTTGGAAGCTGCTGCTCGCTCTGCCTCCCGGAGGCGAAGAAGCGGCTTCTTGGCGCACAGAGCACTGTGCCGCTCTCAGAGCACTGTGCCCGTCGCGGTGGGCTCTAGTGCCAGGCTTCTGCCAAAAGACTCCGGGGACCGGCCCTTAGCTGCGGAGAGCTCCGTGTCTCCGTCTTCTACGTCTCTTCTCGCCTACAGCTTAGCAAAAAGTTTTCCCACTACGTCTCGCAAAGAGGAAGTGTGCCAGGAGGGAAAACATCCCCAGTTTTGTTCTAGACGTTTTACAGAAGGACTGTCGTGTGTTTTGCAAGAAGCAAAACACGGTTGTTCTGAAAGGAATAGATTCAAACGGTAGTGTGACTGGAAAAGGCAGGAGAGGATAAAGGTACTGTTTTCTATGATTTCGCAAGCCGCCCACACATTCCCAGTGTTGTACGGCTACGTCTTTCGCCTTCCCGAAGATGCCAGGCTCTCCGTCTCCCGGAGGCGAGGAAGCGGCTTCTTGGCGCACAGAGCATTTTGCTGCTCTCAGAGCATTGTGCCGGTCGTGGTGGGCTCCGGAGCTTGGCACCTGGAGATAGATGCCTGGGACCGGCGCTTAGCTTCGAAGCCCTCCGTATCTTCGTGTTTAGTCTCTCTTGTCGCCTCCGTCTTAGCGAAATGCTTTTCCGCTACGTCTCGCAAAGAGAAAGTGTGCCAGGACAGAAAACATCTCCGATTTTCTGCTCAAAGTCGTACGGAGGACTGCAGAGTGTTTTGCAAGAAGCAAAACAAAGTTGTTCCGAACGGCTTATAGTCAAATGTTAGTGTGACTGGAAAAGGCAGGAGAGTGGTAAGGTACTGTTTTCTATGCGTTTGCAAGCTGCGCACACATTCCCAGTGTTGTACGGCTACGTCTTTCGCCTTTCCGAAGACGCCACGCTCTCCGTCTCCCGGAGGCCAAGATGCGGCTTCTTGGCGCACAGAGCCTTGTGCCGGTCTCGCTGAGCTCCGGAGAGCGGCTTCTGCAGAAAGACGCCCGGGACCGGCGCTTAGTTTCGGAGTCTTCTGTACCTTCGTCTTCTGCGTCTCTTGTCGCCCGCATCTCATAACAAATGCCTTTCTTCTACGTGTCGGGAAAAGAAACTGTGCCAGTAGAGAGTACTACATCTCCGATGGTGGTCTAGAGGTTGCACAGAGGTCTTCAGAGTGCTTTGCAAGAAACAAAAGGCAGTTTTCTAAGACGCTTTCCATTCCAGTGGTAATGTGAATGGAAAAGGCAGAAGAGTCGTACAAGACTGTTTCCTATGAGTTTGCAAGCTGCGCACACATTCCCACTGTTGTACGGCTTGGTTCTTCGCCTTTGGGAAGCTGCCGCTCTCTCCGTCTCCCGGAGGCGAAGAAGCGGCTTCTTGGCGCGCAGAGCCTTGTGCCGGTCTCGCTGCGCTCCGGAGCTTGGCTCCTGTAGAAAGGCGCCCGGGACCGGCGCTTAGCTTCTGAGCTCCGTATCTTCGTCTTTAGCGGCTCCATCTGTCGCCTACATCTTTGCAGAAAACTTGTCCACTATGGCTCGCAAGGAAAATTGTGCCACTACAGAAAAGATCTGCCATCGTCTTCTAGAGGTTGCACGGAGGTCTGCAGAGGGTTTAGCAAGAAGCAAAACAAAGTTGTCCAAAACTCCTTCCATTCCAATGGTAATGTGAATGGAAAATGTAGGAGAGGTAAAAGGTACTGTTTCCTATGAGTTTGCAAGCTGCGCACACAAGCCCTGTGTGGCACGCCTTGGTTCTTCGCCTTTGGGAAGCTGCCGCTCTCTCCGTCTCCCGGAGGCGAAGAAGCGGCTTCTTGGCGCGCAGAGCACTGTGCCGGTCGCAGAGCTTTTTGCCGGGGGGGGGGGGGGGCACTCTGCTGCACGGCTTCTGCCGAAAGACGCCGGGAAGCAGCGCTTAGCTTCGGACAGTTCCCTGTCTTCGTCTTTAGCGTCTCTTATCCTTCTACATCTTAGCAAAAACTTGACCATGATGTCTCGCAAGGAGAAACTGTGCCGGAGCAGAATACATCTCCGATCTTGTTCTTGAAGTGGCAGAGAGGTCTGCAGAGTGTTTTGCAAGAAGAACAAGACAGTTGTCCAAGACTGCTGCCATTCAAATGGTAGCGTGGATGGAAAATGCAGGAGCGTTGTAAGGTACGGTTTTCTATTCGTTTGCAAGCTGCGCATAGAATCCCAGTGATCTGCGGCTTCGTCCTTCTCCTTTTGGAAGCTGCTGCTCGCTCTGCCTCCCGGAGGCGAAGAAGCGGCTTCTTGGCGCACAGAGCACTGTGCCGCTCTCAGAGCACTGTGCCCGTCGCGGTGGGCTCTAGTGCCAGGCTTCTGCCAAAAGACTCCGGGGACCGGCCCTTAGCTGCGGAGAGCTCCGTGTCTCCGTCTTCTACGTCTCTTCTCGCCTACAGCTTAGCAAAAAGTTTTCCCACTACGTCTCGCAAAGAGGAAGTGTGCCAGGAGGGAAAACATCCCCAGTTTTGTTCTAGACGTTTTACAGAAGGACTGTCGTGTGTTTTGCAAGAAGCAAAACACGGTTGTTCTGAAAGGAATAGATTCAAACGGTAGTGTGACTGGAAAAGGCAGGAGAGGATAAAGGTACTGTTTTCTATGATTTCGCAAGCCGCCCACACATTCCCAGTGTTGTACGGCTACGTCTTTCGCCTTCCCGAAGATGCCAGGCTCTCCGTCTCCCGGAGGCGAGGAAGCGGCTTCTTGGCGCACAGAGCATTTTGCTGCTCTCAGAGCATTGTGCCGGTCGTGGTGGGCTCCGGAGCTTGGCACCTGGAGATAGATGCCTGGGACCGGCGCTTAGCTTCGAAGCCCTCCGTATCTTCGTGTTTAGTCTCTCTTGTCGCCTCCGTCTTAGCGAAATGCTTTTCCGCTACGTCTCGCAAAGAGAAAGTGTGCCAGGACAGAAAACATCTCCGATTTTCTGCTCAAAGTCGTACGGAGGACTGCAGAGTGTTTTGCAAGAAGCAAAACAAAGTTGTTCCGAACGGCTTATAGTCAAATGTTAGTGTGACTGGAAAAGGCAGGAGAGTGGTAAGGTACTGTTTTCTATGCGTTTGCAAGCTGCGCACACATTCCCAGTGTTGTACGGCTACGTCTTTCGCCTTTCCGAAGACGCCACGCTCTCCGTCTCCCGGAGGCCAAGATGCGGCTTCTTGGCGCACAGAGCCTTGTGCCGGTCTCGCTGAGCTCCGGAGAGCGGCTTCTGCAGAAAGACGCCCGGGACCGGCGCTTAGTTTCGGAGTCTTCTGTACCTTCGTCTTCTGCGTCTCTTGTCGCCCGCATCTCATAACAAATGCCTTTCTTCTACGTGTCGGGAAAAGAAACTGTGCCAGTAGAGAGTACTACATCTCCGATGGTGGTCTAGAGGTTGCACAGAGGTCTTCAGAGTGCTTTGCAAGAAACAAAAGGCAGTTTTCTAAGACGCTTTCCATTCCAGTGGTAATGTGAATGGAAAAGGCAGAAGAGTCGTACAAGACTGTTTCCTATGAGTTTGCAAGCTGCGCACACATTCCCACTGTTGTACGGCTTGGTTCTTCGCCTTTGGGAAGCTGCCGCTCTCTCCGTCTCCCGGAGGCGAAGAAGCGGCTTCTTGGCGCGCAGAGCCTTGTGCCGGTCTCGCTGCGCTCCGGAGCTTGGCTCCTGTAGAAAGGCGCCCGGGACCGGCGCTTAGCTTCTGAGCTCCGTATCTTCGTCTTTAGCGGCTCCATCTGTCGCCTACATCTTTGCAGAAAACTTGTCCACTATGGCTCGCAAGGAAAATTGTGCCACTACAGAAAAGATCTGCCATCGTCTTCTAGAGGTTGCACGGAGGTCTGCAGAGGGTTTAGCAAGAAGCAAAACAAAGTTGTCCAAAACTCCTTCCATTCCAATGGTAATGTGAATGGAAAATGTAGGAGAGGTAAAAGGTACTGTTTCCTATGAGTTTGCAAGCTGCGCACACAAGCCCTGTGTGGCACGGCTTGGTTCTTCGCCTTTGGGAAGCTGCCGCTCTCTCCGTCTCCCGGAGGCGAAGAAGCGGCTTCTTGGCGCGCAGAGCACTGTGCCGGTCGCAGAGCTTTTTGCCGGGAGGGGGGGGGGGGGCACTCTGCTGCACGGCTTCTGCCGAAAGACGCCGGGAAGCAGCGCTTAGCTTCGGACAGTTCCCTGTCTTCGTCTTTAGCGTCTCTTATCCTTCTACATCTTAGCAAAAACTTGACCATGATGTCTCGCAAGGAGAAACTGTGCCGGAGCAGAATACATCTCCGATCTTGTTCTTGAAGTGGCAGAGAGGTCTGCAGAGTGTTTTGCAAGAAGAACAAGACAGTTGTCCAAGACTGCTGCCATTCAAATGGTAGCGTGGATGGAAAATGCAGGAGCGTTGTAAGGTACGGTTTTCTATTCGTTTGCAAGCTGCGCATAGAATCCCAGTGATCTGCGGCTTCGTCCTTCTCCTTTTGGAAGCTGCTGCTCGCTCTGCCTCCCGGAGGCGAAGAAGCGGCTTCTTGGCGCACAGAGCACTGTGCCGCTCTCAGAGCACTGTGCCCGTCGCGGTGGGCTCTAGTGCCAGGCTTCTGCCAAAAGACTCCGGGGACCGGCCCTTAGCTGCGGAGAGCTCCGTGTCTCCGTCTTCTACGTCTCTTCTCGCCTACAGCTTAGCAAAAAGTTTTCCCACTACGTCTCGCAAAGAGGAAGTGTGCCAGGAGGGAAAACATCCCCAGTTTTGTTCTAGACGTTTTACAGAAGGACTGTCGTGTGTTTTGCAAGAAGCAAAACACGGTTGTTCTGAAAGGAATAGATTCAAACGGTAGTGTGACTGGAAAAGGCAGGAGAGGATAAAGGTACTGTTTTCTATGATTTCGCAAGCCGCCCACACATTCCCAGTGTTGTACGGCTACGTCTTTCGCCTTCCCGAAGATGCCAGGCTCTCCGTCTCCCGGAGGCGAGGAAGCGGCTTCTTGGCGCACAGAGCATTTTGCTGCTCTCAGAGCATTGTGCCGGTCGTGGTGGGCTCCGGAGCTTGGCACCTGGAGATAGATGCCTGGGACCGGCGCTTAGCTTCGAAGCCCTCCGTATCTTCGTGTTTAGTCTCTCTTGTCGCCTCCATCTTAGCGAAATGCTTTTCCGCTACGTCTCGCAAAGAGAAAGTGTGCCAGGACAGAAAACATCTCCGATTTTCTGCTCAAAGTCGTACGGAGGACTGCAGAGTGTTTTGCAAGAAGCAAAACAAAGTTGTTCCGAACGGCTTATAGTCAAATGTTAGTGTGACTGGAAAAGGCAGGAGAGTGGTAAGGTACTGTTTTCTATGCGTTTGCAAGCTGCGCACACATTCCCAGTGTTGTACGGCTACGTCTTTCGCCTTTCCGAAGACGCCACGCTCTCCGTCTCCCGGAGGCCAAGATGCGGCTTCTTGGCGCACAGAGCCTTGTGCCGGTCTCGCTGAGCTCCGGAGAGCGGCTTCTGCAGAAAGACGCCCGGGACCGGCGCTTAGTTTCGGAGTCTTCTGTACCTTCGTCTTCTGCGTCTCTTGTCGCCCGCATCTCATAACAAATGCCTTTCTTCTACGTGTCGGGAAAAGAAACTGTGCCAGTAGAGAGTACTACATCTCCGATGGTGGTCTAGAGGTTGCACAGAGGTCTTCAGAGTGCTTTGCAAGAAACAAAAGGCAGTTTTCTAAGACGCTTTCCATTCCAGTGGTAATGTGAATGGAAAAGGCAGAAGAGTCGTACAAGACTGTTTCCTATGAGTTTGCAAGCTGCGCACACATTCCCAGTGTTGTACGGCTTGGTTCTTCGCCTTTGGGAAGCTGCCGCTCTCTCCGTCTCCCGGAGGCGAAGAAGCGGCTTCTTGGCGCGCAGAGCCTTGTGCCGGTCTCGCTGCGCTCCGGAGCTTGGCTCCTGTAGAAAGGCGCCCGGGACCGGCGCTTAGCTTCTGAGCTCCGTATCTTCGTCTTTAGCGGCTCCATCTGTCGCCTACATCTTTGCAGAAAACTTGTCCACTATGGCTCGCAAGGAAAATTGTGCCACTACAGAAAAGATCTGCCATCGTCTTCTAGAGGTTGCACGGAGGTCTGCAGAGGGTTTAGCAAGAAGCAAAACAAAGTTGTCCAAAACTCCTTCCATTCCAATGGTAATGTGAATGGAAAATGTAGGAGAGGTAAAAGGTACTGTTTCCTATGAGTTTGCAAGCTGCGCACACAAGCCCTGTGTGGCACGCCTTGGTTCTTCGCCTTTGGGAAGCTGCCGCTCTCTCCGTCTCCCGGAGGCGAAGAAGCGGCTTCTTGGCGCGCAGAGCACTGTGCCGGTCGCAGAGCTTTTTGCCGGGAGGGGGGGGGGGGGCACTCTGCTGCACGGCTTCTGCCGAAAGACGCCGGGAAGCAGCGCTTAGCTTCGGACAGTTCCCTGTCTTCGTCTTTAGCGTCTCTTATCCTTCTACATCTTAGCAAAAACTTGACCATGATGTCTCGCAAGGAGAAACTGTGCCGGAGCAGAATACATCTCCGATCTTGTTCTTGAAGTGGCAGAGAGGTCTGCAGAGTGTTTTGCAAGAAGAACAAGACAGTTGTCCAAGACTGCTGCCATTCAAATGGTAGCGTGGATGGAAAATGCAGGAGCGTTGTAAGGTACGGTTTTCTATTCGTTTGCAAGCTGCGCATAGAATCCCAGTGATCTGCGGCTTCGTCCTTCTCCTTTTGGAAGCTGCTGCTCGCTCTGCCTCCCGGAGGCGAAGAAGCGGCTTCTTGGCGCACAGAGCACTGTGCCGCTCTCAGAGCACTGTGCCCGTCGCGGTGGGCTCTAGTGCCAGGCTTCTGCCAAAAGACTCCGGGGACCGGCCCTTAGCTGCGGAGAGCTCCGTGTCTCCGTCTTCTACGTCTCTTC
Organism: Agelaius tricolor; assembly: GCF_023055355.1. Taxonomy (NCBI): domain Eukaryota; kingdom Metazoa; phylum Chordata; class Aves; order Passeriformes; family Icteridae; genus Agelaius; species Agelaius tricolor. Next base: position 17,888,188 of record NW_027269261.1, on the reverse strand, counting down.
TCGCCTACAGCTTAGCAAAAAGTTTTCCCACTACGTCTCGCAAAGAGGAAGTGTGCCAGGAGGGAAAACATCCCCAGTTTTGTTCTAGACGTTTTACAGAAGGACTGTCGTGTGTTTTGCAAGAAGCAAAACACGGTTGTTCTGAAAGGAATAGATTCAAACGGTAGTGTGACTGGAAAAGGCAGGAGAGGATAAAGGTACTGTTTTCTATGATTTCGCAAGCCGCCCACACATTCCCAGTGTTGTACGGCTACGTCTTTCGCCTTCCCGAAGATGCCAGGCTCTCCGTCTCCCGGAGGCGAGGAAGCGGCTTCTTGGCGCACAGAGCATTTTGCTGCTCTCAGAGCATTGTGCCGGTCGTGGTGGGCTCCGGAGCTTGGCACCTGGAGATAGATGCCTGGGACCGGCGCTTAGCTTCGAAGCCCTCCGTATCTTCGTGTTTAGTCTCTCTTGTCGCCTCCGTCTTAGCGAAATGCTTTTCCGCTACGTCTCGCAAAGAGAAAGTGTGCCAGGACAGAAAACATCTCCGATTTTCTGCTCAAAGTCGTACGGAGGACTGCAGAGTGTTTTGCAAGAAGCAAAACAAAGTTGTTCCGAACGGCTTATAGTCAAATGTTAGTGTGACTGGAAAAGGCAGGAGAGTGGTAAGGTACTGTTTTCTATGCGTTTGCAAGCTGCGCACACATTCCCAGTGTTGTACGGCTACGTCTTTCGCCTTTCCGAAGACGCCACGCTCTCCGTCTCCCGGAGGCCAAGATGCGGCTTCTTGGCGCACAGAGCCTTGTGCCGGTCTCGCTGAGCTCCGGAGAGCGGCTTCTGCAGAAAGACGCCCGGGACCGGCGCTTAGTTTCGGAGTCTTCTGTACCTTCGTCTTCTGCGTCTCTTGTCGCCCGCATCTCATAACAAATGCCTTTCTTCTACGTGTCGGGAAAAGAAACTGTGCCAGTAGAGAGTACTACATCTCCGATGGTGGTCTAGAGGTTGCACAGAGGTCTTCAGAGTGCTTTGCAAGAAACAAAAGGCAGTTTTCTAAGACGCTTTCCATTCCAGTGGTAATGTGAATGGAAAAGGCAGAAGAGTCGTACAAGACTGTTTCCTATGAGTTTGCAAGCTGCGCACACATTCCCAGTGTTGTACGGCTTGGTTCTTCGCCTTTGGGAAGCTGCCGCTCTCTCCGTCTCCCGGAGGCGAAGAAGCGGCTTCTTGGCGCGCAGAGCCTTGTGCCGGTCTCGCTGCGCTCCGGAGCTTGGCTCCTGTAGAAAGGCGCCCGGGACCGGCGCTTAGCTTCTGAGCTCCGTATCTTCGTCTTTAGCGGCTCCATCTGTCGCCTACATCTTTGCAGAAAACTTGTCCACTATGGCTCGCAAGGAAAATTGTGCCACTACAGAAAAGATCTGCCATCGTCTTCTAGAGGTTGCACGGAGGTCTGCAGAGGGTTTAGCAAGAAGCAAAACAAAGTTGTCCAAAACTCCTTCCATTCCAATGGTAATGTGAATGGAAAATGTAGGAGAGGTAAAAGGTACTGTTTCCTATGAGTTTGCAAGCTGCGCACACAAGCCCTGTGTGGCACGCCTTGGTTCTTCGCCTTTGGGAAGCTGCCGCTCTCTCCGTCTCCCGGAGGCGAAGAAGCGGCTTCTTGGCGCGCAGAGCACTGTGCCGGTCGCAGAGCTTTTTGCCGGGGGGGGGGGGCACTCTGCTGCACGGCTTCTGCCGAAAGACGCCGGGAAGCAGCGCTTAGCTTCGGACAGTTCCCTGTCTTCGTCTTTAGCGTCTCTTATCCTTCTACATCTTAGCAAAAACTTGACCATGATGTCTCGCAAGGAGAAACTGTGCCGGAGCAGAATACATCTCCGATCTTGTTCTTGAAGTGGCAGAGAGGTCTGCAGAGTGTTTTGCAAGAAGAACAAGACAGTTGTCCAAGACTGCTGCCATTCAAATGGTAGCGTGGATGGAAAATGCAGGAGCGTTGTAAGGTACGGTTTTCTATTCGTTTGCAAGCTGCGCATAGAATCCCAGTGATCTGCGGCTTCGTCCTTCTCCTTTTGGAAGCTGCTGCTCGCTCTGCCTCCCGGAGGCGAAGAAGCGGCTTCTTGGCGCACAGAGCACTGTGCCGCTCTCAGAGCACTGTGCCCGTCGCGGTGGGCTCTAGTGCCAGGCTTCTGCCAAAAGACTCCGGGGACCGGCCCTTAGCTGCGGAGAGCTCCGTGTCTCCGTCTTCTACGTCTCTTCTCGCCTACAGCTTAGCAAAAAGTTTTCCCACTACGTCTCGCAAAGAGGAAGTGTGCCAGGAGGGAAAACATCCCCAGTTTTGTTCTAGACGTTTTACAGAAGGACTGTCGTGTGTTTTGCAAGAAGCAAAACACGGTTGTTCTGAAAGGAATAGATTCAAACGGTAGTGTGACTGGAAAAGGCAGGAGAGGATAAAGGTACTGTTTTCTATGATTTCGCAAGCCGCCCACACATTCCCAGTGTTGTACGGCTACGTCTTTCGCCTTCCCGAAGATGCCAGGCTCTCCGTCTCCCGGAGGCGAGGAAGCGGCTTCTTGGCGCACAGAGCATTTTGCTGCTCTCAGAGCATTGTGCCGGTCGTGGTGGGCTCCGGAGCTTGGCACCTGGAGATAGATGCCTGGGACCGGCGCTTAGCTTCGAAGCCCTCCGTATCTTCGTGTTTAGTCTCTCTTGTCGCCTCCATCTTAGCGAAATGCTTTTCCGCTACGTCTCGCAAAGAGAAAGTGTGCCAGGACAGAAAACATCTCCGATTTTCTGCTCAAAGTCGTACGGAGGACTGCAGAGTGTTTTGCAAGAAGCAAAACAAAGTTGTTCCGAACGGCTTATAGTCAAATGTTAGTGTGACTGGAAAAGGCAGGAGAGTGGTAAGGTACTGTTTTCTATGCGTTTGCAAGCTGCGCACACATTCCCAGTGTTGTACGGCTACGTCTTTCGCCTTTCCGAAGACGCCACGCTCTCCGTCTCCCGGAGGCCAAGATGCGGCTTCTTGGCGCACAGAGCCTTGTGCCGGTCTCGCTGAGCTCCGGAGAGCGGCTTCTGCAGAAAGACGCCCGGGACCGGCGCTTAGTTTCGGAGTCTTCTGTACCTTCGTCTTCTGCGTCTCTTGTCGCCCGCATCTCATAACAAATGCCTTTCTTCTACGTGTCGGGAAAAGAAACTGTGCCAGTAGAGAGTACTACATCTCCGATGGTGGTCTAGAGGTTGCACAGAGGTCTTCAGAGTGCTTTGCAAGAAACAAAAGGCAGTTTTCTAAGACGCTTTCCATTCCCGTGGTAATGTGAATGGAAAAGGCAGAAGAGTCGTACAAGACTGTTTCCTATGAGTTTGCAAGCTGCGCACACATTCCCACTGTTGTACGGCTTGGTTCTTCGCCTTTGGGAAGCTGCCGCTCTCTCCGTCTCCCGGAGGCGAAGAAGCGGCTTCTTGGCGCGCAGAGCCTTGTGCCGGTCTCGCTGCGCTCCGGAGCTTGGCTCCTGTAGAAAGGCGCCCGGGACCGGCGCTTAGCTTCTGAGCTCCGTATCTTCGTCTTTAGCGGCTCCATCTGTCGCCTACATCTTTGCAGAAAACTTGTCCACTATGGCTCGCAAGGAAAATTGTGCCACTACAGAAAAGATCTGCCATCGTCTTCTAGAGGTTGCACGGAGGTCTGCAGAGGGTTTAGCAAGAAGCAAAACAAAGTTGTCCAAAACTCCTTCCATTCCAATGGTAATGTGAATGGAAAATGTAGGAGAGGTAAAAGGTACTGTTTCCTATGAGTTTGCAAGCTGCGCACACAAGCCCTGTGTGGCACGCCTTGGTTCTTCGCCTTTGGGAAGCTGCCGCTCTCTCCGTCTCCCGGAGGCGAAGAAGCGGCTTCTTGGCGCGCAGAGCACTGTGCCGGTCGCAGAGCTTTTTGCCGGGAGGGGGGGGGGGGCACTCTGCTGCACGGCTTCTGCCGAAAGACGCCGGGAAGCAGCGCTTAGCTTCGGACAGTTCCCTGTCTTCGTCTTTAGCGTCTCTTATCCTTCTACATCTTAGCAAAAACTTGACCATGATGTCTCGCAAGGAGAAACTGTGCCGGAGCAGAATACATCTCCGATCTTGTTCTTGAAGTGGCAGAGAGGTCTGCAGAGTGTTTTGCAAGAAGAACAAGACAGTTGTCCAAGACTGCTGCCATTCAAATGGTAGCGTGGATGGAAAATGCAGGAGCGTTGTAAGGTACGGTTTTCTATTCGTTTGCAAGCTGCGCATAGAATCCCAGTGATCTGCGGCTTCGTCCTTCTCCTTTTGGAAGCTGCTGCTCGCTCTGCCTCCCGGAGGCGAAGAAGCGGCTTCTTGGCGCACAGAGCACTGTGCCGCTCTCAGAGCACTGTGCCCGTCGCGGTGGGCTCTAGTGCCAGGCTTCTGCCAAAAGACTCCGGGGACCGGCCCTTAGCTGCGGAGAGCTCCGTGTCTCCGTCTTCTACGTCTCTTCTCGCCTACAGCTTAGCAAAAAGTTTTCCCACTACGTCTCGCAAAGAGGAAGTGTGCCAGGAGGGAAAACATCCCCAGTTTTGTTCTAGACGTTTTACAGAAGGACTGTCGTGTGTTTTGCAAGAAGCAAAACACGGTTGTTCTGAAAGGAATAGATTCAAACGGTAGTGTGACTGGAAAAGGCAGGAGAGGATAAAGGTACTGTTTTCTATGATTTCGCAAGCCGCCCACACATTCCCAGTGTTGTACGGCTACGTCTTTCGCCTTCCCGAAGATGCCAGGCTCTCCGTCTCCCGGAGGCGAGGAAGCGGCTTCTTGGCGCACAGAGCATTTTGCTGCTCTCAGAGCATTGTGCCGGTCGTGGTGGGCTCCGGAGCTTGGCACCTGGAGATAGATGCCTGGGACCGGCGCTTAGCTTCGAAGCCCTCCGTATCTTCGTGTTTAGTCTCTCTTGTCGCCTCCGTCTTAGCGAAATGCTTTTCCGCTACGTCTCGCAAAGAGAAAGTGTGCCAGGACAGAAAACATCTCCGATTTTCTGCTCAAAGTCGTACGGAGGACTGCAGAGTGTTTTGCAAGAAGCAAAACAAAGTTGTTCCGAACGGCTTATAGTCAAATGTTAGTGTGACTGGAAAAGGCAGGAGAGTGGTAAGGTACTGTTTTCTATGCGTTTGCAAGCTGCGCACACATTCCCAGTGTTGTACGGCTACGTCTTTCGCCTTTCCGAAGACGCCACGCTCTCCGTCTCCCGGAGGCCAAGATGCGGCTTCTTGGCGCACAGAGCCTTGTGCCGGTCTCGCTGAGCTCCGGAGAGCGGCTTCTGCAGAAAGACGCCCGGGACCGGCGCTTAGTTTCGGAGTCTTCTGTACCTTCGTCTTCTGCGTCTCTTGTCGCCCGCATCTCATAACAAATGCCTTTCTTCTACGTGTCGGGAAAAGAAACTGTGCCAGTAGAGAGTACTACATCTCCGATGGTGGTCTAGAGGTTGCACAGAGGTCTTCAGAGTGCTTTGCAAGAAACAAAAGGCAGTTTTCTAAGACGCTTTCCATTCCAGTGGTAATGTGAATGGAAAAGGCAGAAGAGTCGTACAAGACTGTTTCCTATGAGTTTGCAAGCTGCGCACACATTCCCACTGTTGTACGGCTTGGTTCTTCGCCTTTGGGAAGCTGCCGCTCTCTCCGTCTCCCGGAGGCGAAGAAGCGGCTTCTTGGCGCGCAGAGCCTTGTGCCGGTCTCGCTGCGCTCCGGAGCTTGGCTCCTGTAGAAAGGCGCCCGGGACCGGCGCTTAGCTTCTGAGCTCCGTATCTTCGTCTTTAGCGGCTCCATCTGTCGCCTACATCTTTGCAGAAAACTTGTCCACTATGGCTCGCAAGGAAAATTGTGCCACTACAGAAAAGATCTGCCATCGTCTTCTAGAGGTTGCACGGAGGTCTGCAGAGGGTTTAGCAAGAAGCAAAACAAAGTTGTCCAAAACTCCTTCCATTCCAATGGTAATGTGAATGGAAAATGTAGGAGAGGTAAAAGGTACTGTTTCCTATGAGTTTGCAAGCTGCGCACACAAGCCCTGTGTGGCACGCCTTGGTTCTTCGCCTTTGGGAAGCTGCCGCTCTCTCCGTCTCCCGGAGGCGAAGAAGCGGCTTCTTGGCGCGCAGAGCACTGTGCCGGTCGCAGAGCTTTTTGCCGGGAGGGGGGGGGGGGGCACTCTGCTGCACGGCTTCTGCCGAAAGACGCCGGGAAGCAGCGCTTAGCTTCGGACAGTTCCCTGTCTTCGTCTTTAGCGTCTCTTATCCTTCTACATCTTAGCAAAAACTTGACCATGATGTCTCGCAAGGAGAAACTGTGCCGGAGCAGAATACATCTCCGATCTTGTTCTTGAAGTGGCAGAGAGGTCTGCAGAGTGTTTTGCAAGAAGAACAAGACAGTTGTCCAAGACTGCTGCCATTCAAATGGTAGCGTGGATGGAAAATGCAGGAGCGTTGTAAGGTACGGTTTTCTATTCGTTTGCAAGCTGCGCATAGAATCCCAGTGATCTGCGGCTTCGTCCTTCTCCTTTTGGAAGCTGCTGCTCGCTCTGCCTCCCGGAGGCGAAGAAGCGGCTTCTTGGCGCACAGAGCACTGTGCCGCTCTCAGAGCACTGTGCCCGTCGCGGTGGGCTCTAGTGCCAGGCTTCTGCCAAAAGACTCCGGGGACCGGCCCTTAGCTGCGGAGAGCTCCGTGTCTCCGTCTTCTACGTCTCTTCTCGCCTACAGCTTAGCAAAAAGTTTTCCCACTACGTCTCGCAAAGAGGAAGTGTGCCAGGAGGGAAAACATCCCCAGTTTTGTTCTAGACGTTTTACAGAAGGACTGTCGTGTGTTTTGCAAGAAGCAAAACACGGTTGTTCTGAAAGGAATAGATTCAAACGGTAGTGTGACTGGAAAAGGCAGGAGAGGATAAAGGTACTGTTTTCTATGATTTCGCAAGCCGCCCACACATTCCCAGTGTTGTACGGCTACGTCTTTCGCCTTCCCGAAGATGCCAGGCTCTCCGTCTCCCGGAGGCGAGGAAGCGGCTTCTTGGCGCACAGAGCATTTTGCTGCTCTCAGAGCATTGTGCCGGTCGTGGTGGGCTCCGGAGCTTGGCACCTGGAGATAGATGCCTGGGACCGGCGCTTAGCTTCGAAGCCCTCCGTATCTTCGTGTTTAGTCTCTCTTGTCGCCTCCGTCTTAGCGAAATGCTTTTCCGCTACGTCTCGCAAAGAGAAAGTGTGCCAGGACAGAAAACATCTCCGATTTTCTGCTCAAAGTCGTACGGAGGACTGCAGAGTGTTTTGCAAGAAGCAAAACAAAGTTGTTCCGAACGGCTTATAGTCAAATGTTAGTGTGACTGGAAAAGGCAGGAGAGTGGTAAGGTACTGTTTTCTATGCGTTTGCAAGCTGCGCACACATTCCCAGTGTTGTACGGCTACGTCTTTCGCCTTTCCGAAGACGCCACGCTCTCCGTCTCCCGGAGGCCAAGATGCGGCTTCTTGGCGCACAGAGCCTTGTGCCGGTCTCGCTGAGCTCCGGAGAGCGGCTTCTGCAGAAAGACGCCCGGGACCGGCGCTTAGTTTCGGAGTCTTCTGTACCTTCGTCTTCTGCGTCTCTTGTCGCCCGCATCTCATAACAAATGCCTTTCTTCTACGTGTCGGGAAAAGAAACTGTGCCAGTAGAGAGTACTACATCTCCGATGGTGGTCTAGAGGTTGCACAGAGGTCTTCAGAGTGCTTTGCAAGAAACAAAAGGCAGTTTTCTAAGACGCTTTCCATTCCAGTGGTAATGTGAATGGAAAAGGCAGAAGAGTCGTACAAGACTGTTTCCTATGAGTTTGCAAGCTGCGCACACATTCCCACTGTTGTACGGCTTGGTTCTTCGCCTTTGGGAAGCTGCCGCTCTCTCCGTCTCCCGGAGGCGAAGAAGCGGCTTCTTGGCGCGCAGAGCCTTGTGCCGGTCTCGCTGCGCTCCGGAGCTTGGCTCCTGTAGAAAGGCGCCCGGGACCGGCGCTTAGCTTCTGAGCTCCGTATCTTCGTCTTTAGCGGCTCCATCTGTCGCCTACATCTTTGCAGAAAACTTGTCCACTATGGCTCGCAAGGAAAATTGTGCCACTACAGAAAAGATCTGCCATCGTCTTCTAGAGGTTGCACGGAGGTCTGCAGAGGATTTAGCAAGAAGCAAAACAAAGTTGTCCAAAACTCCTTCCATTCCAATGGTAATGTGAATGGAAAATGTAGGAGAGGTAAAAGGTACTGTTTCCTATGAGTTTGCAAGCTGCGCACACAAGCCCTGTGTGGCACGCCTTGGTTCTTCGCCTTTGGGAAGCTGCCGCTCTCTCCGTCTCCCGGAGGCGAAGAAGCGGCTTCTTGGCGCGCAGAGCACTGTGCCGGTCGCAGAGCTTTTTGCCGGGAGGGGGGGGGGGGCACTCTGCTGCACGGCTTCTGCCGAAAGACGCCGGGAAGCAGCGCTTAGCTTCGGACAGTTCCCTGTCTTCGTCTTTAGCGTCTCTTATCCTTCTACATCTTAGCAAAAACTTGACCATGATGTCTCGCAAGGAGAAACTGTGCCGGAGCAGAATACATCTCCGATCTTGTTCTTGAAGTGGCAGAGAGGTCTGCAGAGTGTTTTGCAAGAAGAACAAGACAGTTGTCCAAGACTGCTGCCATTCAAATGGTAGCGTGGATGGAAAATGCAGGAGCGTTGTAAGGTACGGTTTTCTATTCGTTTGCAAGCTGCGCATAGAATCCCAGTGATCTGCGGCTTCGTCCTTCTCCTTTTGGAAGCTGCTGCTCGCTCTGCCTCCCGGAGGCGAAGAAGCGGCTTCTTGGCGCACAGAGCACTGTGCCGCTCTCAGAGCACTGTGCCCGTCGCGGTGGGCTCTAGTGCCAGGCTTCTGCCAAAAGACTCCGGGGACCGGCCCTTAGCTGCGGAGAGCTCCGTGTCTCCGTCTTCTACGTCTCTTCTCGCCTACAGCTTAGCAAAAAGTTTTCCCACTACGTCTCGCAAAGAGGAAGTGTGCCAGGAGGGAAAACATCCCCAGTTTTGTTCTAGACGTTTTACAGAAGGACTGTCGTGTGTTTTGCAAGAAGCAAAACACGGTTGTTCTGAAAGGAATAGATTCAAACGGTAGTGTGACTGGAAAAGGCAGGAGAGGATAAAGGTACTGTTTTCTATGATTTCGCAAGCCGCCCACACATTCCCAGTGTTGTACGGCTACGTCTTTCGCCTTCCCGAAGATGCCAGGCTCTCCGTCTCCCGGAGGCGAGGAAGCGGCTTCTTGGCGCACAGAGCATTTTGCTGCTCTCAGAGCATTGTGCCGGTCGTGGTGGGCTCCGGAGCTTGGCACCTGGAGATAGATGCCTGGGACCGGCGCTTAGCTTCGAAGCCCTCCGTATCTTCGTGTTTAGTCTCTCTTGTCGCCTCCATCTTAGCGAAATGCTTTTCCGCTACGTCTCGCAAAGAGAAAGTGTGCCAGGACAGAAAACATCTCCGATTTTCTGCTCAAAGTCGTACGGAGGACTGCAGAGTGTTTTGCAAGAAGCAAAACAAAGTTGTTCCGAACGGCTTATAGTCAAATGTTAGTGTGACTGGAAAAGGCAGGAGAGTGGTAAGGTACTGTTTTCTATGCGTTTGCAAGCTGCGCACACATTCCCAGTGTTGTACGGCTACGTCTTTCGCCTTTCCGAAGACGCCACGCTCTCCGTCTCCCGGAGGCCAAGATGCGGCTTCTTGGCGCACAGAGCCTTGTGCCGGTCTCGCTGAGCTCCGGAGAGCGGCTTCTGCAGAAAGACGCCCGGGACCGGCGCTTAGTTTCGGAGTCTTCTGTACCTTCGTCTTCTGCGTCTCTTGTCGCCCGCATCTCATAACAAATGCCTTTCTTCTACGTGTCGGGAAAAGAAACTGTGCCAGTAGAGAGTACTACATCTCCGATGGTGGTCTAGAGGTTGCACAGAGGTCTTCAGAGTGCTTTGCAAGAAACAAAAGGCAGTTTTCTAAGACGCTTTCCATTCCAGTGGTAATGTGAATGGAAAAGGCAGAAGAGTCGTACAAGACTGTTTCCTATGAGTTTGCAAGCTGCGCACACATTCCCAGTGTTGTACGGCTTGGTTCTTCGCCTTTGGGAAGCTGCCGCTCTCTCCGTCTCCCGGAGGCGAAGAAGCGGCTTCTTGGCGCGCAGAGCCTTGTGCCGGTCTCGCTGCGCTCCGGAGCTTGGCTCCTGTAGAAAGGCGCCCGGGACCGGCGCTTAGCTTCTGAGCTCCGTATCTTCGTCTTTAGCGGCTCCATCTGTCGCCTACATCTTTGCAGAAAACTTGTCCACTATGGCTCGCAAGGAAAATTGTGCCACTACAGAAAAGATCTGCCATCGTCTTCTAGAGGTTGCACGGAGGTCTGCAGAGGGTTTAGCAAGAAGCAAAACAAAGTTGTCCAAAACTCCTTCCATTCCAATGGTAATGTGAATGGAAAATGTAGGAGAGGTAAAAGGTACTGTTTCCTATGAGTTTGCAAGCTGCGCACACAAGCCCTGTGTGGCACGCCTTGGTTCTTCGCCTTTGGGAAGCTGCCGCTCTCTCCGTCTCCCGGAGGCGAAGAAGCGGCTTCTTGGCGCGCAGAGCACTGTGCCGGTCGCAGAGCTTTTTGCCGGGGGGGGGGGGGGGGCACTCTGCTGCACGGCTTCTGCCGAAAGACGCCGGGAAGCAGCGCTTAGCTTCGGACAGTTCCCTGTCTTCGTCTTTAGCGTCTCTTATCCTTCTACATCTTAGCAAAAACTTGACCATGATGTCTCGCAAGGAGAAACTGTGCCGGAGCAGAATACATCTCCGATCTTGTTCTTGAAGTGGCAGAGAGGTCTGCAGAGTGTTTTGCAAGAAGAACAAGACAGTTGTCCAAGACTGCTGCCATTCAAATGGTAGCGTGGATGGAAAATGCAGGAGCGTTGTAAGGTACGGTTTTCTATTCGTTTGCAAGCTGCGCATAGAATCCCAGTGATCTGCGGCTTCGTCCTTCTCCTTTTGGAAGCTGCTGCTCGCTCTGCCTCCCGGAGGCGAAGAAGCGGCTTCTTGGCGCACAGAGCACTGTGCCGCTCTCAGAGCACTGTGCCCGTCGCGGTGGGCTCTAGTGCCAGGCTTCTGCCAAAAGACTCCGGGGACCGGCCCTTAGCTGCGGAGAGCTCCGTGTCTCCGTCTTCTACGTCTCTTCTCGCCTACAGCTTAGCAAAAAGTTTTCCCACTACGTCTCGCAAAGAGGAAGTGTGCCAGGAGGGAAAACATCCCCAGTTTTGTTCTAGACGTTTTACAGAAGGACTGTCGTGTGTTTTGCAAGAAGCAAAACACGGTTGTTCTGAAAGGAATAGATTCAAACGGTAGTGTGACTGGAAAAGGCAGGAGAGGATAAAGGTACTGTTTTCTATGATTTCGCAAGCCGCCCACACATTCCCAGTGTTGTACGGCTACGTCTTTCGCCTTCCCGAAGATGCCAGGCTCTCCGTCTCCCGGAGGCGAGGAAGCGGCTTCTTGGCGCACAGAGCATTTTGCTGCTCTCAGAGCATTGTGCCGGTCGTGGTGGGCTCCGGAGCTTGGCACCTGGAGATAGATGCCTGGGACCGGCGCTTAGCTTCGAAGCCCTCCGTATCTTCGTGTTTAGTCTCTCTTGTCGCCTCCGTCTTAGCGAAATGCTTTTCCGCTACGTCTCGCAAAGAGAAAGTGTGCCAGGACAGAAAACATCTCCGATTTTCTGCTCAAAGTCGTACGGAGGACTGCAGAGTGTTTTGCAAGAAGCAAAACAAAGTTGTTCCGAACGGCTTATAGTCAAATGTTAGTGTGACTGGAAAAGGCAGGAGAGTGGTAAGGTACTGTTTTCTATGCGTTTGCAAGCTGCGCACACATTCCCAGTGTTGTACGGCTACGTCTTTCGCCTTTCCGAAGACGCCACGCTCTCCGTCTCCCGGAGGCCAAGATGCGGCTTCTTGGCGCACAGAGCCTTGTGCCGGTCTCGCTGAGCTCCGGAGAGCGGCTTCTGCAGAAAGACGCCCGGGACCGGCGCTTAGTTTCGGAGTCTTCTGTACCTTCGTCTTCTGCGTCTCTTGTCGCCCGCATCTCATAACAAATGCCTTTCTTCTACGTGTCGGGAAAAGAAACTGTGCCAGTAGAGAGTACTACATCTCCGATGGTGGTCTAGAGGTTGCACAGAGGTCTTCAGAGTGCTTTGCAAGAAACAAAAGGCAGTTTTCTAAGACGCTTTCCATTCCAGTGGTAATGTGAATGGAAAAGGCAGAAGAGTCGTACAAGACTGTTTCCTATGAGTTTGCAAGCTGCGCACACATTCCCAGTGTTGTACGGCTTGGTTCTTCGCCTTTGGGAAGCTGCCGCTCTCTCCGTCTCCCGGAGGCGAAGAAGCGGCTTCTTGGCGCGCAGAGCCTTGTGCCGGTCTCGCTGCGCTCCGGAGCTTGGCTCCTGTAGAAAGGCGCCCGGGACCGGCGCTTAGCTTCTGAGCTCCGTATCTTCGTCTTTAGCGGCTCCATCTGTCGCCTACATCTTTGCAGAAAACTTGTCCACTATGGCTCGCAAGGAAAATTGTGCCACTACAGAAAAGATCTGCCATCGTCTTCTAGAGGTTGCACGGAGGTCTGCAGAGGGTTTAGCAAGAAGCAAAACAAAGTTGTCCAAAACTCCTTCCATTCCAATGGTAATGTGAATGGAAAATGTAGGAGAGGTAAAAGGTACTGTTTCCTATGAGTTTGCAAGCTGCGCACACAAGCCCTGTGTGGCACGCCTTGGTTCTTCGCCTTTGGGAAGCTGCCGCTCTCTCCGTCTCCCGGAGGCGAAGAAGCGGCTTCTTGGCGCGCAGAGCACTGTGCCGGTCGCAGAGCTTTTTGCCGGGGGGGGGGGGGGGGCACTCTGCTGCACGGCTTCTGCCGAAAGACGCCGGGAAGCAGCGCTTAGCTTCGGACAGTTCCCTGTCTTCGTCTTTAGCGTCTCTTATCCTTCTACATCTTAGCAAAAACTTGACCATGATGTCTCGCAAGGAGAAACTGTGCCGGAGCAGAATACATCTCCGATCTTGTTCTTGAAGTGGCAGAGAGGTCTGCAGAGTGTTTTGCAAGAAGAACAAGACAGTTGTCCAAGACTGCTGCCATTCAAATGGTAGCGTGGATGGAAAATGCAGGAGCGTTGTAAGGTACGGTTTTCTATTCGTTTGCAAGCTGCGCATAGAATCCCAGTGATCTGCGGCTTCGTCCTTCTCCTTTTGGAAGCTGCTGCTCGCTCTGCCTCCCGGAGGCGAAGAAGCGGCTTCTTGGCGCACAGAGCACTGTGCCGCTCTCAGAGCACTGTGCCCGTCGCGGTGGGCTCTAGTGCCAGGCTTCTGCCAAAAGACTCCGGGGACCGGCCCTTAGCTGCGGAGAGCTCCGTGTCTCCGTCTTCTACGTCTCTTCTCGCCTACAGCTTAGCAAAAAGTTTTCCCACTACGTCTCGCAAAGAGGAAGTGTGCCAGGAGGGAAAACATCCCCAGTTTTGTTCTAGACGTTTTACAGAAGGACTGTCGTGTGTTTTGCAAGAAGCAAAACACGGTTGTTCTGAAAGGAATAGATTCAAACGGTAGTGTGACTGGAAAAGGCAGGAGAGGATAAAGGTACTGTTTTCTATGATTTCGCAAGCCGCCCACACATTCCCAGTGTTGTACGGCTACGTCTTTCGCCTTCCCGAAGATGCCAGGCTCTCCGTCTCCCGGAGGCGAGGAAGCGGCTTCTTGGCGCACAGAGCATTTTGCTGCTCTCAGAGCATTGTGCCGGTCGTGGTGGGCTCCGGAGCTTGGCACCTGGAGATAGATGCCTGGGACCGGCGCTTAGCTTCGAAGCCCTCCGTATCTTCGTGTTTAGTCTCTCTTGTCGCCTCCATCTTAGCGAAATGCTTTTCCGCTACGTCTCGCAAAGAGAAAGTGTGCCAGGACAGAAAACATCTCCGATTTTCTGCTCAAAGTCGTACGGAGGACTGCAGAGTGTTTTGCAAGAAGCAAAACAAAGTTGTTCCGAACGGCTTATAGTCAAATGTTAGTGTGACTGGAAAAGGCAGGAGAGTGGTAAGGTACTGTTTTCTATGCGTTTGCAAGCTGCGCACACATTCCCAGTGTTGTACGGCTACGTCTTTCGCCTTTCCGAAGACGCCACGCTCTCCGTCTCCCGGAGGCCAAGATGCGGCTTCTTGGCGCACAGAGCCTTGTGCCGGTCTCGCTGAGCTCCGGAGAGCGGCTTCTGCAGAAAGACGCCCGGGACCGGCGCTTAGTTTCGGAGTCTTCTGTACCTTCGTCTTCTGCGTCTCTTGTCGCCCGCATCTCATAACAAATGCCTTTCTTCTACGTGTCGGGAAAAGAAACTGTGCCAGTAGAGAGTACTACATCTCCGATGGTGGTCTAGAGGTTGCACAGAGGTCTTCAGAGTGCTTTGCAAGAAACAAAAGGCAGTTTTCTAAGACGCTTTCCATTCCAGTGGTAATGTGAATGGAAAAGGCAGAAGAGTCGTACAAGACTGTTTCCTATGAGTTTGCAAGCTGCGCACACATTCCCAGTGTTGTACGGCTTGGTTCTTCGCCTTTGGGAAGCTGCCGCTCTCTCCGTCTCCCGGAGGCGAAGAAGCGGCTTCTTGGCGCGCAGAGCCTTGTGCCGGTCTCGCTGCGCTCCGGAGCTTGGCTCCTGTAGAAAGGCGCCCGGGACCGGCGCTTAGCTTCTGAGCTCCGTATCTTCGTCTTTAGCGGCTCCATCTGTCGCCTACATCTTTGCAGAAAACTTGTCCACTATGGCTCGCAAGGAAAATTGTGCCACTACAGAAAAGATCTGCCATCGTCTTCTAGAGGTTGCACGGAGGTCTGCAGAGGGTTTAGCAAGAAGCAAAACAAAGTTGTCCAAAACTCCTTCCATTCCAATGGTAATGTGAATGGAAAATGTAGGAGAGGTAAAAGGTACTGTTTCCTATGAGTTTGCAAGCTGCGCACACAAGCCCTGTGTGGCACGCCTTGGTTCTTCGCCTTTGGGAAGCTGCCGCTCTCTCCGTCTCCCGGAGGCGAAGAAGCGGCTTCTTGGCGCGCAGAGCACTGTGCCGGTCGCAGAGCTTTTTGCCGGGGGGGGGGGGGGGCACTCTGCTGCACGGCTTCTGCCGAAAGACGCCGGGAAGCAGCGCTTAGCTTCGGACAGTTCCCTGTCTTCGTCTTTAGCGTCTCTTATCCTTCTACATCTTAGCAAAAACTTGACCATGATGTCTCGCAAGGAGAAACTGTGCCGGAGCAGAATACATCTCCGATCTTGTTCTTGAAGTGGCAGAGAGGTCTGCAGAGTGTTTTGCAAGAAGAACAAGACAGTTGTCCAAGACTGCTGCCATTCAAATGGTAGCGTGGATGGAAAATGCAGGAGCGTTGTAAGGTACGGTTTTCTATTCGTTTGCAAGCTGCGCATAGAATCCCAGTGATCTGCGGCTTCGTCCTTCTCCTTTTGGAAGCTGCTGCTCGCTCTGCCTCCCGGAGGCGAAGAAGCGGCTTCTTGGCGCACAGAGCACTGTGCCGCTCTCAGAGCACTGTGCCCGTCGCGGTGGGCTCTAGTGCCAGGCTTCTGCCAAAAGACTCCGGGGACCGGCCCTTAGCTGCGGAGAGCTCCGTGTCTCCGTCTTCTACGTCTCTTCTCGCCTACAGCTTAGCAAAAAGTTTTCCCACTACGTCTCGCAAAGAGGAAGTGTGCCAGGAGGGAAAACATCCCCAGTTTTGTTCTAGACGTTTTACAGAAGGACTGTCGTGTGTTTTGCAAGAAGCAAAACACGGTTGTTCTGAAAGGAATAGATTCAAACGGTAGTGTGACTGGAAAAGGCAGGAGAGGATAAAGGTACTGTTTTCTATGATTTCGCAAGCCGCCCACACATTCCCAGTGTTGTACGGCTACGTCTTTCGCCTTCCCGAAGATGCCAGGCTCTCCGTCTCCCGGAGGCGAGGAAGCGGCTTCTTGGCGCACAGAGCATTTTGCTGCTCTCAGAGCATTGTGCCGGTCGTGGTGGGCTCCGGAGCTTGGCACCTGGAGATAGATGCCTGGGACCGGCGCTTAGCTTCGAAGCCCTCCGTATCTTCGTGTTTAGTCTCTCTTGTCGCCTCCGTCTTAGCGAAATGCTTTTCCGCTACGTCTCGCAAAGAGAAAGTGTGCCAGGACAGAAAACATCTCCGATTTTCTGCTCAAAGTCGTACGGAGGACTGCAGAGTGTTTTGCAAGAAGCAAAACAAAGTTGTTCCGAACGGCTTATAGTCAAATGTTAGTGTGACTGGAAAAGGCAGGAGAGTGGTAAGGTACTGTTTTCTATGCGTTTGCAAGCTGCGCACACATTCCCAGTGTTGTACGGCTACGTCTTTCGCCTTTCCGAAGACGCCACGCTCTCCGTCTCCCGGAGGCCAAGATGCGGCTTCTTGGCGCACAGAGCCTTGTGCCGGTCTCGCTGAGCTCCGGAGAGCGGCTTCTGCAGAAAGACGCCCGGGACCGGCGCTTAGTTTCGGAGTCTTCTGTACCTTCGTCTTCTGCGTCTCTTGTCGCCCGCATCTCATAACAAATGCCTTTCTTCTACGTGTCGGGAAAAGAAACTGTGCCAGTAGAGAGTACTACATCTCCGATGGTGGTCTAGAGGTTGCACAGAGGTCTTCAGAGTGCTTTGCAAGAAACAAAAGGCAGTTTTCTAAGACGCTTTCCATTCCAGTGGTAATGTGAATGGAAAAGGCAGAAGAGTCGTACAAGACTGTTTCCTATGAGTTTGCAAGCTGCGCACACATTCCCAGTGTTGTACGGCTTGGTTCTTCGCCTTTGGGAAGCTGCCGCTCTCTCCGTCTCCCGGAGGCGAAGAAGCGGCTTCTTGGCGCGCAGAGCCTTGTGCCGGTCTCGCTGCGCTCCGGAGCTTGGCTCCTGTAGAAAGGCGCCCGGGACCGGCGCTTAGCTTCTGAGCTCCGTATCTTCGTCTTTAGCGGCTCCATCTGTCGCCTACATCTTTGCAGAAAACTTGTCCACTATGGCTCGCAAGGAAAATTGTGCCACTACAGAAAAGATCTGCCATCGTCTTCTAGAGGTTGCACGGAGGTCTGCAGAGGGTTTAGCAAGAAGCAAAACAAAGTTGTCCAAAACTCCTTCCATTCCAATGGTAATGTGAATGGAAAATGTAGGAGAGGTAAAAGGTACTGTTTCCTATGAGTTTGCAAGCTGCGCACACAAGCCCTGTGTGGCACGCCTTGGTTCTTCGCCTTTGGGAAGCTGCCGCTCTCTCCGTCTCCCGGAGGCGAAGAAGCGGCTTCTTGGCGCGCAGAGCACTGTGCCGGTCGCAGAGCTTTTTGCCGGGGGGGGGGGGCACTCTGCTGCACGGCTTCTGCCGAAAGACGCCGGGAAGCAGCGCTTAGCTTCGGACAGTTCCCTGTCTTCGTCTTTAGCGTCTCTTATCCTTCTACATCTTAGCAAAAACTTGACCATGATGTCTCGCAAGGAGAAACTGTGCCGGAGCAGAATACATCTCCGATCTTGTTCTTGAAGTGGCAGAGAGGTCTGCAGAGTGTTTTGCAAGAAGAACAAGACAGTTGTCCAAGACTGCTGCCATTCAAATGGTAGCGTGGATGGAAAATGCAGGAGCGTTGTAAGGTACGGTTTTCTATTGGTTTGCAAGCTGCGCATAGAATCCCAGTGATCTGCGGCTTCGTCCTTCTCCTTTTGGAAGCTGCTGCTCGCTCTGCCTCCCGGAGGCGAAGAAGCGGCTTCTTGGCGCACAGAGCACTGTGCCGCTCTCAGAGCACTGTGCCCGTCGCGGTGGGCTCTAGTGCCAGGCTTCTGCCAAAAGACTCCGGGGACCGGCCCTTAGCTGCGGAGAGCTCCGTGTCTCCGTCTTCTACGTCTCTTCTCGCCTACAGCTTAGCAAAAAGTTTTCCCACTACGTCTCGCAAAGAGGAAGTGTGCCAGGAGGGAAAACATCCCCAGTTTTGTTCTAGACGTTTTACAGAAGGACTGTCGTGTGTTTTGCAAGAAGCAAAACACGGTTGTTCTGAAAGGAATAGATTCAAACGGTAGTGTGACTGGAAAAGGCAGGAGAGGATAAAGGTACTGTTTTCTATGATTTCGCAAGCCGCCCACACATTCCCAGTGTTGTACGGCTACGTCTTTCGCCTTCCCGAAGATGCCAGGCTCTCCGTCTCCCGGAGGCGAGGAAGCGGCTTCTTGGCGCACAGAGCATTTTGCTGCTCTCAGAGCATTGTGCCGGTCGTGGTGGGCTCCGGAGCTTGGCACCTGGAGATAGATGCCTGGGACCGGCGCTTAGCTTCGAAGCCCTCCGTATCTTCGTGTTTAGTCTCTCTTGTCGCCTCCATCTTAGCGAAATGCTTTTCCGCTACGTCTCGCAAAGAGAAAGTGTGCCAGGACAGAAAACATCTCCGATTTTCTGCTCAAAGTCGTACGGAGGACTGCAGAGTGTTTTGCAAGAAGCAAAACAAAGTTGTTCCGAACGGCTTATAGTCAAATGTTAGTGTGACTGGAAAAGGCAGGAGAGTGGTAAGGTACTGTTTTCTATGCGTTTGCAAGCTGCGCACACATTCCCAGTGTTGTACGGCTACGTCTTTCGCCTTTCCGAAGACGCCACGCTCTCCGTCTCCCGGAGGCCAAGATGCGGCTTCTTGGCGCACAGAGCCTTGTGCCGGTCTCGCTGAGCTCCGGAGAGCGGCTTCTGCAGAAAGACGCCCGGGACCGGCGCTTAGTTTCGGAGTCTTCTGTACCTTCGTCTTCTGCGTCTCTTGTCGCCCGCATCTCATAACAAATGCCTTTCTTCTACGTGTCGGGAAAAGAAACTGTGCCAGTAGAGAGTACTACATCTCCGATGGTGGTCTAGAGGTTGCACAGAGGTCTTCAGAGTGCTTTGCAAGAAACAAAAGGCAGTTTTCTAAGACGCTTTCCATTCCAGTGGTAATGTGAATGGAAAAGGCAGAAGAGTCGTACAAGACTGTTTCCTATGAGTTTGCAAGCTGCGCACACATTCCCACTGTTGTACGGCTTGGTTCTTCGCCTTTGGGAAGCTGCCGCTCTCTCCGTCTCCCGGAGGCGAAGAAGCGGCTTCTTGGCGCGCAGAGCCTTGTGCCGGTCTCGCTGCGCTCCGGAGCTTGGCTCCTGTAGAAAGGCGCCCGGGACCGGCGCTTAGCTTCTGAGCTCCGTATCTTCGTCTTTAGCGGCTCCATCTGTCGCCTACATCTTTGCAGAAAACTTGTCCACTATGGCTCGCAAGGAAAATTGTGCCACTACAGAAAAGATCTGCCATCGTCTTCTAGAGGTTGCACGGAGGTCTGCAGAGGGTTTAGCAAGAAGCAAAACAAAGTTGTCCAAAACTCCTTCCATTCCAATGGTAATGTGAATGGAAAATGTAGGAGAGGTAAAAGGTACTGTTTCCTATGAGTTTGCAAGCTGCGCACACAAGCCCTGTGTGGCACGCCTTGGTTCTTCGCCTTTGGGAAGCTGCCGCTCTCTCCGTCTCCCGGAGGCGAAGAAGCGGCTTCTTGGCGCGCAGAGCACTGTGCCGGTCGCAGAGCTTTTTGCCGGGGGGGGGGGGGGGGCACTCTGCTGCACGGCTTCTGCCGAAAGACGCCGGGAAGCAGCGCTTAGCTTCGGACAGTTCCCTGTCTTCGTCTTTAGCGTCTCTTATCCTTCTACATCTTAGCAAAAACTTGACCATGATGTCTCGCAAGGAGAAACTGTGCCGGAGCAGAATACATCTCCGATCTTGTTCTTGAAGTGGCAGAGAGGTCTGCAGAGTGTTTTGCAAGAAGAACAAGACAGTTGTCCAAGACTGCTGCCATTCAAATGGTAGCGTGGATGGAAAATGCAGGAGCGTTGTAAGGTACGGTTTTCTATTCGTTTGCAAGCTGCGCATAGAATCCCAGTGATCTGCGGCTTCGTCCTTCTCCTTTTGGAAGCTGCTGCTCGCTCTGCCTCCCGGAGGCGAAGAAGCGGCTTCTTGGCGCACAGAGCACTGTGCCGCTCTCAGAGCACTGTGCCCGTCGCGGTGGGCTCTAGTGCCAGGCTTCTGCCAAAAGACTCCGGGGACCGGCCCTTAGCTGCGGAGAGCTCCGTGTCTCCGTCTTCTACGTCTCTTCTCGCCTACAGCTTAGCAAAAAGTTTTCCCACTACGTCTCGCAAAGAGGAAGTGTGCCAGGAGGGAAAACATCCCCAGTTTTGTTCTAGACGTTTTACAGAAGGACTGTCGTGTGTTTTGCAAGAAGCAAAACACGGTTGTTCTGAAAGGAATAGATTCAAACGGTAGTGTGACTGGAAAAGGCAGGAGAGGATAAAGGTACTGTTTTCTATGATTTCGCAAGCCGCCCACACATTCCCAGTGTTGTACGGCTACGTCTTTCGCCTTCCCGAAGATGCCAGGCTCTCCGTCTCCCGGAGGCGAGGAAGCGGCTTCTTGGCGCACAGAGCATTTTGCTGCTCTCAGAGCATTGTGCCGGTCGTGGTGGGCTCCGGAGCTTGGCACCTGGAGATAGATGCCTGGGACCGGCGCTTAGCTTCGAAGCCCTCCGTATCTTCGTGTTTAGTCTCTCTTGTCGCCTCCGTCTTAGCGAAATGCTTTTCCGCTACGTCTCGCAAAGAGAAAGTGTGCCAGGACAGAAAACATCTCCGATTTTCTGCTCAAAGTCGTACGGAGGACTGCAGAGTGTTTTGCAAGAAGCAAAACAAAGTTGTTCCGAACGGCTTATAGTCAAATGTTAGTGTGACTGGAAAAGGCAGGAGAGTGGTAAGGTACTGTTTTCTATGCGTTTGCAAGCTGCGCACACATTCCCAGTGTTGTACGGCTACGTCTTTCGCCTTTCCGAAGACGCCACGCTCTCCGTCTCCCGGAGGCCAAGATGCGGCTTCTTGGCGCACAGAGCCTTGTGCCGGTCTCGCTGAGCTCCGGAGAGCGGCTTCTGCAGAAAGACGCCCGGGACCGGCGCTTAGTTTCGGAGTCTTCTGTACCTTCGTCTTCTGCGTCTCTTGTCGCCCGCATCTCATAACAAATGCCTTTCTTCTACGTGTCGGGAAAAGAAACTGTGCCAGTAGAGAGTACTACATCTCCGATGGTGGTCTAGAGGTTGCACAGAGGTCTTCAGAGTGCTTTGCAAGAAACAAAAGGCAGTTTTCTAAGACGCTTTCCATTCCAGTGGTAATGTGAATGGAAAAGGCAGAAGAGTCGTACAAGACTGTTTCCTATGAGTTTGCAAGCTGCGCACACATTCCCACTGTTGTACGGCTTGGTTCTTCGCCTTTGGGAAGCTGCCGCTCTCTCCGTCTCCCGGAGGCGAAGAAGCGGCTTCTTGGCGCGCAGAGCCTTGTGCCGGTCTCGCTGCGCTCCGGAGCTTGGCTCCTGTAGAAAGGCGCCCGGGACCGGCGCTTAGCTTCTGAGCTCCGTATCTTCGTCTTTAGCGGCTCCATCTGTCGCCTACATCTTTGCAGAAAACTTGTCCACTATGGCTCGCAAGGAAAATTGTGCCACTACAGAAAAGATCTGCCATCGTCTTCTAGAGGTTGCACGGAGGTCTGCAGAGGGTTTAGCAAGAAGCAAAACAAAGTTGTCCAAAACTCCTTCCATTCCAATGGTAATGTGAATGGAAAATGTAGGAGAGGTAAAAGGTACTGTTTCCTATGAGTTTGCAAGCTGCGCACACAAGCCCTGTGTGGCACGCCTTGGTTCTTCGCCTTTGGGAAGCTGCCGCTCTCTCCGTCTCCCGGAGGCGAAGAAGCGGCTTCTTGGCGCGCAGAGCACTGTGCCGGTCGCAGAGCTTTTTGCCGGGGGGGGGGGGGGGGCACTCTGCTGCACGGCTTCTGCCGAAAGACGCCGGGAAGCAGCGCTTAGCTTCGGACAGTTCCCTGTCTTCGTCTTTAGCGTCTCTTATCCTTCTACATCTTAGCAAAAACTTGACCATGATGTCTCGCAAGGAGAAACTGTGCCGGAGCAGAATACATCTCCGATCTTGTTCTTGAAGTGGCAGAGAGGTCTGCAGAGTGTTTTGCAAGAAGAACAAGACAGTTGTCCAAGACTGCTGCCATTCAAATGGTAGCGTGGATGGAAAATGCAGGAGCGTTGTAAGGTACGGTTTTCTATTCGTTTGCAAGCTGCGCATAGAATCCCAGTGATCTGCGGCTTCGTCCTTCTCCTTTTGGAAGCTGCTGCTCGCTCTGCCTCCCGGAGGCGAAGAAGCGGCTTCTTGGCGCACAGAGCACTGTGCCGCTCTCAGAGCACTGTGCCCGTCGCGGTGGGCTCTAGTGCCAGGCTTCTGCCAAAAGACTCCGGGGACCGGCCCTTAGCTGCGGAGAGCTCCGTGTCTCCGTCTTCTACGTCTCTTCTCGCCTACAGCTTAGCAAAAAGTTTTCCCACTACGTCTCGCAAAGAGGAAGTGTGCCAGGAGGGAAAACATCCCCAGTTTTGTTCTAGACGTTTTACAGAAGGACTGTCGTGTGTTTTGCAAGAAGCAAAACACGGTTGTTCTGAAAGGAATAGATTCAAACGGTAGTGTGACTGGAAAAGGCAGGAGAGGATAAAGGTACTGTTTTCTATGATTTCGCAAGCCGCCCACACATTCCCAGTGTTGTACGGCTACGTCTTTCGCCTTCCCGAAGATGCCAGGCTCTCCGTCTCCCGGAGGCGAGGAAGCGGCTTCTTGGCGCACAGAGCATTTTGCTGCTCTCAGAGCATTGTGCCGGTCGTGGTGGGCTCCGGAGCTTGGCACCTGGAGATAGATGCCTGGGACCGGCGCTTAGCTTCGAAGCCCTCCGTATCTTCGTGTTTAGTCTCTCTTGTCGCCTCCGTCTTAGCGAAATGCTTTTCCGCTACGTCTCGCAAAGAGAAAGTGTGCCAGGACAGAAAACATCTCCGATTTTCTGCTCAAAGTCGTACGGAGGACTGCAGAGTGTTTTGCAAGAAGCAAAACAAAGTTGTTCCGAACGGCTTATAGTCAAATGTTAGTGTGACTGGAAAAGGCAGGAGAGTGGTAAGGTACTGTTTTCTATGCGTTTGCAAGCTGCGCACACATTCCCAGTGTTGTACGGCTACGTCTTTCGCCTTTCCGAAGACGCCACGCTCTCCGTCTCCCGGAGGCCAAGATGCGGCTTCTTGGCGCACAGAGCCTTGTGCCGGTCTCGCTGAGCTCCGGAGAGCGGCTTCTGCAGAAAGACGCCCGGGACCGGCGCTTAGTTTCGGAGTCTTCTGTACCTTCGTCTTCTGCGTCTCTTGTCGCCCGCATCTCATAACAAATGCCTTTCTTCTACGTGTCGGGAAAAGAAACTGTGCCAGTAGAGAGTACTACATCTCCGATGGTGGTCTAGAGGTTGCACAGAGGTCTTCAGAGTGCTTTGCAAGAAACAAAAGGCAGTTTTCTAAGACGCTTTCCATTCCAGTGGTAATGTGAATGGAAAAGGCAGAAGAGTCGTACAAGACTGTTTCCTATGAGTTTGCAAGCTGCGCACACATTCCCACTGTTGTACGGCTTGGTTCTTCGCCTTTGGGAAGCTGCCGCTCTCTCCGTCTCCCGGAGGCGAAGAAGCGGCTTCTTGGCGCGCAGAGCCTTGTGCCGGTCTCGCTGCGCTCCGGAGCTTGGCTCCTGTAGAAAGGCGCCCGGGACCGGCGCTTAGCTTCTGAGCTCCGTATCTTCGTCTTTAGCGGCTCCATCTGTCGCCTACATCTTTGCAGAAAACTTGTCCACTATGGCTCGCAAGGAAAATTGTGCCACTACAGAAAAGATCTGCCATCGTCTTCTAGAGGTTGCACGGAGGTCTGCAGAGGGTTTAGCAAGAAGCAAAACAAAGTTGTCCAAAACTCCTTCCATTCCAATGGTAATGTGAATGGAAAATGTAGGAGAGGTAAAAGGTACTGTTTCCTATGAGTTTGCAAGCTGCGCACACAAGCCCTGTGTGGCACGCCTTGGTTCTTCGCCTTTGGGAAGCTGCCGCTCTCTCCGTCTCCCGGAGGCGAAGAAGCGGCTTCTTGGCGCGCAGAGCACTGTGCCGGTCGCAGAGCTTTTTGCCGGGAGGGGGGGGGGGGCACTCTGCTGCACGGCTTCTGCCGAAAGACGCCGGGAAGCAGCGCTTAGCTTCGGACAGTTCCCTGTCTTCGTCTTTAGCGTCTCTTATCCTTCTACATCTTAGCAAAAACTTGACCATGATGTCTCGCAAGGAGAAACTGTGCCGGAGCAGAATACATCTCCGATCTTGTTCTTGAAGTGGCAGAGAGGTCTGCAGAGTGTTTTGCAAGAAGAACAAGACAGTTGTCCAAGACTGCTGCCATTCAAATGGTAGCGTGGATGGAAAATGCAGGAGCGTTGTAAGGTACGGTTTTCTATTCGTTTGCAAGCTGCGCATAGAATCCCAGTGATCTGCGGCTTCGTCCTTCTCCTTTTGGAAGCTGCTGCTCGCTCTGCCTCCCGGAGGCGAAGAAGCGGCTTCTTGGCGCACAGAGCACTGTGCCGCTCTCAGAGCACTGTGCCCGTCGCGGTGGGCTCTAGTGCCAGGCTTCTGCCAAAAGACTCCGGGGACCGGCCCTTAGCTGCGGAGAGCTCCGTGTCTCCGTCTTCTACGTCTCTTCTCGCCTACAGCTTAGCAAAAAGTTTTCCCACTACGTCTCGCAAAGAGGAAGTGTGCCAGGAGGGAAAACATCCCCAGTTTTGTTCTAGACGTTTTACAGAAGGACTGTCGTGTGTTTTGCAAGAAGCAAAACACGGTTGTTCTGAAAGGAATAGATTCAAACGGTAGTGTGACTGGAAAAGGCAGGAGAGGATAAAGGTACTGTTTTCTATGATTTCGCAAGCCGCCCACACATTCCCAGTGTTGTACGGCTACGTCTTTCGCCTTCCCGAAGATGCCAGGCTCTCCGTCTCCCGGAGGCGAGGAAGCGGCTTCTTGGCGCACAGAGCATTTTGCTGCTCTCAGAGCATTGTGCCGGTCGTGGTGGGCTCCGGAGCTTGGCACCTGGAGATAGATGCCTGGGACCGGCGCTTAGCTTCGAAGCCCTCCGTATCTTCGTGTTTAGTCTCTCTTGTCGCCTCCATCTTAGCGAAATGCTTTTCCGCTACGTCTCGCAAAGAGAAAGTGTGCCAGGACAGAAAACATCTCCGATTTTCTGCTCAAAGTCGTACGGAGGACTGCAGAGTGTTTTGCAAGAAGCAAAACAAAGTTGTTCCGAACGGCTTATAGTCAAATGTTAGTGTGACTGGAAAAGGCAGGAGAGTGGTAAGGTACTGTTTTCTATGCGTTTGCAAGCTGCGCACACATTCCCAGTGTTGTACGGCTACGTCTTTCGCCTTTCCGAAGACGCCACGCTCTCCGTCTCCCGGAGGCCAAGATGCGGCTTCTTGGCGCACAGAGCCTTGTGCCGGTCTCGCTGAGCTCCGGAGAGCGGCTTCTGCAGAAAGACGCCCGGGACCGGCGCTTAGTTTCGGAGTCTTCTGTACCTTCGTCTTCTGCGTCTCTTGTCGCCCGCATCTCATAACAAATGCCTTTCTTCTACGTGTCGGGAAAAGAAACTGTGCCAGTAGAGAGTACTACATCTCCGATGGTGGTCTAGAGGTTGCACAGAGGTCTTCAGAGTGCTTTGCAAGAAACAAAAGGCAGTTTTCTAAGACGCTTTCCATTCCAGTGGTAATGTGAATGGAAAAGGCAGAAGAGTCGTACAAGACTGTTTCCTATGAGTTTGCAAGCTGCGCACACATTCCCAGTGTTGTACGGCTTGGTTCTTCGCCTTTGGGAAGCTGCCGCTCTCTCCGTCTCCCGGAGGCGAAGAAGCGGCTTCTTGGCGCGCAGAGCCTTGTGCCGGTCTCGCTGCGCTCCGGAGCTTGGCTCCTGTAGAAAGGCGCCCGGGACCGGCGCTTAGCTTCTGAGCTCCGTATCTTCGTCTTTAGCGGCTCCATCTGTCGCCTACATCTTTGCAGAAAACTTGTCCACTATGGCTCGCAAGGAAAATTGTGCCACTACAGAAAAGATCTGCCATCGTCTTCTAGAGGTTGCACGGAGGTCTGCAGAGGGTTTAGCAAGAAGCAAAACAAAGTTGTCCAAAACTCCTTCCATTCCAATGGTAATGTGAATGGAAAATGTAGGAGAGGTAAAAGGTACTGTTTCCTATGAGTTTGCAAGCTGCGCACACAAGCCCTGTGTGGCACGCCTTGGTTCTTCGCCTTTGGGAAGCTGCCGCTCTCTCCGTCTCCCGGAGGCGAAGAAGCGGCTTCTTGGCGCGCAGAGCACTGTGCCGGTCGCAGAGCTTTTTGCCGGGGGGGGGGGGGGGGCACTCTGCTGCACGGCTTCTGCCGAAAGACGCCGGGAAGCAGCGCTTAGCTTCGGACAGTTCCCTGTCTTCGTCTTTAGCGTCTCTTATCCTTCTACATCTTAGCAAAAACTTGACCATGATGTCTCGCAAGGAGAAACTGTGCCGGAGCAGAATACATCTCCGATCTTGTTCTTGAAGTGGCAGAGAGGTCTGCAGAGTGTTTTGCAAGAAGAACAAGACAGTTGTCCAAGACTGCTGCCATTCAAATGGTAGCGTGGATGGAAAATGCAGGAGCGTTGTAAGGTACGGTTTTCTATTCGTTTGCAAGCTGCGCATAGAATCCCAGTGATCTGCGGCTTCGTCCTTCTCCTTTTGGAAGCTGCTGCTCGCTCTGCCTCCCGGAGGCGAAGAAGCGGCTTCTTGGCGCACAGAGCACTGTGCCGCTCTCAGAGCACTGTGCCCGTCGCGGTGGGCTCTAGTGCCAGGCTTCTGCCAAAAGACTCCGGGGACCGGCCCTTAGCTGCGGAGAGCTCCGTGTCTCCGTCTTCTACGTCTCTTCTCGCCTACAGCTTAGCAAAAAGTTTTCCCACTACGTCTCGCAAAGAGGAAGTGTGCCAGGAGGGAAAACATCCCCAGTTTTGTTCTAGACGTTTTACAGAAGGACTGTCGTGTGTTTTGCAAGAAGCAAAACACGGTTGTTCTGAAAGGAATAGATTCAAACGGTAGTGTGACTGGAAAAGGCAGGAGAGGATAAAGGTACTGTTTTCTATGATTTCGCAAGCCGCCCACACATTCCCAGTGTTGTACGGCTACGTCTTTCGCCTTCCCGAAGATGCCAGGCTCTCCGTCTCCCGGAGGCGAGGAAGCGGCTTCTTGGCGCACAGAGCATTTTGCTGCTCTCAGAGCATTGTGCCGGTCGTGGTGGGCTCCGGAGCTTGGCACCTGGAGATAGATGCCTGGGACCGGCGCTTAGCTTCGAAGCCCTCCGTATCTTCGTGTTTAGTCTCTCTTGTCGCCTCCGTCTTAGCGAAATGCTTTTCCGCTACGTCTCGCAAAGAGAAAGTGTGCCAGGACAGAAAACATCTCCGATTTTCTGCTCAAAGTCGTACGGAGGACTGCAGAGTGTTTTGCAAGAAGCAAAACAAAGTTGTTCCGAACGGCTTATAGTCAAATGTTAGTGTGACTGGAAAAGGCAGGAGAGTGGTAAGGTACTGTTTTCTATGCGTTTGCAAGCTGCGCACACATTCCCAGTGTTGTACGGCTACGTCTTTCGCCTTTCCGAAGACGCCACGCTCTCCGTCTCCCGGAGGCCAAGATGCGGCTTCTTGGCGCACAGAGCCTTGTGCCGGTCTCGCTGAGCTCCGGAGAGCGGCTTCTGCAGAAAGACGCCCGGGACCGGCGCTTAGTTTCGGAGTCTTCTGTACCTTCGTCTTCTGCGTCTCTTGTCGCCCGCATCTCATAACAAATGCCTTTCTTCTACGTGTCGGGAAAAGAAACTGTGCCAGTAGAGAGTACTACATCTCCGATGGTGGTCTAGAGGTTGCACAGAGGTCTTCAGAGTGCTTTGCAAGAAACAAAAGGCAGTTTTCTAAGACGCTTTCCATTCCAGTGGTAATGTGAATGGAAAAGGCAGAAGAGTCGTACAAGACTGTTTCCTATGAGTTTGCAAGCTGCGCACACATTCCCACTGTTGTACGGCTTGGTTCTTCGCCTTTGGGAAGCTGCCGCTCTCTCCGTCTCCCGGAGGCGAAGAAGCGGCTTCTTGGCGCGCAGAGCCTTGTGCCGGTCTCGCTGCGCTCCGGAGCTTGGCTCCTGTAGAAAGGCGCCCGGGACCGGCGCTTAGCTTCTGAGCTCCGTATCTTCGTCTTTAGCGGCTCCATCTGTCGCCTACATCTTTGCAGAAAACTTGTCCACTATGGCTCGCAAGGAAAATTGTGCCACTACAGAAAAGATCTGCCATCGTCTTCTAGAGGTTGCACGGAGGTCTGCAGAGGGTTTAGCAAGAAGCAAAACAAAGTTGTCCAAAACTCCTTCCATTCCAATGGTAATGTGAATGGAAAATGTAGGAGAGGTAAAAGGTACTGTTTCCTATGAGTTTGCAAGCTGCGCACACAAGCCCTGTGTGGCACGCCTTGGTTCTTCGCCTTTGGGAAGCTGCCGCTCTCTCCGTCTCCCGGAGGCGAAGAAGCGGCTTCTTGGCGCGCAGAGCACTGTGCCGGTCGCAGAGCTTTTTGCCGGGAGGGGGGGGGGGGGCACTCTGCTGCACGGCTTCTGCCGAAAGACGCCGGGAAGCAGCGCTTAGCTTCGGACAGTTCCCTGTCTTCGTCTTTAGCGTCTCTTATCCTTCTACATCTTAGCAAAAACTTGACCATGATGTCTCGCAAGGAGAAACTGTGCCGGAGCAGAATACATCTCCGATCTTGTTCTTGAAGTGGCAGAGAGGTCTGCAGAGTGTTTTGCAAGAAGAACAAGACAGTTGTCCAAGACTGCTGCCATTCAAATGGTAGCGTGGATGGAAAATGCAGGAGCGTTGTAAGGTACGGTTTTCTATTCGTTTGCAAGCTGCGCATAGAATCCCAGTGATCTGCGGCTTCGTCCTTCTCCTTTTGGAAGCTGCTGCTCGCTCTGCCTCCCGGAGGCGAAGAAGCGGCTTCTTGGCGCACAGAGCACTGTGCCGCTCTCAGAGCACTGTGCCCGTCGCGGTGGGCTCTAGTGCCAGGCTTCTGCCAAAAGACTCCGGGGACCGGCCCTTAGCTGCGGAGAGCTCCGTGTCTCCGTCTTCTACGTCTCTTCTCGCCTACAGCTTAGCAAAAAGTTTTCCCACTACGTCTCGCAAAGAGGAAGTGTGCCAGGAGGGAAAACATCCCCAGTTTTGTTCTAGACGTTTTACAGAAGGACTGTCGTGTGTTTTGCAAGAAGCAAAACACGGTTGTTCTGAAAGGAATAGATTCAAACGGTAGTGTGACTGGAAAAGGCAGGAGAGGATAAAGGTACTGTTTTCTATGATTTCGCAAGCCGCCCACACATTCCCAGTGTTGTACGGCTACGTCTTTCGCCTTCCCGAAGATGCCAGGCTCTCCGTCTCCCGGAGGCGAGGAAGCGGCTTCTTGGCGCACAGAGCATTTTGCTGCTCTCAGAGCATTGTGCCGGTCGTGGTGGGCTCCGGAGCTTGGCACCTGGAGATAGATGCCTGGGACCGGCGCTTAGCTTCGAAGCCCTCCGTATCTTCGTGTTTAGTCTCTCTTGTCGCCTCCGTCTTAGCGAAATGCTTTTCCGCTACGTCTCGCAAAGAGAAAGTGTGCCAGGACAGAAAACATCTCCGATTTTCTGCTCAAAGTCGTACGGAGGACTGCAGAGTGTTTTGCAAGAAGCAAAACAAAGTTGTTCCGAACGGCTTATAGTCAAATGTTAGTGTGACTGGAAAAGGCAGGAGAGTGGTAAGGTACTGTTTTCTATGCGTTTGCAAGCTGCGCACACATTCCCAGTGTTGTACGGCTACGTCTTTCGCCTTTCCGAAGACGCCACGCTCTCCGTCTCCCGGAGGCCAAGATGCGGCTTCTTGGCGCACAGAGCCTTGTGCCGGTCTCGCTGAGCTCCGGAGAGCGGCTTCTGCAGAAAGACGCCCGGGACCGGCGCTTAGTTTCGGAGTCTTCTGTACCTTCGTCTTCTGCGTCTCTTGTCGCCCGCATCTCATAACAAATGCCTTTCTTCTACGTGTCGGGAAAAGAAACTGTGCCAGTAGAGAGTACTACATCTCCGATGGTGGTCTAGAGGTTGCACAGAGGTCTTCAGAGTGCTTTGCAAGAAACAAAAGGCAGTTTTCTAAGACGCTTTCCATTCCAGTGGTAATGTGAATGGAAAAGGCAGAAGAGTCGTACAAGACTGTTTCCTATGAGTTTGCAAGCTGCGCACACATTCCCACTGTTGTACGGCTTGGTTCTTCGCCTTTGGGAAGCTGCCGCTCTCTCCGTCTCCCGGAGGCGAAGAAGCGGCTTCTTGGCGCGCAGAGCCTTGTGCCGGTCTCGCTGCGCTCCGGAGCTTGGCTCCTGTAGAAAGGCGCCCGGGACCGGCGCTTAGCTTCTGAGCTCCGTATCTTCGTCTTTAGCGGCTCCATCTGTCGCCTACATCTTTGCAGAAAACTTGTCCACTATGGCTCGCAAGGAAAATTGTGCCACTACAGAAAAGATCTGCCATCGTCTTCTAGAGGTTGCACGGAGGTCTGCAGAGGGTTTAGCAAGAAGCAAAACAAAGTTGTCCAAAACTCCTTCCATTCCAATGGTAATGTGAATGGAAAATGTAGGAGAGGTAAAAGGTACTGTTTCCTATGAGTTTGCAAGCTGCGCACACAAGCCCTGTGTGGCACGCCTTGGTTCTTCGCCTTTGGGAAGCTGCCGCTCTCTCCGTCTCCCGGAGGCGAAGAAGCGGCTTCTTGGCGCGCAGAGCACTGTGCCGGTCGCAGAGCTTTTTGCCGGGGGGGGGGGGGGGGGGGGGGCACTCTGCTGCACGGCTTCTGCCGAAAGACGCCGGGAAGCAGCGCTTAGCTTCGGACAGTTCCCTGTCTTCGTCTTTAGCGTCTCTTATCCTTCTACATCTTAGCAAAAACTTGACCATGATGTCTCGCAAGGAGAAACTGTGCCGGAGCAGAATACATCTCCGATCTTGTTCTTGAAGTGGCAGAGAGGTCTGCAGAGTGTTTTGCAAGAAGAACAAGACAGTTGTCCAAGACTGCTGCCATTCAAATGGTAGCGTGGATGGAAAATGCAGGAGCGTTGTAAGGTACGGTTTTCTATTCGTTTGCAAGCTGCGCATAGAATCCCAGTGATCTGCGGCTTCGTCCTTCTCCTTTTGGAAGCTGCTGCTCGCTCTGCCTCCCGGAGGCGAAGAAGCGGCTTCTTGGCGCACAGAGCACTGTGCCGCTCTCAGAGCACTGTGCCCGTCGCGGTGGGCTCTAGTGCCAGGCTTCTGCCAAAAGACTCCGGGGACCGGCCCTTAGCTGCGGAGAGCTCCGTGTCTCCGTCTTCTACGTCTCTTCTCGCCTACAGCTTAGCAAAAAGTTTTCCCACTACGTCTCGCAAAGAGGAAGTGTGCCAGGAGGGAAAACATCCCCAGTTTTGTTCTAGACGTTTTACAGAAGGACTGTCGTGTGTTTTGCAAGAAGCAAAACACGGTTGTTCTGAAAGGAATAGATTCAAACGGTAGTGTGACTGGAAAAGGCAGGAGAGGATAAAGGTACTGTTTTCTATGATTTCGCAAGCCGCCCACACATTCCCAGTGTTGTACGGCTACGTCTTTCGCCTTCCCGAAGATGCCAGGCTCTCCGTCTCCCGGAGGCGAGGAAGCGGCTTCTTGGCGCACAGAGCATTTTGCTGCTCTCAGAGCATTGTGCCGGTCGTGGTGGGCTCCGGAGCTTGGCACCTGGAGATAGATGCCTGGGACCGGCGCTTAGCTTCGAAGCCCTCCGTATCTTCGTGTTTAGTCTCTCTTGTCGCCTCCGTCTTAGCGAAATGCTTTTCCGCTACGTCTCGCAAAGAGAAAGTGTGCCAGGACAGAAAACATCTCCGATTTTCTGCTCAAAGTCGTACGGAGGACTGCAGAGTGTTTTGCAAGAAGCAAAACAAAGTTGTTCCGAACGGCTTATAGTCAAATGTTAGTGTGACTGGAAAAGGCAGGAGAGTGGTAAGGTACTGTTTTCTATGCGTTTGCAAGCTGCGCACACATTCCCAGTGTTGTACGGCTACGTCTTTCGCCTTTCCGAAGACGCCACGCTCTCCGTCTCCCGGAGGCCAAGATGCGGCTTCTTGGCGCACAGAGCCTTGTGCCGGTCTCGCTGAGCTCCGGAGAGCGGCTTCTGCAGAAAGACGCCCGGGACCGGCGCTTAGTTTCGGAGTCTTCTGTACCTTCGTCTTCTGCGTCTCTTGTCGCCCGCATCTCATAACAAATGCCTTTCTTCTACGTGTCGGGAAAAGAAACTGTGCCAGTAGAGAGTACTACATCTCCGATGGTGGTCTAGAGGTTGCACAGAGGTCTTCAGAGTGCTTTGCAAGAAACAAAAGGCAGTTTTCTAAGACGCTTTCCATTCCAGTGGTAATGTGAATGGAAAAGGCAGAAGAGTCGTACAAGACTGTTTCCTATGAGTTTGCAAGCTGCGCACACATTCCCACTGTTGTACGGCTTGGTTCTTCGCCTTTGGGAAGCTGCCGCTCTCTCCGTCTCCCGGAGGCGAAGAAGCGGCTTCTTGGCGCGCAGAGCCTTGTGCCGGTCTCGCTGCGCTCCGGAGCTTGGCTCCTGTAGAAAGGCGCCCGGGACCGGCGCTTAGCTTCTGAGCTCCGTATCTTCGTCTTTAGCGGCTCCATCTGTCGCCTACATCTTTGCAGAAAACTTGTCCACTATGGCTCGCAAGGAAAATTGTGCCACTACAGAAAAGATCTGCCATCGTCTTCTAGAGGTTGCACGGAGGTCTGCAGAGGGTTTAGCAAGAAGCAAAACAAAGTTGTCCAAAACTCCTTCCATTCCAATGGTAATGTGAATGGAAAATGTAGGAGAGGTAAAAGGTACTGTTTCCTATGAGTTTGCAAGCTGCGCACACAAGCCCTGTGTGGCACGCCTTGGTTCTTCGCCTTTGGGAAGCTGCCGCTCTCTCCGTCTCCCGGAGGCGAAGAAGCGGCTTCTTGGCGCGCAGAGCACTGTGCCGGTCGCAGAGCTTTTTGCCGGGAGGGGGGGGGGGGGCACTCTGCTGCACGGCTTCTGCCGAAAGACGCCGGGAAGCAGCGCTTAGCTTCGGACAGTTCCCTGTCTTCGTCTTTAGCGTCTCTTATCCTTCTACATCTTAGCAAAAACTTGACCATGATGTCTCGCAAGGAGAAACTGTGCCGGAGCAGAATACATCTCCGATCTTGTTCTTGAAGTGGCAGAGAGGTCTGCAGAGTGTTTTGCAAGAAGAACAAGACAGTTGTCCAAGACTGCTGCCATTCAAATGGTAGCGTGGATGGAAAATGCAGGAGCGTTGTAAGGTACGGTTTTCTATTCGTTTGCAAGCTGCGCATAGAATCCCAGTGATCTGCGGCTTCGTCCTTCTCCTTTTGGAAGCTGCTGCTCGCTCTGCCTCCCGGAGGCGAAGAAGCGGCTTCTTGGCGCACAGAGCACTGTGCCGCTCTCAGAGCACTGTGCCCGTCGCGGTGGGCTCTAGTGCCAGGCTTCTGCCAAAAGACTCCGGGGACCGGCCCTTAGCTGCGGAGAGCTCCGTGTCTCCGTCTTCTACGTCTCTTCTCGCCTACAGCTTAGCAAAAAGTTTTCCCACTACGTCTCGCAAAGAGGAAGTGTGCCAGGAGGGAAAACATCCCCAGTTTTGTTCTAGACGTTTTACAGAAGGACTGTTGTGTGTTTTGCAAGAAGCAAAACACGGTTGTTCTGAAAGGAATAGATTCAAACGGTAGTGTGACTGGAAAAGGCAGGAGAGGATAAAGGTACTGTTTTCTATGATTTCGCAAGCCGCCCACACATTCCCAGTGTTGTACGGCTACGTCTTTCGCCTTCCCGAAGATGCCAGGCTCTCCGTCTCCCGGAGGCGAGGAAGCGGCTTCTTGGCGCACAGAGCATTTTGCTGCTCTCAGAGCATTGTGCCGGTCGTGGTGGGCTCCGGAGCTTGGCACCTGGAGATAGATGCCTGGGACCGGCGCTTAGCTTCGAAGCCCTCCGTATCTTCGTGTTTAGTCTCTCTTGTCGCCTCCATCTTAGCGAAATGCTTTTCCGCTACGTCTCGCAAAGAGAAAGTGTGCCAGGACAGAAAACATCTCCGATTTTCTGCTCAAAGTCGTACGGAGGACTGCAGAGTGTTTTGCAAGAAGCAAAACAAAGTTGTTCCGAACGGCTTATAGTCAAATGTTAGTGTGACTGGAAAAGGCAGGAGAGTGGTAAGGTACTGTTTTCTATGCGTTTGCAAGCTGCGCACACATTCCCAGTGTTGTACGGCTACGTCTTTCGCCTTTCCGAAGACGCCACGCTCTCCGTCTCCCGGAGGCCAAGATGCGGCTTCTTGGCGCACAGAGCCTTGTGCCGGTCTCGCTGAGCTCCGGAGAGCGGCTTCTGCAGAAAGACGCCCGGGACCGGCGCTTAGTTTCGGAGTCTTCTGTACCTTCGTCTTCTGCGTCTCTTGTCGCCCGCATCTCATAACAAATGCCTTTCTTCTACGTGTCGGGAAAAGAAACTGTGCCAGTAGAGAGTACTACATCTCCGATGGTGGTCTAGAGGTTGCACAGAGGTCTTCAGAGTGCTTTGCAAGAAACAAAAGGCAGTTTTCTAAGACGCTTTCCATTCCAGTGGTAATGTGAATGGAAAAGGCAGAAGAGTCGTACAAGACTGTTTCCTATGAGTTTGCAAGCTGCGCACACATTCCCACTGTTGTACGGCTTGGTTCTTCGCCTTTGGGAAGCTGCCGCTCTCTCCGTCTCCCGGAGGCGAAGAAGCGGCTTCTTGGCGCGCAGAGCCTTGTGCCGGTCTCGCTGCGCTCCGGAGCTTGGCTCCTGTAGAAAGGCGCCCGGGACCGGCGCTTAGCTTCTGAGCTCCGTATCTTCGTCTTTAGCGGCTCCATCTGTCGCCTACATCTTTGCAGAAAACTTGTCCACTATGGCTCGCAAGGAAAATTGTGCCACTACAGAAAAGATCTGCCATCGTCTTCTAGAGGTTGCACGGAGGTCTGCAGAGGGTTTAGCAAGAAGCAAAACAAAGTTGTCCAAAACTCCTTCCATTCCAATGGTAATGTGAATGGAAAATGTAGGAGAGGTAAAAGGTACTGTTTCCTATGAGTTTGCAAGCTGCGCACACAAGCCCTGTGTGGCACGCCTTGGTTCTTCGCCTTTGGGAAGCTGCCGCTCTCTCCGTCTCCCGGAGGCGAAGAAGCGGCTTCTTGGCGCGCAGAGCACTGTGCCGGTCGCAGAGCTTTTTGCCGGGGGGGGGGGGGGGGGCACTCTGCTGCACGGCTTCTGCCGAAAGACGCCGGGAAGCAGCGCTTAGCTTCGGACAGTTCCCTGTCTTCGTCTTTAGCGTCTCTTATCCTTCTACATCTTAGCAAAAACTTGACCATGATGTCTCGCAAGGAGAAACTGTGCCGGAGCAGAATACATCTCCGATCTTGTTCTTGAAGTGGCAGAGAGGTCTGCAGAGTGTTTTGCAAGAAGAACAAGACAGTTGTCCAAGACTGCTGCCATTCAAATGGTAGCGTGGATGGAAAATGCAGGAGCGTTGTAAGGTACGGTTTTCTATTCGTTTGCAAGCTGCGCATAGAATCCCAGTGATCTGCGGCTTCGTCCTTCTCCTTTTGGAAGCTGCTGCTCGCTCTGCCTCCCGGAGGCGAAGAAGCGGCTTCTTGGCGCACAGAGCACTGTGCCGCTCTCAGAGCACTGTGCCCGTCGCGGTGGGCTCTAGTGCCAGGCTTCTGCCAAAAGACTCCGGGGACCGGCCCTTAGCTGCGGAGAGCTCCGTGTCTCCGTCTTCTACGTCTCTTCTCGCCTACAGCTTAGCAAAAAGTTTTCCCACTACGTCTCGCAAAGAGGAAGTGTGCCAGGAGGGAAAACATCCCCAGTTTTGTTCTAGACGTTTTACAGAAGGACTGTCGTGTGTTTTGCAAGAAGCAAAACACGGTTGTTCTGAAAGGAATAGATTCAAACGGTAGTGTGACTGGAAAAGGCAGGAGAGGATAAAGGTACTGTTTTCTATGATTTCGCAAGCCGCCCACACATTCCCAGTGTTGTACGGCTACGTCTTTCGCCTTCCCGAAGATGCCAGGCTCTCCGTCTCCCGGAGGCGAGGAAGCGGCTTCTTGGCGCACAGAGCATTTTGCTGCTCTCAGAGCATTGTGCCGGTCGTGGTGGGCTCCGGAGCTTGGCACCTGGAGATAGATGCCTGGGACCGGCGCTTAGCTTCGAAGCCCTCCGTATCTTCGTGTTTAGTCTCTCTTGTCGCCTCCATCTTAGCGAAATGCTTTTCCGCTACGTCTCGCAAAGAGAAAGTGTGCCAGGACAGAAAACATCTCCGATTTTCTGCTCAAAGTCGTACGGAGGACTGCAGAGTGTTTTGCAAGAAGCAAAACAAAGTTGTTCCGAACGGCTTATAGTCAAATGTTAGTGTGACTGGAAAAGGCAGGAGAGTGGTAAGGTACTGTTTTCTATGCGTTTGCAAGCTGCGCACACATTCCCAGTGTTGTACGGCTACGTCTTTCGCCTTTCCGAAGACGCCACGCTCTCCGTCTCCCGGAGGCCAAGATGCGGCTTCTTGGCGCACAGAGCCTTGTGCCGGTCTCGCTGAGCTCCGGAGAGCGGCTTCTGCAGAAAGACGCCCGGGACCGGCGCTTAGTTTCGGAGTCTTCTGTACCTTCGTCTTCTGCGTCTCTTGTCGCCCGCATCTCATAACAAATGCCTTTCTTCTACGTGTCGGGAAAAGAAACTGTGCCAGTAGAGAGTACTACATCTCCGATGGTGGTCTAGAGGTTGCACAGAGGTCTTCAGAGTGCTTTGCAAGAAACAAAAGGCAGTTTTCTAAGACGCTTTCCATTCCAGTGGTAATGTGAATGGAAAAGGCAGAAGAGTCGTACAAGACTGTTTCCTATGAGTTTGCAAGCTGCGCACACATTCCCACTGTTGTACGGCTTGGTTCTTCGCCTTTGGGAAGCTGCCGCTCTCTCCGTCTCCCGGAGGCGAAGAAGCGGCTTCTTGGCGCGCAGAGCCTTGTGCCGGTCTCGCTGCGCTCCGGAGCTTGGCTCCTGTAGAAAGGCGCCCGGGACCGGCGCTTAGCTTCTGAGCTCCGTATCTTCGTCTTTAGCGGCTCCATCTGTCGCCTACATCTTTGCAGAAAACTTGTCCACTATGGCTCGCAAGGAAAATTGTGCCACTACAGAAAAGATCTGCCATCGTCTTCTAGAGGTTGCACGGAGGTCTGCAGAGGGTTTAGCAAGAAGCAAAACAAAGTTGTCCAAAACTCCTTCCATTCCAATGGTAATGTGAATGGAAAATGTAGGAGAGGTAAAAGGTACTGTTTCCTATGAGTTTGCAAGCTGCGCACACAAGCCCTGTGTGGCACGCCTTGGTTCTTCGCCTTTGGGAAGCTGCCGCTCTCTCCGTCTCCCGGAGGCGAAGAAGCGGCTTCTTGGCGCGCAGAGCACTGTGCCGGTCGCAGAGCTTTTTGCCGGGAGGGGGGGGGGGGCACTCTGCTGCACGGCTTCTGCCGAAAGACGCCGGGAAGCAGCGCTTAGCTTCGGACAGTTCCCTGTCTTCGTCTTTAGCGTCTCTTATCCTTCTACATCTTAGCAAAAACTTGACCATGATGTCTCGCAAGGAGAAACTGTGCCGGAGCAGAATACATCTCCGATCTTGTTCTTGAAGTGGCAGAGAGGTCTGCAGAGTGTTTTGCAAGAAGAACAAGACAGTTGTCCAAGACTGCTGCCATTCAAATGGTAGCGTGGATGGAAAATGCAGGAGCGTTGTAAGGTACGGTTTTCTATTCGTTTGCAAGCTGCGCATAGAATCCCAGTGATCTGCGGCTTCGTCCTTCTCCTTTTGGAAGCTGCTGCTCGCTCTGCCTCCCGGAGGCGAAGAAGCGGCTTCTTGGCGCACAGAGCACTGTGCCGCTCTCAGAGCACTGTGCCCGTCGCGGTGGGCTCTAGTGCCAGGCTTCTGCCAAAAGACTCCGGGGACCGGCCCTTAGCTGCGGAGAGCTCCGTGTCTCCGTCTTCTACGTCTCTTCTCGCCTACAGCTTAGCAAAAAGTTTTCCCACTACGTCTCGCAAAGAGGAAGTGTGCCAGGAGGGAAAACATCCCCAGTTTTGTTCTAGACGTTTTACAGAAGGACTGTCGTGTGTTTTGCAAGAAGCAAAACACGGTTGTTCTGAAAGGAATAGATTCAAACGGTAGTGTGACTGGAAAAGGCAGGAGAGGATAAAGGTACTGTTTTCTATGATTTCGCAAGCCGCCCACACATTCCCAGTGTTGTACGGCTACGTCTTTCGCCTTCCCGAAGATGCCAGGCTCTCCGTCTCCCGGAGGCGAGGAAGCGGCTTCTTGGCGCACAGAGCATTTTGCTGCTCTCAGAGCATTGTGCCGGTCGTGGTGGGCTCCGGAGCTTGGCACCTGGAGATAGATGCCTGGGACCGGCGCTTAGCTTCGAAGCCCTCCGTATCTTCGTGTTTAGTCTCTCTTGTCGCCTCCATCTTAGCGAAATGCTTTTCCGCTACGTCTCGCAAAGAGAAAGTGTGCCAGGACAGAAAACATCTCCGATTTTCTGCTCAAAGTCGTACGGAGGACTGCAGAGTGTTTTGCAAGAAGCAAAACAAAGTTGTTCCGAACGGCTTATAGTCAAATGTTAGTGTGACCGGAAAAGGCAGGAGAGTGGTAAGGTACTGTTTTCTATGCGTTTGCAAGCTGCGCACACATTCCCAGTGTTGTACGGCTACGTCTTTCGCCTTTCCGAAGACGCCACGCTCTCCGTCTCCCGGAGGCCAAGATGCGGCTTCTTGGCGCACAGAGCCTTGTGCCGGTCTCGCTGAGCTCCGGAGAGCGGCTTCTGCAGAAAGACGCCCGGGACCGGCGCTTAGTTTCGTAGTCTTCTGTACCTTCGTCTTCTGCGTCTCTTGTCGCCCGCATCTCATAACAAATGCCTTTCTTCTACGTGTCGGGAAAAGAAACTGTGCCAGTAGAGAGTACTACATCTCCGATGGTGGTCTAGAGGTTGCACAGAGGTCTTCAGAGTGCTTTGCAAGAAACAAAAGGCAGTTTTCTAAGACGCTTTCCATTCCAGTGGTAATGTGAATGGAAAAGGCAGAAGAGTCGTACAAGACTGTTTCCTATGAGTTTGCAAGCTGCGCACACATTCCCACTGTTGTACGGCTTGGTTCTTCGCCTTTGGGAAGCTGCCGCTCTCTCCGTCTCCCGGAGGCGAAGAAGCGGCTTCTTGGCGCGCAGAGCCTTGTGCCGGTCTCGCTGCGCTCCGGAGCTTGGCTCCTGTAGAAAGGCGCCCGGGACCGGCGCTTAGCTTCTGAGCTCCGTATCTTCGTCTTTAGCGGCTCCATCTGTCGCCTACATCTTTGCAGAAAACTTGTCCACTATGGCTCGCAAGGAAAATTGTGCCACTACAGAAAAGATCTGCCATCGTCTTCTAGAGGTTGCACGGAGGTCTGCAGAGGGTTTAGCAAGAAGCAAAACAAAGTTGTCCAAAACTCCTTCCATTCCAATGGTAATGTGAATGGAAAATGTAGGAGAGGTAAAAGGTACTGTTTCCTATGAGTTTGCAAGCTGCGCACACAAGCCCTGTGTGGCACGCCTTGGTTCTTCGCCTTTGGGAAGCTGCCGCTCTCTCCGTCTCCCGGAGGCGAAGAAGCGGCTTCTTGGCGCGCAGAGCACTGTGCCGGTCGCAGAGCTTTTTGCCGGGGGGGGGGGGGGGGGCACTCTGCTGCACGGCTTCTGCCGAAAGACGCCGGGAAGCAGCGCTTAGCTTCGGACAGTTCCCTGTCTTCGTCTTTAGCGTCTCTTATCCTTCTACATCTTAGCAAAAACTTGACCATGATGTCTCGCAAGGAGAAACTGTGCCGGAGCAGAATACATCTCCGATCTTGTTCTTGAAGTGGCAGAGAGGTCTGCAGAGTGTTTTGCAAGAAGAACAAGACAGTTGTCCAAGACTGCTGCCATTCAAATGGTAGCGTGGATGGAAAATGCAGGAGCGTTGTAAGGTACGGTTTTCTATTCGTTTGCAAGCTGCGCATAGAATCCCAGTGATCTGCGGCTTCGTCCTTCTCCTTTTGGAAGCTGCTGCTCGCTCTGCCTCCCGGAGGCGAAGAAGCGGCTTCTTGGCGCACAGAGCACTGTGCCGCTCTCAGAGCACTGTGCCCGTCGCGGTGGGCTCTAGTGCCAGGCTTCTGCCAAAAGACTCCGGGGACCGGCCCTTAGCTGCGGAGAGCTCCGTGTCTCCGTCTTCTACGTCTCTTCTCGCCTACAGCTTAGCAAAAAGTTTTCCCACTACGTCTCGCAAAGAGGAAGTGTGCCAGGAGGGAAAACATCCCCAGTTTTGTTCTAGACGTTTTACAGAAGGACTGTCGTGTGTTTTGCAAGAAGCAAAACACGGTTGTTCTGAAAGGAATAGATTCAAACGGTAGTGTGACTGGAAAAGGCAGGAGAGGATAAAGGTACTGTTTTCTATGATTTCGCAAGCCGCCCACACATTCCCAGTGTTGTACGGCTACGTCTTTCGCCTTCCCGAAGATGCCAGGCTCTCCGTCTCCCGGAGGCGAGGAAGCGGCTTCTTGGCGCACAGAGCATTTTGCTGCTCTCAGAGCATTGTGCCGGTCGTGGTGGGCTCCGGAGCTTGGCACCTGGAGATAGATGCCTGGGACCGGCGCTTAGCTTCGAAGCCCTCCGTATCTTCGTGTTTAGTCTCTCTTGTCGCCTCCATCTTAGGGAAATGCTTTTCCGCTACGTCTCGCAAAGAGAAAGTGTGCCAGGACAGAAAACATCTCCGATTTTCTGCTCAAAGTCGTACGGAGGACTGCAGAGTGTTTTGCAAGAAGCAAAACAAAGTTGTTCCGAACGGCTTATAGTCAAATGTTAGTGTGACCGGAAAAGGCAGGAGAGTGGTAAGGTACTGTTTTCTATGCGTTTGCAAGCTGCGCACACATTCCCAGTGTTGTACGGCTACGTCTTTCGCCTTTCCGAAGACGCCACGCTCTCCGTCTCCCGGAGGCCAAGATGCGGCTTCTTGGTGCACAGAGCCTTGTGCCGGTCTCGCTGAGCTCCGGAGAGCGGCTTCTGCAGAAAGACGCCCGGGACCGGCGCTTAGTTTCGGAGTCTTCTGTACCTTCGTCTTCTGCGTCTCTTGTCGCCCGCATCTCATAACAAATGCCTTTCTTCTACGTGTCGGGAAAAGAAACTGTGCCAGTAGAGAGTACTACATCTCCGATGGTGGTCTAGAGGTTGCACAGAGGTCTTCAGAGTGCTTTGCAAGAAACAAAAGGCAGTTTTCTAAGACGCTTTCCATTCCAGTGGTAATGTGAATGGAAAAGGCAGAAGAGTCGTACAAGACTGTTTCCTATGAGTTTGCAAGCTGCGCACACATTCCCACTGTTGTACGGCTTGGTTCTTCGCCTTTGGGAAGCTGCCGCTCTCTCCGTCTCCCGGAGGCGAAGAAGCGGCTTCTTGGCGCGCAGAGCCTTGTGCCGGTCTCGCTGCGCTCCGGAGCTTGGCTCCTGTAGAAAGGCGCCCGGGACCGGCGCTTAGCTTCTGAGCTCCGTATCTTCGTCTTTAGCGGCTCCATCTGTCGCCTACATCTTTGCAGAAAACTTGTCCACTATGGCTCGCAAGGAAAATTGTGCCACTACAGAAAAGATCTGCCATCGTCTTCTAGAGGTTGCACGGAGGTCTGCAGAGGGTTTAGCAAGAAGCAAAACAAAGTTGTCCAAAACTCCTTCCATTCCAATGGTAATGTGAATGGAAAATGTAGGAGAGGTAAAAGGTACTGTTTCCTATGAGTTTGCAAGCTGCGCACACAAGCCCTGTGTGGCACGCCTTGGTTCTTCGCCTTTGGGAAGCTGCCGCTCTCTCCGTCTCCCGGAGGCGAAGAAGCGGCTTCTTGGCGCGCAGAGCACTGTGCCGGTCGCAGAGCTTTTTGCCGGGGGGGGGGGGGGGCACTCTGCTGCACGGCTTCTGCCGAAAGACGCCGGGAAGCAGCGCTTAGCTTCGGACAGTTCCCTGTCTTCGTCTTTAGCGTCTCTTATCCTTCTACATCTTAGCAAAAACTTGACCATGATGTCTCGCAAGGAGAAACTGTGCCGGAGCAGAATACATCTCCGATCTTGTTCTTGAAGTGGCAGAGAGGTCTGCAGAGTGTTTTGCAAGAAGAACAAGACAGTTGTCCAAGACTGCTGCCATTCAAATGGTAGCGTGGATGGAAAATGCAGGAGCGTTGTAAGGTACGGTTTTCTATTCGTTTGCAAGCTGCGCATAGAATCCCAGTGATCTGCGGCTTCGTCCTTCTCCTTTTGGAAGCTGCTGCTCGCTCTGCCTCCCGGAGGCGAAGAAGCGGCTTCTTGGCGCACAGAGCACTGTGCCGCTCTCAGAGCACTGTGCCCGTCGCGGTGGGCTCTAGTGCCAGGCTTCTGCCAAAAGACTCCGGGGACCGGCCCTTAGCTGCGGAGAGCTCCGTGTCTCCGTCTTCTACGTCTCTTCTCGCCTACAGCTTAGCAAAAAGTTTTCCCACTACGTCTCGCAAAGAGGAAGTGTGCCAGGAGGGAAAACATCCCCAGTTTTGTTCTAGACGTTTTACAGAAGGACTGTCGTGTGTTTTGCAAGAAGCAAAACACGGTTGTTCTGAAAGGAATAGATTCAAACGGTAGTGTGACTGGAAAAGGCAGGAGAGGATAAAGGTACTGTTTTCTATGATTTCGCAAGCCGCCCACACATTCCCAGTGTTGTACGGCTACGTCTTTCGCCTTCCCGAAGATGCCAGGCTCTCCGTCTCCCGGAGGCGAGGAAGCGGCTTCTTGGCGCACAGAGCATTTTGCTGCTCTCAGAGCATTGTGCCGGTCGTGGTGGGCTCCGGAGCTTGGCACCTGGAGATAGATGCCTGGGACCGGCGCTTAGCTTCGAAGCCCTCCGTATCTTCGTGTTTAGTCTCTCTTGTCGCCTCCATCTTAGCGAAATGCTTTTCCGCTACGTCTCGCAAAGAGAAAGTGTGCCAGGACAGAAAACATCTCCGATTTTCTGCTCAAAGTCGTACGGAGGACTGCAGAGTGTTTTGCAAGAAGCAAAACAAAGTTGTTCCGAACGGCTTATAGTCAAATGTTAGTGTGACCGGAAAAGGCAGGAGAGTGGTAAGGTACTGTTTTCTATGCGTTTGCAAGCTGCGCACACATTCCCAGTGTTGTACGGCTACGTCTTTCGCCTTTCCGAAGACGCCACGCTCTCCGTCTCCCGGAGGCCAAGATGCGGCTTCTTGGCGCACAGAGCCTTGTGCCGGTCTCGCTGAGCTCCGGAGAGCGGCTTCTGCAGAAAGACGCCCGGGACCGGCGCTTAGTTTCGGAGTCTTCTGTACCTTCGTCTTCTGCGTCTCTTGTCGCCCGCATCTCATAACAAATGCCTTTCTTCTACGTGTCGGGAAA
Organism: Agelaius tricolor; assembly: GCF_023055355.1. Classification (NCBI taxonomy): domain Eukaryota; kingdom Metazoa; phylum Chordata; class Aves; order Passeriformes; family Icteridae; genus Agelaius; species Agelaius tricolor. The sequence continues at coordinate 17,844,828 of NW_027269261.1, read as the reverse complement.
AGAAACTGTGCCAGTAGAGAGTACTACATCTCCGATGGTGGTCTAGAGGTTGCACAGAGGTCTTCAGAGTGCTTTGCAAGAAACAAAAGGCAGTTTTCTAAGACGCTTTCCATTCCAGTGGTAATGTGAATGGAAAAGGCAGAAGAGTCGTACAAGACTGTTTCCTATGAGTTTGCAAGCTGCGCACACATTCCCACTGTTGTACGGCTTGGTTCTTCGCCTTTGGGAAGCTGCCGCTCTCTCCGTCTCCCGGAGGCGAAGAAGCGGCTTCTTGGCGCGCAGAGCCTTGTGCCGGTCTCGCTGCGCTCCGGAGCTTGGCTCCTGTAGAAAGGCGCCCGGGACCGGCGCTTAGCTTCTGAGCTCCGTATCTTCGTCTTTAGCGGCTCCATCTGTCGCCTACATCTTTGCAGAAAACTTGTCCACTATGGCTCGCAAGGAAAATTGTGCCACTACAGAAAAGATCTGCCATCGTCTTCTAGAGGTTGCACGGAGGTCTGCAGAGGGTTTAGCAAGAAGCAAAACAAAGTTGTCCAAAACTCCTTCCATTCCAATGGTAATGTGAATGGAAAATGTAGGAGAGGTAAAAGGTACTGTTTCCTATGAGTTTGCAAGCTGCGCACACAAGCCCTGTGTGGCACGCCTTGGTTCTTCGCCTTTGGGAAGCTGCCGCTCTCTCCGTCTCCCGGAGGCGAAGAAGCGGCTTCTTGGCGCGCAGAGCACTGTGCCGGTCGCAGAGCTTTTTGCCGGGGGGGGGGGGGGGGCACTCTGCTGCACGGCTTCTGCCGAAAGACGCCGGGAAGCAGCGCTTAGCTTCGGACAGTTCCCTGTCTTCGTCTTTAGCGTCTCTTATCCTTCTACATCTTAGCAAAAACTTGACCATGATGTCTCGCAAGGAGAAACTGTGCCGGAGCAGAATACATCTCCGATCTTGTTCTTGAAGTGGCAGAGAGGTCTGCAGAGTGTTTTGCAAGAAGAACAAGACAGTTGTCCAAGACTGCTGCCATTCAAATGGTAGCGTGGATGGAAAATGCAGGAGCGTTGTAAGGTACGGTTTTCTATTCGTTTGCAAGCTGCGCATAGAATCCCAGTGATCTGCGGCTTCGTCCTTCTCCTTTTGGAAGCTGCTGCTCGCTCTGCCTCCCGGAGGCGAAGAAGCGGCTTCTTGGCGCACAGAGCACTGTGCCGCTCTCAGAGCACTGTGCCCGTCGCGGTGGGCTCTAGTGCCAGGCTTCTGCCAAAAGACTCCGGGGACCGGCCCTTAGCTGCGGAGAGCTCCGTGTCTCCGTCTTCTACGTCTCTTCTCGCCTACAGCTTAGCAAAAAGTTTTCCCACTACGTCTCGCAAAGAGGAAGTGTGCCAGGAGGGAAAACATCCCCAGTTTTGTTCTAGACGTTTTACAGAAGGACTGTCGTGTGTTTTGCAAGAAGCAAAACACGGTTGTTCTGAAAGGAATAGATTCAAACGGTAGTGTGACTGGAAAAGGCAGGAGAGGATAAAGGTACTGTTTTCTATGATTTCGCAAGCCGCCCACACATTCCCAGTGTTGTACGGCTACGTCTTTCGCCTTCCCGAAGATGCCAGGCTCTCCGTCTCCCGGAGGCGAGGAAGCGGCTTCTTGGCGCACAGAGCATTTTGCTGCTCTCAGAGCATTGTGCCGGTCGTGGTGGGCTCCGGAGCTTGGCACCTGGAGATAGATGCCTGGGACCGGCGCTTAGCTTCGAAGCCCTCCGTATCTTCGTGTTTAGTCTCTCTTGTCGCCTCCATCTTAGCGAAATGCTTTTCCGCTACGTCTCGCAAAGAGAAAGTGTGCCAGGACAGAAAACATCTCCGATTTTCTGCTCAAAGTCGTACGGAGGACTGCAGAGTGTTTTGCAAGAAGCAAAACAAAGTTGTTCCGAACGGCTTATAGTCAAATGTTAGTGTGACTGGAAAAGGCAGGAGAGTGGTAAGGTACTGTTTTCTATGCGTTTGCAAGCTGCGCACACATTCCCAGTGTTGTACGGCTACGTCTTTCGCCTTTCCGAAGACGCCACGCTCTCCGTCTCCCGGAGGCCAAGATGCGGCTTCTTGGCGCACAGAGCCTTGTGCCAGTCTCGCTGAGCTCCGGAGAGCGGCTTCTGCAGAAAGACGCCCGGGACCGGCGCTTAGTTTCGGAGTCTTCTGTACCTTCGTCTTCTGCGTCTCTTGTCGCCCGCATCTCATAACAAATGCCTTTCTTCTACGTGTCGGGAAAAGAAACTGTGCCAGTAGAGAGTACTACATCTCCGATGGTGGTCTAGAGGTTGCACAGAGGTCTTCAGAGTGCTTTGCAAGAAACAAAAGGCAGTTTTCTAAGACGCTTTCCATTCCAGTGGTAATGTGAATGGAAAAGGCAGAAGAGTCGTACAAGACTGTTTCCTATGAGTTTGCAAGCTGCGCACACATTCCCACTGTTGTACGGCTTGGTTCTTCGCCTTTGGGAAGCTGCCGCTCTCTCCGTCTCCCGGAGGCGAAGAAGCGGCTTCTTGGCGCGCAGAGCCTTGTGCCGGTCTCGCTGCGCTCCGGAGCTTGGCTCCTGTAGAAAGGCGCCCGGGACCGGCGCTTAGCTTCTGAGCTCCGTATCTTCGTCTTTAGCGGCTCCATCTGTCGCCTACATCTTTGCAGAAAACTTGTCCACTATGGCTCGCAAGGAAAATTGTGCCACTACAGAAAAGATCTGCCATCGTCTTCTAGAGGTTGCACGGAGGTCTGCAGAGGGTTTAGCAAGAAGCAAAACAAAGTTGTCCAAAACTCCTTCCATTCCAATGGTAATGTGAATGGAAAATGTAGGAGAGGTAAAAGGTACTGTTTCCTATGAGTTTGCAAGCTGCGCACACAAGCCCTGTGTGGCACGCCTTGGTTCTTCGCCTTTGGGAAGCTGCCGCTCTCTCCGTCTCCCGGAGGCGAAGAAGCGGCTTCTTGGCGCGCAGAGCACTGTGCCGGTCGCAGAGCTTTTTGCCGGGGGGGGGGGGGGGGGCACTCTGCTGCACGGCTTCTGCCGAAAGACGCCGGGAAGCAGCGCTTAGCTTCGGACAGTTCCCTGTCTTCGTCTTTAGCGTCTCTTATCCTTCTACATCTTAGCAAAAACTTGACCATGATGTCTCGCAAGGAGAAACTGTGCCGGAGCAGAATACATCTCCGATCTTGTTCTTGAAGTGGCAGAGAGGTCTGCAGAGTGTTTTGCAAGAAGAACAAGACAGTTGTCCAAGACTGCTGCCATTCAAATGGTAGCGTGGATGGAAAATGCAGGAGCGTTGTAAGGTACGGTTTTCTATTCGTTTGCAAGCTGCGCATAGAATCCCAGTGATCTGCGGCTTCGTCCTTCTCCTTTTGGAAGCTGCTGCTCGCTCTGCCTCCCGGAGGCGAAGAAGCGGCTTCTTGGCGCACAGAGCACTGTGCCGCTCTCAGAGCACTGTGCCCGTCGCGGTGGGCTCTAGTGCCAGGCTTCTGCCAAAAGACTCCGGGGACCGGCCCTTAGCTGCGGAGAGCTCCGTGTCTCCGTCTTCTACGTCTCTTCTCGCCTACAGCTTAGCAAAAAGTTTTCCCACTACGTCTCGCAAAGAGGAAGTGTGCCAGGAGGGAAAACATCCCCAGTTTTGTTCTAGACGTTTTACAGAAGGACTGTCGTGTGTTTTGCAAGAAGCAAAACACGGTTGTTCTGAAAGGAATAGATTCAAACGGTAGTGTGACTGGAAAAGGCAGGAGAGGATAAAGGTACTGTTTTCTATGATTTCGCAAGCCGCCCACACATTCCCAGTGTTGTACGGCTACGTCTTTCGCCTTCCCGAAGATGCCAGGCTCTCCGTCTCCCGGAGGCGAGGAAGCGGCTTCTTGGCGCACAGAGCATTTTGCTGCTCTCAGAGCATTGTGCCGGTCGTGGTGGGCTCCGGAGCTTGGCACCTGGAGATAGATGCCTGGGACCGGCGCTTAGCTTCGAAGCCCTCCGTATCTTCGTGTTTAGTCTCTCTTGTCGCCTCCATTTTAGGGAAATGCTTTTCCGCTACGTCTCGCAAAGAGAAAGTGTGCCAGGACAGAAAACATCTCCGATTTTCTGCTCAAAGTCGTACGGAGGACTGCAGAGTGTTTTGCAAGAAGCAAAACAAAGTTGTTCCGAACGGCTTATAGTCAAATGTTAGTGTGACTGGAAAAGGCAGGAGAGTGGTAAGGTACTGTTTTCTATGCGTTTGCAAGCTGCGCACACATTCCCAGTGTTGTACGGCTACGTCTTTCGCCTTTCCGAAGACGCCACGCTCTCCGTCTCCCGGAGGCCAAGATGCGGCTTCTTGGCGCACAGAGCCTTGTGCCGGTCTCGCTGAGCTCCGGAGAGCGGCTTCTGCAGAAAGACGCCCGGGACCGGCGCTTAGTTTCGGAGTCTTCTGTACCTTCGTCTTCTGCGTCTCTTGTCGCCCGCATCTCATAACAAATGCCTTTCTTCTACGTGTCGGGAAAAGAAACTGTGCCAGTAGAGAGTACTACATCTCCGATGGTGGTCTAGAGGTTGCACAGAGGTCTTCAGAGTGCTTTGCAAGAAACAAAAGGCAGTTTTCTAAGACGCTTTCCATTCCAGTGGTAATGTGAATGGAAAAGGCAGAAGAGTCGTACAAGACTGTTTCCTATGAGTTTGCAAGCTGCGCACACATTCCCAGTGTTGTACGGCTTGGTTCTTCGCCTTTGGGAAGCTGCCGCTCTCTCCGTCTCCCGGAGGCGAAGAAGCGGCTTCTTGGCGCGCAGAGCCTTGTGCCGGTCTCGCTGCGCTCCGGAGCTTGGCTCCTGTAGAAAGGCGCCCGGGACCGGCGCTTAGCTTCTGAGCTCCGTATCTTCGTCTTTAGCGGCTCCATCTGTCGCCTACATCTTTGCAGAAAACTTGTCCACTATGGCTCGCAAGGAAAATTGTGCCACTACAGAAAAGATCTGCCATCGTCTTCTAGAGGTTGCACGGAGGTCTGCAGAGGGTTTAGCAAGAAGCAAAACAAAGTTGTCCAAAACTCCTTCCATTCCAATGGTAATGTGAATGGAAAATGTAGGAGAGGTAAAAGGTACTGTTTCCTATGAGTTTGCAAGCTGCGCACACAAGCCCTGTGTGGCACGCCTTGGTTCTTCGCCTTTGGGAAGCTGCCGCTCTCTCCGTCTCCCGGAGGCGAAGAAGCGGCTTCTTGGCGCGCAGAGCACTGTGCCGGTCGCAGAGCTTTTTGCCGGGGGGGGGGGGGGGGCACTCTGCTGCACGGCTTCTGCCGAAAGACGCCGGGAAGCAGCGCTTAGCTTCGGACAGTTCCCTGTCTTCGTCTTTAGCGTCTCTTATCCTTCTACATCTTAGCAAAAACTTGACCATGATGTCTCGCAAGGAGAAACTGTGCCGGAGCAGAATACATCTCCGATCTTGTTCTTGAAGTGGCAGAGAGGTCTGCAGAGTGTTTTGCAAGAAGAACAAGACAGTTGTCCAAGACTGCTGCCATTCAAATGGTAGCGTGGATGGAAAATGCAGGAGCGTTGTAAGGTACGGTTTTCTATTCGTTTGCAAGCTGCGCATAGAATCCCAGTGATCTGCGGCTTCGTCCTTCTCCTTTTGGAAGCTGCTGCTCGCTCTGCCTCCCGGAGGCGAAGAAGCGGCTTCTTGGCGCACAGAGCACTGTGCCGCTCTCAGAGCACTGTGCCCGTCGCGGTGGGCTCTAGTGCCAGGCTTCTGCCAAAAGACTCCGGGGACCGGCCCTTAGCTGCGGAGAGCTCCGTGTCTCCGTCTTCTACGTCTCTTCTCGCCTACAGCTTAGCAAAAAGTTTTCCCACTACGTCTCGCAAAGAGGAAGTGTGCCAGGAGGGAAAACATCCCCAGTTTTGTTCTAGACGTTTTACAGAAGGACTGTCGTGTGTTTTGCAAGAAGCAAAACACGGTTGTTCTGAAAGGAATAGATTCAAACGGTAGTGTGACTGGAAAAGGCAGGAGAGGATAAAGGTACTGTTTTCTATGATTTCGCAAGCCGCCCACACATTCCCAGTGTTGTACGGCTACGTCTTTCGCCTTCCCGAAGATGCCAGGCTCTCCGTCTCCCGGAGGCGAGGAAGCGGCTTCTTGGCGCACAGAGCATTTTGCTGCTCTCAGAGCATTGTGCCGGTCGTGGTGGGCTCCGGAGCTTGGCACCTGGAGATAGATGCCTGGGACCGGCGCTTAGCTTCGAAGCCCTCCGTATCTTCGTGTTTAGTCTCTCTTGTCGCCTCCGTCTTAGCGAAATGCTTTTCCGCTACGTCTCGCAAAGAGAAAGTGTGCCAGGACAGAAAACATCTCCGATTTTCTGCTCAAAGTCGTACGGAGGACTGCAGAGTGTTTTGCAAGAAGCAAAACAAAGTTGTTCCGAACGGCTTATAGTCAAATGTTAGTGTGACTGGAAAAGGCAGGAGAGTGGTAAGGTACTGTTTTCTATGCGTTTGCAAGCTGCGCACACGTTCCCAGTGTTGTACGGCTACGTCTTTCGCCTTTCCGAAGACGCCACGCTCTCCGTCTCCCGGAGGCCAAGATGCGGCTTCTTGGCGCACAGAGCCTTGTGCCGGTCTCGCTGAGCTCCGGAGAGCGGCTTCTGCAGAAAGACGCCCGGGACCGGCGCTTAGTTTCGGAGTCTTCTGTACCTTCGTCTTCTGCGTCTCTTGTCGCCCGCATCTCATAACAAATGCCTTTCTTCTACGTGTCGGGAAAAGAAACTGTGCCAGTAGAGAGTACTACATCTCCGATGGTGGTCTAGAGGTTGCACAGAGGTCTTCAGAGTGCTTTGCAAGAAACAAAAGGCAGTTTTCTAAGACGCTTTCCATTCCAGTGGTAATGTGAATGGAAAAGGCAGAAGAGTCGTACAAGACTGTTTCCTATGAGTTTGCAAGCTGCGCACACATTCCCACTGTTGTACGGCTTGGTTCTTCGCCTTTGGGAAGCTGCCGCTCTCTCCGTCTCCCGGAGGCGAAGAAGCGGCTTCTTGGCGCGCAGAGCCTTGTGCCGGTCTCGCTGCGCTCCGGAGCTTGGCTCCTGTAGAAAGGCGCCCGGGACCGGCGCTTAGCTTCTGAGCTCCGTATCTTCGTCTTTAGCGGCTCCATCTGTCGCCTACATCTTTGCAGAAAACTTGTCCACTATGGCTCGCAAGGAAAATTGTGCCACTACAGAAAAGATCTGCCATCGTCTTCTAGAGGTTGCACGGAGGTCTGCAGAGGGTTTAGCAAGAAGCAAAACAAAGTTGTCCAAAACTCCTTCCATTCCAATGGTAATGTGAATGGAAAATGTAGGAGAGGTAAAAGGTACTGTTTCCTATGAGTTTGCAAGCTGCGCACACAAGCCCTGTGTGGCACGCCTTGGTTCTTCGCCTTTGGGAAGCTGCCGCTCTCTCCGTCTCCCGGAGGCGAAGAAGCGGCTTCTTGGCGCGCAGAGCACTGTGCCGGTCGCAGAGCTTTTTGCCGGGGGGGGGGGGGGGGGCACTCTGCTGCACGGCTTCTGCCGAAAGACGCCGGGAAGCAGCGCTTAGCTTCGGACAGTTCCCTGTCTTCGTCTTTAGCGTCTCTTATCCTTCTACATCTTAGCAAAAACTTGACCATGATGTCTCGCAAGGAGAAACTGTGCCGGAGCAGAATACATCTCCGATCTTGTTCTTGAAGTGGCAGAGAGGTCTGCAGAGTGTTTTGCAAGAAGAACAAGACAGTTGTCCAAGACTGCTGCCATTCAAATGGTAGCGTGGATGGAAAATGCAGGAGCGTTGTAAGGTACGGTTTTCTATTCGTTTGCAAGCTGCGCATAGAATCCCAGTGATCTGCGGCTTCGTCCTTCTCCTTTTGGAAGCTGCTGCTCGCTCTGCCTCCCGGAGGCGAAGAAGCGGCTTCTTGGCGCACAGAGCACTGTGCCGCTCTCAGAGCACTGTGCCCGTCGCGGTGGGCTCTAGTGCCAGGCTTCTGCCAAAAGACTCCGGGGACCGGCCCTTAGCTGCGGAGAGCTCCGTGTCTCCGTCTTCTACGTCTCTTCTCGCCTACAGCTTAGCAAAAAGTTTTCCCACTACGTCTCGCAAAGAGGAAGTGTGCCAGGAGGGAAAACATCCCCAGTTTTGTTCTAGACGTTTTACAGAAGGACTGTCGTGTGTTTTGCAAGAAGCAAAACACGGTTGTTCTGAAAGGAATAGATTCAAACGGTAGTGTGACTGGAAAAGGCAGGAGAGGATAAAGGTACTGTTTTCTATGATTTCGCAAGCCGCCCACACATTCCCAGTGTTGTACGGCTACGTCTTTCGCCTTCCCGAAGATGCCAGGCTCTCCGTCTCCCGGAGGCGAGGAAGCGGCTTCTTGGCGCACAGAGCATTTTGCTGCTCTCAGAGCATTGTGCCGGTCGTGGTGGGCTCCGGAGCTTGGCACCTGGAGATAGATGCCTGGGACCGGCGCTTAGCTTCGAAGCCCTCCGTATCTTCGTGTTTAGTCTCTCTTGTCGCCTCCGTCTTAGCGAAATGCTTTTCCGCTACGTCTCGCAAAGAGAAAGTGTGCCAGGACAGAAAACATCTCCGATTTTCTGCTCAAAGTCGTACGGAGGACTGCAGAGTGTTTTGCAAGAAGCAAAACAAAGTTGTTCCGAACGGCTTATAGTCAAATGTTAGTGTGACTGGAAAAGGCAGGAGAGTGGTAAGGTACTGTTTTCTATGCGTTTGCAAGCTGCGCACACGTTCCCAGTGTTGTACGGCTACGTCTTTCGCCTTTCCGAAGACGCCACGCTCTCCGTCTCCCGGAGGCCAAGATGCGGCTTCTTGGCGCACAGAGCCTTGTGCCGGTCTCGCTGAGCTCCGGAGAGCGGCTTCTGCAGAAAGACGCCCGGGACCGGCGCTTAGTTTCGGAGTCTTCTGTACCTTCGTCTTCTGCGTCTCTTGTCGCCCGCATCTCATAACAAATGCCTTTCTTCTACGTGTCGGGAAAAGAAACTGTGCCAGTAGAGAGTACTACATCTCCGATGGTGGTCTAGAGGTTGCACAGAGGTCTTCAGAGTGCTTTGCAAGAAACAAAAGGCAGTTTTCTAAGACGCTTTCCATTCCAGTGGTAATGTGAATGGAAAAGGCAGAAGAGTCGTACAAGACTGTTTCCTATGAGTTTGCAAGCTGCGCACACATTCCCACTGTTGTACGGCTTGGTTCTTCGCCTTTGGGAAGCTGCCGCTCTCTCCGTCTCCCGGAGGCGAAGAAGCGGCTTCTTGGCGCGCAGAGCCTTGTGCCGGTCTCGCTGCGCTCCGGAGCTTGGCTCCTGTAGAAAGGCGCCCGGGACCGGCGCTTAGCTTCTGAGCTCCGTATCTTCGTCTTTAGCGGCTCCATCTGTCGCCTACATCTTTGCAGAAAACTTGTCCACTATGGCTCGCAAGGAAAATTGTGCCACTACAGAAAAGATCTGCCATCGTCTTCTAGAGGTTGCACGGAGGTCTGCAGAGGGTTTAGCAAGAAGCAAAACAAAGTTGTCCAAAACTCCTTCCATTCCAATGGTAATGTGAATGGAAAATGTAGGAGAGGTAAAAGGTACTGTTTCCTATGAGTTTGCAAGCTGCGCACACAAGCCCTGTGTGGCACGCCTTGGTTCTTCGCCTTTGGGAAGCTGCCGCTCTCTCCGTCTCCCGGAGGCGAAGAAGCGGCTTCTTGGCGCGCAGAGCACTGTGCCGGTCGCAGAGCTTTTTGCCGGGGGGGGGGGGGGGGGGGCACTCTGCTGCACGGCTTCTGCCGAAAGACGCCGGGAAGCAGCGCTTAGCTTCGGACAGTTCCCTGTCTTCGTCTTTAGCGTCTCTTATCCTTCTACATCTTAGCAAAAACTTGACCATGATGTCTCGCAAGGAGAAACTGTGCCGGAGCAGAATACATCTCCGATCTTGTTCTTGAAGTGGCAGAGAGGTCTGCAGAGTGTTTTGCAAGAAGAACAAGACAGTTGTCCAAGACTGCTGCCATTCAAATGGTAGCGTGGATGGAAAATGCAGGAGCGTTGTAAGGTACGGTTTTCTATTCGTTTGCAAGCTGCGCATAGAATCCCAGTGATCTGCGGCTTCGTCCTTCTCCTTTTGGAAGCTGCTGCTCGCTCTGCCTCCCGGAGGCGAAGAAGCGGCTTCTTGGCGCACAGAGCACTGTGCCGCTCTCAGAGCACTGTGCCCGTCGCGGTGGGCTCTAGTGCCAGGCTTCTGCCAAAAGACTCCGGGGACCGGCCCTTAGCTGCGGAGAGCTCCGTGTCTCCGTCTTCTACGTCTCTTCTCGCCTACAGCTTAGCAAAAAGTTTTCCCACTACGTCTCGCAAAGAGGAAGTGTGCCAGGAGGGAAAACATCCCCAGTTTTGTTCTAGACGTTTTACAGAAGGACTGTCGTGTGTTTTGCAAGAAGCAAAACACGGTTGTTCTGAAAGGAATAGATTCAAACGGTAGTGTGACTGGAAAAGGCAGGAGAGGATAAAGGTACTGTTTTCTATGATTTCGCAAGCCGCCCACACATTCCCAGTGTTGTACGGCTACGTCTTTCGCCTTCCCGAAGATGCCAGGCTCTCCGTCTCCCGGAGGCGAGGAAGCGGCTTCTTGGCGCACAGAGCATTTTGCTGCTCTCAGAGCATTGTGCCGGTCGTGGTGGGCTCCGGAGCTTGGCACCTGGAGATAGATGCCTGGGACCGGCGCTTAGCTTCGAAGCCCTCCGTATCTTCGTGTTTAGTCTCTCTTGTCGCCTCCGTCTTAGCGAAATGCTTTTCCGCTACGTCTCGCAAAGAGAAAGTGTGCCAGGACAGAAAACATCTCCGATTTTCTGCTCAAAGTCGTACGGAGGACTGCAGAGTGTTTTGCAAGAAGCAAAACAAAGTTGTTCCGAACGGCTTATAGTCAAATGTTAGTGTGACTGGAAAAGGCAGGAGAGTGGTAAGGTACTGTTTTCTATGCGTTTGCAAGCTGCGCACACGTTCCCAGTGTTGTACGGCTACGTCTTTCGCCTTTCCGAAGACGCCACGCTCTCCGTCTCCCGGAGGCCAAGATGCGGCTTCTTGGCGCACAGAGCCTTGTGCCGGTCTCGCTGAGCTCCGGAGAGCGGCTTCTGCAGAAAGACGCCCGGGACCGGCGCTTAGTTTCGGAGTCTTCTGTACCTTCGTCTTCTGCGTCTCTTGTCGCCCGCATCTCATAACAAATGCCTTTCTTCTACGTGTCGGGAAAAGAAACTGTGCCAGTAGAGAGTACTACATCTCCGATGGTGGTCTAGAGGTTGCACAGAGGTCTTCAGAGTGCTTTGCAAGAAACAAAAGGCAGTTTTCTAAGACGCTTTCCATTCCAGTGGTAATGTGAATGGAAAAGGCAGAAGAGTCGTACAAGACTGTTTCCTATGAGTTTGCAAGCTGCGCACACATTCCCAGTGTTGTACGGCTTGGTTCTTCGCCTTTGGGAAGCTGCCGCTCTCTCCGTCTCCCGGAGGCGAAGAAGCGGCTTCTTGGCGCGCAGAGCCTTGTGCCGGTCTCGCTGCGCTCCGGAGCTTGGCTCCTGTAGAAAGGCGCCCGGGACCGGCGCTTAGCTTCTGAGCTCCGTATCTTCGTCTTTAGCGGCTCCATCTGTCGCCTACATCTTTGCAGAAAACTTGTCCACTATGGCTCGCAAGGAAAATTGTGCCACTACAGAAAAGATCTGCCATCGTCTTCTAGAGGTTGCACGGAGGTCTGCAGAGGGTTTAGCAAGAAGCAAAACAAAGTTGTCCAAAACTCCTTCCATTCCAATGGTAATGTGAATGGAAAATGTAGGAGAGGTAAAAGGTACTGTTTCCTATGAGTTTGCAAGCTGCGCACACAAGCCCTGTGTGGCACGCCTTGGTTCTTCGCCTTTGGGAAGCTGCCGCTCTCTCCGTCTCCCGGAGGCGAAGAAGCGGCTTCTTGGCGCGCAGAGCACTGTGCCGGTCGCAGAGCTTTTTGCCGGGAGGGGGGGGGGGGCACTCTGCTGCACGGCTTCTGCCGAAAGACGCCGGGAAGCAGCGCTTAGCTTCGGACAGTTCCCTGTCTTCGTCTTTAGCGTCTCTTATCCTTCTACATCTTAGCAAAAACTTGACCATGATGTCTCGCAAGGAGAAACTGTGCCGGAGCAGAATACATCTCCGATCTTGTTCTTGAAGTGGCAGAGAGGTCTGCAGAGTGTTTTGCAAGAAGAACAAGACAGTTGTCCAAGACTGCTGCCATTCAAATGGTAGCGTGGATGGAAAATGCAGGAGCGTTGTAAGGTACGGTTTTCTATTCGTTTGCAAGCTGCGCATAGAATCCCAGTGATCTGCGGCTTCGTCCTTCTCCTTTTGGAAGCTGCTGCTCGCTCTGCCTCCCGGAGGCGAAGAAGCGGCTTCTTGGCGCACAGAGCACTGTGCCGCTCTCAGAGCACTGTGCCCGTCGCGGTGGGCTCTAGTGCCAGGCTTCTGCCAAAAGACTCCGGGGACCGGCCCTTAGCTGCGGAGAGCTCCGTGTCTCCGTCTTCTACGTCTCTTCTCGCCTACAGCTTAGCAAAAAGTTTTCCCACTACGTCTCGCAAAGAGGAAGTGTGCCAGGAGGGAAAACATCCCCAGTTTTGTTCTAGACGTTTTACAGAAGGACTGTCGTGTGTTTTGCAAGAAGCAAAACACGGTTGTTCTGAAAGGAATAGATTCAAACGGTAGTGTGACTGGAAAAGGCAGGAGAGGATAAAGGTACTGTTTTCTATGATTTCGCAAGCCGCCCACACATTCCCAGTGTTGTACGGCTACGTCTTTCGCCTTCCCGAAGATGCCAGGCTCTCCGTCTCCCGGAGGCGAGGAAGCGGCTTCTTGGCGCACAGAGCATTTTGCTGCTCTCAGAGCATTGTGCCGGTCGTGGTGGGCTCCGGAGCTTGGCACCTGGAGATAGATGCCTGGGACCGGCGCTTAGCTTCGAAGCCCTCCGTATCTTCGTGTTTAGTCTCTCTTGTCGCCTCCGTCTTAGCGAAATGCTTTTCCGCTACGTCTCGCAAAGAGAAAGTGTGCCAGGACAGAAAACATCTCCGATTTTCTGCTCAAAGTCGTACGGAGGACTGCAGAGTGTTTTGCAAGAAGCAAAACAAAGTTGTTCCGAACGGCTTATAGTCAAATGTTAGTGTGACTGGAAAAGGCAGGAGAGTGGTAAGGTACTGTTTTCTATGCGTTTGCAAGCTGCGCACACGTTCCCAGTGTTGTACGGCTACGTCTTTCGCCTTTCCGAAGACGCCACGCTCTCCGTCTCCCGGAGGCCAAGATGCGGCTTCTTGGCGCACAGAGCCTTGTGCCGGTCTCGCTGAGCTCCGGAGAGCGGCTTCTGCAGAAAGACGCCCGGGACCGGCGCTTAGTTTCGGAGTCTTCTGTACCTTCGTCTTCTGCGTCTCTTGTCGCCCGCATCTCATAACAAATGCCTTTCTTCTACGTGTCGGGAAAAGAAACTGTGCCAGTAGAGAGTACTACATCTCCGATGGTGGTCTAGAGGTTGCACAGAGGTCTTCAGAGTGCTTTGCAAGAAACAAAAGGCAGTTTTCTAAGACGCTTTCCATTCCAGTGGTAATGTGAATGGAAAAGGCAGAAGAGTCGTACAAGACTGTTTCCTATGAGTTTGCAAGCTGCGCACACATTCCCAGTGTTGTACGGCTTGGTTCTTCGCCTTTGGGAAGCTGCCGCTCTCTCCGTCTCCCGGAGGCGAAGAAGCGGCTTCTTGGCGCGCAGAGCCTTGTGCCGGTCTCGCTGCGCTCCGGAGCTTGGCTCCTGTAGAAAGGCGCCCGGGACCGGCGCTTAGCTTCTGAGCTCCGTATCTTCGTCTTTAGCGGCTCCATCTGTCGCCTACATCTTTGCAGAAAACTTGTCCACTATGGCTCGCAAGGAAAATTGTGCCACTACAGAAAAGATCTGCCATCGTCTTCTAGAGGTTGCACGGAGGTCTGCAGAGGGTTTAGCAAGAAGCAAAACAAAGTTGTCCAAAACTCCTTCCATTCCAATGGTAATGTGAATGGAAAATGTAGGAGAGGTAAAAGGTACTGTTTCCTATGAGTTTGCAAGCTGCGCACACAAGCCCTGTGTGGCACGCCTTGGTTCTTCGCCTTTGGGAAGCTGCCGCTCTCTCCGTCTCCCGGAGGCGAAGAAGCGGCTTCTTGGCGCGCAGAGCACTGTGCCGGTCGCAGAGCTTTTTGCCGGGAGGGGGGGGGGGGCACTCTGCTGCACGGCTTCTGCCGAAAGACGCCGGGAAGCAGCGCTTAGCTTCGGACAGTTCCCTGTCTTCGTCTTTAGCGTCTCTTATCCTTCTACATCTTAGCAAAAACTTGACCATGATGTCTCGCAAGGAGAAACTGTGCCGGAGCAGAATACATCTCCGATCTTGTTCTTGAAGTGGCAGAGAGGTCTGCAGAGTGTTTTGCAAGAAGAACAAGACAGTTGTCCAAGACTGCTGCCATTCAAATGGTAGCGTGGATGGAAAATGCAGGAGCGTTGTAAGGTACGGTTTTCTATTCGTTTGCAAGCTGCGCATAGAATCCCAGTGATCTGCGGCTTCGTCCTTCTCCTTTTGGAAGCTGCTGCTCGCTCTGCCTCCCGGAGGCGAAGAAGCGGCTTCTTGGCGCACAGAGCACTGTGCCGCTCTCAGAGCACTGTGCCCGTCGCGGTGGGCTCTAGTGCCAGGCTTCTGCCAAAAGACTCCGGGGACCGGCCCTTAGCTGCGGAGAGCTCCGTGTCTCCGTCTTCTACGTCTCTTCTCGCCTACAGCTTAGCAAAAAGTTTTCCCACTACGTCTCGCAAAGAGGAAGTGTGCCAGGAGGGAAAACATCCCCAGTTTTGTTCTAGACGTTTTACAGAAGGACTGTCGTGTGTTTTGCAAGAAGCAAAACACGGTTGTTCTGAAAGGAATAGATTCAAACGGTAGTGTGACTGGAAAAGGCAGGAGAGGATAAAGGTACTGTTTTCTATGATTTCGCAAGCCGCCCACACATTCCCAGTGTTGTACGGCTACGTCTTTCGCCTTCCCGAAGATGCCAGGCTCTCCGTCTCCCGGAGGCGAGGAAGCGGCTTCTTGGCGCACAGAGCATTTTGCTGCTCTCAGAGCATTGTGCCGGTCGTGGTGGGCTCCGGAGCTTGGCACCTGGAGATAGATGCCTGGGACCGGCGCTTAGCTTCGAAGCCCTCCGTATCTTCGTGTTTAGTCTCTCTTGTCGCCTCCATCTTAGCGAAATGCTTTTCCGCTACGTCTCGCAAAGAGAAAGTGTGCCAGGACAGAAAACATCTCCGATTTTCTGCTCAAAGTCGTACGGAGGACTGCAGAGTGTTTTGCAAGAAGCAAAACAAAGTTGTTCCGAACGGCTTATAGTCAAATGTTAGTGTGACTGGAAAAGGCAGGAGAGTGGTAAGGTACTGTTTTCTATGCGTTTGCAAGCTGCGCACACGTTCCCAGTGTTGTACGGCTACGTCTTTCGCCTTTCCGAAGACGCCACGCTCTCCGTCTCCCGGAGGCCAAGATGCGGCTTCTTGGCGCACAGAGCCTTGTGCCGGTCTCGCTGAGCTCCGGAGAGCGGCTTCTGCAGAAAGACGCCCGGGACCGGCGCTTAGTTTCGGAGTCTTCTGTACCTTCGTCTTCTGCGTCTCTTGTCGCCCGCATCTCATAACAAATGCCTTTCTTCTACGTGTCGGGAAAAGAAACTGTGCCAGTAGAGAGTACTACATCTCCGATGGTGGTCTAGAGGTTGCACAGAGGTCTTCAGAGTGCTTTGCAAGAAACAAAAGGCAGTTTTCTAAGACGCTTTCCATTCCAGTGGTAATGTGAATGGAAAAGGCAGAAGAGTCGTACAAGACTGTTTCCTATGAGTTTGCAAGCTGCGCACACATTCCCAGTGTTGTACGGCTTGGTTCTTCGCCTTTGGGAAGCTGCCGCTCTCTCCGTCTCCCGGAGGCGAAGAAGCGGCTTCTTGGCGCGCAGAGCCTTGTGCCGGTCTCGCTGCGCTCCGGAGCTTGGCTCCTGTAGAAAGGCGCCCGGGACCGGCGCTTAGCTTCTGAGCTCCGTATCTTCGTCTTTAGCGGCTCCATCTGTCGCCTACATCTTTGCAGAAAACTTGTCCACTATGGCTCGCAAGGAAAATTGTGCCACTACAGAAAAGATCTGCCATCGTCTTCTAGAGGTTGCACGGAGGTCTGCAGAGGGTTTAGCAAGAAGCAAAACAAAGTTGTCCAAAACTCCTTCCATTCCAATGGTAATGTGAATGGAAAATGTAGGAGAGGTAAAAGGTACTGTTTCCTATGAGTTTGCAAGCTGCGCACACAAGCCCTGTGTGGCACGCCTTGGTTCTTCGCCTTTGGGAAGCTGCCGCTCTCTCCGTCTCCCGGAGGCGAAGAAGCGGCTTCTTGGCGCGCAGAGCACTGTGCCGGTCGCAGAGCTTTTTGCCGGGAGGGGGGGGGGGGCACTCTGCTGCACGGCTTCTGCCGAAAGACGCCGGGAAGCAGCGCTTAGCTTCGGACAGTTCCCTGTCTTCGTCTTTAGCGTCTCTTATCCTTCTACATCTTAGCAAAAACTTGACCATGATGTCTCGCAAGGAGAAACTGTGCCGGAGCAGAATACATCTCCGATCTTGTTCTTGAAGTGGCAGAGAGGTCTGCAGAGTGTTTTGCAAGAAGAACAAGACAGTTGTCCAAGACTGCTGCCATTCAAATGGTAGCGTGGATGGAAAATGCAGGAGCGTTGTAAGGTACGGTTTTCTATTCGTTTGCAAGCTGCGCATAGAATCCCAGTGATCTGCGGCTTCGTCCTTCTCCTTTTGGAAGCTGCTGCTCGCTCTGCCTCCCGGAGGCGAAGAAGCGGCTTCTTGGCGCACAGAGCACTGTGCCGCTCTCAGAGCACTGTGCCCGTCGCGGTGGGCTCTAGTGCCAGGCTTCTGCCAAAAGACTCCGGGGACCGGCCCTTAGCTGCGGAGAGCTCCGTGTCTCCGTCTTCTACGTCTCTTCTCGCCTACAGCTTAGCAAAAAGTTTTCCCACTACGTCTCGCAAAGAGGAAGTGTGCCAGGAGGGAAAACATCCCCAGTTTTGTTCTAGACGTTTTACAGAAGGACTGTCGTGTGTTTTGCAAGAAGCAAAACACGGTTGTTCTGAAAGGAATAGATTCAAACGGTAGTGTGACTGGAAAAGGCAGGAGAGGATAAAGGTACTGTTTTCTATGATTTCGCAAGCCGCCCACACATTCCCAGTGTTGTACGGCTACGTCTTTCGCCTTCCCGAAGATGCCAGGCTCTCCGTCTCCCGGAGGCGAGGAAGCGGCTTCTTGGCGCACAGAGCATTTTGCTGCTCTCAGAGCATTGTGCCGGTCGTGGTGGGCTCCGGAGCTTGGCACCTGGAGATAGATGCCTGGGACCGGCGCTTAGCTTCGAAGCCCTCCGTATCTTCGTGTTTAGTCTCTCTTGTCGCCTCCATCTTAGCGAAATGCTTTTCCGCTACGTCTCGCAAAGAGAAAGTGTGCCAGGACAGAAAACATCTCCGATTTTCTGCTCAAAGTCGTACGGAGGACTGCAGAGTGTTTTGCAAGAAGCAAAACAAAGTTGTTCCGAACGGCTTATAGTCAAATGTTAGTGTGACTGGAAAAGGCAGGAGAGTGGTAAGGTACTGTTTTCTATGCGTTTGCAAGCTGCGCACACGTTCCCAGTGTTGTACGGCTACGTCTTTCGCCTTTCCGAAGACGCCACGCTCTCCGTCTCCCGGAGGCCAAGATGCGGCTTCTTGGCGCACAGAGCCTTGTGCCGGTCTCGCTGAGCTCCGGAGAGCGGCTTCTGCAGAAAGACGCCCGGGACCGGCGCTTAGTTTCGGAGTCTTCTGTACCTTCGTCTTCTGCGTCTCTTGTCGCCCGCATCTCATAACAAATGCCTTTCTTCTACGTGTCGGGAAAAGAAACTGTGCCAGTAGAGAGTACTACATCTCCGATGGTGGTCTAGAGGTTGCACAGAGGTCTTCAGAGTGCTTTGCAAGAAACAAAAGGCAGTTTTCTAAGACGCTTTCCATTCCAGTGGTAATGTGAATGGAAAAGGCAGAAGAGTCGTACAAGACTGTTTCCTATGAGTTTGCAAGCTGCGCACACATTCCCAGTGTTGTACGGCTTGGTTCTTCGCCTTTGGGAAGCTGCCGCTCTCTCCGTCTCCCGGAGGCGAAGAAGCGGCTTCTTGGCGCGCAGAGCCTTGTGCCGGTCTCGCTGCGCTCCGGAGCTTGGCTCCTGTAGAAAGGCGCCCGGGACCGGCGCTTAGCTTCTGAGCTCCGTATCTTCGTCTTTAGCGGCTCCATCTGTCGCCTACATCTTTGCAGAAAACTTGTCCACTATGGCTCGCAAGGAAAATTGTGCCACTACAGAAAAGATCTGCCATCGTCTTCTAGAGGTTGCACGGAGGTCTGCAGAGGGTTTAGCAAGAAGCAAAACAAAGTTGTCCAAAACTCCTTCCATTCCAATGGTAATGTGAATGGAAAATGTAGGAGAGGTAAAAGGTACTGTTTCCTATGAGTTTGCAAGCTGCGCACACAAGCCCTGTGTGGCACGCCTTGGTTCTTCGCCTTTGGGAAGCTGCCGCTCTCTCCGTCTCCCGGAGGCGAAGAAGCGGCTTCTTGGCGCGCAGAGCACTGTGCCGGTCGCAGAGCTTTTTGCCGGGGGGGGGGGGCACTCTGCTGCACGGCTTCTGCCGAAAGACGCCGGGAAGCAGCGCTTAGCTTCGGACAGTTCCCTGTCTTCGTCTTTAGCGTCTCTTATCCTTCTACATCTTAGCAAAAACTTGACCATGATGTCTCGCAAGGAGAAACTGTGCCGGAGCAGAATACATCTCCGATCTTGTTCTTGAAGTGGCAGAGAGGTCTGCAGAGTGTTTTGCAAGAAGAACAAGACAGTTGTCCAAGACTGCTGCCATTCAAATGGTAGCGTGGATGGAAAATGCAGGAGCGTTGTAAGGTACGGTTTTCTATTCGTTTGCAAGCTGCGCATAGAATCCCAGTGATCTGCGGCTTCGTCCTTCTCCTTTTGGAAGCTGCTGCTCGCTCTGCCTCCCGGAGGCGAAGAAGCGGCTTCTTGGCGCACAGAGCACTGTGCCGCTCTCAGAGCACTGTGCCCGTCGCGGTGGGCTCTAGTGCCAGGCTTCTGCCAAAAGACTCCGGGGACCGGCCCTTAGCTGCGGAGAGCTCCGTGTCTCCGTCTTCTACGTCTCTTCTCGCCTACAGCTTAGCAAAAAGTTTTCCCACTACGTCTCGCAAAGAGGAAGTGTGCCAGGAGGGAAAACATCCCCAGTTTTGTTCTAGACGTTTTACAGAAGGACTGTCGTGTGTTTTGCAAGAAGCAAAACACGGTTGTTCTGAAAGGAATAGATTCAAACGGTAGTGTGACTGGAAAAGGCAGGAGAGGATAAAGGTACTGTTTTCTATGATTTCGCAAGCCGCCCACACATTCCCAGTGTTGTACGGCTACGTCTTTCGCCTTCCCGAAGATGCCAGGCTCTCCGTCTCCCGGAGGCGAGGAAGCGGCTTCTTGGCGCACAGAGCATTTTGCTGCTCTCAGAGCATTGTGCCGGTCGTGGTGGGCTCCGGAGCTTGGCACCTGGAGATAGATGCCTGGGACCGGCGCTTAGCTTCGAAGCCCTCCGTATCTTCGTGTTTAGTCTCTCTTGTCGCCTCCATCTTAGCGAAATGCTTTTCCGCTACGTCTCGCAAAGAGAAAGTGTGCCAGGACAGAAAACATCTCCGATTTTCTGCTCAAAGTCGTACGGAGGACTGCAGAGTGTTTTGCAAGAAGCAAAACAAAGTTGTTCCGAACGGCTTATAGTCAAATGTTAGTGTGACTGGAAAAGGCAGGAGAGTGGTAAGGTACTGTTTTCTATGCGTTTGCAAGCTGCGCACACATTCCCAGTGTTGTACGGCTACGTCTTTCGCCTTTCCGAAGACGCCACGCTCTCCGTCTCCCGGAGGCCAAGATGCGGCTTCTTGGCGCACAGAGCCTTGTGCCGGTCTCGCTGAGCTCCGGAGAGCGGCTTCTGCAGAAAGACGCCCGGGACCGGCGCTTAGTTTCGGAGTCTTCTGTACCTTCGTCTTCTGCGTCTCTTGTCGCCCGCATCTCATAACAAATGCCTTTCTTCTACGTGTCGGGAAAAGAAACTGTGCCAGTAGAGAGTACTACATCTCCGATGGTGGTCTAGAGGTTGCACAGAGGTCTTCAGAGTGCTTTGCAAGAAACAAAAGGCAGTTTTCTAAGACGCTTTCCATTCCAGTGGTAATGTGAATGGAAAAGGCAGAAGAGTCGTACAAGACTGTTTCCTATGAGTTTGCAAGCTGCGCACACATTCCCAGTGTTGTACGGCTTGGTTCTTCGCCTTTGGGAAGCTGCCGCTCTCTCCGTCTCCCGGAGGCGAAGAAGCGGCTTCTTGGCGCGCAGAGCCTTGTGCCGGTCTCGCTGCGCTCCGGAGCTTGGCTCCTGTAGAAAGGCGCCCGGGACCGGCGCTTAGCTTCTGAGCTCCGTATCTTCGTCTTTAGCGGCTCCATCTGTCGCCTACATCTTTGCAGAAAACTTGTCCACTATGGCTCGCAAGGAAAATTGTGCCACTACAGAAAAGATCTGCCATCGTCTTCTAGAGGTTGCACGGAGGTCTGCAGAGGGTTTAGCAAGAAGCAAAACAAAGTTGTCCAAAACTCCTTCCATTCCAATGGTAATGTGAATGGAAAATGTAGGAGAGGTAAAAGGTACTGTTTCCTATGAGTTTGCAAGCTGCGCACACAAGCCCTGTGTGGCACGCCTTGGTTCTTCGCCTTTGGGAAGCTGCCGCTCTCTCCGTCTCCCGGAGGCGAAGAAGCGGCTTCTTGGCGCGCAGAGCACTGTGCCGGTCGCAGAGCTTTTTGCCGGGAGGGGGGGGGGGGCACTCTGCTGCACGGCTTCTGCCGAAAGACGCCGGGAAGCAGCGCTTAGCTTCGGACAGTTCCCTGTCTTCGTCTTTAGCGTCTCTTATCCTTCTACATCTTAGCAAAAACTTGACCATGATGTCTCGCAAGGAGAAACTGTGCCGGAGCAGAATACATCTCCGATCTTGTTCTTGAAGTGGCAGAGAGGTCTGCAGAGTGTTTTGCAAGAAGAACAAGACAGTTGTCCAAGACTGCTGCCATTCAAATGGTAGCGTGGATGGAAAATGCAGGAGCGTTGTAAGGTACGGTTTTCTATTCGTTTGCAAGCTGCGCATAGAATCCCAGTGATCTGCGGCTTCGTCCTTCTCCTTTTGGAAGCTGCTGCTCGCTCTGCCTCCCGGAGGCGAAGAAGCGGCTTCTTGGCGCACAGAGCACTGTGCCGCTCTCAGAGCACTGTGCCCGTCGCGGTGGGCTCTAGTGCCAGGCTTCTGCCAAAAGACTCCGGGGACCGGCCCTTAGCTGCGGAGAGCTCCGTGTCTCCGTCTTCTACGTCTCTTCTCGCCTACAGCTTAGCAAAAAGTTTTCCCACTACGTCTCGCAAAGAGGAAGTGTGCCAGGAGGGAAAACATCCCCAGTTTTGTTCTAGACGTTTTACAGAAGGACTGTCGTGTGTTTTGCAAGAAGCAAAACACGGTTGTTCTGAAAGGAATAGATTCAAACGGTAGTGTGACTGGAAAAGGCAGGAGAGGATAAAGGTACTGTTTTCTATGATTTCGCAAGCCGCCCACACATTCCCAGTGTTGTACGGCTACGTCTTTCGCCTTCCCGAAGATGCCAGGCTCTCCGTCTCCCGGAGGCGAGGAAGCGGCTTCTTGGCGCACAGAGCATTTTGCTGCTCTCAGAGCATTGTGCCGGTCGTGGTGGGCTCCGGAGCTTGGCACCTGGAGATAGATGCCTGGGACCGGCGCTTAGCTTCGAAGCCCTCCGTATCTTCGTGTTTAGTCTCTCTTGTCGCCTCCATCTTAGCGAAATGCTTTTCCGCTACGTCTCGCAAAGAGAAAGTGTGCCAGGACAGAAAACATCTCCGATTTTCTGCTCAAAGTCGTACGGAGGACTGCAGAGTGTTTTGCAAGAAGCAAAACAAAGTTGTTCCGAACGGCTTATAGTCAAATGTTAGTGTGACCGGAAAAGGCAGGAGAGTGGTAAGGTACTGTTTTCTATGCGTTTGCAAGCTGCGCACACATTCCCAGTGTTGTACGGCTACGTCTTTCGCCTTTCCGAAGACGCCACGCTCTCCGTCTCCCGGAGGCCAAGATGCGGCTTCTTGGCGCACAGAGCCTTGTGCCGGTCTCGCTGAGCTCCGGAGAGCGGCTTCTGCAGAAAGACGCCCGGGACCGGCGCTTAGTTTCGTAGTCTTCTGTACCTTCGTCTTCTGCGTCTCTTGTCGCCCGCATCTCATAACAAATGCCTTTCTTCTACGTGTCGGGAAAAGAAACTGTGCCAGTAGAGAGTACTACATCTCCGATGGTGGTCTAGAGGTTGCACAGAGGTCTTCAGAGTGCTTTGCAAGAAACAAAAGGCAGTTTTCTAAGACGCTTTCCATTCCAGTGGTAATGTGAATGGAAAAGGCAGAAGAGTCGTACAAGACTGTTTCCTATGAGTTTGCAAGCTGCGCACACATTCCCACTGTTGTACGGCTTGGTTCTTCGCCTTTGGGAAGCTGCCGCTCTCTCCGTCTCCCGGAGGCGAAGAAGCGGCTTCTTGGCGCGCAGAGCCTTGTGCCGGTCTCGCTGCGCTCCGGAGCTTGGCTCCTGTAGAAAGGCGCCCGGGACCGGCGCTTAGCTTCTGAGCTCCGTATCTTCGTCTTTAGCGGCTCCATCTGTCGCCTACATCTTTGCAGAAAACTTGTCCACTATGGCTCGCAAGGAAAATTGTGCCACTACAGAAAAGATCTGCCATCGTCTTCTAGAGGTTGCACGGAGGTCTGCAGAGGGTTTAGCAAGAAGCAAAACAAAGTTGTCCAAAACTCCTTCCATTCCAATGGTAATGTGAATGGAAAATGTAGGAGAGGTAAAAGGTACTGTTTCCTATGAGTTTGCAAGCTGCGCACACAAGCCCTGTGTGGCACGCCTTGGTTCTTCGCCTTTGGGAAGCTGCCGCTCTCTCCGTCTCCCGGAGGCGAAGAAGCGGCTTCTTGGCGCGCAGAGCACTGTGCCGGTCGCAGAGCTTTTTGCCGGGGGGGGGGGGGGGGCACTCTGCTGCACGGCTTCTGCCGAAAGACGCCGGGAAGCAGCGCTTAGCTTCGGACAGTTCCCTGTCTTCGTCTTTAGCGTCTCTTATCCTTCTACATCTTAGCAAAAACTTGACCATGATGTCTCGCAAGGAGAAACTGTGCCGGAGCAGAATACATCTCCGATCTTGTTCTTGAAGTGGCAGAGAGGTCTGCAGAGTGTTTTGCAAGAAGAACAAGACAGTTGTCCAAGACTGCTGCCATTCAAATGGTAGCGTGGATGGAAAATGCAGGAGCGTTGTAAGGTACGGTTTTCTATTCGTTTGCAAGCTGCGCATAGAATCCCAGTGATCTGCGGCTTCGTCCTTCTCCTTTTGGAAGCTGCTGCTCGCTCTGCCTCCCGGAGGCGAAGAAGCGGCTTCTTGGCGCACAGAGCACTGTGCCGCTCTCAGAGCACTGTGCCCGTCGCGGTGGGCTCTAGTGCCAGGCTTCTGCCAAAAGACTCCGGGGACCGGCCCTTAGCTGCGGAGAGCTCCGTGTCTCCGTCTTCTACGTCTCTTCTCGCCTACAGCTTAGCAAAAAGTTTTCCCACTACGTCTCGCAAAGAGGAAGTGTGCCAGGAGGGAAAACATCCCCAGTTTTGTTCTAGACGTTTTACAGAAGGACTGTCGTGTGTTTTGCAAGAAGCAAAACACGGTTGTTCTGAAAGGAATAGATTCAAACGGTAGTGTGACTGGAAAAGGCAGGAGAGGATAAAGGTACTGTTTTCTATGATTTCGCAAGCCGCCCACACATTCCCAGTGTTGTACGGCTACGTCTTTCGCCTTCCCGAAGATGCCAGGCTCTCCGTCTCCCGGAGGCGAGGAAGCGGCTTCTTGGCGCACAGAGCATTTTGCTGCTCTCAGAGCATTGTGCCGGTCGTGGTGGGCTCCGGAGCTTGGCACCTGGAGATAGATGCCTGGGACCGGCGCTTAGCTTCGAAGCCCTCCGTATCTTCGTGTTTAGTCTCTCTTGTCGCCTCCATCTTAGGGAAATGCTTTTCCGCTACGTCTCGCAAAGAGAAAGTGTGCCAGGACAGAAAACATCTCCGATTTTCTGCTCAAAGTCGTACGGAGGACTGCAGAGTGTTTTGCAAGAAGCAAAACAAAGTTGTTCCGAACGGCTTATAGTCAAATGTTAGTGTGACCGGAAAAGGCAGGAGAGTGGTAAGGTACTGTTTTCTATGCGTTTGCAAGCTGCGCACACATTCCCAGTGTTGTACGGCTACGTCTTTCGCCTTTCCGAAGACGCCACGCTCTCCGTCTCCCGGAGGCCAAGATGCGGCTTCTTGGTGCACAGAGCCTTGTGCCGGTCTCGCTGAGCTCCGGAGAGCGGCTTCTGCAGAAAGACGCCCGGGACCGGCGCTTAGTTTCGGAGTCTTCTGTACCTTCGTCTTCTGCGTCTCTTGTCGCCCGCATCTCATAACAAATGCCTTTCTTCTACGTGTCGGGAAAAGAAACTGTGCCAGTAGAGAGTACTACATCTCCGATGGTGGTCTAGAGGTTGCACAGAGGTCTTCAGAGTGCTTTGCAAGAAACAAAAGGCAGTTTTCTAAGACGCTTTCCATTCCAGTGGTAATGTGAATGGAAAAGGCAGAAGAGTCGTACAAGACTGTTTCCTATGAGTTTGCAAGCTGCGCACACATTCCCAGTGTTGTACGGCTTGGTTCTTCGCCTTTGGGAAGCTGCCGCTCTCTCCGTCTCCCGGAGGCGAAGAAGCGGCTTCTTGGCGCGCAGAGCCTTGTGCCGGTCTCGCTGCGCTCCGGAGCTTGGCTCCTGTAGAAAGGCGCCCGGGACCGGCGCTTAGCTTCTGAGCTCCGTATCTTCGTCTTTAGCGGCTCCATCTGTCGCCTACATCTTTGCAGAAAACTTGTCCACTATGGCTCGCAAGGAAAATTGTGCCACTACAGAAAAGATCTGCCATCGTCTTCTAGAGGTTGCACGGAGGTCTGCAGAGGGTTTAGCAAGAAGCAAAACAAAGTTGTCCAAAACTCCTTCCATTCCAATGGTAATGTGAATGGAAAATGTAGGAGAGGTAAAAGGTACTGTTTCCTATGAGTTTGCAAGCTGCGCACACAAGCCCTGTGTGGCACGCCTTGGTTCTTCGCCTTTGGGAAGCTGCCGCTCTCTCCGTCTCCCGGAGGCGAAGAAGCGGCTTCTTGGCGCGCAGAGCACTGTGCCGGTCGCAGAGCTTTTTGCCGGGGGGGGGGGGGGGCACTCTGCTGCACGGCTTCTGCCGAAAGACGCCGGGAAGCAGCGCTTAGCTTCGGACAGTTCCCTGTCTTCGTCTTTAGCGTCTCTTATCCTTCTACATCTTAGCAAAAACTTGACCATGATGTCTCGCAAGGAGAAACTGTGCCGGAGCAGAATACATCTCCGATCTTGTTCTTGAAGTGGCAGAGAGGTCTGCAGAGTGTTTTGCAAGAAGAACAAGACAGTTGTCCAAGACTGCTGCCATTCAAATGGTAGCGTGGATGGAAAATGCAGGAGCGTTGTAAGGTACGGTTTTCTATTCGTTTGCAAGCTGCGCATAGAATCCCAGTGATCTGCGGCTTCGTCCTTCTCCTTTTGGAAGCTGCTGCTCGCTCTGCCTCCCGGAGGCGAAGAAGCGGCTTCTTGGCGCACAGAGCACTGTGCCGCTCTCAGAGCACTGTGCCCGTCGCGGTGGGCTCTAGTGCCAGGCTTCTGCCAAAAGACTCCGGGGACCGGCCCTTAGCTGCGGAGAGCTCCGTGTCTCCGTCTTCTACGTCTCTTCTCGCCTACAGCTTAGCAAAAAGTTTTCCCACTACGTCTCGCAAAGAGGAAGTGTGCCAGGAGGGAAAACATCCCCAGTTTTGTTCTAGACGTTTTACAGAAGGACTGTCGTGTGTTTTGCAAGAAGCAAAACACGGTTGTTCTGAAAGGAATAGATTCAAACGGTAGTGTGACTGGAAAAGGCAGGAGAGGATAAAGGTACTGTTTTCTATGATTTCGCAAGCCGCCCACACATTCCCAGTGTTGTACGGCTACGTCTTTCGCCTTCCCGAAGATGCCAGGCTCTCCGTCTCCCGGAGGCGAGGAAGCGGCTTCTTGGCGCACAGAGCATTTTGCTGCTCTCAGAGCATTGTGCCGGTCGTGGTGGGCTCCGGAGCTTGGCACCTGGAGATAGATGCCTGGGACCGGCGCTTAGCTTCGAAGCCCTCCGTATCTTCGTGTTTAGTCTCTCTTGTCGCCTCCATCTTAGCGAAATGCTTTTCCGCTACGTCTCGCAAAGAGAAAGTGTGCCAGGACAGAAAACATCTCCGATTTTCTGCTCAAAGTCGTACGGAGGACTGCAGAGTGTTTTGCAAGAAGCAAAACAAAGTTGTTCCGAACGGCTTATAGTCAAATGTTAGTGTGACCGGAAAAGGCAGGAGAGTGGTAAGGTACTGTTTTCTATGCGTTTGCAAGCTGCGCACACATTCCCAGTGTTGTACGGCTACGTCTTTCGCCTTTCCGAAGACGCCACGCTCTCCGTCTCCCGGAGGCCAAGATGCGGCTTCTTGGCGCACAGAGCCTTGTGCCGGTCTCGCTGAGCTCCGGAGAGCGGCTTCTGCAGAAAGACGCCCGGGACCGGCGCTTAGTTTCGGAGTCTTCTGTACCTTCGTCTTCTGCGTCTCTTGTCGCCCGCATCTCATAACAAATGCCTTTCTTCTACGTGTCGGGAAAAGAAACTGTGCCAGTAGAGAGTACTACATCTCCGATGGTGGTCTAGAGGTTGCACAGAGGTCTTCAGAGTGCTTTGCAAGAAACAAAAGGCAGTTTTCTAAGACGCTTTCCATTCCAGTGGTAATGTGAATGGAAAAGGCAGAAGAGTCGTACAAGACTGTTTCCTATGAGTTTGCAAGCTGCGCACACATTCCCACTGTTGTACGGCTTGGTTCTTCGCCTTTGGGAAGCTGCCGCTCTCTCCGTCTCCCGGAGGCGAAGAAGCGGCTTCTTGGCGCGCAGAGCCTTGTGCCGGTCTCGCTGCGCTCCGGAGCTTGGCTCCTGTAGAAAGGCGCCCGGGACCGGCGCTTAGCTTCTGAGCTCCGTATCTTCGTCTTTAGCGGCTCCATCTGTCGCCTACATCTTTGCAGAAAACTTGTCCACTATGGCTCGCAAGGAAAATTGTGCCACTACAGAAAAGATCTGCCATCGTCTTCTAGAGGTTGCACGGAGGTCTGCAGAGGGTTTAGCAAGAAGCAAAACAAAGTTGTCCAAAACTCCTTCCATTCCAATGGTAATGTGAATGGAAAATGTAGGAGAGGTAAAAGGTACTGTTTCCTATGAGTTTGCAAGCTGCGCACACAAGCCCTGTGTGGCACGCCTTGGTTCTTCGCCTTTGGGAAGCTGCCGCTCTCTCCGTCTCCCGGAGGCGAAGAAGCGGCTTCTTGGCGCGCAGAGCACTGTGCCGGTCGCAGAGCTTTTTGCCGGGGGGGGGGGGGGGCACTCTGCTGCACGGCTTCTGCCGAAAGACGCCGGGAAGCAGCGCTTAGCTTCGGACAGTTCCCTGTCTTCGTCTTTAGCGTCTCTTATCCTTCTACATCTTAGCAAAAACTTGACCATGATGTCTCGCAAGGAGAAACTGTGCCGGAGCAGAATACATCTCCGATCTTGTTCTTGAAGTGGCAGAGAGGTCTGCAGAGTGTTTTGCAAGAAGAACAAGACAGTTGTCCAAGACTGCTGCCATTCAAATGGTAGCGTGGATGGAAAATGCAGGAGCGTTGTAAGGTACGGTTTTCTATTCGTTTGCAAGCTGCGCATAGAATCCCAGTGATCTGCGGCTTCGTCCTTCTCCTTTTGGAAGCTGCTGCTCGCTCTGCCTCCCGGAGGCGAAGAAGCGGCTTCTTGGCGCACAGAGCACTGTGCCGCTCTCAGAGCACTGTGCCCGTCGCGGTGGGCTCTAGTGCCAGGCTTCTGCCAAAAGACTCCGGGGACCGGCCCTTAGCTGCGGAGAGCTCCGTGTCTCCGTCTTCTACGTCTCTTCTCGCCTACAGCTTAGCAAAAAGTTTTCCCACTACGTCTCGCAAAGAGGAAGTGTGCCAGGAGGGAAAACATCCCCAGTTTTGTTCTAGACGTTTTACAGAAGGACTGTCGTGTGTTTTGCAAGAAGCAAAACACGGTTGTTCTGAAAGGAATAGATTCAAACGGTAGTGTGACTGGAAAAGGCAGGAGAGGATAAAGGTACTGTTTTCTATGATTTCGCAAGCCGCCCACACATTCCCAGTGTTGTACGGCTACGTCTTTCGCCTTCCCGAAGATGCCAGGCTCTCCGTCTCCCGGAGGCGAGGAAGCGGCTTCTTGGCGCACAGAGCATTTTGCTGCTCTCAGAGCATTGTGCCGGTCGTGGTGGGCTCCGGAGCTTGGCACCTGGAGATAGATGCCTGGGACCGGCGCTTAGCTTCGAAGCCCTCCGTATCTTCGTGTTTAGTCTCTCTTGTCGCCTCCATCTTAGCGAAATGCTTTTCCGCTACGTCTCGCAAAGAGAAAGTGTGCCAGGACAGAAAACATCTCCGATTTTCTGCTCAAAGTCGTACGGAGGACTGCAGAGTGTTTTGCAAGAAGCAAAACAAAGTTGTTCCGAACGGCTTATAGTCAAATGTTAGTGTGACTGGAAAAGGCAGGAGAGTGGTAAGGTACTGTTTTCTATGCGTTTGCAAGCTGCGCACACATTCCCAGTGTTGTACGGCTACGTCTTTCGCCTTTCCGAAGACGCCACGCTCTCCGTCTCCCGGAGGCCAAGATGCGGCTTCTTGGCGCACAGAGCCTTGTGCCAGTCTCGCTGAGCTCCGGAGAGCGGCTTCTGCAGAAAGACGCCCGGGACCGGCGCTTAGTTTCGGAGTCTTCTGTACCTTCGTCTTCTGCGTCTCTTGTCGCCCGCATCTCATAACAAATGCCTTTCTTCTACGTGTCGGGAAAAGAAACTGTGCCAGTAGAGAGTACTACATCTCCGATGGTGGTCTAGAGGTTGCACAGAGGTCTTCAGAGTGCTTTGCAAGAAACAAAAGGCAGTTTTCTAAGACGCTTTCCATTCCAGTGGTAATGTGAATGGAAAAGGCAGAAGAGTCGTACAAGACTGTTTCCTATGAGTTTGCAAGCTGCGCACACATTCCCAGTGTTGTACGGCTTGGTTCTTCGCCTTTGGGAAGCTGCCGCTCTCTCCGTCTCCCGGAGGCGAAGAAGCGGCTTCTTGGCGCGCAGAGCCTTGTGCCGGTCTCGCTGCGCTCCGGAGCTTGGCTCCTGTAGAAAGGCGCCCGGGACCGGCGCTTAGCTTCTGAGCTCCGTATCTTCGTCTTTAGCGGCTCCATCTGTCGCCTACATCTTTGCAGAAAACTTGTCCACTATGGCTCGCAAGGAAAATTGTGCCACTACAGAAAAGATCTGCCATCGTCTTCTAGAGGTTGCACGGAGGTCTGCAGAGGGTTTAGCAAGAAGCAAAACAAAGTTGTCCAAAACTCCTTCCATTCCAATGGTAATGTGAATGGAAAATGTAGGAGAGGTAAAAGGTACTGTTTCCTATGAGTTTGCAAGCTGCGCACACAAGCCCTGTGTGGCACGCCTTGGTTCTTCGCCTTTGGGAAGCTGCCGCTCTCTCCGTCTCCCGGAGGCGAAGAAGCGGCTTCTTGGCGCGCAGAGCACTGTGCCGGTCGCAGAGCTTTTTGCCGGGGGGGGGGGGGGGGGCACTCTGCTGCACGGCTTCTGCCGAAAGACGCCGGGAAGCAGCGCTTAGCTTCGGACAGTTCCCTGTCTTCGTCTTTAGCGTCTCTTATCCTTCTACATCTTAGCAAAAACTTGACCATGATGTCTCGCAAGGAGAAACTGTGCCGGAGCAGAATACATCTCCGATCTTGTTCTTGAAGTGGCAGAGAGGTCTGCAGAGTGTTTTGCAAGAAGAACAAGACAGTTGTCCAAGACTGCTGCCATTCAAATGGTAGCGTGGATGGAAAATGCAGGAGCGTTGTAAGGTACGGTTTTCTATTCGTTTGCAAGCTGCGCATAGAATCCCAGTGATCTGCGGCTTCGTCCTTCTCCTTTTGGAAGCTGCTGCTCGCTCTGCCTCCCGGAGGCGAAGAAGCGGCTTCTTGGCGCACAGAGCACTGTGCCGCTCTCAGAGCACTGTGCCCGTCGCGGTGGGCTCTAGTGCCAGGCTTCTGCCAAAAGACTCCGGGGACCGGCCCTTAGCTGCGGAGAGCTCCGTGTCTCCGTCTTCTACGTCTCTTCTCGCCTACAGCTTAGCAAAAAGTTTTCCCACTACGTCTCGCAAAGAGGAAGTGTGCCAGGAGGGAAAACATCCCCAGTTTTGTTCTAGACGTTTTACAGAAGGACTGTCGTGTGTTTTGCAAGAAGCAAAACACGGTTGTTCTGAAAGGAATAGATTCAAACGGTAGTGTGACTGGAAAAGGCAGGAGAGGATAAAGGTACTGTTTTCTATGATTTCGCAAGCCGCCCACACATTCCCAGTGTTGTACGGCTACGTCTTTCGCCTTCCCGAAGATGCCAGGCTCTCCGTCTCCCGGAGGCGAGGAAGCGGCTTCTTGGCGCACAGAGCATTTTGCTGCTCTCAGAGCATTGTGCCGGTCGTGGTGGGCTCCGGAGCTTGGCACCTGGAGATAGATGCCTGGGACCGGCGCTTAGCTTCGAAGCCCTCCGTATCTTCGTGTTTAGTCTCTCTTGTCGCCTCCATTTTAGGGAAATGCTTTTCCGCTACGTCTCGCAAAGAGAAAGTGTGCCAGGACAGAAAACATCTCCGATTTTCTGCTCAAAGTCGTACGGAGGACTGCAGAGTGTTTTGCAAGAAGCAAAACAAAGTTGTTCCGAACGGCTTATAGTCAAATGTTAGTGTGACTGGAAAAGGCAGGAGAGTGGTAAGGTACTGTTTTCTATGCGTTTGCAAGCTGCGCACACATTCCCAGTGTTGTACGGCTACGTCTTTCGCCTTTCCGAAGACGCCACGCTCTCCGTCTCCCGGAGGCCAAGATGCGGCTTCTTGGCGCACAGAGCCTTGTGCCGGTCTCGCTGAGCTCCGGAGAGCGGCTTCTGCAGAAAGACGCCCGGGACCGGCGCTTAGTTTCGGAGTCTTCTGTACCTTCGTCTTCTGCGTCTCTTGTCGCCCGCATCTCATAACAAATGCCTTTCTTCTACGTGTCGGGAAAAGAAACTGTGCCAGTAGAGAGTACTACATCTCCGATGGTGGTCTAGAGGTTGCACAGAGGTCTTCAGAGTGCTTTGCAAGAAACAAAAGGCAGTTTTCTAAGACGCTTTCCATTCCAGTGGTAATGTGAATGGAAAAGGCAGAAGAGTCGTACAAGACTGTTTCCTATGAGTTTGCAAGCTGCGCACACATTCCCAGTGTTGTACGGCTTGGTTCTTCGCCTTTGGGAAGCTGCCGCTCTCTCCGTCTCCCGGAGGCGAAGAAGCGGCTTCTTGGCGCGCAGAGCCTTGTGCCGGTCTCGCTGCGCTCCGGAGCTTGGCTCCTGTAGAAAGGCGCCCGGGACCGGCGCTTAGCTTCTGAGCTCCGTATCTTCGTCTTTAGCGGCTCCATCTGTCGCCTACATCTTTGCAGAAAACTTGTCCACTATGGCTCGCAAGGAAAATTGTGCCACTACAGAAAAGATCTGCCATCGTCTTCTAGAGGTTGCACGGAGGTCTGCAGAGGGTTTAGCAAGAAGCAAAACAAAGTTGTCCAAAACTCCTTCCATTCCAATGGTAATGTGAATGGAAAATGTAGGAGAGGTAAAAGGTACTGTTTCCTATGAGTTTGCAAGCTGCGCACACAAGCCCTGTGTGGCACGCCTTGGTTCTTCGCCTTTGGGAAGCTGCCGCTCTCTCCGTCTCCCGGAGGCGAAGAAGCGGCTTCTTGGCGCGCAGAGCACTGTGCCGGTCGCAGAGCTTTTTGCCGGGGGGGGGGGGGGGGGCACTCTGCTGCACGGCTTCTGCCGAAAGACGCCGGGAAGCAGCGCTTAGCTTCGGACAGTTCCCTGTCTTCGTCTTTAGCGTCTCTTATCCTTCTACATCTTAGCAAAAACTTGACCATGATGTCTCGCAAGGAGAAACTGTGCCGGAGCAGAATACATCTCCGATCTTGTTCTTGAAGTGGCAGAGAGGTCTGCAGAGTGTTTTGCAAGAAGAACAAGACAGTTGTCCAAGACTGCTGCCATTCAAATGGTAGCGTGGATGGAAAATGCAGGAGCGTTGTAAGGTACGGTTTTCTATTCGTTTGCAAGCTGCGCATAGAATCCCAGTGATCTGCGGCTTCGTCCTTCTCCTTTTGGAAGCTGCTGCTCGCTCTGCCTCCCGGAGGCGAAGAAGCGGCTTCTTGGCGCACAGAGCACTGTGCCGCTCTCAGAGCACTGTGCCCGTCGCGGTGGGCTCTAGTGCCAGGCTTCTGCCAAAAGACTCCGGGGACCGGCCCTTAGCTGCGGAGAGCTCCGTGTCTCCGTCTTCTACGTCTCTTCTCGCCTACAGCTTAGCAAAAAGTTTTCCCACTACGTCTCGCAAAGAGGAAGTGTGCCAGGAGGGAAAACATCCCCAGTTTTGTTCTAGACGTTTTACAGAAGGACTGTCGTGTGTTTTGCAAGAAGCAAAACACGGTTGTTCTGAAAGGAATAGATTCAAACGGTAGTGTGACTGGAAAAGGCAGGAGAGGATAAAGGTACTGTTTTCTATGATTTCGCAAGCCGCCCACACATTCCCAGTGTTGTACGGCTACGTCTTTCGCCTTCCCGAAGATGCCAGGCTCTCCGTCTCCCGGAGGCGAGGAAGCGGCTTCTTGGCGCACAGAGCATTTTGCTGCTCTCAGAGCATTGTGCCGGTCGTGGTGGGCTCCGGAGCTTGGCACCTGGAGATAGATGCCTGGGACCGGCGCTTAGCTTCGAAGCCCTCCGTATCTTCGTGTTTAGTCTCTCTTGTCGCCTCCGTCTTAGCGAAATGCTTTTCCGCTACGTCTCGCAAAGAGAAAGTGTGCCAGGACAGAAAACATCTCCGATTTTCTGCTCAAAGTCGTACGGAGGACTGCAGAGTGTTTTGCAAGAAGCAAAACAAAGTTGTTCCGAACGGCTTATAGTCAAATGTTAGTGTGACTGGAAAAGGCAGGAGAGTGGTAAGGTACTGTTTTCTATGCGTTTGCAAGCTGCGCACACATTCCCAGTGTTGTACGGCTACGTCTTTCGCCTTTCCGAAGACGCCACGCTCTCCGTCTCCCGGAGGCCAAGATGCGGCTTCTTGGCGCACAGAGCCTTGTGCCGGTCTCGCTGAGCTCCGGAGAGCGGCTTCTGCAGAAAGACGCCCGGGACCGGCGCTTAGTTTCGGAGTCTTCTGTACCTTCGTCTTCTGCGTCTCTTGTCGCCCGCATCTCATAACAAATGCCTTTCTTCTACGTGTCGGGAAAAGAAACTGTGCCAGTAGAGAGTACTACATCTCCGATGGTGGTCTAGAGGTTGCACAGAGGTCTTCAGAGTGCTTTGCAAGAAACAAAAGGCAGTTTTCTAAGACGCTTTCCATTCCAGTGGTAATGTGAATGGAAAAGGCAGAAGAGTCGTACAAGACTGTTTCCTATGAGTTTGCAAGCTGCGCACACATTCCCACTGTTGTACGGCTTGGTTCTTCGCCTTTGGGAAGCTGCCGCTCTCTCCGTCTCCCGGAGGCGAAGAAGCGGCTTCTTGGCGCGCAGAGCCTTGTGCCGGTCTCGCTGCGCTCCGGAGCTTGGCTCCTGTAGAAAGGCGCCCGGGACCGGCGCTTAGCTTCTGAGCTCCGTATCTTCGTCTTTAGCGGCTCCATCTGTCGCCTACATCTTTGCAGAAAACTTGTCCACTATGGCTCGCAAGGAAAATTGTGCCACTACAGAAAAGATCTGCCATCGTCTTCTAGAGGTTGCACGGAGGTCTGCAGAGGGTTTAGCAAGAAGCAAAACAAAGTTGTCCAAAACTCCTTCCATTCCAATGGTAATGTGAATGGAAAATGTAGGAGAGGTAAAAGGTACTGTTTCCTATGAGTTTGCAAGCTGCGCACACAAGCCCTGTGTGGCACGCCTTGGTTCTTCGCCTTTGGGAAGCTGCCGCTCTCTCCGTCTCCCGGAGGCGAAGAAGCGGCTTCTTGGCGCGCAGAGCACTGTGCCGGTCGCAGAGCTTTTTGCCGGGGGGGGGGGGGGGGGGCACTCTGCTGCACGGCTTCTGCCGAAAGACGCCGGGAAGCAGCGCTTAGCTTCGGACAGTTCCCTGTCTTCGTCTTTAGCGTCTCTTATCCTTCTACATCTTAGCAAAAACTTGACCATGATGTCTCGCAAGGAGAAACTGTGCCGGAGCAGAATACATCTCCGATCTTGTTCTTGAAGTGGCAGAGAGGTCTGCAGAGTGTTTTGCAAGAAGAACAAGACAGTTGTCCAAGACTGCTGCCATTCAAATGGTAGCGTGGATGGAAAATGCAGGAGCGTTGTAAGGTACGGTTTTCTATTCGTTTGCAAGCTGCGCATAGAATCCCAGTGATCTGCGGCTTCGTCCTTCTCCTTTTGGAAGCTGCTGCTCGCTCTGCCTCCCGGAGGCGAAGAAGCGGCTTCTTGGCGCACAGAGCACTGTGCCGCTCTCAGAGCACTGTGCCCGTCGCGGTGGGCTCTAGTGCCAGGCTTCTGCCAAAAGACTCCGGGGACCGGCCCTTAGCTGCGGAGAGCTCCGTGTCTCCGTCTTCTACGTCTCTTCTCGCCTACAGCTTAGCAAAAAGTTTTCCCACTACGTCTCGCAAAGAGGAAGTGTGCCAGGAGGGAAAACATCCCCAGTTTTGTTCTAGACGTTTTACAGAAGGACTGTCGTGTGTTTTGCAAGAAGCAAAACACGGTTGTTCTGAAAGGAATAGATTCAAACGGTAGTGTGACTGGAAAAGGCAGGAGAGGATAAAGGTACTGTTTTCTATGATTTCGCAAGCCGCCCACACATTCCCAGTGTTGTACGGCTACGTCTTTCGCCTTCCCGAAGATGCCAGGCTCTCCGTCTCCCGGAGGCGAGGAAGCGGCTTCTTGGCGCACAGAGCATTTTGCTGCTCTCAGAGCATTGTGCCGGTCGTGGTGGGCTCCGGAGCTTGGCACCTGGAGATAGATGCCTGGGACCGGCGCTTAGCTTCGAAGCCCTCCGTATCTTCGTGTTTAGTCTCTCTTGTCGCCTCCGTCTTAGCGAAATGCTTTTCCGCTACGTCTCGCAAAGAGAAAGTGTGCCAGGACAGAAAACATCTCCGATTTTCTGCTCAAAGTCGTACGGAGGACTGCAGAGTGTTTTGCAAGAAGCAAAACAAAGTTGTTCCGAACGGCTTATAGTCAAATGTTAGTGTGACTGGAAAAGGCAGGAGAGTGGTAAGGTACTGTTTTCTATGCGTTTGCAAGCTGCGCACACGTTCCCAGTGTTGTACGGCTACGTCTTTCGCCTTTCCGAAGACGCCACGCTCTCCGTCTCCCGGAGGCCAAGATGCGGCTTCTTGGCGCACAGAGCCTTGTGCCGGTCTCGCTGAGCTCCGGAGAGCGGCTTCTGCAGAAAGACGCCCGGGACCGGCGCTTAGTTTCGGAGTCTTCTGTACCTTCGTCTTCTGCGTCTCTTGTCGCCCGCATCTCATAACAAATGCCTTTCTTCTACGTGTCGGGAAAAGAAACTGTGCCAGTAGAGAGTACTACATCTCCGATGGTGGTCTAGAGGTTGCACAGAGGTCTTCAGAGTGCTTTGCAAGAAACAAAAGGCAGTTTTCTAAGACGCTTTCCATTCCAGTGGTAATGTGAATGGAAAAGGCAGAAGAGTCGTACAAGACTGTTTCCTATGAGTTTGCAAGCTGCGCACACATTCCCAGTGTTGTACGGCTTGGTTCTTCGCCTTTGGGAAGCTGCCGCTCTCTCCGTCTCCCGGAGGCGAAGAAGCGGCTTCTTGGCGCGCAGAGCCTTGTGCCGGTCTCGCTGCGCTCCGGAGCTTGGCTCCTGTAGAAAGGCGCCCGGGACCGGCGCTTAGCTTCTGAGCTCCGTATCTTCGTCTTTAGCGGCTCCATCTGTCGCCTACATCTTTGCAGAAAACTTGTCCACTATGGCTCGCAAGGAAAATTGTGCCACTACAGAAAAGATCTGCCATCGTCTTCTAGAGGTTGCACGGAGGTCTGCAGAGGGTTTAGCAAGAAGCAAAACAAAGTTGTCCAAAACTCCTTCCATTCCAATGGTAATGTGAATGGAAAATGTAGGAGAGGTAAAAGGTACTGTTTCCTATGAGTTTGCAAGCTGCGCACACAAGCCCTGTGTGGCACGCCTTGGTTCTTCGCCTTTGGGAAGCTGCCGCTCTCTCCGTCTCCCGGAGGCGAAGAAGCGGCTTCTTGGCGCGCAGAGCACTGTGCCGGTCGCAGAGCTTTTTGCCGGGAGGGGGGGGGGGGGCACTCTGCTGCACGGCTTCTGCCGAAAGACGCCGGGAAGCAGCGCTTAGCTTCGGACAGTTCCCTGTCTTCGTCTTTAGCGTCTCTTATCCTTCTACATCTTAGCAAAAACTTGACCATGATGTCTCGCAAGGAGAAACTGTGCCGGAGCAGAATACATCTCCGATCTTGTTCTTGAAGTGGCAGAGAGGTCTGCAGAGTGTTTTGCAAGAAGAACAAGACAGTTGTCCAAGACTGCTGCCATTCAAATGGTAGCGTGGATGGAAAATGCAGGAGCGTTGTAAGGTACGGTTTTCTATTCGTTTGCAAGCTGCGCATAGAATCCCAGTGATCTGCGGCTTCGTCCTTCTCCTTTTGGAAGCTGCTGCTCGCTCTGCCTCCCGGAGGCGAAGAAGCGGCTTCTTGGCGCACAGAGCACTGTGCCGCTCTCAGAGCACTGTGCCCGTCGCGGTGGGCTCTAGTGCCAGGCTTCTGCCAAAAGACTCCGGGGACCGGCCCTTAGCTGCGGAGAGCTCCGTGTCTCCGTCTTCTACGTCTCTTCTCGCCTACAGCTTAGCAAAAAGTTTTCCCACTACGTCTCGCAAAGAGGAAGTGTGCCAGGAGGGAAAACATCCCCAGTTTTGTTCTAGACGTTTTACAGAAGGACTGTCGTGTGTTTTGCAAGAAGCAAAACACGGTTGTTCTGAAAGGAATAGATTCAAACGGTAGTGTGACTGGAAAAGGCAGGAGAGGATAAAGGTACTGTTTTCTATGATTTCGCAAGCCGCCCACACATTCCCAGTGTTGTACGGCTACGTCTTTCGCCTTCCCGAAGATGCCAGGCTCTCCGTCTCCCGGAGGCGAGGAAGCGGCTTCTTGGCGCACAGAGCATTTTGCTGCTCTCAGAGCATTGTGCCGGTCGTGGTGGGCTCCGGAGCTTGGCACCTGGAGATAGATGCCTGGGACCGGCGCTTAGCTTCGAAGCCCTCCGTATCTTCGTGTTTAGTCTCTCTTGTCGCCTCCGTCTTAGCGAAATGCTTTTCCGCTACGTCTCGCAAAGAGAAAGTGTGCCAGGACAGAAAACATCTCCGATTTTCTGCTCAAAGTCGTACGGAGGACTGCAGAGTGTTTTGCAAGAAGCAAAACAAAGTTGTTCCGAACGGCTTATAGTCAAATGTTAGTGTGACTGGAAAAGGCAGGAGAGTGGTAAGGTACTGTTTTCTATGCGTTTGCAAGCTGCGCACACGTTCCCAGTGTTGTACGGCTACGTCTTTCGCCTTTCCGAAGACGCCACGCTCTCCGTCTCCCGGAGGCCAAGATGCGGCTTCTTGGCGCACAGAGCCTTGTGCCGGTCTCGCTGAGCTCCGGAGAGCGGCTTCTGCAGAAAGACGCCCGGGACCGGCGCTTAGTTTCGGAGTCTTCTGTACCTTCGTCTTCTGCGTCTCTTGTCGCCCGCATCTCATAACAAATGCCTTTCTTCTACGTGTCGGGAAAAGAAACTGTGCCAGTAGAGAGTACTACATCTCCGATGGTGGTCTAGAGGTTGCACAGAGGTCTTCAGAGTGCTTTGCAAGAAACAAAAGGCAGTTTTCTAAGACGCTTTCCATTCCAGTGGTAATGTGAATGGAAAAGGCAGAAGAGTCGTACAAGACTGTTTCCTATGAGTTTGCAAGCTGCGCACACATTCCCAGTGTTGTACGGCTTGGTTCTTCGCCTTTGGGAAGCTGCCGCTCTCTCCGTCTCCCGGAGGCGAAGAAGCGGCTTCTTGGCGCGCAGAGCCTTGTGCCGGTCTCGCTGCGCTCCGGAGCTTGGCTCCTGTAGAAAGGCGCCCGGGACCGGCGCTTAGCTTCTGAGCTCCGTATCTTCGTCTTTAGCGGCTCCATCTGTCGCCTACATCTTTGCAGAAAACTTGTCCACTATGGCTCGCAAGGAAAATTGTGCCACTACAGAAAAGATCTGCCATCGTCTTCTAGAGGTTGCACGGAGGTCTGCAGAGGGTTTAGCAAGAAGCAAAACAAAGTTGTCCAAAACTCCTTCCATTCCAATGGTAATGTGAATGGAAAATGTAGGAGAGGTAAAAGGTACTGTTTCCTATGAGTTTGCAAGCTGCGCACACAAGCCCTGTGTGGCACGCCTTGGTTCTTCGCCTTTGGGAAGCTGCCGCTCTCTCCGTCTCCCGGAGGCGAAGAAGCGGCTTCTTGGCGCGCAGAGCACTGTGCCGGTCGCAGAGCTTTTTGCCGGGAGGGGGGGGGGGGCACTCTGCTGCACGGCTTCTGCCGAAAGACGCCGGGAAGCAGCGCTTAGCTTCGGACAGTTCCCTGTCTTCGTCTTTAGCGTCTCTTATCCTTCTACATCTTAGCAAAAACTTGACCATGATGTCTCGCAAGGAGAAACTGTGCCGGAGCAGAATACATCTCCGATCTTGTTCTTGAAGTGGCAGAGAGGTCTGCAGAGTGTTTTGCAAGAAGAACAAGACAGTTGTCCAAGACTGCTGCCATTCAAATGGTAGCGTGGATGGAAAATGCAGGAGCGTTGTAAGGTACGGTTTTCTATTCGTTTGCAAGCTGCGCATAGAATCCCAGTGATCTGCGGCTTCGTCCTTCTCCTTTTGGAAGCTGCTGCTCGCTCTGCCTCCCGGAGGCGAAGAAGCGGCTTCTTGGCGCACAGAGCACTGTGCCGCTCTCAGAGCACTGTGCCCGTCGCGGTGGGCTCTAGTGCCAGGCTTCTGCCAAAAGACTCCGGGGACCGGCCCTTAGCTGCGGAGAGCTCCGTGTCTCCGTCTTCTACGTCTCTTCTCGCCTACAGCTTAGCAAAAAGTTTTCCCACTACGTCTCGCAAAGAGGAAGTGTGCCAGGAGGGAAAACATCCCCAGTTTTGTTCTAGACGTTTTACAGAAGGACTGTCGTGTGTTTTGCAAGAAGCAAAACACGGTTGTTCTGAAAGGAATAGATTCAAACGGTAGTGTGACTGGAAAAGGCAGGAGAGGATAAAGGTACTGTTTTCTATGATTTCGCAAGCCGCCCACACATTCCCAGTGTTGTACGGCTACGTCTTTCGCCTTCCCGAAGATGCCAGGCTCTCCGTCTCCCGGAGGCGAGGAAGCGGCTTCTTGGCGCACAGAGCATTTTGCTGCTCTCAGAGCATTGTGCCGGTCGTGGTGGGCTCCGGAGCTTGGCACCTGGAGATAGATGCCTGGGACCGGCGCTTAGCTTCGAAGCCCTCCGTATCTTCGTGTTTAGTCTCTCTTGTCGCCTCCATCTTAGCGAAATGCTTTTCCGCTACGTCTCGCAAAGAGAAAGTGTGCCAGGACAGAAAACATCTCCGATTTTCTGCTCAAAGTCGTACGGAGGACTGCAGAGTGTTTTGCAAGAAGCAAAACAAAGTTGTTCCGAACGGCTTATAGTCAAATGTTAGTGTGACTGGAAAAGGCAGGAGAGTGGTAAGGTACTGTTTTCTATGCGTTTGCAAGCTGCGCACACGTTCCCAGTGTTGTACGGCTACGTCTTTCGCCTTTCCGAAGACGCCACGCTCTCCGTCTCCCGGAGGCCAAGATGCGGCTTCTTGGCGCACAGAGCCTTGTGCCGGTCTCGCTGAGCTCCGGAGAGCGGCTTCTGCAGAAAGACGCCCGGGACCGGCGCTTAGTTTCGGAGTCTTCTGTACCTTCGTCTTCTGCGTCTCTTGTCGCCCGCATCTCATAACAAATGCCTTTCTTCTACGTGTCGGGAAAAGAAACTGTGCCAGTAGAGAGTACTACATCTCCGATGGTGGTCTAGAGGTTGCACAGAGGTCTTCAGAGTGCTTTGCAAGAAACAAAAGGCAGTTTTCTAAGACGCTTTCCATTCCAGTGGTAATGTGAATGGAAAAGGCAGAAGAGTCGTACAAGACTGTTTCCTATGAGTTTGCAAGCTGCGCACACATTCCCAGTGTTGTACGGCTTGGTTCTTCGCCTTTGGGAAGCTGCCGCTCTCTCCGTCTCCCGGAGGCGAAGAAGCGGCTTCTTGGCGCGCAGAGCCTTGTGCCGGTCTCGCTGCGCTCCGGAGCTTGGCTCCTGTAGAAAGGCGCCCGGGACCGGCGCTTAGCTTCTGAGCTCCGTATCTTCGTCTTTAGCGGCTCCATCTGTCGCCTACATCTTTGCAGAAAACTTGTCCACTATGGCTCGCAAGGAAAATTGTGCCACTACAGAAAAGATCTGCCATCGTCTTCTAGAGGTTGCACGGAGGTCTGCAGAGGGTTTAGCAAGAAGCAAAACAAAGTTGTCCAAAACTCCTTCCATTCCAATGGTAATGTGAATGGAAAATGTAGGAGAGGTAAAAGGTACTGTTTCCTATGAGTTTGCAAGCTGCGCACACAAGCCCTGTGTGGCACGCCTTGGTTCTTCGCCTTTGGGAAGCTGCCGCTCTCTCCGTCTCCCGGAGGCGAAGAAGCGGCTTCTTGGCGCGCAGAGCACTGTGCCGGTCGCAGAGCTTTTTGCCGGGAGGGGGGGGGGGGCACTCTGCTGCACGGCTTCTGCCGAAAGACGCCGGGAAGCAGCGCTTAGCTTCGGACAGTTCCCTGTCTTCGTCTTTAGCGTCTCTTATCCTTCTACATCTTAGCAAAAACTTGACCATGATGTCTCGCAAGGAGAAACTGTGCCGGAGCAGAATACATCTCCGATCTTGTTCTTGAAGTGGCAGAGAGGTCTGCAGAGTGTTTTGCAAGAAGAACAAGACAGTTGTCCAAGACTGCTGCCATTCAAATGGTAGCGTGGATGGAAAATGCAGGAGCGTTGTAAGGTACGGTTTTCTATTCGTTTGCAAGCTGCGCATAGAATCCCAGTGATCTGCGGCTTCGTCCTTCTCCTTTTGGAAGCTGCTGCTCGCTCTGCCTCCCGGAGGCGAAGAAGCGGCTTCTTGGCGCACAGAGCACTGTGCCGCTCTCAGAGCACTGTGCCCGTCGCGGTGGGCTCTAGTGCCAGGCTTCTGCCAAAAGACTCCGGGGACCGGCCCTTAGCTGCGGAGAGCTCCGTGTCTCCGTCTTCTACGTCTCTTCTCGCCTACAGCTTAGCAAAAAGTTTTCCCACTACGTCTCGCAAAGAGGAAGTGTGCCAGGAGGGAAAACATCCCCAGTTTTGTTCTAGACGTTTTACAGAAGGACTGTCGTGTGTTTTGCAAGAAGCAAAACACGGTTGTTCTGAAAGGAATAGATTCAAACGGTAGTGTGACTGGAAAAGGCAGGAGAGGATAAAGGTACTGTTTTCTATGATTTCGCAAGCCGCCCACACAT
Source organism: Agelaius tricolor (assembly GCF_023055355.1). NCBI lineage: Eukaryota > Metazoa > Chordata > Aves > Passeriformes > Icteridae > Agelaius > Agelaius tricolor. The sequence continues at coordinate 17,803,095 of NW_027269261.1, read as the reverse complement.
TCCCAGTGTTGTACGGCTACGTCTTTCGCCTTCCCGAAGATGCCAGGCTCTCCGTCTCCCGGAGGCGAGGAAGCGGCTTCTTGGCGCACAGAGCATTTTGCTGCTCTCAGAGCATTGTGCCGGTCGTGGTGGGCTCCGGAGCTTGGCACCTGGAGATAGATGCCTGGGACCGGCGCTTAGCTTCGAAGCCCTCCGTATCTTCGTGTTTAGTCTCTCTTGTCGCCTCCATCTTAGCGAAATGCTTTTCCGCTACGTCTCGCAAAGAGAAAGTGTGCCAGGACAGAAAACATCTCCGATTTTCTGCTCAAAGTCGTACGGAGGACTGCAGAGTGTTTTGCAAGAAGCAAAACAAAGTTGTTCCGAACGGCTTATAGTCAAATGTTAGTGTGACTGGAAAAGGCAGGAGAGTGGTAAGGTACTGTTTTCTATGCGTTTGCAAGCTGCGCACACGTTCCCAGTGTTGTACGGCTACGTCTTTCGCCTTTCCGAAGACGCCACGCTCTCCGTCTCCCGGAGGCCAAGATGCGGCTTCTTGGCGCACAGAGCCTTGTGCCGGTCTCGCTGAGCTCCGGAGAGCGGCTTCTGCAGAAAGACGCCCGGGACCGGCGCTTAGTTTCGGAGTCTTCTGTACCTTCGTCTTCTGCGTCTCTTGTCGCCCGCATCTCATAACAAATGCCTTTCTTCTACGTGTCGGGAAAAGAAACTGTGCCAGTAGAGAGTACTACATCTCCGATGGTGGTCTAGAGGTTGCACAGAGGTCTTCAGAGTGCTTTGCAAGAAACAAAAGGCAGTTTTCTAAGACGCTTTCCATTCCAGTGGTAATGTGAATGGAAAAGGCAGAAGAGTCGTACAAGACTGTTTCCTATGAGTTTGCAAGCTGCGCACACATTCCCAGTGTTGTACGGCTTGGTTCTTCGCCTTTGGGAAGCTGCCGCTCTCTCCGTCTCCCGGAGGCGAAGAAGCGGCTTCTTGGCGCGCAGAGCCTTGTGCCGGTCTCGCTGCGCTCCGGAGCTTGGCTCCTGTAGAAAGGCGCCCGGGACCGGCGCTTAGCTTCTGAGCTCCGTATCTTCGTCTTTAGCGGCTCCATCTGTCGCCTACATCTTTGCAGAAAACTTGTCCACTATGGCTCGCAAGGAAAATTGTGCCACTACAGAAAAGATCTGCCATCGTCTTCTAGAGGTTGCACGGAGGTCTGCAGAGGGTTTAGCAAGAAGCAAAACAAAGTTGTCCAAAACTCCTTCCATTCCAATGGTAATGTGAATGGAAAATGTAGGAGAGGTAAAAGGTACTGTTTCCTATGAGTTTGCAAGCTGCGCACACAAGCCCTGTGTGGCACGCCTTGGTTCTTCGCCTTTGGGAAGCTGCCGCTCTCTCCGTCTCCCGGAGGCGAAGAAGCGGCTTCTTGGCGCGCAGAGCACTGTGCCGGTCGCAGAGCTTTTTGCCGGGGGGGGGGGGCACTCTGCTGCACGGCTTCTGCCGAAAGACGCCGGGAAGCAGCGCTTAGCTTCGGACAGTTCCCTGTCTTCGTCTTTAGCGTCTCTTATCCTTCTACATCTTAGCAAAAACTTGACCATGATGTCTCGCAAGGAGAAACTGTGCCGGAGCAGAATACATCTCCGATCTTGTTCTTGAAGTGGCAGAGAGGTCTGCAGAGTGTTTTGCAAGAAGAACAAGACAGTTGTCCAAGACTGCTGCCATTCAAATGGTAGCGTGGATGGAAAATGCAGGAGCGTTGTAAGGTACGGTTTTCTATTCGTTTGCAAGCTGCGCATAGAATCCCAGTGATCTGCGGCTTCGTCCTTCTCCTTTTGGAAGCTGCTGCTCGCTCTGCCTCCCGGAGGCGAAGAAGCGGCTTCTTGGCGCACAGAGCACTGTGCCGCTCTCAGAGCACTGTGCCCGTCGCGGTGGGCTCTAGTGCCAGGCTTCTGCCAAAAGACTCCGGGGACCGGCCCTTAGCTGCGGAGAGCTCCGTGTCTCCGTCTTCTACGTCTCTTCTCGCCTACAGCTTAGCAAAAAGTTTTCCCACTACGTCTCGCAAAGAGGAAGTGTGCCAGGAGGGAAAACATCCCCAGTTTTGTTCTAGACGTTTTACAGAAGGACTGTCGTGTGTTTTGCAAGAAGCAAAACACGGTTGTTCTGAAAGGAATAGATTCAAACGGTAGTGTGACTGGAAAAGGCAGGAGAGGATAAAGGTACTGTTTTCTATGATTTCGCAAGCCGCCCACACATTCCCAGTGTTGTACGGCTACGTCTTTCGCCTTCCCGAAGATGCCAGGCTCTCCGTCTCCCGGAGGCGAGGAAGCGGCTTCTTGGCGCACAGAGCATTTTGCTGCTCTCAGAGCATTGTGCCGGTCGTGGTGGGCTCCGGAGCTTGGCACCTGGAGATAGATGCCTGGGACCGGCGCTTAGCTTCGAAGCCCTCCGTATCTTCGTGTTTAGTCTCTCTTGTCGCCTCCATCTTAGCGAAATGCTTTTCCGCTACGTCTCGCAAAGAGAAAGTGTGCCAGGACAGAAAACATCTCCGATTTTCTGCTCAAAGTCGTACGGAGGACTGCAGAGTGTTTTGCAAGAAGCAAAACAAAGTTGTTCCGAACGGCTTATAGTCAAATGTTAGTGTGACTGGAAAAGGCAGGAGAGTGGTAAGGTACTGTTTTCTATGCGTTTGCAAGCTGCGCACACGTTCCCAGTGTTGTACGGCTACGTCTTTCGCCTTTCCGAAGACGCCACGCTCTCCGTCTCCCGGAGGCCAAGATGCGGCTTCTTGGCGCACAGAGCCTTGTGCCGGTCTCGCTGAGCTCCGGAGAGCGGCTTCTGCAGAAAGACGCCCGGGACCGGCGCTTAGTTTCGGAGTCTTCTGTACCTTCGTCTTCTGCGTCTCTTGTCGCCCGCATCTCATAACAAATGCCTTTCTTCTACGTGTCGGGAAAAGAAACTGTGCCAGTAGAGAGTACTACATCTCCGATGGTGGTCTAGAGGTTGCACAGAGGTCTTCAGAGTGCTTTGCAAGAAACAAAAGGCAGTTTTCTAAGACGCTTTCCATTCCAGTGGTAATGTGAATGGAAAAGGCAGAAGAGTCGTACAAGACTGTTTCCTATGAGTTTGCAAGCTGCGCACACATTCCCACTGTTGTACGGCTTGGTTCTTCGCCTTTGGGAAGCTGCCGCTCTCTCCGTCTCCCGGAGGCGAAGAAGCGGCTTCTTGGCGCGCAGAGCCTTGTGCCGGTCTCGCTGCGCTCCGGAGCTTGGCTCCTGTAGAAAGGCGCCCGGGACCGGCGCTTAGCTTCTGAGCTCCGTATCTTCGTCTTTAGCGGCTCCATCTGTCGCCTACATCTTTGCAGAAAACTTGTCCACTATGGCTCGCAAGGAAAATTGTGCCACTACAGAAAAGATCTGCCATCGTCTTCTAGAGGTTGCACGGAGGTCTGCAGAGGGTTTAGCAAGAAGCAAAACAAAGTTGTCCAAAACTCCTTCCATTCCAATGGTAATGTGAATGGAAAATGTAGGAGAGGTAAAAGGTACTGTTTCCTATGAGTTTGCAAGCTGCGCACACAAGCCCTGTGTGGCACGCCTTGGTTCTTCGCCTTTGGGAAGCTGCCGCTCTCTCCGTCTCCCGGAGGCGAAGAAGCGGCTTCTTGGCGCGCAGAGCACTGTGCCGGTCGCAGAGCTTTTTGCCGGGGGGGGGGGGGGGCACTCTGCTGCACGGCTTCTGCCGAAAGACGCCGGGAAGCAGCGCTTAGCTTCGGACAGTTCCCTGTCTTCGTCTTTAGCGTCTCTTATCCTTCTACATCTTAGCAAAAACTTGACCATGATGTCTCGCAAGGAGAAACTGTGCCGGAGCAGAATACATCTCCGATCTTGTTCTTGAAGTGGCAGAGAGGTCTGCAGAGTGTTTTGCAAGAAGAACAAGACAGTTGTCCAAGACTGCTGCCATTCAAATGGTAGCGTGGATGGAAAATGCAGGAGCGTTGTAAGGTACGGTTTTCTATTCGTTTGCAAGCTGCGCATAGAATCCCAGTGATCTGCGGCTTCGTCCTTCTCCTTTTGGAAGCTGCTGCTCGCTCTGCCTCCCGGAGGCGAAGAAGCGGCTTCTTGGCGCACAGAGCACTGTGCCGCTCTCAGAGCACTGTGCCCGTCGCGGTGGGCTCTAGTGCCAGGCTTCTGCCAAAAGACTCCGGGGACCGGCCCTTAGCTGCGGAGAGCTCCGTGTCTCCGTCTTCTACGTCTCTTCTCGCCTACAGCTTAGCAAAAAGTTTTCCCACTACGTCTCGCAAAGAGGAAGTGTGCCAGGAGGGAAAACATCCCCAGTTTTGTTCTAGACGTTTTACAGAAGGACTGTCGTGTGTTTTGCAAGAAGCAAAACACGGTTGTTCTGAAAGGAATAGATTCAAACGGTAGTGTGACTGGAAAAGGCAGGAGAGGATAAAGGTACTGTTTTCTATGATTTCGCAAGCCGCCCACACATTCCCAGTGTTGTACGGCTACGTCTTTCGCCTTCCCGAAGATGCCAGGCTCTCCGTCTCCCGGAGGCGAGGAAGCGGCTTCTTGGCGCACAGAGCATTTTGCTGCTCTCAGAGCATTGTGCCGGTCGTGGTGGGCTCCGGAGCTTGGCACCTGGAGATAGATGCCTGGGACCGGCGCTTAGCTTCGAAGCCCTCCGTATCTTCGTGTTTAGTCTCTCTTGTCGCCTCCATCTTAGCGAAATGCTTTTCCGCTACGTCTCGCAAAGAGAAAGTGTGCCAGGACAGAAAACATCTCCGATTTTCTGCTCAAAGTCGTACGGAGGACTGCAGAGTGTTTTGCAAGAAGCAAAACAAAGTTGTTCCGAACGGCTTATAGTCAAATGTTAGTGTGACCGGAAAAGGCAGGAGAGTGGTAAGGTACTGTTTTCTATGCGTTTGCAAGCTGCGCACACATTCCCAGTGTTGTACGGCTACGTCTTTCGCCTTTCCGAAGACGCCACGCTCTCCGTCTCCCGGAGGCCAAGATGCGGCTTCTTGGCGCACAGAGCCTTGTGCCGGTCTCGCTGAGCTCCGGAGAGCGGCTTCTGCAGAAAGACGCCCGGGACCGGCGCTTAGTTTCGGAGTCTTCTGTACCTTCGTCTTCTGCGTCTCTTGTCGCCCGCATCTCATAACAAATGCCTTTCTTCTACGTGTCGGGAAAAGAAACTGTGCCAGTAGAGAGTACTACATCTCCGATGGTGGTCTAGAGGTTGCACAGAGGTCTTCAGAGTGCTTTGCAAGAAACAAAAGGCAGTTTTCTAAGACGCTTTCCATTCCAGTGGTAATGTGAATGGAAAAGGCAGAAGAGTCGTACAAGACTGTTTCCTATGAGTTTGCAAGCTGCGCACACATTCCCACTGTTGTACGGCTTGGTTCTTCGCCTTTGGGAAGCTGCCGCTCTCTCCGTCTCCCGGAGGCGAAGAAGCGGCTTCTTGGCGCGCAGAGCCTTGTGCCGGTCTCGCTGCGCTCCGGAGCTTGGCTCCTGTAGAAAGGCGCCCGGGACCGGCGCTTAGCTTCTGAGCTCCGTATCTTCGTCTTTAGCGGCTCCATCTGTCGCCTACATCTTTGCAGAAAACTTGTCCACTATGGCTCGCAAGGAAAATTGTGCCACTACAGAAAAGATCTGCCATCGTCTTCTAGAGGTTGCACGGAGGTCTGCAGAGGGTTTAGCAAGAAGCAAAACAAAGTTGTCCAAAACTCCTTCCATTCCAATGGTAATGTGAATGGAAAATGTAGGAGAGGTAAAAGGTACTGTTTCCTATGAGTTTGCAAGCTGCGCACACAAGCCCTGTGTGGCACGCCTTGGTTCTTCGCCTTTGGGAAGCTGCCGCTCTCTCCGTCTCCCGGAGGCGAAGAAGCGGCTTCTTGGCGCGCAGAGCACTGTGCCGGTCGCAGAGCTTTTTGCCGGGGGGGGGGGGGGGGCACTCTGCTGCACGGCTTCTGCCGAAAGACGCCGGGAAGCAGCGCTTAGCTTCGGACAGTTCCCTGTCTTCGTCTTTAGCGTCTCTTATCCTTCTACATCTTAGCAAAAACTTGACCATGATGTCTCGCAAGGAGAAACTGTGCCGGAGCAGAATACATCTCCGATCTTGTTCTTGAAGTGGCAGAGAGGTCTGCAGAGTGTTTTGCAAGAAGAACAAGACAGTTGTCCAAGACTGCTGCCATTCAAATGGTAGCGTGGATGGAAAATGCAGGAGCGTTGTAAGGTACGGTTTTCTATTGGTTTGCAAGCTGCGCATAGAATCCCAGTGATCTGCGGCTTCGTCCTTCTCCTTTTGGAAGCTGCTGCTCGCTCTGCCTCCCGGAGGCGAAGAAGCGGCTTCTTGGCGCACAGAGCACTGTGCCGCTCTCAGAGCACTGTGCCCGTCGCGGTGGGCTCTAGTGCCAGGCTTCTGCCAAAAGACTCCGGGGACCGGCCCTTAGCTGCGGAGAGCTCCGTGTCTCCGTCTTCTACGTCTCTTCTCGCCTACAGCTTAGCAAAAAGTTTTCCCACTACGTCTCGCAAAGAGGAAGTGTGCCAGGAGGGAAAACATCCCCAGTTTTGTTCTAGACGTTTTACAGAAGGACTGTCGTGTGTTTTGCAAGAAGCAAAACACGGTTGTTCTGAAAGGAATAGATTCAAACGGTAGTGTGACTGGAAAAGGCAGGAGAGGATAAAGGTACTGTTTTCTATGATTTCGCAAGCCGCCCACACATTCCCAGTGTTGTACGGCTACGTCTTTCGCCTTCCCGAAGATGCCAGGCTCTCCGTCTCCCGGAGGCGAGGAAGCGGCTTCTTGGCGCACAGAGCATTTTGCTGCTCTCAGAGCATTGTGCCGGTCGTGGTGGGCTCCGGAGCTTGGCACCTGGAGATAGATGCCTGGGACCGGCGCTTAGCTTCGAAGCCCTCCGTATCTTCGTGTTTAGTCTCTCTTGTCGCCTCCATCTTAGCGAAATGCTTTTCCGCTACGTCTCGCAAAGAGAAAGTGTGCCAGGACAGAAAACATCTCCGATTTTCTGCTCAAAGTCGTACGGAGGACTGCAGAGTGTTTTGCAAGAAGCAAAACAAAGTTGTTCCGAACGGCTTATAGTCAAATGTTAGTGTGACCGGAAAAGGCAGGAGAGTGGTAAGGTACTGTTTTCTATGCGTTTGCAAGCTGCGCACACGTTCCCAGTGTTGTACGGCTACGTCTTTCGCCTTTCCGAAGACGCCACGCTCTCCGTCTCCCGGAGGCCAAGATGCGGCTTCTTGGCGCACAGAGCCTTGTGCCGGTCTCGCTGAGCTCCGGAGAGCGGCTTCTGCAGAAAGACGCCCGGGACCGGCGCTTAGTTTCGGAGTCTTCTGTACCTTCGTCTTCTGCGTCTCTTGTCGCCCGCATCTCATAACAAATGCCTTTCTTCTACGTGTCGGGAAAAGAAACTGTGCCAGTAGAGAGTACTACATCTCCGATGGTGGTCTAGAGGTTGCACAGAGGTCTTCAGAGTGCTTTGCAAGAAACAAAAGGCAGTTTTCTAAGACGCTTTCCATTCCAGTGGTAATGTGAATGGAAAAGGCAGGAGAGTGGTAAGGTACTGTTTTCTATGCGTTTGCAAGCTGCGCACACATTCCCAGTGTTGTACGGCTACGTCTTTCGCCTTTCCGAAGACGCCACGCTCTCCGTCTCCCGGAGGCGAAGAAGCGGCTTCTTGGCGCGCAGAGCCTTGTGCTGGTCTCGCTGAGCTCTGGAGAGCGGCTTCTGCAGAAAGACGCCCGGGATAGGCGCTTAGTTTCGGAGTCTTCTGTACCTTCGTCTTCTGCGTCTCTTGTCGCCTACATCTTATCGAAAAAGTTTTCTTCTACCTGTCACAAGGAGAAAATGTGCCAACACAGAAAACATCTCTCTATTCTGCCCCCGAACCTTGCATTTAGTGCATTTTCAAGAAGACCGCCTCTTTCTTAGTTAAACTGCAATTTGTTTTCAAGTCGTCGTCGTCTCTGTCCCCTCCCTCCCAGTGCGTGTAGACGCAATCACATTATCTTCTAATTAAGCAAGCTTGGCAATAGATTTAAGAAGAATACACTTTGAATTTGCGAACCAAATCCTATCTAAGAGAAAAAAAATATAGTCCATTCTTTGAGAGCCCATATCACACATCTGTGTGCAGGAGGAAGCGGGGTATCTGTGTGTGTGAATGGGAAGTGTACCCGCCCACAAACCAGAGCCAATATTTAGTAACCAACATGTAACAAGTGTGGACGTATGGTCCTGGTCTTTTTTATCTTTTTTTCTCAAAGGTTAATTTGCTTTTAAAGATTTTCTAGTAACTTGAAAAATTCTTCTGTGTTTCTGTGAGAATACAAATCTCCATAAAACTTAGTGTGTAAAGGCAGGGAAATCCTTTGGACTCGATGATGAGTATTTGGAAAATGATATTTTCATCTGCATAAATAAATTTCCTTGTTTTGAAAATATTTTTTATTTGAAAGCAGTAATTGTCAAGATGTGTTTTTAGAAGGTGTAAAAATTGAGATCCTCATTTGTATCACAGAAATACAAAGAATATCCCTTAAAACCATCCATTCCATCATTTCAATTTTGTATTTTTGAATTTTCCATAGCTAATCCTCACTTTAAAATCACTTTTAAATTCACTGTCTTGACAGAATTTCGTTATTTCTCCATTTCTAGCTTCAAAATTGTATTAAAGGAAGGGTAATTTCCTGTAACTACTAGACAGTTTGCAAATTAACAACAAAGGGGAGGGAGGGAGGGAAGGAAGTGGCAGAAGGATGTGGCGGAAGGAAGGATGTAGTGGAAGGAAGGAAGTGGGGGAAGGAAGTGGTGGACGAAGGGAAAAGAGAGAGAGAGAGAGAAAGAAATAAAGAAAGAAAATTCCCAAATGTCAGAAACATTAAAAATGATAAAATATTTTTGTGTATGATAAAGCGTTAGCACTGTTACTAGATATAGTACTGCTAAATGGAACATATATGTGAGATGCAAACAGTTAAACTCATTAGACAGCAGTTTCTCAGAATGAATAATCTGTTATTTCTATCTTCAACTACTTACTGCTACTGCACAGAATGAATATTACCATAGAATAATAGAATAGTTGGGGTTGGAAGGGACCTTAAAGTTCACCTAATTTCACCCCCTATGTCATTGGCAGGGACGCCTTCCACTAGATCGCCTTAAGCTCAAAGACCCATTCAAGCTAGCCTTGAACTCTTACAGGAATGGGTCACCTACAACATGTTCCAGTGTCTCACAACCCTCCTGACAAAGAATTTCTTCCCAATACCCAAAGGAAACATATACTCTCCATGTTTTAAAGCCATCCACACTTTTCCTATCGCTCCGTGCCCTTGTGTAGCTCATCTGCCTCTTTCTGGTAGGCTGTCTTCAGATACTGGAGGGCTGCTCTAACAATTTGCTCAGAGTCTGCTCTTCTCCAGACTGAGAGAACGCCTGCAGGACTCTGGCTTGATGACAGACTTCATGTGCTGCACTGGGGGCTCAGACTCTTCTTGGAATTGTTAGAATTGTAAGATGCTCAGCCACTGTTGATGGTTCTTCATTGTGGTACAGGTAATAAATAGTTGATTGTTGTAATAAAGGCACACTTGAAATGATAAGAGCTAAATTTTAAAGCAAAATTAATTGGAGAAAGATTCCTAAACCTGTGGCCTGTTACCCCAGATCATCTATTGATTGTAAATGACATTCCTTGCAGATGTTATGATACATGAATCAAAGCCAAGTGATGGATACTGCTTAAGATAGATGTTCTACCTGCTTACTGGAATATGTTATTGTTCTAAAACAATCCACTGAACATTAAGAACAAGAGATTACATCATGAAGTAATGAAGTGCTTTGGTTGAAAGTAAAAGGCATTTGAAGGAAATAGGTTTGGGGGCTAGCACAGCAAGATCTCAGAAGTGGACTGCCAGCTTAGTTCTCTGCTTCAGAGACAAGTTAAGCAATTCAGGAGTGTCCTCCCGTGAAAATAGTTGACAGATCTTTCTGCACAACAGTTAACAACCAGCATCAGAAATGTGTGCAAATAAAATACTAGTGACTCCAAGTTTGTCATCTTGGAGTGGAAGGGCCACTCAGACTCATAGCAGTGGTCTTGCTGTTGTGCCTGTTGGAATAGACAGAAAAGAATGAGGAAAACAATTTTTTCCATCTAGTTTGTTTCAGTATTGGTACAAAGACTATTTTCCTGCCCTCAGGAGACAGCAAAAACTGTCAACAAGCGAAATGCTTCAGAAATGGAAATGATCTGAATCACAAATATTTCTTTTCAAATAAAATTTAAAGCCTAAGTCATAACTGTAAAACAGATAGAACTATTTAAAGATGAATGTACTATACATACGAAAATATTCCCAGAGATAACTATTGTGTCCTAAGTCTGTTTAAAAGTCTAGAGTTCCTGGTAAAAAACTTGGACACAGTTGAGGTAGCTCCATGATATTCTCTTTTCAGATTAATTATACTCTTCAGTCTCACCACCTCTACCAACTGATTTCCATAAGTCCTTCAAAAATGGTAATTTCACTTTTTTCATTCTATGAAAAAAATGACATTGACAAGAGTTATTTGCACTCCCTATTTTCTGAAAAGCCTGAACATCAAGCCTTAAGAACTTTATCATGAGTTTCACTTCCTATCAAACTAAATTTTAAGGGAGTGGCAGAGAGAATGGGAGGCTCAAGGGAAAGAATTTAGGCTTCTAATTCTTGGGTTGTCTTCTTACTTACCTAAGACAAGAATTGGAAAGAGAATAGATTAGGGTTAGCAGCTGTTTAACGTTTGTACATACTCTTCCACTAAAGAAGAGGTCAAGGATGGTTTTCTGGCCCTCCTTCCACAAGCTGCAGCTTCCTTCAAGGCACATTCACCTGCTGTGGCATGGCGCTCTCCACGAGCTGCAGTGTAGGCATGTGTTCCTCCATGGTTCTCTGGGGACTGCGGGGAGACAACCTGCATCACAATGATGTCCTCCAGGGACTGTGGGGGATTCTCTGTTCTGTCAACTGGAACACCTTCTCCTCCTTCTTGTCTCACTTTAGTATCACAGAGACTTTTTTTTACAAAGGGAAGGAAACATCTAGGCAATTTCATACAGCTAAGCAAGTAAGTTTTGGTTTCATTATACTTCAATTTATCATGTGCATTAGGATTTGAAAGTATTGAATTCAAACATAAATCACATCACTCATGCTGCATTACTATGCTGATTCAAATAAAATGATACAAAAACTAACCCAGTTTTAAAGAAAAAAGAAAGGAATGCAAGTGTTTTTGCACAGCAATAAATCATACCAGCTCTCTGCTATTCTTCCCAGCAAAGAGTTGCAGTGTGGATAGATGCTACTGCCACCATTTAATACTAATAAAAGGACAACCTCAGCACCCTAAACTAATTTTAAGCTGTCATGAATGAAGACACAGACTCTCTTGCTTCCAAAAAGAATCAAGTTTATTACCATCATGAAAGGCGTTATTACCATACCACTATGCTAGGCTTTTATATGTGCTAAAAATACTCTGGGTAAAATTATACTTGGTAGCATTCTTTGTTAATTAAACAAACACATTGGCCACATGCCACCTCCTGTCTTGCTATCCACGCATTCCTCTGTATTCTGATGAAGTGTTGTCCATGGGAAGCTTACATGCCTTGTTTTTGTCTTCAAGCCAGCAGTACATTTCCCACAGTGCTTTTCTTGAATTGTCAGAGAGCAAAGTGTAACAAAGTGAGCAAAGGCCTTCCACTTACTCTATGAGACTCTTATCTCCCACATTAGACCATCTGTATGAAACTAAGAGCACTACCCACATTTCAACTCTTTCAGTATATTAGGATACCCAAGGTAATGGGGAATCAGCATGATGATAAATATAACAAATATGAGGAGTTACATCCATGCACCCTGAAATTTCAGATGAGCTTTTGCCACAGGGGACTGAGGCAGCAGTGTAATTCAAGAGGTGCAAGGTCCTGAAATTATCAGCAGCAAAATACTGGTCTGAGAGGGAACAAGCTCCACCATAAAGGAAAGGATAGTCTAGAAGTGATTTTTTTTCACACTTGATAAAACACAAAAATGAAATATACTTATTTGCCATATATATAGCTGAATATAACTAAGTACAAATGTATCTAAAATTTAATTCTGGTTCACTTAAAAATGGTAATTTATTTCTTTAAACAACACAACAGTCTTCTGTTTCCATGGACTAGAAGTGGGTCCAAAGAAATAAATGTTTGTGCTTATTGTTTTCCTCAGTAAAGGAAAAAGATTACTTGGTCAAGAGAACAAGCTACATTTGTATTAGCCATGATACAATGATTTTCCTCTGAAACAGTAATAATAAATTATTTCTCATGATAGTGTATTCTGCCTCTGGTTAGTGAAGCTCTCTTGACTAAATTACAGTCTGGCAAGCAGTATATTAAACAATCAGGAGTATAAAATGCCAATAATAAATGTCAGATGAATATGTGGAGGTTATTTTCTTTCAAATAAAGCAGCAATACGCTCAAACATCTTTTTAGTGACTATGAAAGCAGCCTTATTAAATGAAGTGCAGTACATTTTCCCCCTTCTGTTTTTGCTTTCCTCCCTGCCTACTACTACTGGTGTTGTATTTTCCCCCACACAGTGTCAGCCAGATTCTTTTTCTGGGTGGTTAAAATTACTTCAGGAGGTTTGAATGAAGCTTTGCCAAGCGTGTTGCCAAGCTCTTATCAATACTAAATTTGTCCATCGCGTTGTCCATTATCTCTGCTTTGCTAGTTTGCAGAGATTACATATGAAGAGCCTGAGAACAATCATCAGTAAATCCCTGTGGACTCCTCAGCTTTGGGCAGCAGCAGTTAGTCCAACTGCTCAGGAAATCCTGATTTGTAGGGAGCAATTCCTTCCCTTTCACACCTTCCAACTGAATATAGGTTACAAAGTTGTTAACCCATCAAAGAGCATTTTCTGTCTTCAATGTGAGGCTTCATGTATACTGACTTTGCAAGTGCTTACAGTGCCAGTTTATACTTCCTAGGAAATTTCCTTATTTCTGTCACTTTGTTCATTGTCTTAGTCTGTGCTCCAGTGTTTAGTGATTTTGTATTACCTTCTCCCTGACACAGCAGAACAGAGCAGTTAAAGGCCAGAGCAAAAATACTTCAGACAAATCCAGCCTTGTCTAAAAACATTTGCACTTGTGTTCCTTTCTAGCATGTGGGTTTAATTGAGATTAAAATACTTTTATACTGAGAAACTAGAGTAACTTTGCTTATCCCTCTATCTTCCTACAGGAAATAACAGCTTTGAAAACTGTGAAACATCACTATGTGTGGACCCAATCAAGGCCATGAGGAGGGCATGAAGCTGTGAAGCTTCCACCATACACAGCGCTTGGTCATTTATACCTCAGATAGCTTTGTTGAATTTAGAAAAGGAAGATGAAGAAAAAACCCCTTGATTTTTATTCTAGGTTTCATAGTAAACAGCAGCAGTAACAATGAAATGCTGGGTTTCCTTCACCTTAAGCAAAGGGCAGGAGGGAGGAAGTGATGGCTGCAAAGATATTTTAAAGAATCCTGTGCCCTTTGTTTTGTTTCTCCAGAGCTGTTTGGCAACCTCTAATGAAGCACGTAGCTGTCCAAGCTGAAAGTGTTCCCAGCCCATTATATTGGTGATGAATCATAATTGGTTATTAAGGTGCTGCAGCTACTCTCTAGGAAAGTTGAAGTAATTTTTACAATATTTCAAGCATTCAGGGACTTTTAAATAAACAACATAAATTACCATTTTAGTGAATATGAGAGTGCTATACCTCTGGGGATCAAGGAAACAGAAATAATTCAGATAAATCTTAGGGAAGTGAGGAGAAAGCCAACCTGAGGAATGAATGTCACTTTTATTGAACTGGCAGGCAGACTGTGAAATCCCATCTAAGGAGCTGAAAAGATGCAGTTTTTCATCCTTATATGCATTCAAATTCTGCAAGAGTAAATCAGCTGTCCTTAAAGTGACTCTGAGCAAGTGTAAGTGTGGCATGCTGTGCTGGAAGAAATATAGAAGACATGAATTCTTTCTTACTTTGTGTCAGGTTGACAGGGTTTTCGTGTTTGTTTTTAGAATGTCTTCTCTATGGGCAGTTGAAAGTGTGAAAGACGTCAATACTTGTTTTAAAATTTTAAAAGCTTAATAGTAATAAATTAGTTATAAAAAGAGTAATAAAAATTAAAGTAATAAGAATCTGGACAATCAGAGTTAGGATAATACAGGACAATAAAAAGCAAAGAATTACACAGACATCTGGGTGCATTTTGCTCTCTCTGCTACACAAAAACACACCCCATTGACAAAGGATTAACTCATAAGCAATAGCTTGTTGCATATTCATATACCTTATACATGATTCAAAAATTCTTTTCAAACAAAGGGTGTTTTCTGGTTATTGTCAACTTCCCTCCTCATCTTCTAAATCAGTGTTTTGGCTCCTCGAAGTCTGGTTCTTCCTGATAGGAGGCAATAATTTTTCTCTTGAAACTTGGTGTCTTGCTGCTGTTAGCTCTGTGTGAAGAATTTCTTATCTATTCTTTGAGCTAGTTAGAAAAGTATCTTACATCGCATGGTTTCTATTTTTATATTATGTTATAGCCTAAAACTATACTTACCACACTACTTAAAAAGGATTAATACAGTACTACAAATTAATACAACATGACTTCCAACATAACACATATAGTATTCCTTTTGACATTTGTGAAGAGCCAAGCATATAATATGCATTTTTACAAAGGACTTAATTTTAAAAATAATTTATAAAATGTCTGATAATTTATAAAATGTTTGATTCTGTAAGACCAGTTCCTTTATCTGCATTGACTCAATAACTAATAAGCAGTTTTGAACATTGTCCTGGATTACTAAGCAAATTGTATTCTATTTGCCATCTGTATGGCAGTTGCCTTTTGTTAAGTGGGCAGTTTTCTTTATCTCTTCCACAGCCACTCCTCCCTATGGGGAGACACCTGCCGATAATAGGCTACTGAATTCCACTGCATGGCTGATAAGAACTATAGTATCCCATTGTGAGATGCTCTGCAGAGAGGGAGGAACCAAGCATTCCTCCCTGGATATAATCTTGAGATTCTCAACACCAGCACAGCTTCTCCACTGGATTTTCCAGAGGAACAGATGCCTCTTCCACTGGACCTTCAGAGGAAGACTACACCTTTCTACAGGATCACTGCTCCAACAGAACCACACCTGACACTCCAGGAGGACTGCAGTCACAATTCCAATTGGACTGCTACCAACACCCTGACCAACATGGTGTCAGGTTTTGTTCTGACTCTGTCAGTGTTGTTTTAGTTTGCTGCATAGTTTATTTTATCTTTTTATTTGCTTCCCTAATTAAGAACTCTTACTCCTGCTCTCATATTTTTGCCTGAGAGCCCCTTATTTTCAAATTTATAACAATTTGGAGGGAGGGGGTTTACATTTTTTTTTCCATTTCATGGGAGACTCCTGCCTTCCTTAGCAGACATCTGTCTTTCCAAACCAAGACAAACACTGATAATAAATTTATCGTTACATGGACTGCTGATGAAGGTATAAAACAGTAGAGCCAGACTTTCTGGAAAAGAATTTTAATGTATTGTTCATGCTTGGATTTCAAATCTGTACTTTATCTTAACTAACTCTAAGACAATAAACAAAGAAAAATAAATAGAACCCTAAAACTTGACCAGAACTACTGCCTGTCATGTTCTGAATTTGTCACATTTATGCATTGCATAAGGCATCCACTGGCACTACACTTCCCACACCACGCTCTGCTGTAAACAACTGCATAACGCAGTTTTCTTCCAACAGTGAATGACACCTCAGTCAACAGCTTATTTGCCTTTGGCTTTTATTTTTGAATCCCTTTAATCCATGGTTTTTTTTATATACTTCCTACATGCTCTGGGATCTGGAGTAATGTTTTTTTTCCCTGAAATACTACTGAATCAAGAACTCTTCCTAATATTCCTGCTTCTTTACAAAGAGATGGCCTGCCTCAATATAATTTATAACTTAAACAAAAACTAATTCATTGATTATGAAGCAGTTGCCCTGCAAGAACTCCTTTTTTATAGGTAAGCCTTTGTGACTTCTAATTGTTTCTGAAAAAAGCCTGCCCAATAATTCCTAGAAATGAAGGCAATCAGCCTGCAAAATTGTTCCACAAAATCAAGGGCTGCAACCTTAATCTCTGCACTGTTTATTTGTTCTGAGGCAGCCTTGCCAGAGGGTTTTTCAAAGTACCTTCAAGAAATTACATTCAAAAAATACACCACCTTTTCAATATTGGAACTAAACCCAAATATTGCCTACTGAATGTTTACAGACATTTTGAAGATTTTTGCATTCTCCAATCCAGCTCTGGGATCCCCACCCAGCACAGGAAGGATATGGACTTGTGGGGAGAGTCCAGAGAAGGGACAAAAGGTGGTTTGCAGGATGGAGATTGTCTACTATGAGGAGAGGCTGAAGGAATTGGGATTGTTCAGCCTGGAGAGGAGGCTCTGGTGTGACCTAACCGTGGCCTTTCAGAAAGGGACTAATTTATAAGGAGAGGTCTAATAAATAAGGCCTTATTTATAAGGAGAAATCCGGAGAGCAATGGATTATGGAGCGACAGGACAAGGGGGGATGGATTCAAACTGAAAGAGGACAGGTTGAGACCGGATATTGGGAAGAAATACTTCACTGTGAGGGTGGTGAAGCTCTGGCACAGGTCGGCCAGAGGAGCTGTGGCATGAGTATTCATGGCTAGGTTGGATAGGGCTTGGAGCAACCCAATCCAGTGGAAGGTGTCCAAGTCCATGGCAGCCATGGCAGGATGGTTTTACTAGATGACCTTTAAGATCCTTCCAACCCAAACCATTCCATGCTTTCCCAAGTTGCTGCTCTAGGTGTTGCAAAGAAACAAAAAGAGAAAAAAACCAAAACCAAAACCAAAACCAACTAACCAAAAAAATTACCCCCCAAAAAAAACCACAAAAAAAAAAATCCCTACAAACAAAAAGAAAGAAAGAAACAAACAAAAAAAGACCTGAACAAACAAACAAAAAAACCCCCCACAAAACCAAACCAAACAACAAAAAAAAACCAACCAAACCCAAAACCAAACCACACTTATCTTCGCTTACTGCTCTATGGACAGGACAGAGCCAAACCCTGGGGCAAGAGATGCCCATTTCTGCTGACAGCAAACTTTTATCCCATTTTCTCCCTTTTGTGAGAAACAACTACTCACTTTGAAAATTTAAAAATGCTTATTAAACCTTGACAAAAATACAACAAAAGAACTGCATAAGGAAACATTCACAGCACTGGGAACTGCCCTCATGGATACCACATGGCCAGTTCATCTTCAAGGTGGATGCTCAGTCTTTTTTATATCCCTGGGGTTGCATAAGCCAGCCCTGGCCCCTCCAAAAGTCTGTCAGTCTTCTTTGCCATTTACTTGGTTTGGTGGAGACTGCTTTCTTGTAACTTGATTGCAGATCAGGTGTTGCTAAGCTCCAAACTTTTCCATTCCTAACTGCCCTGGGTAAGGGACACCTGTGCACCTGTCCTAGAAAACCCTGGGTGTCTGATGGCAACAATATGGGGCGGGGGGGAAGGGAACTCTGGGGAGAACATTTAAACTACAATAACATAACTATACATCACTAAAGCGTTTCTTAATATTCACACAATAGTTATCCCTTAATTGCGAGACCAAATAATTTCATTATCCATCTATAATGTAAAAAATGCGTATTTTATGATTGGCTTTTTGCAAATATTAAAATGAATATTATATGTGTTGTGTTAGAAAGTAATGCTGTATTAATTCTTTTAAGTAGTGTGGTAAATATAGTTTTAGGTTATAACAAAACGTTAAAATAGAAACTATGCTGTATAGGATACTTTTTTTTCTAAAGAAAGGACTCGCACTGAGATAGCAGTCACACGACACTTAAATCTTCCAGAGAAAGGGAATTTATTGCTCCATTATCAAAAGAAACGAACCTCTTCCCGCCTCGCACAGCCAGGATGACGCCGTTTGGCTTATGAGGAAGAAGTTGACGATGACCAGAGAGAATCCTGTATTTGAATGGAATTTATGCATTATGTATGAGGTGTATGAATATGCAACAGGCTATTGTTTTTAAGGGTTAATCCTCTCTTAACGTGTGTCCTTTTTGGGGCTTGTGCTGCCCAGAAAAAGGTACCCGGACGTCCGTAACTCTTTGTCTCTATTGTCTCATATTGTCCTAATTCAAATTGTCCAAATTATTATTACTCTAATTATATTACTATTTTTATAACCATTTTATTACTACTAAACTTTTAAAATTTTAAAAACAAGTGATTGGCATTTTTCACATACAACACTTTCATCCCGCTGCTCTCGGGCCGCGCGCACCGCCCGCGCCCCATCGGCGCTATCGGCATTCGGCGCATCGACTGCTCTGGGAGTGGCTTTGCCGCCTGCGCTGCGTGCCGGCAGGGCGGGAAGCGCAGGCCGCCATCGAGAGCGGAGGCCGGACAGGAGAGTGGAGGTGAGGGGTGGTGAGGGGCTCTGGGACCCGGGGTCCAGGATCAGGGATCCAGATGGGAGCAAGCCAGGTGGGAGCAAGAAGGGGCTAGCTCGGGGCTTCTTCTCTGGAGTTCCTGTCCTGCCGTCGCAGCCCTCCCGGAAAGGGCCGGAGCGGGGCGGGTGTGTGGCCTGCGGGCGGTCAGACATATAGACAGACAAGCCGCCCCCCACTCGCGGTGCCGCTGCCCGGGGTTGTGAGGTGTCGCCGGCGTTGGCAGCTGTCGCGGCCGGGGGTTCGCTAACGCCTCTCCTGTGTGCTCTGCCCGCAGGCAGTTCGCGGGTGCCGCCGAAAATGGACATCAGGCCGAACCACACCATCTACATCAACAACATCAATGACAAGATCAAGAAGGAAGGTACGAATGGCTGCCGGTTGCTTCTGGTTGTCCAGTGAAGCCTGGTCATTCACTTGCACACGGCACTTGTCTTACAAAGGGGCTTTTAGGAGCTCCCGGAGGTCTCTGAAGTGCTGAGCAGGAGATCATTATGCAAGCTCTAGGCGAATGTTTTCTTGTAATGAAACAGTAGCTAAAGCAAACAAATGCACCTCCCACTAGATCAGGTTGCTGAGATCTCCCTACAGCCCAGTCTTGAACGCTTTTAGGGATGGGGAGTCCACAGCCTCTCTGGGAAGCCTGTTCCAGTGCCTCACCACCCTGACAGTAAAGGATATTTTCCCAATATTACATCTAAGCCTCCTCTCAGTTTGAAGTCATTACCCCTTGTCCTGTCACTCCAAACCCTTGTAAATAGTCCTTCTCCATCTTGTAGGCTCCCTTCAGGTACTGCAAGGCCAAATATCACTACTAAGCCTTCTCTTTTCCAGGCTGAACAACCCCAAATCTCTCAGCCTTTCCTTATAGGAGAGGTGCTCCATCCCTCTAATCAACTTGGTGGTCTCCTGGCCTTGCACCCACAGCTCCATGTCCTTCCTCTGCTGGACACCCCAGATCTGGATGCAGCCCTGCAGGTGGGGTGTCACCTGAGCGGGGCAGAATCCCTTCCCTCTCAGGGTGCTGCCCACTCTGCTTTGGATGCAGCCCAGGACATGGTTGGTTTCTGGGCTGTGAGTATGCATGTCCAGCCCCTTCTCCACCATCACCGCAAGTCTTTCCCAGTGCTGCTCTCCATCTGTCCGTCCCTCAGCTTGGGTTAATACTGAGGGTTGCCCTGACTCAGGTTTAGCACCTCACACTTGGTCTTGTTAAATCTTGTAGGATTGTCATGGGTTAAATACAGTGTGTTAAATTACCTGTTAAGATTACAAATTACTTTTTGTTTTAATACAGGTCTTAAAGTAATTTTTAGGGAAAGTGTTTTGATAGAACACCTTTTTTAATTAAAAAACATATAGTTAATATAGTTAGTCAGGAGCAGGTGGAGAAAGTGACAGTGGACTGATATTACCAAGTCTCAATATCAATAAAGAAGAGACAGCATTCTTATATTGCTGAAATAGTTAAAATGTAAGGGTTTTGTGTTAGAATGATTACGCAGTACTGATTATTTATTTAGCTTGATTTGGATAGTACTAAGGTTTAATTTGGCATGTATTCAGGTTATTGTAGATAATTAAAATAAATCCAATGCAGCCATAAGCTGCAATAGTCTCATACAAAAATAATTTGGATCCAGAAAATTGATGGGTGAGTGAGAAAATTGATTAAATAGTTACAACCAAAATTTCCAACTTTTTTTAGCCTTTTAGCCTATTTTGCTGCATTCTTGTTTTGCATCATATCTCTTTACTGCTGCTTGTTCCAGTTTTGATTTTCTGATCAATCTGAGATGGCTGTCATGAATCATACTTGTGTGTGCATATACCTGTATGAAAATATGTTTTTACGTACCTTTATGTAATTGTGATTCCCTTGGAATGGTAGAATGGATGGCATTACAACTTCTTCACTACCTGAATCCTTGAGGTATGAAACTGAATCTTGCACACCAGTTTACAAAACCTGGACAAGTAAACTTTGTAATGATGTAACAATTTTGACAAACTCATGTACTCGCTATGTGAGCTAAAGCTTCTAAAAAACATTGTTCCCAAAGGACAGCAGACTCGGTAGAAGTGGAAATTTGCATGTAACCTGTTATAATCTGTTTTCTCCCTTGGTCCCCAGAGCTGAAGAGGTCCCTGTACGCGTTGTTCTCACAGTTTGGTCATGTGGTCGACATTGTGGCTTTAAAAACTATGAAGATGAGAGGACAGGCATTTGTTATATTTAAAGAACTTGGATCATCTACCAATGCTTTGAGACAGCTACAAGGCTTTCCGTTTTATGGGAAACCAATGGTAAGTTATTTCATTACTTTTGTATAGAAGAAAAATACCCTGATGGTGTGATACAGTGTTTTGGTGCTTGCACCTTGGGAATGAACTCTCCTATGTAGTTGTTACCAAAGGATTACTCAGGTCACATCCTGATGAGTATCTACATTTGTGCAAGCTGGAGGGATGCTGAAGAGACTGCAGTTGCAACACACACACTTTGAACTTAACATGGGGGACTTTTTGTTTTTCTATGCTGGATTGAAGTTTTCAAGATCTTAAATACTTTCATTGTACTCATCATGTCTTCCATTGAACCGATTAAATTAATTCTGTAATATTATTGAAATTAGTTTAGTTTTCAATTACTTTATGTAGAGTAACGTTAACTACTCTTAGATTGGTAATGAATAGCTAGAATGTGATTCTTCCTTTTTGAGGTAACAGTGAGAAGGGTGAAGATCACCAGTTTGCTTTCCAGATGTGACCACTGATTTTTTTTTTTTTTTAATTGATGGCTAGTTCTGCTTGACACTAGATCACCAAACCAAGTAACTGTACTTCAGTATAACTTCAGTGAAGCAAATACAGTGCTGGTTGATAGAACATGATTTAGTAATGTGCTTCATGATATGTAGAGTAGCACAGTTGACCTGCTTTGTTCTTGTCTGCTTAGACAATTAAGCATCTCTTAATTCTGCATCTCTTGGTGATGTGTAACAATAGATGCAAATGGCCCATGACTTCAGCAATGGATTGGTACAATTCTACTGGCTCTCAGGTTATGGCTTTGAGCAGTGAAAAGAGCAGTTGTGCAGCTGAGATGCAAGCTATTTGCCTTAACACCTTCAGATTCTCTAATTAAATCCTTAACACAGAATTTTGCAAACTCAGTCCGCTATTTATCCTTAAGGAGTTTTGTGCTCAGTAGAACTCAATAAGAAATAAAAGGATTGAGACTTCATAAGCTTTCAAATGTACTTCCATCTTTGAACATTGCCTGCAGCCTGTATACTCTAAGCACTAAACAAAAGCATTAAAAAAATCTTAAGCTGTTGTGTAGTTTTGTATTGAGGTAGTCTCTGATAGGAAAAATAATAAGATTGTATGCATAAATAATAATGTTGCACACTGGTATAGTTATACCTGCATCTGCTTAACCTTCAGCTGTGGGAGGCCTTTGTCAAAAGAACAGCAGCATTTATGCAGTCCTGTTGGGATTAAGGTGGATACTTGCCTTTTCTGTTTAAGAAGTTTGGGTTTTGCTGAATTTACGTTTCTGCAGAGATCTGAGAAATCACTTTAAAATTTAACTCCCTATTAAAACTCCAGTTTTAATAGAAGCTAGTGCCAATTTTCTCAGTTGTCCTCTGTGTAGCTCAACTGTATATCTCTGTAGGTGCTACCTTGACAGATGTTAAAATGTTGTTGTTAGATAAATGGATTTCTGATTTCAATGAGCTTGACAGTAGATCACCAAACCAAGTAACTGTACTTCAGTTAAAAGAAAATTAGTAATTTGCGTATTAGGGTTTTTATTTAGACTTCTATAATTATGTTCAGAAAAAACTATGAGAATTGGTTACTCTCTAAGTGTACCTACACTTTATAACAATGTTCCTAGTATAAAAAGTTTCTGCAAAAAAAAAGTGTAAATACACAGTTAATATAAGTGGTGCAAAACATTCTGTATTATTAACTGTAGAATATACTCTGTTTTTCTTTTTTCTTTTAAAAAGCGTATTCAGTATGCAAAAACAGACTCTGATATAATCTCTAAAATGCGTGGGACATTTGCTGATAAGGAAAAAAGAAAGGAAAAGAAGAAAGCTAAAACTCTGGAACAGTCAGCAAATGCACCAAATAAAAAGGTTACCCAGGTAAGCTGCTTCTCTGTTCAGAAAAAAAAAAAAAACCACAAAAACCCAAACAGACAAGGAAACAAACAAACCAACCAAACAAAAAAACTCCATTAAAAAAAACCCACACAAAAGCTATTCTAAATAATTCTTTTAAGACTTGATGTTGTCTTTTGTTACTTTTCAACTCCCTAAATTGGGGTCTGTGGATTATCTAGAGCTCTTGAGTATTTACTAGAAGTTGAAGGAGAGGGGGCTGGTTATGTAGTCCTTGCTGTTCCTTTTTTTTTCCTCCTTTGCTATTACCGGATGAAA
The DNA here is from genome assembly GCF_023055355.1 of Agelaius tricolor. Classification (NCBI taxonomy): domain Eukaryota; kingdom Metazoa; phylum Chordata; class Aves; order Passeriformes; family Icteridae; genus Agelaius; species Agelaius tricolor. Next base: position 17,780,025 of record NW_027269261.1, on the reverse strand, counting down.
ATAAAGATGGAGGGCAAATGTACAACAAACCAAAGTAGAAGCTAGCCTCTTAAGAAAAGGAAAAAAAAGGAGAATGGGCTTATCTTTAGTACTGGCTTCAAGTGCTCAACCAGCTCTTCTCTTCAGTGTTTTAATTCCATGTTGCCTAGTAAGGACAGAAGAATGGTAAATGAGAACAAGACAGTTCATTTATGTTAGATATTAGACGTTTCATGTTAGATTAACAGGAGTTAGGTTGGAATTTATCTCAACTAAGGGTTGGCTTGTCTAAAGTAGCAACGTTTAGTAGCCTTTGTGCTGGAGTATAGCAGAAAACATCAAAACACCTGACCAGATCCCCCGAGTTTATGTATTGGACATGATATTCTGTACTATGGAATGTGCTTTTGGATAGTTTTGGTCAGCTTTCCTGGCTCCCTCCTGGCTTCTTGTGCACCTACTCACTAGCAGAGCATGTGAAACTGGAAAGTCCTTGATACAAACAAGCACTAATTATCAACAACCAAAACATCAGTTCGTTGTCAGTGTTACTCTCATACTAAATTCAAACCACACTGTACTAAGAAGAAAATTAATTCTATCCCAGGTGAAACCAGGATACTTGTCTAGGCCTTCATTTTCAAAACTACTTTCTCCCAGTCTAATAAATAAAATTCTGTAATGTGGAGAAATACTTGACTCAGACATTAGATTGATCAGGTAGTACTGATCTTATTTCTTTTGATTGCCTGGTTTTGGAGCCAAGCAAAATTCACAGGATTTGTTCCCTTTGAGAAGTGTCTCATAGGCACCAAATGTTCTTGGATTGCAGCTCAAAAAAACCTTTAACATACGTCTTGAATTGTAGAGAAACATGGTGATATGTGCTTGTTTATTTCTAATGGAACACCTTTGTAAAACTATTTTGTACTTATTTGCTAGGGGGCAACACAGAATTCAGCCAGTGCCTCAGGGACTACACCACAGAATCAGGTAATGTTTTTGATTTTTATCACTAAAAGCACTAATGTTTATAATTATTCTCTATGAATAATAGTTTGTTACACATGCAAACGTGCGGATTTATTTTCCAGCTTTGTTTTTGTCCTATGAGACATTTGTCTAACAGCTACATGACACTAAACAAACAAAACAAATCCCTTTTTTACTATATCTGGTTGACAGGAAATGAAAATCTGCAGTGTCTCATTACTATACAGAAAACAGCACTATTACAAAATCATACTGGATTCTTAAATTTGGACTGTGCTTAGTATCAGTTGAAGGATTCTTAATTTTTTTTTTTCATTGCTAATAGGTTCCCTTTAACTTACTTTTTTCTGGTAGCAGATAAAGAAAAGGAGGAAACATGGGATGCCAAAATATCTGCCTAAAAGCCTTATTTCAGAAGTTTGGGGGTTCTCTGCTCACTTTTTCTTTTTTCTCACAAGTGTCTTACTTTCCAAAGGATAGTGTGGAGATGTAGGAACAACTCCCTACACTTCATTCATCTTGTCTGCTCAGTGACCTTCTAAATGATTCATGTTAGAAGTGAAAGTGGTAAAGAGCCAGGATTTGCAGGAGAGCAAGTACCATAGAAGAATATCTTTGTCTGCCCTGCCCTGCATCTTTCTTGAGTACTGCCATTGCATACATAATCAACAGGGGAAAAGGTCTTGCTCTCTGGATTTTCAGGCACAATATGTGCATGTCAGTTTGCATCAAAGCACATCACTGAGTGTTTGGGTATTTCTTTGAACATCAGAAGTTTATTTCCTAATGGGACCACCTAGAATATTTCCATCAGTAGAAGGAGATTGTTCTGCTGAGGCTTTTTATGTGGCAGTGCTTTGAGGATGTTTGAAGTTGGGGTGTCCAGTTTATTTTTAGATTTATAATTTACTTGATGACTTGAAGATTTCAGTATCTGCAGATGACTACTCAGCCTTGTCTGTGGTGAGTGGCTACAAATTCATATTAGCAGACAAATCTTTACAAGACTAAAGCTGTAAATCTAAAGGGGTTTCTAATTACATTTTAATTGAGCTCTGTAATAAAACCATGTGAATTTTGTGAGTTTTGATTGCCCAGAGATACTCAGTATTTTGGTTGTACTGCAGGTAAACAGGGCTTGGCTACCCTCAGCTTTCTGGAAGGATGTGAGTCCTTCATACATTCTACCACTGCCTTACAAGTGTCTTGAATAGCACTGCAACCACTACTGTGGCAACTGGGTGCAGAGTACTGCAGTGTCAGCTTTTGACTAGTTGAGTTTAAATGTGACATCTAAGATAGTATGGTATTGTGGTTTTTGTGGAAGTAAGAACCTCTCCAAATTAATATATGTGCGTAAAAGAATGAAGAGGCTCTGTCTGCATATTGATAAAGGTGTGGTGAAGCCCAGATAGAATGTTACGAGCAAAACTAAAGAAATGTGAGTCTTAGTTCAAATAATCATGCAGACAGATGCAAAGGAACTGTATGCAACTATGTATAGTCTTCTGAGCTTTGATCTTCTGTTGTTGCAGGTGCCTGATAACCCGCCAAACTATATCCTTTTCCTTAATAATTTGCCTGAGGAAACAAATGAGATGATGCTGTCCATGTTATTTAATCAGTAAGTTTTGAATAGAATTTATTTCTCCTTTGAATTCTTCTGTAACCTGTGTGTGTTTTCTCAGTTTACAAGTTCACTTTTTAGAAATAAAAGTTTCTTCTGAAGGTATTTTAGCTGTTAGCCTTACTGCCAAGGTTACAGATTTTGGTTCTGATGACTTGGTTCAGAAAGCAAATCTGATCTTTTTCGTAGCTGGTTCTGATTTTGTGTGGTTTATCTGCTATCAATTTGCATTGGATTCAAGCTGGTGACTAATACTAAAGTCTGTAGGACAGCAGGAGCAGTTTTAAAGCTAGTTAGATTGCTTCTGTATGTGTACAGCTCTAATTAAATTGCTTCCACATAACATCTCTTAATTGAGACACAGTTCTAAGGATAGAACATGTAAAACCCTTCAATTTAAATTTTCATTAGCAATAACTATTGCACTAGTAGATGCTTCTGATGAGAAGCTACTGAAGAGACATGTATTATTGAGCTAAGAAGTATTTTTTGACTTCCATCTTATTTTAAAGGTTTCCCGGATTCAAAGAAGTACGCTTAGTGCCAGGGCGCCATGACATCGCATTTGTGGAGTTTGAAAATGAGAACCAAGCAGGGGCTGCTCGAGACGCTCTCCAAGGATTCAAGATCACTCCATCTCATGCCATGAAAATCACTTATGCGAAGAAATAGCTATATGATCCTATAAAAGGACTTCTGTGGATAGGTGTTTTTTTAAAAAACACTGATACTGTGGTCAGCTAGCATGTTTGCTGTTTTCTGCAGAAAACATAAGACTTAAATAGAATTGCCACAATGACCAGGGCGCATGTAAAATTTCCAGATCACCCGGACAGTAACTTTTTCTGTTGAAATACTAATTTTTATAAAATAAAATATAAATATGCTGTTTTCGAGCCATGTTTTTTCCTCAAGTCTGTCTCATTGATTAGCCTTGCAGGGCTTTATTCAGTTTAAGAGCTTTTAAGGTGACCCTTATTTCTCAGAAGTGAGTGCTAAAAATAGCTTTCAGAGCAAAAGTATGATCAGGGATGCTGAATGCCAGCATATTCAGAATAAGTACAGCATTCAACCTCATTATCAAGGGGACAACTGTTTTTACTTAGGAAATACAGCTTATCATTAGTGGTTTTTCTCCCCAGGTATAGTTAGAAATTGATTATAGTTTGGCAGAAATGCGATTCAACTTGGTTTTGTCTTGGTGGCTGGCAATAGAAACAAGTCCTTAGAGGAAACATAAAAGTTTCAGATTTTTAGCCAAGCTTTTCTAAAATACATACCTAATGCTTCTGGGTTTCTCAAGGTTTGATTTACTTTATTTTTTCTCATTTGTTAAAAACTTTATAGGTTTTGTGTGACATAAAGTACATTGGATGCAGTGAAGTAATCAGATATATTATTGTGAGTTGTAACTGTTCTAAATATTTCAGAAAAAAAAATCATTTAAAAAAGTTGTAGTGTTTTGTGTCTGCAACATAAGCCACCTTTATTTGCACAAGACTTAGAAAATTGAAGTTTCATCTGCTCCCAGACTACATTGCAAAATTATGTCTCTTTCACAGTCATTTCAATCATCGTCGTATCTCCTTTTATGTACTTTTTCATTCTTTTTGGTGATTTTGTGTATGTGTGATTTCACAAGTATTCTAATACTTGCAAATGAAAATCATTCCAATGTGCCTGTAAGAGCAAAAATGACATTCCATCATAACCTTGGATTTTTCCTACTGCAGTCATAAATTTATAGATAATAATTATGCTGTTATTTCCTCCCACTAGTTTGTGTGCACATGACTGCCATTGCTTTTCACCTTTATTCACTTTAAGGGTTTGGATCCTGACTGCTGTGCTGTTGTAAAGGGGACCTTTTAAGTCAGCCTGTGGCATTGTTTAGTGTCTGGGACCTTCAAACCCTCAACGGCGTTCAGCTAGGTAATGAAAAGTGAAATGGTTGCTGTTCTGGAATGACCTCTGTGTTTTGCTCTGACTGCATCTCCCTGTGGAAGGGGTCTTGCCTGTACAAGTATGCAGTGCTTGAGTTCTTAGATTTAAATTTTAATTAAATTTTAATTTTAATTTTAATTAATTAAGTCATTTAATTAATGACTTGAAAAGTCTTTTTACTGCCTTGCACAGGTCCCTCATCAGTTGTTACATTGCATCCATCTGCTATCCTCCCAGTAGGTCCTTTCTGTAGACAGGAACACTCTGCCACTGAGGATTTTTGGTCCTCAGAAGATTGTGTTTGTCAGTGAGCATTTGTGAAAATTAAGGACAGGAGTGTTAAGAAGGATGTAATTTCATTTGCTTCTTACCAGGGTCTGACTTAATTTTCATTCTCAGACTTTGCTTGAAGTATGATTAAGGTTATGGAGAGCTCTAGGAGGGCTTAGAATGTTTAAATAATACAGTTGCTGATTAAAATATTAATACAGAGTGGTTTTGGGAGGAGATTCAGCTTTATGAGTCAGTCCTGAGGTTTTCCCCCTGCCTACAGCTCCTCTGGTGGGATGGAATGTTGCCATAGCCCCTTTCTATTAGCCTGGTGTGTTTGTCCATATGTCTGCCTCATCCATAAAACATGAGGATTGCTGGACCTGGCATACACTCAGCAAGTGCTGCAGCAAAGAAAAGTGACACAAAGTGTTTATTTGATGATTTTACTTTTGTGTCTCAGATTAATGTGTCCTCTCGTGACTGGAATTTTTATGGAGAAGCTTACCAATAAGAACCTATGTACTGATGATGACTGTCTGTAAGTAAATTTGCTTTGAGGACAAAATAGTTTAAAAAATAGTGGTGGGGGTGAAGGGAAAACTACTTTTCTTGTTTAGCTCTGTCGTATATTTGTCTTGTCAACTGGCTATGTAGAATGTCACATGCAGTTTTACCAAAAAATGGGTTTTGTAAGGGGACATTTTTCACTTAAGTGAAAAGTGTAAAGAGGGATTCTAACTTTCAGTGCTGAAATTGCTTCTAAAGCTGTTATTTTGGTTACTGGAAAATGCACAGAACAAATTCTTGAAGACTAACTGTTTCAAAATAACCTACTTTTATATGTAGGAGCATTGTGTTGAAAACAAAGGGTCATACAGAGACATCTACTGATCTCAGCTTATTTTGCAAATGTGACTTTAAGGATCAGACTCTTTGTTCACATTTAAAATAGTCTATACCACATCTTGACCATGTGTGTGCTGCCTGCTCTGGCAATATCTCCTAAAGGAGCTGTTACAAATAGAGCTAGTGTTGCACCATCTGCAAATCGCAATCCAGTCTCCTCACAGCTCTGTGACCTTCTCCCAAAGCACTGGCAATGTTTTTGCCTTGCTTTCGTGTCCTGGGTTGACTATATGATGCTTTTATCCCCAATCGTCTTGTTCTGTTTATGCTGAATAATAAGTTTTGCACCCTTAAGACGTGTTCCAGAGAGTGAAGGAGAGAGAGAAGAGGCGCGCAGTTTGTTTTCAGACACTGCACTCACTCCTCCACATTCCTGCTCCTGGACTGTGTTGTCTGCAGATAGACAGACAGCGAGACAGAGCTCTCCTTTGCTTTTAGTTAGTTTTAGCTAGCTGAGGCAAAGAAGTTCCCTAGACTGTAGGTTTTTTTATTTTTTCCCTTTTCTTTGGACCTCTTGAAGCCTGCTCTAGACTGAACACCCAGAAGAGCACTGGCAGCTAGCACCTGTAGCCCACCGGGCTGGGCCTGGCCCACAACATTTCCAGCACTGGAAAGCCTGAGTGAGCTGAGCTGCAACCTGGGGAGGAGACTTTCTCAGTTTGTCAACTCTTTTAGAGCAGTAAAGAGTTTTATTGTTTAATATTGTTTAAGTTTTATTGTTTAATAAACAGTTTTTTTCCACTTTTCTCCAAAGAAATATTTTCTCCCAGACCGGTTAAGGAGAGAGGCTGATTGAATCTGCTTTCCTAGAAGAACCCCTTTAGAGATTCTCTTCCAAATTTGCTCTGAACCAAAACAGCCTTACACCTTCAAAGCCCAATATTGGTGTAAGATGGGCTCTCTTTGGAAGGGGTTGCCATTTAAATGAGGAGATCTGATGCCCAAAGTTGAACAATGAATCATCACGCAGCGCAAATGACATTGTGTGAAGGAATGTCTGATAGGGAACTTGATGGGGAAAAGCACTAAGGGGGACACCTCCTACATTGGAGAGAAGCCTAAAAGATAACAATAACCCAGGGGCTCTGTGTTTCCAACACTCCTTTTATTTCAGGGGCTTTTTTCTTCCCAAAAAGGTAACTTTCACTGTTGGAATCAATGTATGCCATTAGCTACAGACCTTCCTATAATGAACCTTTTGGCCTGTGGACCTCTCTCAGGATCCTTTTGTGCAGCACTTGGGGTAATCCATGTGTGTTGGTTGGTGTTTGAGCATTAAATCTCAATAGGTTGTTTTTGTTTTTTTTTTCCTCAGTGCTGAATACAACGGGCTGAACACAATATGCTGTGTGCACATCAGAGTATGGTGTTGGATTGCCTGCCTCCCCTCAGGCAATTAAAATTGGCCATTTGCTGGCTGAGTACTCTGGTTACCAGGAAGCAGATGCTCTGCAGCAGCTCCCTGTCTCCTGCTTCCAATGGGCAGCTATTTGGGATACACTGGATACACTGCTCTGATGCGGATGAGCAACAGAGTGTGATAATTCCCTGCGGCAGAATCCAGATTTATGTAGGCAGATAATGTAATAGCAGGTAGGAAGCAACATGCTCTGGAAGTATTTTCCCTGTCAGAAGTTTTCAAGCAAAATACTGGGATTTACTTTCTAGTCAGCAGTTCTCTAAGTGTACTGCATGGCCTCAGTCTAAGTCATCCTTTTCATGTGGGATTAGGAATTGTTTAAGGATAAAGGGTTACATATGACTAACCATTCCAGGTATTGGATTGTAGGAACACAAAACAAAACAAACCAAACAAAAAAAAGAAGATAAATGAGTTTGAAATTAAAAGAGAAGGAGGTATTGTCTAATTAATTTTAAGAATTCAAGGCAGGAACAAATTATCTGAGTTGTGCAAAATGAGTCAAAAGACAAAACACCTCTTTCTTTTCCAGAGTCCTTTGAATCAACCAATGGCATACTTTGTGTATATTATAACATATTCATTTACTTTTGAAGTGCAATAAAAGAATGTTAATTCTTCAGTAATCTCAAAACATTTTTCCTCTTAACTCTCTTTTTCAAGATAATAATTTCTTTTGTGACTAGCACTGAGAGCAGGCAATCTCTTAGCTTCTACCAGGGAAAGCTGACAGGAGGAAACCTGGGCACCCTCTCTAAACACACACTTCCTGTAATAGATATTTGTGAAACAAGCAACCTTTCTTCAAAACAAGAACGTTTTTATTTATAAGGAATGATTTGGGATGAGGACACAGTCCCACACAGGATTTGTTCTTTAGAAATTTTTTATGTGCATACATTTTGTTACTTGTTAATAAAGCTGATAGCCTTTGTATTGCTCTAATTTTCTGTGGTCTAAGTAAGCTATGTATGGGATTAGATGTGTGACCTTGGCGTGAATTTTCCTGCCACAACCTTACACCATGTGTTAGCTATTAAAAATTCCTCCCTTGGATGAGCCATCTGTGACTTGCCGGGATAAATCTTACAGTTGTAAGAGTTATCTAGCAATCGTGAAAACACCAGCAACTAAATACGGGCTTTAGCAGTGCATCAAAAAGAACCTCTTACCTGTTGTATGTTTTGGTACAGGTTATTTTCAAGCTGAAACCATGGCTCTAAGCCAGGGGAAAACAATCACTTGGATTGGAAGGGACCTTTTAAGTCCCCATCTAGTCAAAACCCACTGCAAAGACCCAGGATGTCTTCAACTAGAGGTGGTCGCTCAGCATTCTGTCCAACCTGACCCTGAATGTTTCCAGGGGTGGGGTATCCACCACCTCTCTGGGCAACCTGTGCCAGAGTTTCACTGCCCTCATTGTAAAAAACTTCCTTATGTATAATCTAAATCCACCTAAATCCACCATGTTTTGTCCTATCACAACAGGCCCTGCCAAAAAGTTTGTCCCCATCTTTCTTATAAGCCCCATTCAGGTGTTGAAGGGTTGCTGCAAGGTCTTAATGTGTCCATTTTAAACAGGCTGTGTGGTGGGAATGCATCCTACACCTCAATACACATTGGAAGCTGTGAGTACCAAGACAGCACCTGTGGCAGTGTTTGCAAACAACAGACAAAATGCATTAAATTTCCCTGTGGCTATAAATAAAAATTATGAGGTGAGATTTAGCGATTGCTAGTGGAAAATGTGAGTTTTTTCCTCAAAGCATTGTTTCATATCATTGCTTACAAATATTAACATATCCAGTTCTACTTGGATGTGGAAGATGCAGGTCTATGCTTCATAAGATGAAGCTTTATATACATAAAATATACATGTCTCCACAAAGACACCATCCTTTTCAATGACAGTGCAGTGCAGGAGCTCCAGGCCAGAACTGGACATTCTGTGGTATAAGACCAGTGTTTGTAGTCCTTGACATTGCACTTAATCCTTAACTCGAGTCATTATGAAAAAAACTTGCAGACATAGCTGGTTTCACCTCCTGTTTGCTCTCTAACCAGCTTGTATGAGCTATGGATACTTTATATACACGTGGATACTATATGTGGACCGCAAAACAACTAGGAGGAGAATACTTCCAATGCAGGATGCATACACCAGGGAGCAGGTATACATCTATTATCCTTTTTGATGTTGCACAAAGGACAATATTTGGAGTCTCACAGAAAAACAGCTTGCTAGTACTTTGGCAGCCATTGTGACAGAATGTAGGCAGTGTGGTTTTATTCCTCTTTGCCTTTTCCCTGGCTACCATCAGAGACCCTGTTCAAAATGAACTTTCTGTACAGAAAAATAACTCCACAAGCTTGAAGGGGGCATCAGAATCTGTCTTTGCTACTTGAAATTCTGAGGAAGGTAGTGTAAGGGTTGACTTTGTGATATCCATAAAGCATTTGTCTGTGAAGGAACACTGTAGTGGCAAAGATTCTTGTCTCCTGAATTCAGTTTCTAATGGTCAAGTGTTGGATGGTCTCCAATCCACTGTAGCTTTAGAGCACCTTTTGTCTGCACAATGTCATAGGTACAGTAAAAACTGTCATCACATAAATGTTGATGACTTGTGCGACAGTCTGAACTCAGGTATGATAGGTTAGATAAACTTACAGCTTCATTATATGACTTTTGGGCCAAGATAATTTTTTAAAGTTGCATAGAGCACTGTAACTTCATCTATTAGTCTGCTGGGGTGTTATACAAGGAATAAAGCAATTCTCGACATCTTTGTCCATGGCATATCTGACAGCAATCTCTTACTGTGTAAATGCTCCACTGAGAAGGCATGTTGAGTAAATTCTCTTTGCATAGGGGATGGTGTGTGTGCTCAGAAGCGTGGAGATGTTGAGTCTGACATGGTCTTCTTACTCTAGAGAAGATCCATTATCCTCAATTATCATTTATTCACTTTAATCAAATCAGCACTTTATTTTTTTCAGAATGGTTAACTTGAAATTCCCATTGCTAATGCTAATTACTACAAGAGAAAAAATGAGACTCTTGCATTTAGAGGAAAGTCTCAGTTTCCACCCTTTACAAATATAGGGAAGTATGGCAATTTTAGCAGCACTAACATTAAAGGTAAACAAAATTATCCTGGATGTGTATGATGAAATCTGGGATTAGTGGAGAAGGGAGAAATGGCAGGGGAGCACAAGATGTCTGTAGGGAGCTTCTGAGCACTTGCAGATGACAGCACTATTAATGTGAAATTGACAGTTACAGATCAATAGCTTTGTCACTGAACTTGCATCTGCTTCCTGCATTTCACATTCTTAGGTGAAGCTCACTTCCAGAAGATCACAGCTTGCCATTCACCCCTCAGTGTTCATGCTGTACCTGGCTGAAATAAACAGGAACTGACTTTCAGGAGGAGAGGAGAGTCAATATTATACTAGGAAGCATTGAAGGGTGCTTTGGATCTTCTAGAATCTTTCTTTTTCCCCTACAGTGATTATTGTCCTTGCTATTTCTTTGTGGAAATCATAGCAGTTTCACCAATCCTGTTTCAGTAATATGCACACTAGATAAGATCTCATAGTCTATTTCAGCTCATTTTATCCCAGCATAAGGGAAATACATGCAGACCTGAATGCATGTCAGGTTTGCATTTAAACAGCTTTGTGTAGCACTCTTGACGTGGCCTCAAAATGCACTCTTAACTCATGGCATCTATTTGGCTGAACTTAATATGAAGTTTTCAACCTTAGGCAGGGATTCAGAACTTTTAAAAACAGCCTGTTGTGTACTTTCCAGCAAAGATGTCTTTGAAGAAGATTAATACTCTTAAGTCATTACCTTAAGTAAAAAGCTTGTAAGAAAGCCTTTCACTGCCATAGTACACTGGGAGCAGCAATGTTGTATGAGTGCAGGGAGACATCCAGTGGCTGGCTTCTGCCTGGCTCTGGGAAGGACTGGTTAGGGACAGGATCAACCCAGCTGGGAGGGCCCTTGAGAGTCTCCTGCTTAAATCCCACCAAATCCACATCAGAGTCCTCACAGATTTACCCCGTCTTGAAAACCTCCAAGAACTCTGGGTAATTTGTCCCTTAATTTATTCCCATAGTGAAAATTATTTTCTTTAAAATCTGTTTGGCTTTGTAGGGTTTTTTCAATTTATGTCCCTTTTCCTTCACAGAACACCTCAGCAAAGAGCCCAGATCCATCTTCTCAATAAACCCCTGTAGTTTCTGGGAGGCTGCTTTGTGTCCCCCTGGAAGTCTTTCTTTCCCAGGCTCAAGAAGTGTAGCTTGCACAGCCTCTGCTATTGGGGTTTCTGTACCCTCCCCACCCCCTTTTTCCTTAACAAGTTCCAGTTGCATAGCCGCAAACCAGGTTTCTGAGTTGGCCTGCTGGAGAGGATGAAATGTGTGCTCTGCTATTCTCCCTCACCCAGACTACTTTTTATAAGCAGGCTATTGTAAGAGGATGCCTGTGTTTTATGAATCTGAGACCTCTCATAACCTTGAAATTTAGGATGCCTTGTAATAACCTAGTAAGGAAAATAATAACTGGAGAATATAATTGTTAACTTCGGGCCTTGTGTTGATTTTAAAAAAGAACTTGCTATTTAATTATTTCTGGCTTATATTTATTTACTGGAAGTATCTGATTTAAGCTGAAAGGCAGTTTGTTTTTCTTTCCTCTTCTCTGGCTACGGGAAGATGCTTTATCTTCTCTTGGCTGACACTGATCTGTCTGCATGGTTTTTTCCCTTACAATCTTCCACCTCCACTTGGTTTTCTTGAACTGGTATGGCTGTGCCATTAGCCCCAGAGGTGGAACAAAATGGCTTTCAAGTTTAGAAATGGCTACTTTTTTCAGGGTGGATGCTGAAAGCTGCTTTGGGATGGATGAATAGAGTTATGTCAATACAAATAACAAGGAGCCAGTGTGAGACTGATTGTTCTTCCTGCTCAGACTGAAATTACACTGCCAGCCCATGACAAGCAGAAGCTCAAAATATATGCATAAAACTGCAGGACTGATTAGGAAACAGTATTGAATATTGAATACACATGTAATACTGGAGTTTCTCAGCATCATTTAAAAAAGGATGTGAATGTCTCTGAAAAGTATAAAATGTAGAAGAATGCTTAGCTTGGAGCAAGCACAAAAACTGTAAAACTTGGCTTAGATGATATTGTGGTCAGAATGCAACTGAAGGCCAGCTCTCCTGTCTGTATTGTAGTGCTTATTTTCATATCTGCTACAGCAAAGCACTGCCCATGGTCAGGCCTTCAAACTGTGGCAGTGATGTTAAGATTTGTTAGAGAGAGAAGAATTTATTTATTTTTTTTAGATTGTGTTGGAGGTTAGGATTTTTTCTTTTTTTCCCTCTTTCTCTCAGGAATTTTCTCCCACCTGTTGTCTAACAGATAATAACGACCAGTACTTAAGAGAGACAAAATAAGTTGTCAGCGTGGGGAGAAGGGATGCAGTTGGTTGCAACCTCTTAGCTGGGGGCTTTTCTCTTGGGAAGAGCAGAGACACTGCGACATTTTTGGCTGGAGGTCAGGGGGCTAGGCTCAGCTCCTCTCTCAGGATCAGAGGGGAGTAGTTGAGCTGCAGCTACTGCAGGAGAATTCACTGCCACCGCGGCGTCCAGCCCAGGACCAGTTACAATAATTTGGAGGGAAGAGGGTCATATTTTCCATTCCAACGGAGGTTCCTGCCTTTCTTAGCAGACACCTGTCTTTCAAACCAATGGGAAAATTCCAATTTTCAAACAGATGTGAAATTCTGAAAAAAAAAATTGGTTTCACAACTGTATTTTTACTGAAGTGTGTGTAAAATTGCTTAAGGGGTGGACTAGGTCTGGGGCTGTAGTACCCAGCTCTATTCAGAGTTTTTTCTTCCCATGTGGCACACCCTTGTAACAGCACTATGGAGCAAAGAGCTGCAAGTCCATCTGCTAGCGGCAGTGTTGGAATATAGCCCACACCAGTCAGTATCCTATTACAAATCAACTGTTTTCCGTGTTTTTTGGGGTTTTTTTGTTTGATTGTTTTGTTTGTTTTTGTTTGTTTGGTTTTTTGTTTTTGGTTTGGTTTTTTTTTTTTTTTCCTCCTGAAAATTGTTTAAGTCCCTGGCAGGCTTTCTGGAAGTCAGAGGTGGAGAAATTCCTCTGCATTTACAATAGCCCAAGGGGCTGGGCATTCAGCTGTGATACAGGGAAATCCTCTTTATAATTCCCCATAGTTTAAACTCTGGCTGAATGCATACTACTTGTCCTCACTTCTGAAGGTTATTGGGGCAGCTATTGGCAACAAAAGGTTTAGGTCTCTGTTCTGGTGCAGAACAGAGAAATTCTTCACTAGAAAGTTTTATAGGAGAAAAAAAAATTTGTTCTTTCAGAATTCTAGAGGATTTTGAAAGTCTGAGTAAAATATGAGTTTGCTGTTCCAATGAATGGCTTCTTGGTGGTGGTATAGCTGACAACACATTCTTGTTTTCTCTTTGGAAAGAGTAACACTGCTTTGTGTAATCAAAATGCGGCTAGATTGACACCTGGGATGTTCTTTAGGCAGATTACAGCACTTCAGGCTACAAATGGTAAAATTTCTAGCACTGGTCATGTAGATTCAGGATAGTTTAATATACTGTACAGCATGTGTTGATGGTGATGCTGGGCAAACCCTTAATTTACTTGTATTTTATTTGACATGCAAATAGATCTTCACAATGTTCCACACACTGTGCTTTGAAAACTCTGCAAGGAGATGTAATAAAAAATCTATAAGCCATCTGCATTAGGGATATCAGTATATACCCTCAACCTCAAATTTATATTGCTCCTTAAAATAATAATCACCAGTGATTCAAAGGACAAGACAGTTTTAAAAGGGGCATTTAATCATTCCTGGGAAAAGTTTAGAATAAAAGACTGTAGCAGTATGAAAAACAATAGAAAAAGTAGAATCTGCAGTCACTACAATGTATTTAATGTGTCATCCCCCTTACACTATATAGGGAAATATGTAGAGTTGTCAAAACTTCTTCATTTGAGCTGTAGCCCCTTCTCAGGACAGTGCAAGTGTAGAGGTTAAGAAATGCATGGAGATGCATAGACCTTACCCAAGTAGAGAGAGATCTGTAACTGTTTTCCAGTTCTGCTCTAGACCTGTTTCTCCTGTCTTTTTCTAAATCTGACTTCTCACTATGTTGCCATTCCCTCTCAGCACATAACTCATTTTACTAAAACTAGTGGGTTTTGTGGAAAGAGATGCTGAATGTTAGAACCTGGACTTAGTTTTTGGGGCACATGGGATGTTTGACTTCAAAGATGCAACACTAAATGTTTGAAATAATTGTGTCATGATAATATCTGTCACAGTGTGAGAAATGCTCTCAGAGATCACTGCTGTATCTCAAAGCAAGAACAACACTGTAAATGTAGGAATTTACTGACAGATAGTGCTACATTATACCAATGGGAGTGTAAGAACTGTACCTAAAGGGAGAAGTGGGAGATGTCTGGACCCTCAAAAGACCTGAGAAAAGCAGACCTGACATTGAAGATGGCCCAAGCAGAGGTAACAAGGCACAGATACTGCAGCTTGTACCTTCAGAAACACAGCCATCATAAATTTAAATTCAAGTTTCATCCTTGCACTCTCTGGTCAGGAGGTGATGTCTTTACATTTAGTACATCTGAATGGGTTCTTCTTTCACAAGCTTGCATCATTTCATTGCGAAGTGTGAAAAATGCCAATCATTTGTTTTAAAATTACTTGTTTTAAATTTTAAAATTTTAATTGTTTTACAATTTACTTGTTTTAAAATTTTAAAAGTTTAATAGTAATAAAATAGTTATAAAAATTGTAATAAAAGATTAGAGTAATAAGAATTTGGACAATCAGAGTTAGGACAATAAGGGACAAAAAAGTAAAGAATTACGGATGTCCTTCTTTTGCACTCTGCCAAAAAAAGCACACAGTTCTCTGACAAAGGATTAACCTTTAAAAGCAATAGCCTGTTGCATATTCGTATATTTCATACATGATGCAAACATTCCTTTCAAACTATGCATTTTTTGTTTATTGTCAACTTCCCTCGGCATCTTGTAAATCTATCGCCTTGATCCCCACAAAGTCTGGCTTTTCCTGATAAGGAGGCAATAGTTTTTCTCTTGTCTTGTTGCTGTTATCTTAATGCAAAAAATTTCTTGATTATCCTATCTAGTTCTTGAGCTAGTTACAAAAAGTATCTTACATCACATAGTTTCTATTTTAATATTATGTTATAGCCTAAAAACTGTATTTACTACACTACTTAAAAGAGATTAGTACAGCATAACTTTCTGACATAACACATATAGTATTCATTTTAATATTTGCGATGAGCCAATCATATAATATGCATTTTTCACATGAAGTTTATCCCAGCAACTATAACTTAGGCCACCTGGGTGGTTCCAATTTGTGTTGCAAGGACAGATTTAGTTACATCTACATAGTGCAATATCACATTGTTCCAAGCTATGGATGTATACCTAGAAAGCTCCTTGGTCATGTGAATGTGACACTGTACCTGGTGTAGATTAGCTCTAAGTTTAAACTCAATAAATAGCTTCTGAAGAATAGGGTTGTAACTCTAATGGTTGCAGCCTGTTTTTAGCTAGCTCAAGGCCCTCCTCCTTATGCTGCTTTTTGCAGCAGACAGATGCTTGGATCTTTCTGTCAACTTGGGACAAAAGGTTAGAGTATAATGGCCAGAGTGTAGTGCTTTTGAACAGGAAAAGCTGGACATACAGAAAAACCTTATGTCATTAAACCTAATCAATAGGGAGAAGCCAGCAGAATATCTGTCCCTAAGGAATTACCACCTCCTTCCCTGAGACAGACATGGGACAAGCATGGGACAGACATGCAAAAACAAATTCAATATGCTTTCACTATCTTGTGGTTTGTTTGTGCTGTAGACTTATAAGCAGATCCTATGTGTTTTTAAGGTCTTGAACAGCCACCTTTATTTCTAATACAGAATTCTGTTCAAAACATTGGTTTTTTGGGTTTTATTTTGGTTTTTTTCTTTTATTTTAAGCATGAGAGGCAAGTGCAGGAGGAAGTAGTTATTCAAAGTGTCCTGGGATAATCAATAATGTCATCCTATTCCATATCTATCTGTACCCAAAAATTGTTACTGTTTTTGTAAGACCCTGCAGCTGCAGACCTTGTGTGTGTGACAGGGCTGTCACAGGCATTTTTAAAATCAGCCCTCCCAAGCAGCTTCCTGCATTTGCTTCACTGGTTGTTTGGTCTTTACTTAGACAGAGGTTTTTCTCTCCTTTTTGGGATCTCTTTTCATTTTGGTTTTTTTCCCCATCTCAGAGAGAGTGCAGTTAGCAGGTTTGAGCTGCCTTGGGGCACGTTCTATGGGTGTCTACCAGTCACCATGGGCTCCAGCAAGCCAGTCTGCATCGATCGGCTGCCTGCTCCAGGGGAGAAGGCTACAGGAGCAGAAACCCTCTCTTTATGGCAGCTTTAGCTTCACAACCATAGCTGTCCACAAAGACCGCATTTTGAATTAGAAACTATTTCAAAGTGAATTTGCAAACTCCGCTGTTAGCAAAATTGCCAGAGAGTTCCTGGGACCAGGCCACCCCATGCCAGCACCAACAGACTGGTCCTTTTCCCCTCATCCCACAGCCACAAGTGCAGAGCACAGCAACAGCAGCAGAACAAGCAAACAGGAGGAAGCAGCAGGCAGACCCCACAGGAGCCAGCAAGTCTTCCTCTGCTGCCAAAACTGCTCTGTAAAGCTCCTGCCCTCCCAAGAAGGATGTGATAGCATCTTGTCCCTTTGTCCTACAAGCCTGAGGCTGTCCCTGCCTTGTGCCATCTCAGGAAAGGCTATTTCTGGCATTTTGGGTATCTCTTTTCACCTTTGGGATTTATGAGTTTTTAGCAGTTTTGTATCTAGCAGTTATTTACTTTTTTCCTTGACTGTTGGTGCTCTGTTTATCAGTAAACTGTTATTTTTTCACTGTGTTGTTTTTTCACTTGTATGTCACTCCTTCATGGTGGAAAGGGATGGATTGGAATCAAGGGGGAGGTTTCACTAATTTCAGAGTGCCCATCTTTTTAAACTGTCTTAAACCAAGACACAAGGATAGTTTGAACAGCAATGGAAGAAAAATTACTAATTCTATGGTTCAGGCTATTAAGCTGGGTCATCCTTTGATAGGTGCTGAGGTATGTGTGTGTATAAAGGCATAATGTGCTGCTGAGCAAATTTAGGTTGTATTTTCACTGATGTGTGTTAAACACACTTGGGCACCAGGAAAAAACTGAGTTCTTTGGAAGCTTATACAATTCCTGAGTAAATCTTAGGGGGTGTTGACAGTTTCTGGAGTTGCTTCAAATTGCCTGAATGTGACCGGTGAACACAAAGAGTCTGGCAGGGCCATTCTGGAGTTTTATCAGAAAAGTGCTTTTGCATTAGTACCTAGTTTATAGAGTTTATGAGGAGGGGAAAATATGTAGCAGAAAAATGCTTATTTAAGTTCTTCTTGCAAACGTAGATATTGATTTTTTCCCACTTTCTACCTGTCAACTAAATACTCCTATAGCAAGGCTATTAGCTGTCCAGAGGAGGTCAAAGCGAACCAGGTCAGACCTAGACCTGCCTACTGTTTTGTTCCTTGGCCTTGTATTGCCAGGCCTACAATTCCTTTGCCTTTCCTTGCCATTTCTACCCAATCTTGCATTTCCTTGCCATTCCTGACTATCCCTTTTTTTGTATTCCTGACCATCGTGACCATCCCTTGTCCTTCTTACTACTCATTGCCTTGCATTGAGTTGTTCACCCATCCCCCACCTTGACTTCTCTGCTGCTTTTTTCCTGGCTTTGCTATGCTTTGCCTGTTCCTCTTATGATGCTCATTGCCTTCAGAAACTCAGAAAGGAGCTTAGAGAAGACATTTCCCATTCTTCGACAGTGCAGTCTCTTCAAGTCATGTCATCAAGGGACAAGATGGCTCAAGTCAGGTTGTAGAGCTGAAAGCCACCTAGATATCTTTGGATATTGCTGAGCAAGACAAGTGCTAAACAATTTATCTCTGCAATGGCTTGTGGATGGTAGCAAATGCTCTGTGGGGGTGGCTGGCACCATGGAAAAAGGCCAATTGCAGAACAGAGGAAAACACATCTGGATAGGCTGCTGCAGTGTGGCAAGATATTTCTGCCTGGGTAGCAAAGTTGACTGTGAAAGTCCATCGTGTGCCCAAGAGTCTGGCTAATGAGGAGCATTGCAACAATGAACAGGTGGATCAGGCTGCCAAGATTAAAGTTCTGTAGGTAGATATGGCCTAGCAACACAAGGAAGAGTTTTTTCTAGCTTGGTGGGCCCAGGATGCCTCAGGTCATCAGCGAAGAGGTGCACCATACCGATGGGCTTGTGACTGAGCAGTGGACTTAACCACGGATACTATATCCCAAGTAACCCCAGACTGTGAAATGTGCACTGCAGTCAAGACCAAATGTGAAGCCCAAATGTGGTCTGAGGGTCAGTGGTCTAAATATAAATAGGGGAGGCCTAGGAGATCAATTCTATCATGCTACTGCAAACCTGCCAAGGCTTACATAGTGACAATGATAGAAGGCACCACTGGATGGCTGTAGATCTACCCTGTGCCTCATGCCACTGCCTGGAACACCATCCTGGGCCTTGAAAAATAAATCCTCTGGTGAGTCAGACAATGGGACTCATTTCAAAAATATCCTTATAACCAACAGGGCTAGAGAGTTAGGTATTGAGTGGCAAAGCAAGGGATGCTGATGAATGGCAAGGAAATGGTGGGTAGGAAAGGCAAGGGAAGGGATGAGAAAGGCATATCAGAGCAAGGCTAGAGAAGGAAGCAGTAGGCAGGTCAAGGTGGGGCATGCAAGGTAATGCAAGGCAAGGGAGAGGTAGCAGGGAAGGAAAGGAAAGTGTTGCTTTGCATGGCAAAGCAAGTTAGGGGCAGGTAAGACAAGAAGAGTCCTTAGGAGGAGCAGGCATGGCAAGGCTCCTGAGACCCCTGCTGAAAAACCCAGCCCTCCCTGGGACACACAATGCAGTAGATATTGAAAAAGGAGGGGGAAAGGCAAGCTTGGAGCAGAAAAAGAGAACATAAATACACCAGCCTTTAAAAAACATTCCCACTGCAATAGTGGGAACCAGTCACGTTTACTCTTTCCTTGCTTTTTGTGATGACATAAATATGAAGTAAAATTACATTAAACGCAATGCAGAGCTAGGATTTTACAGGTCTTTATTTTGACAATCTGGATGACAAATGTCTCCTCCCACACTAACATGCAGCCCAGTTTAAAGCCATCCTTAACCCGACCCTTCCGCATCTCCCATTTCCCACCACCCTCTGCTCAGGGCTTTGCACCTCACTCTTTCCTCCTGCAGTGGCATCGCACCTGAACACAGCAAGGTTTTGGCTGGCAGTCATGCTCTCTCCAAGCTGATCTTACTCTTCTGCTTTTCACTGCACTAGCCACAACAACATTTGCTCACTACAATAAATCTTTTCCATAATGAACTGCAGATGCAAGGGAAAAAGTGCTGCACAGCAATAATTTTCAGCCTAAGGACAAATAAATACTTTCTACCATTTGGATCCTGTTCCAGTGCTCCAGAACCAAATAAATCTGCTTTGGCTCTGAAAACATCAGCACTGCCAAACTCAGCTGCCAGCATGAAATACCTCACTGTTTCTACCCCCCTGTCCCTCACACCGTGCTCTGTCATGTCCTATGCTACCATGCTACAGACTGCTGGTAGCAAGATTCATCCCTGAGAACTGCCACACTGGTATCACTGGACATTCCAACTTCAATGCCAATATTGCAGGAACCTCCTGCATTCCATTCCTTAGTACTGAAGTGAGACAAAGCCCTCACTCACCTTGTGTCTTCATAAAATCATGTACAAGGTTTAAAAAAGCCTCCTGGTTTAAGGGGCATGGTTCGTCCAAAAAGCCCAACTCTGCATCCAGAGGAAATGAGCATCACAAGCAGACCAATGAACACCAGATGCAAGGGACACTGTCAGCTTGGACCTGCATTTAACACAGCAGTGGTGAAACATGAACCTGAAGGTTGCATAAGAGAGTGTAAAATATATTGAACACTGTTTCTTGAAGATGCCCATGTCATTACTTAAAGGTGTGGCTCAGTGAGCAATACCAACAAAGGCCACACATGAAAAGCCTGTGTTTTTTTTCTTTAAAAAAACCTCAACTACCTAAAATATGGTTCAGCATTTCAGGTGAGTTCAGACTTTCTATTAAAAAAGGATAAACTAAGTCTACATGCTAAGGGTATAAAGAGCTGTTACATATATTAACAGCACTTAGTGACACAGTATCATTTTCTGGCTGAACCTCGGCCATAGCAGAAACTTCCCACTGCCCCAGGAGCTGCAAGGAATTTGGGCAGGTGAAATGATATTGGAGAATCGCTGTAAATTCAAGGGCAGAAAGAGATTGATCTACCATTAAAGCTTCTGTTAAAGCCAGAGTTGCTGTCACAGCGCTCCATGTGCCAGGAAAGGGCAAGGGCTGACGTTGCTTGCGGTGTATGGACTGAGAAAGGTCAGGGTCTACTGCTCAAAAACATGTAATGTTCAAGCTATTTCCCTGGTTTATTATTAGAACAGCTCAAGACTTGTCTGAAAAGTCATATATATTGGCCTCCCTCCCTCTGTTTGCTTCCACTTGCACTTAGAAACTTTGATTTCCCTCGTCTTTCCTATATCTCCCTGGTCTTGCACTTCCTTATATACCTGTTCCCTGCCTTTACTTGCCTGGCCCTTTCTTGGCCTGGCCTTTCCTTGCCTAGCCCTCCCTGTCCCTGCCTGATGAAAATAGGATGTATCATATTTAGGCAGAAATTCAATGATTTATGAGAAACGGTGTTGCAGTTAGCTAAGAAATCTATATTTTTGTGATTTTTTTCAAAGTGTTTTTAGTTTAAGCTAGTGTCTGATTTTGCCTAAGTGAATACCCTGAGAAAACCAAGAAGTAACTTGGCGCTTATACACTCCAGGAGTTTTAACAAACATAACCCACTTGCAACATTTAATCAATAGACAGTTATTTAACTAAGAAATGATGCAGATAGGTGCTTTGGATAAGAAAGGCTGTGGTTCTTGCTCTGTGGAATGCCTCCTTGTACCCTTTTCTTCCTTTTTCCATTTGAAAAAGGTTTATTTGAACCTTTGTTCTTGCTCCCCGTTCAATTTCTTGAGGCTACCATAGGAGTAGCAGCCAAGAGGGTAAAGTACATGGGTATGAATTTGGTGAGTTTCTGGCTCTGACCTTTGGACTTGCGAAGGAGAAGGAGGAGCCTGGATTCTGCCCCTCTAACTGTTCAGCCTTGTTCAGAAACACGATTCCTGGGGCTGGGAGCTGGAATTGTGCTTTGTTGCTGCCTGTTCGCATCCTGGTGACTTAACAAGATTTTGCTCTCTGTTGACTTTGACACAATTAATTACTCTAGTTCTAGAATGCTGGACTCATTTTCAGGGAAGAGCTTCTTTTGCTCAGTGTAATTCATTATTTGTCAGTAGCATGCTAGATAGAAGAGGCCTATGATAGAATCAAATCCACCCCTGTAGATGACTCAGCCAAAATAGAGTAAGTGTATCTGGGGGAAGAAGTTTCTTTTGCACCTACAGGTATCTAATATGGTATTTGAAGAGCTTTGTCTTGTACCCATTTGGATATTTTCCATGTACACTGTAGCTGCTGTACTTCAAGTGTTGAAATACTGAAGCCATGCACTCAGAAGATTTTGTTAAAAGCAGGTGGTTTGTCTTGGACCTAATGTTCTAATAACCATCTGAGTTTAAATAACAGCAACATCAATGGTTGTGAATAAAGCTTCACAAAGCTTTAAATTTCAAGGCAGTGGTGGACTGTCTCCTTTTCTATACAAACATTTTAAATGGTTGTCATGAGAAAAAACCATGAAATTGAAAGTCGCCACTGCTAAGTTCTGAGATTGTATTTTTATTTTCTGAGTTATATCTTGTGTGTAGGAGGGGAAAATGGGCTCTTGCCTCTAGGTCTATCCAGCATTGTTACATGAGACAAAGAAATATATGTCAGCAATGTGGAGCTGAGAGGGTGGCTGGTTGCTTTCCATCCAGTGCTGGTGAATCTTGACAGCTTGTACAGTCATATGTAAACAAACAATTAAAATGCCCTCATTGATCCATTGAAAGAAATGCAGTGTAAGTTTTCTGAAGTTTAGTTTTTCTGAAATCTAAAACAAATTTCCTTACATTAATTCCTTTCCCAGATGTGCTTCTGTGCTCTCTCTTTTGTAGCAAGAGAGGCTAAAACTATAATTATGCAGCAGAGAATTCTTACTTGCCTGAAAGCCTGGGTTAATTCTTTTTACATCAAGGTTAATATAATTTTTGCCTCCCACCTAAGCATATACTTAGGAGTCACAGATCATAAGCAGCATTGTTTTAACTGTTTAACCAGTTGAACAATCAGGAAGGGAGAAAATGGAGAGTTACTTTGTGAATGTTGCCTAAAATTTGGCATGATTTGGCTTTCAGTTGACTGGAAGAAAATGAGATCAGGTGATGCTGTAAGATATGAGTAGTCTTCAGGGAAGATGGATTATTCCTTGTACCTGATAATACTTACCAGCTGAGAATTAAGAAGGCAAAGGAAAGCATGGCAAAAGACATACACATGCATGTACCACTTAAGCAGCTTGGGAACAGGGCTGTGCCCAGGTCACAGAGTGTAACTGTTACATCTCTTACAGATAGTTTTCTGAGACTTAAAAGGTTTTTTCTCAGGTATATATTGTAACTTCTCAAGATAAATGTCAGTAAAAGTACCTGTTTTGAAGTGACTTGGCCAAGGCCAGAACAAAACTCAGAATCTTAAAGTAGGTTTCGACTTGTATTATTTCAGTGGAACTTGCATTTAAGCAGTTCAACAACAAACAAAACAATACAAAACATTACAAACAAAAAAAGTGTATCAGGTGTGGGGGGAAGATGGAATTTGAAAACAGGAAACAAGGAAGTCAGTGGAAGGGATGCTAAGACCAGGGTAATGAGAGGTTTAAAAAACCAAGTCAGTATGTGGTTGGGATTTTTTGTTTCTGTGTGTTATTTCAAGGTGGAGATATGGCTATTTGGAAGCTGTGTGTAGAAATAACTGTATTTAAATTTTGTGGTGGGGACAGAAAGTTGAAATTTTGAGAGAAATGCAAAGAATGATAAGAATTTAAGATGATGGCTTGTATCTGAATTTATCGTGAAGAGAGAATAGAGGTGATAATATATGAGGCAATACATAAGTGTTGAGTCAAAGGCTGTGAAGGCAAAAAAGGCTGAAAACAAGAGATGGTTGCATCAAGATGAAAGTGGAGGAAACTTTTAACAAAATTATTTTTGTAGAATTAAACCAATGTGGTCTCTATAGGAACTACTTTTAACATGTTACAGAGAAGAAACAAATTTTTCTATGTGGTCTAAGTGGATGGATTTGATTTCTGGTTTTGCTACTGTGGCCAAGAACTGGGGGAACACATAAACCTCTCTTAGAATTTGAAAACTAAGATGTCTGGGAGAATTGTCCTTGCCAACCTGCAAAAATCCTCATTATGTCCCTGTGGCATGACCTGGAGAAGAGAGAGAGATAACTATGGAGCATTGGCACAACTCAGGAAGTGGGCAGGTTGCTGAGGATGTCAGTGGTGTTGGAAAGGGATCTCTGTTTCCTGTGATTGGGAAAGTAAACAAAAATCAAAGGTGATATAAAGCTATATTTGCTTACCATGACAAAGTGACCTCATCAAGGAATGGGGTCTATTGCAAAAATGCTTCTGTTACCCACTAATCTGGTTTTAGAGTGGCCAAGAAAATCTTCACAGAAACAAAGCTGTACTCACTATAAGAGAAATTAAAAGCTGTTTCATTTCATTTAAACTTTGAACAAATAATTTGGGTCTAATGTATTCATCTTAGTATAGAAAGCATTTTAATACTGGCCCAATGACCGATGCAATTAAGCTGGTTTTATCTCACAGTATTAAACTTACTTTGCTGAAGAAACTGAGGACTTCTGAAACACAGAACAGCTATGGTCATTATTCTGAAGGGCACTGTCTTCTTGTAGCTTCTAATTCACCAGAGAACATCAGTTAAACATCAGAGATTTTCTGGTGCTTGGATACATTCAACATAATAATTTTCTTAAAACAGCACTCCCCTAAACAGTGTGTGTCATCAGCACAAGGGGGCCATATTCTTGGCCTTTAGTATTCTTGCTCCTGGAGCAAATTGAGCAATTGACCACACACTGAATTTAAACTATTTTTGAATAACTGTGTATCCTAAACTTGTTGGCTAAATATGGATATAGAGATTACACACATGGAGAGCATGAGGTTATATGTGTATTATGACTACTTAGTGCTACCTAAGTTTCTTCTGTTGGAACTTGATTTGTTTGCAAATGCAAGGTGTTAACTTGTGCGCACCTGGAAAGTAGACCTGCCTTGAAAATACAGTCTTTAGAAGACTCAAAAAATTGTATAGCACCTGACATGGCTTGATATTTTTCTTTAAGTTCTTTAAAAAAGGTAGTTTTATATAGTTACAAAATTCACCAATATCTAGTGAAATTTCTTTCTGACTTGGGATATGCATATGGATTAGATAGTGGCAGACAATTCTGTGTGCCAGTTCTGCCTCATTCTTTGTGCATTGTAGCAGTTCATGTTACTTGCAGATTTAAGAGCCAGGGTAGATTGTGTTCAACAAAATTGCTGGGCCTTCGTTTCTCCCATCTCTTTGCTATCCTTAAGTTTTAGGTAGATTGACTCCTCATTCATGAAGCAGTAAGGTAATTTTCAGCACAACACACGCATCTTATTGACAATTTGCAATATGCTAATTTAGAGTGGAACCTTTTTCCTGACTTCCATTTTCAAGGGCCATCTAGGTCTATTAAAGTGTGTTTGTATGAATGAAGCTACTTCATTAGCATAAAACATTCAGAATTATAATGTGGAAGGTCAAGAATACAAGGCTTTATTGATAGCATTTCAGGAATTATGGGTTTCATTTGGAAGGGGAGATAGAAGGGATGGAACTTTAAAAGGAGTCTTTATATGGCAAGTTTAAAGCTCCCAAAATATATGCATTAAATACAGGTCAGATTACTGTTTTCTGCCACAAGGAATGTTTCTCAAACAAACTACATAAATCAGGGTCATCGGTACTGGTGGTGTTAACAATTGGTTATTTACAGCTATAATTTTTCTACTTGCAAATGCACTTTCCTGATATTAGAGGCATAATCTGTTGTGATCTGAGAGATGTCCAAGAGATTAAAACACAGTCAAATAAAACCAAAACTGATATGGTATATGTCTGTAGAGCCTTACTTCAGACAGCCATGATGTAGTACAAGTTAAGCCTGGTACAAAGGTACTGCCATTATTTACTGGTTGGAAATTTTCTTGTATGGAAGAAAACCAGAAGCTCAAGAATCTGAGACACTTTTGGATGCAAGCAATACCTTCCAGTATTTCTCATGCAAAAGACCCAAAACCCAACCAAACAAAAAGCCAAACAAACCACAAAAACCCCTTGAGACAGCATCAACAGCAAACCTAAATGTTAAGTATTTCTGTAGCTTGCCACTATTGAAAAACCACATAGTGGTGATATGGAAGAGTCTTGGTGCTTCTGCTCAAAGCTATTCTTACACCCTCAGACTTTAACTAGATTTTTATATTGTTTATGAGGTGGAACTCATCACTTGATGGGTTTTGAGGAAAGCTTTGTTTTGGGTGAAGAACATCAGAAACCCTTCAGAAGTGCTTTTTGTGATATGAGAATATGAGGTTTTGGCTTTCTGCTGTCATTGTACTCCACTGATTTGACTTTTGTGTCCAGAGAAAATATGTTAATAACTCTGCTGAGTTTTACCGGGAGGAGAAACTGTGGTCAGGTTACAGGATGGACACAAAGCCACCAGGTGGCAGAGGAGACTGAACTATCCAGCAGCTCAGCCAGTGGCAGTGCCTGGGTTTGTGCTCCTGGCTGGGAAAGAGACCAGATGTAAGGCACCTGAGCTCCTCGCTGGTATCTTCTATTGGGTTTTTCAGGAACTGGAAAAGCAGAGAGAAGGGAAGAGTCCAGCAGATCTAGTAACGGACCGAAGTATTCTGCTGGTCAGCTTAAATTGCTACACAAGTATGGTATTGAGAAGGCAGTGCATGATCTAATGCACAGTTATAGCATTTACTTGGAATAACATCTGTGTCCAAAAGCAGCATGTGCTTTCAATTTTTGTCCTTTTCTTCCTCTTTGCTTCTTATCCTAAATTTAAACTATTCACTTTCAAAAAGGTGAAATGAAAAAAAGAGATGCAGTTATTTTCTCTTCTCTGATGTACTGAAAACAGAAGTACTGATATTTTTTTCTATAAAGTACTAGACTATTCCCATCTTCCTGTTGTGTGTGAGGGAGCCTCATACTCTAAACTCTGCTGCCTCTCCCCTCACTGTCTCTGGCAAGGTAATATTTACACTTCAGGATTACAGATTTAAAAGAAAGTGGGGAAAAAAAATTTCCAAGTTCCAGCAGGGTTTCCTCTGGTGGAACAGTTCTGCATTCACTTCATGCTTAGTTTGCTAGATTGGTTTTAATTACTTCTTTTGTTTGATTTATAGTGAGAGATATTTGTTCTGCACCTCATTACTTGAGGTCTTCTGCATATGTCTAGAGCCCGCAAATTATCAATGCCCACCCTGAAGCCTGGAGCTGAATGAGATACCTAGGTGACCTGGGTGAGGGACACAGTAGAGGAGCAGTGTTGTCCATTCTGCTCTCACTCTGTGCCTTGGGGTGGGCTGGAGCACCTGACATATAACTTGAGAGACATTGAAGGTGCCCCATTAACTTACAGTGAACACATTCAGCATTTTCTCTGTGAACATTTAGCTGTTAATATGAAAAAAACCCCATAGCATTGGCTGGTAAGCAAGGAGCAGACAGCTTGTTAATATTCATTAGCAAAGTCCAGTTATTCTTGCCTTAGCATCAATGAATAATCTAGTTTCTCACTCCATTGAAAGTGTTAATTAGCTAAAACTGAGGTATGGGCACTATGTGACTGGTTAACAACAGTTGCCTGGAGACCTGAGGCTTTGCAAGTTTAGCAGGAATAATAACATATATTATATGTCAAATATAATTATACATTTCTATAAATTATTATAATATAATAATGCATAATATATTATAATAATACTATTATAATTGTATTATAATATATTATAATAGGAATAATATATAGTATAGGAATAATATATAGTTTAGCGGGAATAATAATATATATTATATGCCAAATATAATAATACATTTATAAAAATTATTATATTTATATTTATATTTATATTTATATTTATATTTATATTTATATTTATATTTATATTTATAGTTGTAGTTATATTTTAGTTTTATATTTATATTATTATATAATAATATATTTATTATCAATAACACCTGCCAAATAGAATAATAAGACCACATAGATTCCTAGATGATAGCCTAGAGAAATCAAATAGCATGGGAAACACAGGCAGCACAATTCACTGAAAGAAGATGGTGCTAGAAAATAATTGTTTGCTTTGCATTTTGAAGCTATTTCTGGTGTAAACTACTTTTCAAAAGCAAGCAAGGGGCAGTGACAGAGAGCCAATGTTTTCCTTTGCAGGTAGAGCCTGGGACATGCATCTGTTCCTTATGTTCTGGAAATGGAATTTATGGATGAACTGTTCTCTAACTCATAAAAAGCAGGAAAATCATTCATCTAGGGCCTGATGCCCTGATTCCCATGTGATTCTTTTCATCTTTAGAGTAAAGGTTATCTGATAGGTGCTAACCCTTCTTCTCTCCAAGCTGCAAATTAAAGTAATTAGCAAAGAAAGCCAGTGTAGATTTTCCATTGAAGCTGCAAAAATACAAACAGACACAGAGCATCAAGGCACTTTTTCTTTCTTGTTTAAACATTATAAATGTCATTGATAATTTCTCGGAATTAATCTTGCGAGATTAATTGCAAGAGCAGAAATGGTGTGAAAAGGGTAGGCTGTGAAAAAAAAAAACCAGGGTGAATATTAATGCAAGTACTCTGGTTGTCAGCGATTCAAGCAAACAAGACACTTAGAGGTTGGTTGGCTGAAGAATATTTCTATAATAGAGAGAAATGAAGTGTGTCATGTAGTAAATGCAATCTGAAGAGCCATTTCCTGGCAACAATTTTTGTTTGTGTCATAGCCCACCATTAAAGAAAGCATGGCTGTATGTTCCTGTGGTTTTGTGCTGAGACTTTCCATTCTTTGCTGTGAGCTACAGCAATGTGGGACATCCTGTGGGGAAATGAAACTTTCTAGGAAGTGTAGATGCTAAAGAAGGCAAAGGGTTGCTTCTTTGCATATGCAGTTTGGCTTGAAATAGCAGCCCAGAAAGCAAATTGTGAAAGTTCCTCAGTCATGATTTAAGTTCAAATTTGTTTTGGAGAACAAATAGGTGACTGATTTTTTTCCATTAGGAGTTTAGAGGTACCTCCTTGGCTTTTAGTGTTTGACCAAAACCTGACAGGTTGTTCAAAGAGACAGGTTGTTTGTTTCACAGCAATTTTTTTTGCTTACTTTACTGCATTATGGGCATACCTACCACTGCCTTTCATTTTCTGTAATTTTTAACTTATTGTCTTTTGGTGTCTCTTGTTCTTGGTTGGATTTAAAAGTTCTGCTGCTCAGTCATGCTGACCTCCTGCATTGTGCTACAAGGAGCAGATGCTGCAAAACTAGGAGATGGGTACGTGCTCAAGTGCCTTAAATTAGTTAGGGCTGCATTCTCTCCATGTGGGTTGGAGCAGTTCTGTAGGAAACAGTCTAAGGGAACAGTGTGTTCCAACCCCCTGTACTCTTACATCCCTCTTTTGAATCTTCCTATGTGGTGCTATAGGGACAAGTCTGTCTACGAAGGCTCATGACAGGTTCATGCATGGCTCACAAGCCAGTGTAAATGGCAAGGTTCACAAATGTAAATCAATCATCACCAGATCTAAAAATAAGGTTTCATTCAAGATAGTGCTTTTTACCATTTCCCTCAGAGCCAACAGTGCTAATTAAGCTTTGAAAAACTGAGCATGGAAGGAACAGAATACTGGTGCTTTCTCCATGAATAAAACATGGTTCTATGCAACAACTGTTTTTATGCCTAAACTGGAGTTGAACTTGTTTTTACAAATCATACTATTCCAAATGTAGCAAGCACTGACATTTGGGCACAATTTCTCTATAACCACATAAATAATTTAATTAGTAGTCCAGATTTTTCCCATTTTCTATTGGCATTAAAGGCAGCTATGAAACAAAACTATATTTCCTATTATATTTGTACTTGATGTTAAATGAGTCATGAAGTGAGGCAGTGGATAAAGAAGTATGAGAGAGAAGGAGGGAAAACTAGTGTCATCCTTATCTTCATTGAATGAGTCATAAACCTCTCCCCCGCCATGAAACCAACTCCAGTTCTACAGCCGGAAACTTTCATTGGAATTAAAGATGTAAAAAACAATCCTACCCCACCGAGTTACAGTCCAAATATTGCTGTGGTTGTAATTATCTCAAAATCATCCATATCTGAGTTGCAGCATAAACAATCTGTGCTCCAGCAATAGTTTTTCACACTTATCTCCACTGATGAAATATGCAGGATTTTGAATCTACCTGACTTCTTGTTTAAGGGTGTTTTGTTGTGATTTTTGGTTAGAGTTATTACTATTTGATGGCAGATACTGTTGCTATTATAAGAAAAGCAAATGCCAAAATGCTCCTCAAATGAAGTGTCTGATCTTCCCTTCTTAAGTATTGCTTCAGAAACAGGCTACGTTCTTTTTTCTGTAATTCTTATTGGCTTATTGGCAAAGGTTGCAGTGTTCCAGAGGCCAAGACACATCAAGGACAATAAATTTGTGGAGGCTAAGAGTTGGAATGATAAGCCTGGCCATGAGGAAAAAGAAGTAACATTATTTAAGATTGTTACAGGTCATTCTCACAGTTTGGTGAGGGCAAAAGAAACAATAATCAGGAAAGTTTTTTCTTAAATGCTCAGGATGCTAATTTCTCTTGAAAGGGAAGTTCCCTTTTTAAATTTTGCTTCAGGGGTCTCAGTGGCATCTGATCTCGCAGGAAGATTTTTCAGCTCAGCCTCTGATCCCATTGCTCATTCTGCCACCAGTTCTCCTGAGACTGTTTTCCTCAACTCATATTCCTCTCTTCCTCTTTCCTGCATATCTGCTGAATACCGGTGTATTGAACTAGGCAGCAAGAACGGCTCTGCTTTGGGGTGTTGCTGCAGCTGTGGAAGTGGAATGACATTCCTGTCACTTGGTCCCAGCTCACCCTTAGTTACAGAGAGAAATGCAAGAAGAAATCTGATCTTGTGTTCCTGGCTTTTAGCCTAGGAAAAGTGATGCCCATGCTTGGATTTCATAAAGGAAAACTGCACTATTCCACTTGCACTGCCAGCTCTGAGATACATGCTCCCTTTTCTTCCTCATTGTATGGTACAGCTATTATTAAAGAGATGCAAGGTCATTCTTCAAAAAAAACTTTCTTACTAGATGGAGTGTTGACAGCAGTGTGGTCCTGTTAAGGGATACATATTTCATGACATACACAGATGCTCTCTGAAACTCTCATGTAGATCCAGATCCTCTCCCTGGCCAAGATTTTTCTTGTGACCTAACAGCTTAATTTAGATGCTAAAACACGCATCCTAATTTTTAGAAATCTAATTTCCCTTGGGCATAGTTTGAAGCCATTGCCTGTTTAGATGGTAAATAGACCCATGAATGAAGTACTAATGCTCATTTTGAAAAAAAACCTGACTTTTCCTGGATCAGAGTGTATTTGGGTGGGAGAGTTTGGAAAGGAAGTAAAAGTGTGAGATGTAGCTCTTATTTTATAAATTTCATCTTACAAGACAGATTTTCTTCATACTTACAAAGCCTATTGATTGATATGGCAGATAAATGTAGTCTGCATATATATGTATGAGTAATATCAGTAACCCATTAACTGCTGCTGCCACAGTCAGAACTGGGTTGGTCATGGCTTTGTGCAGTCAAGGTGGAATTTGGGGGATGTGATAGCAGAATGACACATTAATGTGAAATAGAGGTGCAAATGTAGTTTGGATTATGAAAGTAAGGTGGTTCCAGAATACACTGGCACTTCCATTTTGCTTGAACATTTGTCTGTATGTCACTTATATTTGTATGGTGTCACATGAGAAAGGAAATATAGAAATGTATTACAAGTCTTTGCAAGGAGCAGGAAGTGATGGCAAAGAACCAGGAAAGAAAAAGCCATTCAGAATTGTTTGCTAATGATTTTTGTAAGAAATGCATTTCTATAGGAGAAACACTGCAAGAAGTACAAAAATTAAATCTGTTAGTGACAAAGTTAAACGGAAAAGATATCATTGCAGAAAAGCATGGAAAAGTCATGGAATGGGCCCTTGGATTGCTCTAAAGCCTTGAATCTCTGCTTAGTCCAGGACCAACAACTTGGCAATATATTGTAGAAGCTCCTCCTTGGGGCAAATATTGTAATTTTTTCAAAACTGGCCATAGCTAAAGAAGAGCAAAATCAATTTTAATGAAAAAGAGATAAAGCTGGTCCTCTACTAAACACAAATAGTGAACAGTTCAAGTCATGAGAATGGAGGACATTGGAGACCACAAGCAAGTTCCATATGGGCTCTGAGTGGCTTGCTTTTAAAAATCCCTGACCTAAAGTGCAGCAAATTAGTAAAATCCATAGAGGGATAAAATGTAAATATTTTACAGGTTGAGGGAGGAAACTTGCAATTGTATATTGGCACAAACTTTTAAAGGGGTGATGGACAGTGTGTTTCAAACAGTCACTAACAGTGGCAGGTGGGACAACTTAAACTCTTGGTTTTTTCCTCCTAAGAACATTTTCACTGAAATATATTGCTCTAAGTGCCTGGGTGTATTTGTGGCTTACAGGTATAGTGGACTCTGTCTGGATATTTAAAGTTTGAATTTTTTGAGAGGGTCAGCTCACTTTTGTTTTCAGCATGGCCAAAGAGTAATGATGTAAATGATCTTTCTAAGTATTCTTTTGGTAGAATATTTTAAATAGCACAAAATATTGCATGGCTTAGTATGCAACAATGAAAAGCTTTTCAAAAATCTGCTCATTTTTAAAGCTGATGTTTCTAAAACCAGCAAAGTTTCAGCTTTGGCACATGTGGAGGTTATGCAAAATCAGAATATAAAACATTTAAAGATTTCCAGGTATATCTTTGCAAGCTGATGAGCAACAATTCACTTAGAGGTGATGGTTTTCCATCAGAAAGCAATAGAGCAGAAATACAGAATGGGTAAATGTTTGCAGGAAGACAGGAGGAAAGTAAACATGTTTGTGATGACTGCTTATCATGAGCTGGCTGATGAGGGCAGCCAGCAGATGTCATAGAATATATTGTTTTTGTTCTTTCTGCAGTACATTTAGGTATCTTAGCTAAGTGCATTAAAGCCTTAACTCAGATACAGTAACTCTGCCTTGCATCACTTCATGCTGGAAAAACAGACCTTTTCCAGTGAACTAGAATGAACAGATGCAGTTTCAAATAGCTAGCAGATGTTAGAAACAAGTGAGCAGGAATCTGTTTGAGGGGCCTGTCTGGGGGAGGCAGGTCTCCCAGGAATTAGGAGAAAGGGAAGGAACTGAGGAGGATTTTTCTGAAGAAATGAAAAACAGTGCCATACTGACTTTTTTTTAGCTTAGGTGAACAAGGTCCTAATGAATTCCAGAAATCTCTTCACTTACACCTCCCTTTGGGGTTTTTTTGGTTTATGTTTTTTGCTTGTTTTTTTGCAGCCCAGGTGAGACTGCTAGCTTGGATATGGATATGTATTTAGGGCATTAGAATGGTCAGTAATAAGACTCCAGAAGTTATCTAATATCTAAGAACAATGTAGGTTTTCTATTACCTCTTTGCAGAAATAGAATGAGAGATTAATGGAAAAAAGGGCCATGTGAAAAAGACAGCAGAACAAAAAATGGAATTAGTATAACTTTTTTTTTTTGCAGCTCTAGAAGAGCTGGTTCTTCCCACCCAGCAGTGTCACAGAAGTTTTCAGCAATCTCTAGATTGCTGCTGTATAAAAACCTGAAAATTACTGTTGTGTGCAAGGTGCTTGCATGATGCAGATTACCTGGTTCATTATTTTTTATAAGGTATTACACATGGACCATTAAGAAACTCTCTACTTTATAGAAATCTATTTTCAGTCTGCTTGTGAGACCATGCTGTATTGCTGTTTCACTCTGTTTCTTTGAGAAAATACATTACAAAGAATGTTATTATTCTTGAAGGAAAAGAAAAGCCCAAAATCATAGACCAGCAACATTTATTAGGCAAATTTGACTGTTAAGGTGGGAGTACGGAATGGACTTTAAAGAAAGTATTTTGCTTTTGTCATTACACACTGATGGAAAAAGGCATAGTCATTCACCATGGGAGCTAAGGCTCCTGAAAGGTGAAGGTGGTAAAACATGGGAGTTTTAACTCCTCACTGATTACAACAGGAATCACAGAACAGGTGAGGCTGGAAGGCAGCTCAGGAGACCATTTAGCCCAACCCCCTCCCTCTAAGCAAGGTCATTTGAGTAAAGGTTTTCATGGCAGTGTCCAGTTGGGTATTGTCTCTCTCCAAGGATGTATATTCCACAGCTCCACTGGGCAACCTGTTCTAGACTTCTGTCAGCCATGAACCTTTTTTTTACCATTTCCTGTTTAATACAGAATTTACTGGACTTCAGTTTATGGTTGTCTTGTCCATTCACTGGGCAACTCTGATAAGTGTCTGGCTCCTTCCTTACTGACTGCACTCTGTCCTGCCATGCTTTGATATCCTCACTGATACCCCTAAGCCTCCTTTTCTCTAGCTTTTCCTATTCTCTCCTTACATGTCTGGTGCTCCAAGCCCTACTCATTTATAGCTATCTACTGGCCTCACTCCAGGATATCTGTGTCTCTCAGAACTAGACCTACCAATGAAGATGTGAGTGAGCACTCTTCTAAATGGCATTGAGTAGAGGTTGGCCATTGTAAACAGAGAGGGAAAGAGAGACTAAGGATCAATATGATGCTTGCCATCAGTTAAAACACAGTCAGCAGAAACAGAGTAGAAAACTATCTCATGGCAGCCTTACTTTATTTTTGAAATAAAAATGCTAAGTCTGTGTGGCGTTAGTACCAATCAATTTATAATAAGCACCTGTCCTGGGTTGACTATATGATGCTTTTATCCCCAGTCGTCTTGTTCTGTTGATGCTGAATAGTAAGCTTTGCACCTTTAAGATTTGTTCCAGAGAGTGAAGGGGGAAGAGAAGAAGCATGCAGTTTGTTTTCAGACACTGCTCTCACTCCTCCATACTCCTTCTCCTGTGTTGTCTGCAGGTGAACAAACAGCGGGACAAAGCTCTCCTTTATTTTAGTTAGTTTTAGCTATCTGAAGCAAAGAAGTTCTCTAGACTGTGATTTTTTTTCCTTTTCTTTAGACCTGTTTAAACCTGCTCCAGACTAAACATCCAGAAGAGCATCAGCAACTCACACCTGTAGCCCACTGGGCCCGAGCCTGGGCCGTGGCATTCCCAACACTGGAAAAACTGACAAAAGTCTGAGTGAGCTGAGCTGCAACTCGGGGAGGGGACTTTCTGAGTTTGTCATCTCTCTTGGAGCAGCAAGAGGTGTTATTGTTTAATATCGTTTAGGTTTTATTGTTTAATAACTAGGTTTTTTCTACTTTTCTCCAAAAAAAGTATTTTTCTCCTGAACCAGTTGAGAAGAAGGGCCAATTGAATCTGCTTTCCTAGAGGAGCCCCTTTAAGACTTCTCTCCAAAATTTGTCCTGAACCAGGACAAATACATCTAGTGGCGCCCAACGTGTGGCCCGAGAAAGTGGAAAAAACCTTTATTGATTGCGTGTTGGTTGTGCTCACTCTGTAATGGGTTAAAGCAGTCAGTAGCTATATTGCTTGAATTTGTAATGTCTCTTGGGGTGGAAGCCTTCATGTCATTCTGGTCTCTAGACCTTTTTCAGGTCTCAATACCTTTCTGGTCACTAGGATTATTGGCCCCAACACATAATTTTTACAGTAGAGGGGCACGGATTGGAATAGCTATTGTGCTGGGCTTGGTGATAATAATTTATAGGGTGTTTACAAAGATACTGGAGTCTGTTTATGATATATGTGGTTTATGGTTTCTTCATCCTACCCCTCATCACAGTTCCAGTAGTATGTTTTAGGAATTTATTAGTAATTGCACCCAGTTTGTTAGAGGAGGAGCAGGAAATGAGCCTTTCCTTTCCTTTCCTTTCCTTTCCTTTCCTTTCCTTTCCTTTCCTTTCCTTTCCTTTCCTTTCCTTTCCTTTCCTTTCCTTTCCTTTCCTTTCCTTTCCTTTCCTTTCCTTTCCTTTCCTTTCCTTTCCTTTCCTTTCCTTTCCTTTCCTTTCCTTCCCTTTCCTTCCCTTTCCTTTCCTTTCCTTCCCAGAACTTCCCGGAACTTCCCTTCCTGGAACTTCCCGGAACTTCCTGGAACTTCCCTTCCGGGAACTTCCTGGAACTTCCCTTCCCTTCTTCTCCTTTGAATCTGTCATGTCACTTTTTGAGAATGTTCCGTTTCCCCTGAATGTTAAAGAGACCATCTTTCTGGTATTTAATCTGGTAAGCTTCCTCTATATGGTCTGCAGCTTCTCTAGAATGAGGGCTGAGATGTCTAGAGAAGCTGATGAGACCCCTAACCCAGAAGCAGACTCAGGCATGGAAAATCCTGAGTAGTGTGGAGAATGGGAAAATATAGGCCAAACCCTGAAAGAATTTTCTGATCCTGTAAACTGGGATTTTCCACGTAAACAAATTCAGAACCCAGCTAAGATGAGGAAATACTTGAAAGAGAAGTGCCATGATGACTCTAAAGAGAAAAGGCTCATTGCAATAAACTGGGACCTGGCCTATGCTTATCGCACACTATTAGATACAGTAGGGCAGCAGATAGAGGCGGGGGGCAGGGAGATAAAGCAGCAGCTACCACAGCCACTCAGGCTGCAGCCAACATCCCACCTACTCAAGCTGTAGCTAAACCAGACAGTGAGCCTAAGCCACTAGCAGTTGCCACAGGAAAAAAGCACACAAGCAAAACAAATCGACCAGTGACGGACGATGATGATCCAGGGGAAGGACCCTCAACACCAATTACTGATACAAAAGCCAAAGTTAATGCAACTGACGCAACATCAGAAGCCACTACTGAGTCCTATTCCCTGAAGGATCTTCGTCGCCTAAGAAAGGATTACACTCGAAGACCTGATGAATCCATAATTAGTTGGTTCGTTCGTCTTTGGGGTGCTGCAGGCGAAGCTACAGTTTTAGATGGTAGTGAAGAGAAGCATTTAGGATTCCTGTCACATGATCCTGTCATTGACCAAAAAATGATGAAAGAAGCTAACCCTCACAGCCTCTGGGCACGGGTCCTGGGAAGTGTAGCACAAAGATACCTGTATGCAAACAATCTCTATATGCAGCAAACCCAGCAGAAAACCATAAAACAAGGGATTCAATGCTTAAAGGAAATGGCAGTGGCAGAGATTGTCTTCTCAGATAATGTAAACACTGTAAATCAGACTTAGTACCATGTACATCTGTGATGGGAAAACTTGTACGATTTAGGCCACAAAAATATGCTTCTGCTTCAGCAATAATGAAGTGGGATGACAATACTAAGAAGACTGTGCTTAATATAGCAAAAAAGCTCCAAGCATATGCAGATGTTGTACATAGCCCAACACATGCCAGAATTGCAGTGGTAAAAACACATCTGCAGAAATTAGAAGACAAGATAAAAGACAATCACAAAAAACTAAAAAAGGAGATTAAAGAAAGCTTTCTCCAAATCTCAGCAGTACAAATCAGAAGTTCTGGTACCCAATGCAAACGTTCCCCATACGGGGAGAGAAGGTACACCCCACAAGCTGAGCTGTGGTTCTTCTTGCGCAATTGCAAAAAAACCATAATAAGATGAAAAATCTACTGCAGCTCTGGCACGAGTGCATGAACTGAAGACTCAGTGAAGAAGTTCCAAAAGGGAAGCAGCTCCAGTAGCCCGTAACCAAACTGCCATATGATGATGATGACGATATTTTCAATCGCCTTGAAGGAACCTCCAAGATATATGCCCAAAGAAAGAAAGATAACCAGGCTTAGAGGGGCCCTTCGTCTGGCCAGGTAGAAGCTAGAGAAAACTGTGTTTTTTAGACTGTGTAGATTCATTGGCCTCGCACATCTGAACGACAAGAATATAAAGCTTTAGTTGACACTAGTGCGCAGTGCACATTAATCCCATCAAGACATATAAAAGCAAAATCTGTTTCTATTGCTGGTGTGACAGGGAGATCACGAAATTTTACTTTGGTGAAAGCTGAGGTTGAACCTGACTAGAAAAAAGTAGAAGAAATACTCTATTGTGACTGGTCCAGAAGCTCCATGTATTTTAAGCATAGGCTTCCTCCAAAGTATGTATTTCAAAAACCCAAAGAGACTCAAATAAACATTTAGAATAGCTGCTGTAAAAACAGAAAGCATCAAGGAATTAAACACCTTGCCTAGACTATCAAAAACCCCTCTACAATAGGACTCCTGAAAGTAAAAAAGCAATGAGTACCGATTGGCACCTTGACAGTGCACCACCAACAGTATTGAACAAATCAAAATGCCATGATCCCCATCCATAAAATAATCCATGAGCTAGAAAACCAAAGAGTAGTCACCAAAACCCACTCACCCTTCAACAGTCCTATTTGGCCTGTGCGTAAATCTAAAAGAGAATAAAGATTGACTATAAACTACCGTGCATTAAATAAAGTGACTCCACTGCTAAGCGCTGCTATGCCAGACATGCCGGAACTCCAGTATGAGCTAGAGTCCAAAACAACAAAGTGGTATGCCACTATTGACATTGCTAATGCATTTTTCCCCATTCCTCTGGCAGCAAAATGCAAGCCTCAGTTTGCCTTCACCTGGACAGGCGTGCAGTACACCTAAAACCGACTGCACCAAAAGTAGAAGCACAGTCCTACCTGTCACAGACACTTTTAATTAAAAAGCCTTTCCTTAGGATTTTTTCTCCTGAGAAGCTGAGAGGCCTCAGGAACAAAATGTAAACAATGATTATCTGCTGCTGTGGAATGCAACAGGTGGATCTGTGATTGGTCTCATGTGGTTGTTTCTAATTAATGGCCAATCACAGTCAGCTGGCTTGGACTCTCTGTCTGAGACACAAGCTTTTGTTATTATTCGATTCTTTTTCTATTCTTAGCTAGCCTTCTGATGAAATCCTTTCTTCTATTCTTTTAGTATAGTTTTAATATAATATATATCATAAAATAATAAATCAAGCCTTCTGAAACATGGAGTCAACATTCTCGTCTCTTCCCTCATGCTAAGACCTCTGTGAACACTGTCACAGCTACCATCTGCCATGAACTGATCCAGAGTGCACTAGAAAAAAGTGAAGCTCCAAAACATATACAATTTATTAATGACATCATTGTGTAGAGAAAGACAGCAGCAGAGGTGTTTGAAAAAGAAGAGAAAATCATCCAAATTCTCCTAAAAGCCAGCTTCACCATCAAGAAGAGCAAAGTCAAAGAACCTGCTCAAGAAATCCAGTTTCTAAAAGTGAAGTAACATGATGAACAGCTTCAAATTCCCACCAATGTCATCAAAGAAATCACAGCAATATCTCCACCATCCAACAAAAAAACCCCACAAAGCATTCCTAAGTGCCATAAGTTTTTAGAAAATGCATATTCCTTAGTACAGTCAAATTGTAAGCCCTCTCTACTCAGTCACCCATAAAAAAACTCACTTTCCACTGGGACCCTGAGCAGCAACAAGCCTTTGCCCAAATTAAGCAAGAAATTGCTCATGCAGTAGCCCTTAACCCAGTCAGGACAGGACCAGATGTGAAGAACGTGCTCTAATCTGCAGCCAAAAACCATAGTTTATCCTGAAGCCTTTGACAAAAGATGCACGGGAAGACTCAAGGCCAACCACTAAGATTTTAGAGCCGAAGCTACAAGAAGTCTGAAGCCAACCATACTCCAACAAAAAAAGAAATTTTAGCAACCTATAAAAAAGTCTCAAGCCACCTCAGAAATAATAAGCACTAAAGCACAACTCCTCCTGGCACCCCAACTACCCGTACTAAAGTAAATGCTCAAAGCAAACATTCCCTCTACACACCATGCCACCAATGCTACATGGAGAAAATAGATTGCTCTCATCACACAGCATGCCCATAGTATAAAACTAAATTTCCCTGGGATTCTAGAAATAACTACAAACTAGCTGAAAAGTGAAAACTTTAGTCTCGCTAATGAAGAAGAACAATAAGTGACATGTGCTGAAAAAATGTGACCATATAACCAACTGCCAGCGAAAGAAACACAATATGCTCTTTTTACTAATAGTTCTTGCCACATTGTGAGAATGAAATGAGAGTAGAAAGCAGCCATATAGAGCCCCACATGACAAATCGCAAAAGCCACTAAAAGAAAAAGTAAATCAAACCAGCTTACTAAACTCAAAACTGTTCTAACTGGCTCTAGGCATTGCTAAAAAAAAAGTCACCAAAACTCTACACTAATTCATAAATGATAGCCAATGCTCTGTGAAGATAGCTAGAAAAGTAGAAAGAAGCTAATTAGCAGCATAAAAGAAAACCAATTTAAGCTGCTGATGAGTGAAAAAACATCTCTACTGAGATAGGGAGGCTACCTGTAAAAATCTGCCATGTAAATGCCTATATCCCCAATAGTAAAGCCAATAAAGAGGACCAAAACAATGAGCAGGTAGACCAGGCTGCAAAAATAGAAGTGTCAAAAATAGACTTAAATTAACAACATGAAGAAAAGTTATTCCTAGCTCAATACGCCCATAATACCTCAAGTCATCAGAGCAGAGATGCCACATATAAGTAAACACAAGACCAAAGAGTAGATTTAACCATAGACAATATTTCTCAAGTTATGCACAACTCTAAAACATATGCAGCCATCAAGCAAGCCAAGTTAGTGAAGCCTCTATAGTATGGTGAGCAATAATCCAAGTCCAAGTATAAAGAGGCCTAGCAAATTAACTACATCACACCAACCCAGACACGCCAAGACAAGCGCTACGGTGCTGACCATAATAAAAGCCACCACTAAAAATAGTTAAAAATAACTATTTTAACTAAATAACAATAACTATTTAGACTATTTTTAACTAAAAATAGTTAAAAATCTACCCTGTGCCTCATGCTACAGCCCATAACACCATCCTAGACCTTGAAAAGCAAGTCCTGTGAAGACATGGTATCCCTAAAAAAATTCAGTCAAACAGCAAAACTCATTTCAAAAACAGCCTTATCAACACCTGGGCTAGAGAACATAGCATTAAGTGTACCATATCCTCTACCATGCACCAGCTGGAAACAAATTAGAGAGATACGACAGACTGTTAAAAATCACCTTGAAAACATTAGGTGAGGGATCTTTCAAAAGCTGAAAGCAACATCTGGCAAAAGCCACCTGGTTAGTTAACACCCAAAGCTCTACTAACCAAGTGAACCCTACCCAATCTGAGCCTTTGCATAAAGTAGATAGAGACAAAGTCCCAGTGGTACATGTCAAAAGCTTGTTAAATAAAACAATTTTGGGTTCAAACAAACTCGAGTACAAACAAACCCATTAGTGGCGTTATTTTGCTCAAAGACCAAGTTGCACATGGTAAATAATGCAAAAAAATAGAAGAACATGATGTGTACCTCAAAAAAATCTAATTGTTAAGTGAGAACTATATATAAATATTGCTGTTTGCTGAATGTTACTACCATTGTCTGTGTATAGCTATATATTAGATGTATAATGTACGTGTTTGTCGAGTTAGAATATATATTAGTTTTAGTAGTAAGCTGATGATATAAAGAGTAGTATGTCCTAGGTTAACTATATGATGCTTTTATCCCTAATCGCCTTGTTCTGTTTATGCTAAATAAGTTTTTCATCTTTAAGACTTGTTCCAGAGAGTAAAAGGAGAGAAGAAGCGAGCAGTTTGTTTTCAAACACTGCACTCACTCCTCCACATTCCTTCTCCTGGACTGTGCTGTCTGCAGATGAACAAACAGCGGGACAAAGCTTTCCTTTATTTTAGTTAGTTTTAGCTATCTGAAGCAAAGAAGTTCCCTAGACTGTAGTTTTTTTTTCCTTTTCTTAAGACCTGTTTAAACCTGCTCTAGACTAAACATCCAGAAAAACACTGACAAACTCACACCTGTAGCCCACTGAGCTGGGCCTGGGCTGCAGCATTTCCAACACTGGAAAAACTGACAAAAGACTGAGTGAGCTAAGGTGTAACCTGGAGAAAGAACTTTCTGAGTTTGTCATCTCTCTTGGAGCAGCAAAAAGTTTTATTGTTTAATATTGTTTAAGTTTTATTGTTTAATAACCAGGCTTTCTTCCACTTTTCTCCAAAAAAGTATTTTTCTCCTGAAGCAGTTGAAAAGAAGAGCCAATTAAATCTGCTTTCCTAGATGAGCCCCTTTAAGAGTTCTCTCCAAAATTTATCCTGAATCAAAACAAACACAGCACCCCAGCTCATTTCCATGAACCAGCCTCTGGGCTGACTGACAGACGCTGACTG
Organism: Agelaius tricolor; assembly: GCF_023055355.1. Taxonomy (NCBI): domain Eukaryota; kingdom Metazoa; phylum Chordata; class Aves; order Passeriformes; family Icteridae; genus Agelaius; species Agelaius tricolor. The sequence continues at coordinate 17,737,990 of NW_027269261.1, read as the reverse complement.
ACAGACGCTGACTGACATAGACAATGAGAGCTCTCCTAGGATGTAGGCATCTCATTGTTCAGAGTCTGGGAGCACAGAGATAGACCAATGATCTGTCTCGACCCAGGAGTTTTGAATGGGCTATAAAAGGTGCCGGAGACAATAAATGAGCCTGTTTGTCTGAAGAAACAGGCATGAGTCTGTCTTATGTTATTCCTCAAGCATAGGAACTCCACCTGACAAGCCTGGAGAGTACGCTGATTGTGTTAATACTGCCATTATTGAGCAGGTTGGGGAACTATTTTTGCAGCAGAACCAAAGATGAGCCTAGCTTCAGTAGTGGTGTTTCATTCACAGCAAAAAAAGACACTGTGTATCTTCTGAGTAATTGAAGTTACATTACAGGTCCTTACCACTGGCAAGAAAAAAATTATCTGCAAATATCTGTGGGAAGATGTATAAATGATCTGGCATTAAATTTATGTTGTGTCTAGCCCAGCTGCCCTGCTTTGACTTGTAGTTGTTGCTGATGTTAAGCTATTTAGCAGGGTTTTTCTGATCACTTTATTGTAGTTGATATTATGAATTCCTGATCCAAATTTATTTAATACTGGTTATTACAGTAGCTTGGTCCAATATGATCTGTGAAATCCACATGATTTTCATGAAATTGTGCATACTCTCTTCAAAGCACAGAGTAGTTTCCAGAGCAAAACTCAATACAATCAGACCTCTTCTAGGATTTATGCCTCTTGACCTGACTCATTGCTAGGAGACCAGGTCTTTCCAAGCTCTTATGATTGCGGAACTTAGCTCTGCCATACTTTTCTGCACCCTCCTGCTATCACTTGTTAACAGTAAAGAGAGGAGATGCTTTTCCTTCTATTTGAGGTATTGTCAACAGGCCTATGCAGCTTTCCAAGAGAAATTCTCTTCATTTGGAGCAGACCTCTACTTTGTTTCCCTACATCCAGTCTAGGCCATAAAACATCCATCCTGCAACAACTTAAGTAACACAGCATCTTTCCTGAATGGAGCTTTCCTATGGCATTTACCAATCAAGCACAAGATTGTTTTCTTCCAGGGCTCTTACTTACTGTAACTAAATTTGCAGACTGCATTGAAGTGGTATTTTGTAAAAAGGCAATACCTTTGTTGTCTGGGAGATGGCAGCAGTTCTATGCACTTATTTCTGCCATAACTCATTGTTTCTGGTACAAGTGACAAAACAAATGGTACCCATAATGGGCAAATCCTGCTCACACTGCCCAGGACGAGTCTTTTAAATGAAGTTCCAGTCAAGCATCTAACTCCAAAAGAGAGAAATTTTGAAAGCATCGTCTTTCTGATGGAATAAAAAATGTCATCCTAATCAAAGTGGAAATTGTCTGTTAATCCAAGTGGATGACTGTTGGCTGGCATACAGATAGTTTAAGTTTGTAACTTGATTGACAAATCTATGAGCAGGAACATGTAATTAAAAGTATTTTCAGGGCTCTGCACTGTTGTCTTGGCGATTCAAATTGATACTGTATTCCACATCAATCTGTGCCCAAAAATTGTTACTGTATCTCTAAAACCCTACACCTGGAGACCCCGTGTGTGTGTGTGTGTGTGTGTGTGTGTGTGTGTGTGGTGGTTGTGGTGGTGGTGGGGAGGGCAGTCTGGGTTTGGATGGTTTGCTATGTGTTGGCATGTTAGAGATAAGTAATGTGATGGTTGGCTCTCACAATTAAGAGATAAAAACTATGTGTATGTTAAGAGAAGTTTTATAGATATATAGTTATGTTATTGTGGTATGTTCTCCCCATAGTCCTCTTTCCTCTACCCCTTGTATTATTGTCATTGGACAGCCTTGGTAGTCGGGGCATTTGGGGGAAGGTCAGGCTTGTTACTAGGAGGCGTGGCATGGCAACATCTGACCTCCAATCATGTTATAAGAAAGTGATCTCCACCAATTGAAGGCAGAGAAGGAGCTGACTGACAAAATTTTGGGAGGGGCAAAGAATATAAAAGGCAGAGCATCCGTTTGGTGGATGAGCATATGGCGCTTTAGTCCCATGTTCCCAGTGCTGTAATTTTTCCTTATTCAGTCATTTGTTGTATTTTGTAAAGGTCTAATAAACCTTTCAAATTTTAAAAGTGACTGTTGTTTCTCACAGGCGTTTTTAAAAATTTCTCCGTCTCAGTCTTTGTTGCTTTTCTTGCCGTGGTATTTGCTTCACTGGCTGCTTGTTCTTTGTTCAGGCAAAGGCTTTCCTTTCTGTTTTGGTTTATTTCCTCAGCTTGGAGTAGCTATCTTTGAGCTGCCTTAAGGACAAATTCCACAGCTGCCTGCCTGAAGCTGGGGTTATTACACAGTCAACAGCAGAGTGGAGTGGCCCCCAGCCTCAGTCACAGTCGACTGCGCCAAGCTGGGGACAGAAACACCCAAGTTCCCCAGCCCAGCTGCTTTGCCTGCCATGGCCGCTGTGCTATGCCTTGCCATGGGGAGAAGGTCGATGCTGGATAAGCTGTTGGGCCTTTGTCTGCTGCTGGAACGGATCTGTGAGGCTCCTGCCTTCCCGAGAGGAATCTGGCACCATCTTACCCCTTTCTTCCTACAAGCCAGGGCCCATTGCTTCCAGGCCTCATACTGCAAACATTTGTTCCTGACACTTTGGTCTCTCATTGTCTCAGTGGGGTTGTGTGGGTTAGCAGTCAGATATCTTGCAGTTATTTTTTTTTTCACTTCCTTGCCTGGTGGTGTTCTGTTTCAGTACAAGCTGATTCGTACTGAACATTAATCTGGTTATAAATAAGAAACCCAGCCCAGTTCCATATACCAGCCTCTGGGCTAACTGACAGAGGTCTCAACATATAACAACTCACCTAAAATACGAGCATTTGACTGGTTCAGAGTCTGGGAGGTGTGGGGATTAGAGCAATGGCTGTCTAGAACCAAGAGCTTTGAATTGCCTGTAAATCAAGCCCCAAAAAATAAAACATGTTGTTTGGCTGATGATCAATGGAGGTCTGTTGTGTGTTAAGTCTCAGACGCACGAACATCACGTATCACTGTTCTATTCCTTAATAAAGTGTTGGTTTTTTACTTTTATTTATTAGTAATCATTCTTTATTGGTGAAAAGGGATTGTTGGAATCCTTAAAAGGACACAGATAATTCCAGAGTGTTCTCCTTTAAATTGTCTCATACCAAGACAACTCTGTGTTCAGCTAAGGCTTGTACCTGGCCTCTGTGCGAATTGATTACAACAAACTGTGGAAAGAGAGGATGATTTCATCTCTGATGGTATGTAGTAATACAGCAACCTTCCTCATAACACAGATTTGTCTTGTGTGAAACTGCCAAATTTTCTCATTGCAGACTTCTTGACTTTGACAGAACATTGTTAAGGGATTGTAAACAATTGAGAAAAATCCACAGAAAATCCAGGTGTTGTTTTTGTCTGATTTTAACCATGTTATTACAAGATGAATGTGCATTTTGTGCGTTTATGTGTGTAATTCAAGTCGCCAGATCCAGTTCTACCCCTGGGGAAAACCAAATACGCAAAGTACAATTTTCATTTTCCATATTATCTAGTATCTACTGGTGACTGTTGTTCATATGGAAAATGAATGAGAGTGCTGTCATCAAGGTCTTGCTTCAGTTATAACTTGTCTTTTCTCAACAACATACATGGAAGTGAGTGATGAAGTGTGTTTTTGAAGTGTGCAGATGCTGTGAAACTGGGGGAAAAAATTAATTTAGTTTATATAAGATTGTTTTGTCTACAGGAGATCTGACTAGTGCTAATCACTCCTTTTGTCTTTACAAAGCTTGCTATTTTCTTGCTTACAATTATTCAAATATGAAACTTTCCTGAAACCCTATGAAATGATCAGGCTTAAAAAAATTATCAAAATTAGGCCAAATAAATGTTCCTTTCTATTCATTTTTCATATGTGTATGCCATAGATGTTCATAGAAAAAATTCACATATCTAGCTATTCTTGTTCATGTCATTTAAAAATTATTATATATTTCTGATGGCAGGTTTGCTAATGGTAGGATATGGGGACAATGCTGGGAAAAGATCTATCAGCTGATGTTGGTGATAATTCACAGCTGTTTCCCTACTGTTGTGGTTTGAGAGGAAGTGAGTTTTTTGGGATGCTATGGTCAAACCAATAGGTGCTCAGATTTGAATATTGGCACCTGGTGTGGTCACTGAGGTCATGGATACGCCTCTGAGAACACGGGGGTTAAAAGCAGAGAACTCCCAGGAAAACTTCTCTTGGGTTCTGGCAGGGAAAGAGCTCCGACCTCCTGCCCTGCCCAGCTGCTGTGGCTGGGTGGGGGAGGTGAAGTAGGCCAGCCCCTGAGGATGGAAGGGTGGAGGAGCACTAAGAGCCATCGGGCAGCCACCCCCCCGCACCCCCCCCCGCCCCTCCTCCAAGGAGGGAGAGAGAGAGCGAGCTGGTGTCTGTGCCTGGGCCACCTGGAAATTTGATAGCAGGGCTGGTGAGGAGGAGAAAGGGGGTGTGGCGAGAAGGTGCCCAGCAGGGCAGCCGTGGGAGTTCTGGACAGGTAGAGACTGAGATTTTTAACCCTTTTCTTGGATGGTGGAAGCCTTACAAATGCTGATCATCCTCCTGAATGAAAAGAGAGATAGGGATGAATAGCAGGAAATGGGCAGTGTGATGAAAGTTTGTGCAAGTCAAAGATGTCCGAGAGAAGTTCAGAAGAATTCTAGGTGGCAGGAGATGATGGAGTGGCCTTTGGCTGGACTTTTCTTGTATAGCCACGGACAGAAGCATTTTTTTCCTGTGACACAGAGACTGCATCTAGGGGTAGGCAATGGCTCAGAGCCAAGGGAGTGCAGTGATGGTACCCCTCTGCCCCAGAGGTGAAATTTGGGGGGAACAGGTGTCCTGAAGGTGAGAAACTGTGCTCTTTTTGGAACTGGACTGTTGCAGTGTGTCACCATTTCCTGTCTCACCTATCCCAACCCCCTCAAGGATGCCAACCTTCCCCCTCCCCTTTTGCCCTCCTGCGGGGCACCTTCCAGCAAGGCGTTGTGTGATTGGCAGATGCCCCCCCAGGCCTGGGCTCATTGGTTTGTCCTAGTGTCCACATCCCCTGACCCTTCCCCTGCTCACATCTGGTTGGCCCTCACCTGTCCGTCCCCTCCCCCTGTCCCTGGGGCTTAAAAAGGACACGAGACCATGAGGTCGGCGTCTCTGCCGTGTCTCTGCCAGCTCTGTCTGGAGCTGATACCACATTCAGAGGTCTACCATGCTACAATAAACTCTGGATCTAAGCTACATGGCAGAACCCGCTCCTTTTCTCTTCACCGTTGCCTGAACCTTTTCCACCAAAGGTAAACTGAGTTCCTATTTTGCCTGGACTTGTTCTGAGCGCCCAGCTGCAGCACCTAGCCAGCCAAAGGCATCTCTGGGGTGAAAAACGCCACAGCTGCCGCCTTTGGTCCAGCAGTGAGGCCAGACGAAGCCAGGCAGGACACACCCCGAAACATTCGGGGCTTAATATTTAATATAGTGGCGCCCAACAGTGTGGCTGCACGGACCTGCCGCCCCAAAAGGAACCTCAGAACCTTGGAAAAGCGTTACAGCAGCTTTGCTTCCACTGGAAAGAGCTGTGGTTGCACGGCTCTCCAGAAGAGACTTTGGGACTGATCCCACAAAAAGCCTCGAGGAACGCATTGCGCCTTTGGAAAAACAGCTCCTTTCTGGTGAGCGAATTTTCCAGGGGAGAATAGGGGAGCCCCTCCTGCCCAAGAGGTCCTATTCAAGTGAAGAGACCAGCCTGCCTGACCTTGCCAGGAACTGCTTCGATTTCGGTGAGTATTTCTGCTCCTTCGGGGGGTAGTAGCTCAAAAACCCGTCTTTGCTGTGAGACGAGTTCCTTTTTAAAAACCCGTCTTTACCGTGAGACGAGTTTGCATTTTAGGCTGCGCAGCCCTGCGGTCATAAGGTTGTTCCCTCTGTAAAGCTTTAACTCTCCGGCGTGTTCTCGCCGCTTTTGGAATTGGCGCCAGCTCGGAGGAGCGGGACGGCCCTGCCTGCCCCTCCCCCCGGCTCGGCAGCGTGCTCTCTCTCGGTGCTTGGGGGGTGCTGCGTTCCCGGGGCGGGGGAGGCTTTGTCTCTGTCTCCATGCGGCGCGGGGCGGCCCCGGTTTCGGCTCGCCACGTGGCGCGGGGGGCGCTCTCTCTCTCTCTCTCGGCGCGGGCGGGGCTGCATTCCCGCCCGACTCCCTGCTGCTCCTGCCCGCGGCAATTTTAAAAGCAGTGTATACAGCTGCATTGTGAAAGCTTTCGTCTGTTATTGCCTTTTAACCATAGTTTTTTTTTTTCCTTTTTTGAAATCGGTAGCTGATTTTGGTTTTGTATTCGGTCGGCGGGAATTTGTTCTGTGCCATTTACGTCTAACATGGGCTCGAAATTAAGCACAGTACAAAAAGGAGTGTATTATCATATTATTGGAATTTTAGTTAATGCAAATGTAAAGTTCTCAAAAGGAAAATTGAAACAGTTTGTAAGGTGGCTTTTTCTGCACTTCCCACAAACTTCTCCTGAAGAAGTCCATAATCTTCAGTTTTGGGATAAAGTAGGGCATGAATTGATAACCTTGGGACAGTCTGGGAATACATCCTCAGCTAAATTTGTGTTCTGGAGCTTACAAATTCGGACTGCTTTACTCAAACAAAGGGAATTGGAGAAAAAGCCAAATGTTAAGCCATGTACCTCTGCTCTCCCTGTGTCCCCCCCTTCCAGCCCTGAACCTCTAACCCCAAAACTTGGTATTTTAAACAGAGCAAACCCTGCTCACATGCTGAGAAGTCGACTCCCAGTGCAAGTTAAAATGCCTGAGTCCCCTTGTCCACAAGGCCCTGGCCAGGTCTCGTGGAAATCTTCCCAAAACCCTGTTTCCCCCACTCTAAATCCCAGAGCACGTGTAAGCTTTTCGGAGAGCAGTGATCCCCAAAATGGCCCCCAGTGCCTAGGGGCTACCCAAGATGGAGGATGCCACGTGGCACCCTCCCAGACCTGGTCATCTTCTTCCCAAGATGCCCCTAAGTATCCCAAAATTCCTTCCCCATCCCCCTCTCCTCCTGGTCCTTGTGACACCTTCCCTCCCCTACCTGCTGTACCCTCAGCTCCGCCCCTCTACTCCTCCCAGGGGGTGTCTGCCGAGGTGACGTCACCAGTTATCTCCGCCCCTTGTTCCCACGGTATCCCCGCCCCCTGCCCTCCCCCTGTCTCCGCCCCCTGTTCCCATTGCATCCCCGCCCCCTCCCCGGGTTCCCTCGGTGGGGGCACGCCCACTGCATGTCCCCAAACCTGCTTCTGTGCTCCCGTTGCTTCCAATGCAAGGGATACAGGGCAGGAAGCTGCAGACCCAATACAGGGTCCCACTTTGTCATTTGCCCCTGTTTCGTATCAGCCTGCAGCCCAAGGGGGAGCTGCCCAAACTGCTAATTGGAACTCTTTTGGACGACAATTGATTAAAAGAAATCTGTAAATCCCACAAGGAGTATGGCCCACACAGTCCATACTTCCGTGGCCTTTTAAATTCCGAATTGAGCAGAAATGTAGTGGTCCTGCATGATTTAAAACAGCTTTTCTCATGCCTCATGACCTCTACAGAATTCAAATTATGGGAAGTAAAATGGAAACAACTGCTAAAAGAGGCTCTCCCAAGCTTGCATGCTGATCCAAACACAGCAGAAGATGCTAATGGCATGCCAATTACCATTGAGCATCTCACTGGTGAAGGGCAGTGGTCTGCAGCCACGATCCAAGCAAATGTAATACCCGTAGAAGCACTGGAGAAGGTAAAAGAAGCTGCTGAAAAAGCATTCTTTTCCCTCCAACCTGAGGGGCCTTTTGAGCCCTACAGTAAGATCAAGCAGTTGCCATCCGAGTCTTTTCTGAAATTTGTAGAAAGGTTGACTAGAGCCATTGAAATCCAAGTTAAAAAAGAGAATGCAAGGGAAGAGGTTTTAGAGGAAATGGCATTTACAAATGCAAATGAACAGCGTTGAGCAGCAATTTTGAGCCTTCCTCTAGAACCTTGCCCTACACTAAAAGATATGCTTCTAGTCTGTAACAGGAAAGTGCCTCTGATGAGTGTGGCTAAAGACACCAGACCAAGGCTGCTGCCAAGACCACCAGAGCGTGTCGCCATTGCCAGCCCTGCCCCCATTCCCTCAGCACAGCAGTACCCTGGGCAGCAGCGACGACCACCAATGGTTGACCCCACAAAGCCATGCCTGCTTTGCAACAGCCTTGGGCATTGGAGTAACCAGTGCCCCCTGAAAAAGCAATTTGATGAGTTTAGAAATGGCACGGGAGGGAAATTAGAAACACTCCCAGGGGGTCAACAACAACAAAAAAACTGAATGGGGAGTGCCGGCCTGCTAGGCGTGCAGACACAAAAAGAGCAGGCCAAGGGAATAAGGGAACCAAAACAAACCAAACACGCAGTAATGTTACTGTTTCTGTAAGTGAAGCTGATGCTTCAAAGACCACGTCTGCTGGTCCACTGTTAAAAATGCAAAAAAATAACCCGTTATGATTTAAATGAACCTATGTTAACCACGTCTTCTGTCAATGAGCCTTTCAGGTTGCAGCTGACAGAATCACTCCACCTGAAATACACTGACTGGCATTTTGTTTCTGTCAACCCAGAACAGAAAGGTACTTGGCACCGTATTCACTGTAAGTACATCGTCATTGGGGACGCCAAACACACACCACATGAGATTGAAATTGCTCCAGGAATGACAGCATCAGATCCTGAGCAATTCGTTCTCGGGCTACACTGTTTCCACCCTCCCCTGTTTCTTCCCAAAGGTCAAATTGTTGCCCAAGCTATCCCTGTGCCGTTTTTGCCTGAAGGCACCGAAAAACAAGGGCCCACAGTCGCCTGGGTCCAAGTTATTGGGAGAGATAAACCCAAATTATGGTGTAATGTCAGTAGAGGTGGGGAGTCAAAACGCATTGAGATGCTTGTAGACACGGGTGCAGACTGCACAGTGATCCCAGTAAAAGACTGGCCTGCACATTGGCCTTTGCAAAACGTTGCCGGTCATGTTAAAGGTGTAGGAGGCCTGCAATTGGCAAAACAGTCCAAAAGCATAATCCAAATTAAAGGACCAAATGGACAGTTGGCAAATATCCGTCCATTTGTGTTAGATTATTCAGAACCTTTGTTAGGGAGAGATTTGATGGCCCAGTGGGGTGTCACAATTGATATTCCAGACTCCCCACAGGATTTTTGTACAGCGGTCATTGAACAACAGTGCCCCACCCAAAAACTGAAGTGGAAAACGGACAAACCAGTTGAGGTGAAACAGTGGCCGCTCAGTAAACAAAAAATAAAGGCGCTTGAAGAGCTAGTGGAAGAGCAATTGAAAAAGAGTCACATTGTGGAGACCATGTCCCCGTGGAACTCTCCAGTGTTTGTAATTCAGAAAGCTGACAAAAAGAGATGGCGGCTCCTCCATGACCTCCGACAAATTAATAATGTCATTGAAGATATGGGCTCTCCCCAACCTGGTATGCCATCCCCAACAATGCTTCCCCAGGATTGGAAATTAGCTGTTATTGATATAAAAGATTGTTTTTTCCATACTCCCCTCCACCCTGACGATGCACCGCGTTTCGCATTCTCGGTCCCCACCATCAACATGGAAGCCCCTATGAAAAGGTACCATTGGACAGTTCTCCCTCAGGGCCTGAAGGCTTCCCCAGCGATCTGGCAGTGGTATGTCTCTTCCCTGCTTTCCCCAGTGCGTGCAGCTGCAGGAAAGGCCATCATCTATCATTATATGGATGATATCCTTGTGTGTGCCCCCAATGATGATCTACTCACACATGCGCTTGACCTAACAATCGATGCATTGATTGTTGCGGGGTTCGAGCTCCAGGAAAAGAAAATTCAAAAGATGCCACCTTGGAAATATTTGGGCCTAGAAATTGGAAATAGGACCATTGTTCCTCAAAAACTAGAAATCAATCCAAAGATCAAGACCCTTGCGGATGTCCACAAGTTGTGTGGGTCTTTGAATTGGGTAAGACCATGTCTCGGTCTGACTAACGAAGACCTTGCCCCTCTTTTCAATTTATTGAAAGGGGGAGAGGACCCCGGTGCTCCTAGGTCTATTACCCCAGAGGCACGGAAAGCTCTAGAAAAGGTTCAGATTGCCATGTCCACAAGACAGGCCCACCGATGCCGGCCTGACCTGCCATTCAAATTTATCATCTTAGGTAAGTCGCCACACCTCCATGGAATCATTTTCCAATGGGAGGAAAAACAAACTCCTAAGGTAAAGGGCACACCTAAAAAGGGCCAGGACAAGAGGGACCCTCTCTTGATCATAGAATGGGTTTTCCTCAGTCACAAAAGGTCCAAGAGAATGACAAAGCCTCAAGAGCTGGTAGCAGAACTGATCCGGAAAGCAAGAACCCGGATCAGGGAGTTAGCAGGATGTGACTTTGAGTGCATTCACATTCCAATTGAATTAAAATCGGGTCAAAATTCTATGCAAATATTGGAACAATTGTTTCGAGAAAATGAAGTGTTGCAGTGTGCTCTGGATTCCTACTCAGGACAAATTTCTGTCCACCGGCCTGCCCACAAAATGTTCCAACAAGATGTTCAATTTATTCTGAAATTGAGAAGTGCTCTGAGTAGGAGACCTTTAAAAAAGGCTCTGACTGTCTTTACAGATGTGTCCGGGAGGTCCCACAAGTCCATTATGACTTGGAAGGATCCTCAAACCCAGCAGTGGGAAACGGACATTGCTGAGGTGGAAGGTTCACCTCAGATTGCTGAATTGGCTGCAGTTGTTAGGGCTTTTGAAAGGTTCTCAGAACCATTCAATCTGATAACGGATTCTGCATATGTGGCAGGAGTAGTGTCCAGGGCAGATCAAGCAATACTGCAAGAAGTGTCTAACATCACACTTTTTGAATTGCTCTCAAAACTTGTAAAGCTAGTCACCCACCGAGAGCAACCATTTTATGTGATGCATGTCAGGTCACACACCGACTTGCCAGGGTTTATCACTGAAGGCAACAGAAGGGCAGATGCTCTTGCTGCACCTGCAGTGATGGCCACACTTCCAAATGTTTTTGAACAGGCAAAAATCAGCCACCAGCTTTTCCACCAAAATGCACCTGGCCTAGTTCGTCAGTTTCACGTCTCTCGAGAACAGGCCAAAGCGATTGTGGCCACATGCCCAAATTGCCAACAACATGCACTCCCTACAGTGAGTACAGGAGCAAACCCTAGGGGGTTGAACAATTGTGAACTGTGGCAAACAGATGTAACACACATACAGTCATTTGGACGGCAGAAATACGTTCATGTTAGTGTAGATACCTTTTCTGGAGCAGTCTATGCCTCTGCCCACACAGGAGAGTCATCTAATGATGCCATTAAGCACCTCTTACAGGCTTTTTCTTTCATGGGCATCCCCAGAGAATTGAAAAACTGATAATGGGCCTGCCTATAAATCCAAGGAGTTCGGGAGCTTCCTGCAGCAATGGGGAGTAGAGCACAAAACTAGCATCCCCTACTCCCCTACAGGTCAAGCCATTGTAGAAAGGACTCACTGCAATATTAAAAGAGTCCTGGACCAGCAGCAACAAGTTCTGAAGGTGGAACCCCCCCACATCCGGTTGTCCAGGGCGTTGTTCACAATAAATTTTCTGAATTGTTCCTTTGATAGCCTGAACCCACCCATCCTGCGCCACTTTGGGGGGAGCAGTCATACGAAGTTAAAAGAAAAGCCTCCGGTTTTAATAAAGGACCCTGAGACTTGGAAAACTGTGGGACCTTACAAATTGGTTACTTGGGGACATGGATACGCCTGTGTGTCCACCCCCTCTGGGTTAAAGTGGGTTCCTTCCAAATGGGTAAGGCCCTATGTTCCCAAGGTCTCAGAAATCGATAGAAGCGCCCCAGGTTGCCAATGCTGCCTGGAGAAGGAAACGCCGCACGCGTTCTCTGGAGGAAATTCCATTTAAGCCTCCTTTCTGGAATAGCTTGTAATATGTTTGTCTTAAGTTCCTTGTACCAGTTTAGATCCCATGGTTCGTGTGTAGCCTCAAGACTCCACGAAACCAAGCCTGCTCCTCGTCCTACTCGTGATCATCCCACCAGCGATCTCCTGGATAGTCCCTCAGCCCAAAAAACGTACGGACTACCTTGGCAAAAGACCTCGGACATCAAGAGAGAAACTGATGACTGGCTGAATGGACTGTTCAAAGACTGGGGACTCTCGGGCTGGGTGGGATCTATTCTGAAAACTGTAATTTTAGTACTGTTTGTATTAGTTTTTGTTGTTGTACTTGTTAGCATTGTTTTTAGACTAGTCGACCGCATGGTTCTCAAGTTGATTTCAAGCTCATCTCCTCCCCCTCCTGAAGTTTACCATTTGGAAGCCCTTAGTGCTCCAATGAATGACATAGAATCCTCAGTGGAAAGCACTGAACCTCCTGTAGAGGAGGAACCAATTTACAGACCATGGTTTGGCAAGCATTCTGCACCGCAAACCCAGTCCTCTTCTTTTTAAACAAAACTAGGGGGAGATGTTGCAGTGTGTCACCATTTCCTGTCTCACCTATCCCAACCCCCTCAAGGATGCCAACCTTCCCCCTCCCCTTTTGCCCTCCTGCCTGGCACCTTCCAGCAAGGCGTCGTGTGATTGGCAGATGCCCCCCCAGGCCTGGGCTCATTGGTTTGTCCTAGTGTCCACATCCCCTGACCCTTCCCCTGCTCACACCTGGTTGGCCCTCACCTGTCCGTCCCCTCCCCCTGTCCCCGGGGCTTAAAAAGGACACGAGACCATGCGGTCGGCGTCTCTGCCGTGGTCTCTGCCGTTGTCTCTGCTGTGGTTCGGTCTCTGCCTGTCTGTCTGGAGCTGATACCACATTCAGAGGTCTACCATGCTACAATAAACTCTGGATCTAAGCTACATGGCAGAACCCGCTCCTTTTCTCTTCACCGTTGCCTGAACCTTTTCCACCAAAGGTAAACTGAGTTCCTATTTTGCCTGGACTTGTTCTGAGCGCCCAGCTGCAGCACCTAGCCAGCCAAAGGCATCTCTGGGGTGAAAAACGCCACAGCTGCCGCCTTTGGTCCAGCAGTGAGGCCAGACGAAGCCAGGCAGGACACACCCCGAAACATTCGGGGCTTAATATTTAATACTGGACAAAGCACCCTTAAAAGGAAAACCCTAGAAGCAGCTCTAGTCCATGTGCAGTGGTGAGAACACTGGACATGGAAGGAAGATGTCATGATGGCAAATGATCTCTGGGCAGTGCCACGAGTGACATGGAAACACACAAGGTTTCAATGGTGTTTCCTGGGGAAGCCTATGGCACAAGAGGGACTCCTCACTCCTTGATGAACTGAGAATTGATTATCTAAAGGGTGGCAATGGACCGAGAGTTGGTGATCTGGGGGGTGGCAAATTAATTGAGAGTCTAAGGTTCTGTCTTGCTGTGATGTATTGGGAACCTGGTTGGGGAGAGGAAGAATGTTTGGAAGGTTTTCATCCTGAGTTCTGTGTATTTCTTTTATATATTGTAAGTTAAAGTTTTTTTCCTTCTATTCCAAAGCTGGAGCCTGCTTTGCTCTATTCCTGATCCCATCTCTCAGTACACACCAGGGAAAAGGTATTTTCATGGGGGCACGGGCATGGTGCCAGCCTCAAACTGAGACACCTACTGACAAAGCAATTTGTGTAACTGATGTCCCTGGTACCTATAGGGCTGAAAAAAAAAAATCAAGACCCACATGTAGCATTGTTTTTAATTCTAATACATTTCCAGCAGTCAGTTTTGTAATCTTTCTTATTTTGTGCTGTTATAGCATATTTTATTATTGATGGATTGTTCCTTTCCCCCCTGTGTTATTGGTTTTGCCCCAGCTGTCCATCGCTCCAAAGACCTACCCCTCTGTTCCCTGTTCCTCCTCCTATTGAATGTCAATCCCTCCCCAAGTCTGCCTCTTCCTCTAGAAACTTCCCTATCAATCTTGTGTCCTTCGAAACCCCATTGGTTTGTTTAAATTATTCTCCTCCCCTGCAGTCCCCTATTGGTTTAAACATTGTATTCCTCGCCTTCTGTTCCACCCCCAATTTCTCCCAATTGGTCAAAGACTGTATCCTTCCCTGGGACCGCCTCCCCCTTATAATCTGATGCATGCAGTTGAGTCTGCTCTTTTTGTCACTGAACCTCTGGGACTAAGCTTCTTTGGCGACCATACAGAGGGTTTCTCTCTGATCCTTGTCCCTACCCTCGGCACAGTCTGCAGTCCACCTGAGCCGTAGAGCTGTCATACCCTGCAGCTGCACCCCGGATTGGACAGCTTTCTGGGGGCAGCCCACCTGTGCTGTCGGTGTCAGGGGCTGGCTGGGCTGAAGAAATCGGGCACCCACACACGTATACCAACTCCCTAAAAAACACATACACACCCACTCACACATGCACCCTCCTCCACTCTCACTCCCCCCAAAAAACCCACAAAACCCTAAACTCAAAAACCCTGACAAAGGAAACAACTCACATGGCTCACCAGCTGAAAATTTTTGTTCAGATACAAAAATAGTTTGTGTGCTCAGTATCCCCAATATCTTCAAAAGAGTGAAATCTTTCCATGTAGGAAATAAAAGATCAAGAGCATTGATTTAATACAGAATAACAGAAGTGGTCTTTAACCTTGTGCTGGTACTAAAGTAGCTTTTAAAGATTTTGGGTGTCAGGAAACTAGGGAAGTTCTTGCTTTTAATATTCCCCTGTTTCAGCCTCACACTGACGAGATTAGGCTGAAACACTGGGCACTGAGGACAAAAGTTTCTAACATAGTTTTCACATTGTCCTGAGAACAACTGGCTTCTTGAGCTAGTAAGACAGAGATGGGGAGCAGAATTACTCCTCTGTTATTCCTTCCTCTGGGAGGAATCAGTTAGTGACCTGCTGAGCTACTTAGATGCAAGTCTATGGGACCAGAGGGGATCCATCCTAGGATGTTGAAGGAGCTGGTGGAAGAGCTTGATGAGCCACTGTCCTTCATTTATCATGAGTCCTTACTAGCTGGGGAGCTCCCAGATGACTGAAGAGGCCAAAGAAGGATCCAGGAAACTCTAGGCCTGTCAGCCTAACCTAGTGCCCAGCAAGGTTATGAAATAGATCATATTGAGTGTGGTCACATGGCACCTAAAGGACAGATGAGGGATTGGACCCAGCCAGCATGGACTTGGGAGGGGCAGGTCCTGCCTGACCAGCCTGATCTCCTTTTGTGATCAGGTGATGACCATGCTTGTGGATGTTGTTTACCTGTTGTCTACCTGTTGTCTACTTCAGCAAAGTCTTTGACACCATCTCCCATGGCACAGTCCTGGAAAAGGTGGCAGCCCACGGCTTGGACAGATGCAAACTCTTGTATGGGGAAGTATCGTGAGGTCTCGAGATATCGTGAGGTCATGCAGAACCCCTCCCCTTTTACTGTTAATTGACCGTTACCCCCTGTTATAAAAGACCCTGCCTAACCGTTAATAAATGCCAGTTACTGTCCACCACATTGGTGTATGCATGTGCTTGGCCCATGTGGCAGAGGCGGTGCCACTGAACCGTCCTCGACCCGGGATGCCATGCCCCAAGCAGCGGCAACAAGTGGTGCCGAAACCCGGGAACAATCCGAGAAGCGGGAATTGCCTGGGCAAGTGGACGGTGGCCGGAGCAGCAGGACTGTCTCTGGCGGGGAGGACGCTCCCAGAGGACCAGCAAGAGGGAAGGGTCTCCTGCTGGCATTCGGCGAAGGAGGAGGGCTCGCGCCTAGGACCAACGAAGGAGGAAGTCTCGCGCCAGAAAATTGGCGAAGGAGGAGGGCTCGTGTTGCAGCCGGCGGAAGAGGAGGTCTCGCGTCACGATTCGGCGAAGGAGGAAGTCTCGCACCAGGACCTGGTGAAGGAGGAAGTCTCGCGTCGATAGCCAGCGGTGGAGAGGATGGAGCCCCTTGCTAAGGTCATTTTTAAAATTCACAGAGACTGGGGCATAGATTGTGAGCCAGGAGATTTTGTCCTCGCAGTGTCGAGGCTCCTGCGCCCTGGCGCTGGGGTAATCAGGCATCCGGAGGATATCTTCCGTCCTGAAGCATGGGATAATTGTACTGGGGCCCTAGCGGAGGAGGCTATGTCCTCAGGCTCGGGGCAGAGTCTAAAATCATGGGGCAGGGTCATGCGGGCACCGAAAAAAGCTTGGCCAGTCCAGCGGGAGCAGGGAAAGTGGAAGGCCACCCAGGACTGCTTGTGGGAGGGACCCCGGCAGGGTGCGGACGATCGTGGGTCCGCTGAGTGTGGGGATTCGCAGCCGTGGGAGTGCTCTTCGCAGCTCCCGAGCCCAGGCACCCCATCTACAGGGAAAAAGCTGTCATTTTGGGACGGGCTGCTAAAGGAAGCGGGGAACGCGGCCATTGGTTCAGAGGCGTGGGGTGCGGCCATTGGTTCAGAGGTGCAGAGCGCGGCCGTTGGTTCAGAAGTGCGGGGTGCAGCCGTTAGTTTGGAGGCACAGAGCGTGGCCGTTAGTTCAGAGGCGTGGAGCCCCGCCATTATCTCAGGGTCGCAGGGCCCCGCCATTAGCTGGGATGCGGGGGGCGCCGCCATTGATTCGGACTCCAAGGGAGCCTGGACGGGGCCTTCGCCTCATGTGCCGCAGGGTGACGAGCCCCAGAGGGAGGGGGTCACCATGGCGACCCGTGGCCGGCAGGGCTGTTGAGGCGGCGCGCCGGGGGTTGAGCTGCCGGGCTCCCAACTGGACTCGGCCAACAGCTGCCACCTCCAGCGGCCGCGCTTACACAGGGCCGGCGGGCACCCTGGGTGGCGCGGGGCGGCCGGACCCTTCCGTGGGCTGGTGGCGAGCGGAGCTGGGCAGCGCGGTACCGACGTCGGGGCGATGCATCGCACCGGAGAGAAGAGCCGTGCGGGGCGGCGGGAGTCCTGCCCCGCCGCCCTCCGCAGCAGCGGCGGCTGGGCCGTGCTGGGGGTGCTGACAGAGAACGGGCAGCAGCAGCAGCGGCCCGGCGGTCAAGGTGCTGCTGTTATCAAGCGCTTTTCTGGCTTTGAAAACACCATCACTTCATGTAGAAAAAATGAAGTGCCCAACTGCATCATCAGTGCTGCATCAAAGCAAGGTTTTGTTATCTGCATAGATGATTCAGAAGATAAAGAAAACTACAGCTGCCAAGTGTCTGAAGAGCTGGAATTAAGCCACTGTGAACTGGATACCAGTGCAATGATATCTAGTATTCATCGGCGGCTGGATCTGAGTTCAGGCTCTCCTATGGTAGTGGAAGATGTTGTAACTCTGGCTGTGGGAGAGTATGCAGAAGACATTTAGTACCTCTCAGTACCTCCGAGAGGCAGAAGTAAGATTTAGGCCCAAGCCCTACTACATGAAGAAGCAGCCAGATATCACAACAGGAATGCATGCTATCCTGGTAGACTGTCTGGAGGAAGTAGGGGAAGAGTATAAACTTCGGACAGAGACTTTGTACTTGGCAGTGAACTTCCTGGAGAGGTTTCTTTCCTGCATGTCTGCTCTCAGAGGGAAGTTACAGCTTGTGGCAACAACAGCAATTCTTCTGGCTGCAAAGTATGAAGAGATCTACCCACCAGATGTGGATGAATTTGTCTATATAACAGATGATACCTACACAAAGAAGCAGCTGCTAAGAACAGAACACTTGCTTCTCAGAGTGCTGGGTTTTGACCTAACAGCCCCAACCGTCGACCAGTTCCTCCTTCACTATGTTCAGAGACGTGGAATCTGTATGAGGACAGAGAACTTTGCAAGGTATCTTGCTGAGCTGAGTCTCCATGTTAATCCTCTTCTGGAGTACCTTCCTTCACAAATTGCTGCAGCAGCCTACTGTTTAGCAAACTATACAGTGAACAGATCTTTCTGGCCAGAAGAACACCTTAACATCGTGACACTGGGCCACCCGAGCATTTGAGGAAGGCCCACAGGTCATAATTAAAAATGAACTAGGGGAATGGGAACAGGGTTGGAGACTGGTACTCACAGGGCGAGGGTACGCAGCCGTCAAGAAAAATAGTAAAATCAAATGGTGCCCGCTTAAGTCAATAAAACTGTACCTTCAGGGCCAAAACTAATGAAATTTGTAAAGTTTGTTTTGCAGGACTGAATCCTCAGACACCCCCGCGGCCTGTATACCTGACTTCCTAAAGGCTGCGACGAATCATCAAGCAGCCTGATGGCAGACCATCCCGGGGTCGTGAAAGAACTCAGTGACCAAACTAAAGGAGTGGCTGGCACAAAGAAGGATGGGGGGGGGGAAAAACAGCTCAGCAAAAATGTTAAGAGGTATCCATCAAGTAGAGTTCGAGCTCTGGCCAGGTTCTGGCTCTACTTGGATGGAATGCCAAGTAACCCAGAGTTCTTCCTGTGTCAAAGGATCAAAGGGCGATTTGGAGGGAACGTAAGTCTGGACATGGACTCTCCAAATCCTCTAGTTTAAGATCAAACAGGTCGCAGACTCTGGGAAAATAATTCGGTCCTAGGAGGTCAACTAAAAAAAAAAACAAAAACTGAGGAGGTCCTACAAAGATATTCAAAGACAGGGTTCAGTCAGCCACATGAATGATCGCCTTACATTTTAAGTAAGTTTGTGTTGTTTTTTTTTAGAAAAAAACAATTAGAGATAGTTAGCTTTTTGTTTGTCAAACATTTGCAGTTACACGTTTATTGCAGTTGTGTTATGGTGTTCAAGTTAATTGCATTTTGCCAGTTACACATGTTTCCTACTTGTCAGTTTTGCTTTATGTTTTTAACTGGTCATAAAAGGGGGGGGAAATGTGGGGAAATACCGCGAGGTCTTGAGATACCGCCAGGTCATGCAGAACCCCTCCCCTTTTACCGTTAACTGACCGTTACCCCCTGTTATAAAAGACCCTGCCTAACTGTTAATAAATGCCAGTTACTGTCCACCACATCGGTGTATGCATGTGCTTGGCCCATATGGCAGAGGCGCCGCCACTGAACCATCCTCAACCCGGGACGCCACGCCCCAAGCAACGGCAACACTTGGTTTAAGAACTGCCTGGATGGCCAGGCCCAGAGAGTGGTGGTGAATGGTGTTGCATCAAGTTGGTTGCCAGTCACCAGTGGTGTCCCCAAGAAATCTGTGTTGGGCTCAGTCCTGCTTAATATCCTTATTTATGATATGGGTGAGAGGATTGAGTCTACCAGATGACACCAAGTTGGGTGCCAGTGTCAATCTGCTGGAGGCTAGGAGGGCTCTGCAGAGTGACCTCGACAGGCTGGATAGATGGGCTGAATCCAACAAGATGATGTTTAACAAGACCGGGCGCTGGGTCCTGCACTTTGGCCACCACAGTCTCCTACAGCACTACAGGTTGTGGATAGAATGGCTGGACAGCAGCCAAGCAGAATGGAACCTGGGGCTACAGATTGATGGCAGAATGAACATTAGCTAGCAGTGTCCTTGTGTGGCCAAAAAATGGCATCCTGGCCTGTATCAAGAATAGTGTGGTCAGCAGGACCAGGGAAGTCAATCTTCTTAAATTGGCACTGGTTAGGCCACAACTTGAGTACTGTGCCCAGTTCTGGACACCCCAATTTGGGAAGGATGTTGAGATGCTGCAGCATGTCCAGAGAACGGTCAAGAAAGCTGATGAAGGGTCTAGAACACAAGAGTCTAGAACATGAAGGGAGTTCATGTTCCTGTGAGGAGCAGCTAAGGGAGCTGGAGAAAAAGAGGCTTATGTAGAACTCATCACTCACTACAACTCCTTGAAAGAAGGGTGTAGCCAGGTGGGGGTTGATCTTTTCTCCCAGGCAACCAGCGACAGGACAAGAGAACCCAGTCTTAGTCTGTGCCAGGGGCGATTTAGGACATTAGAAAGATGTTCTTCACAGGAAGAGTGACTGGTCACTGGAATAGGTTGCTCAGGGAGGTGGTGGAGTCACCATGCCTAGAGGTGCTTAAGAAAAGACAGGATGTGATATATAGTGCCATGATCTTCTTGACAAGGTGCTGTTAGGTTATAGGTTGGACTTGATGATCTCAAAGTTTTTTTTCCAGCCTAGTTGATTCTGTGATTCTGGGATTTGAGATGAGTATTTTTAGATGCATTGTAAAGCAAAAAAAAATTGTTCCCTTCCTGTGAGCAAACCAGAAGGGACAGGAAACTGGAGAGTAAATATTTTCAATGAAATTCACTTAGTCTTATATTTGCCTTCATACTAGAACATGGACAACTAATAGTGCTTTTCGTGGTCTTGGGGAGATTCTCTATCATGCCGTGTCCTACCATGAAGCTGAGGTATGAATCCTAATTTTCCGTAAGGTTTTGGGTGGTAGCTTGGGAGATCTCAGACTAAACAAAGGCATTGAAATTCTGAAGCATAATTACCATGTAGCAGAAATTTTCATTGTCTGTTTTCTGTAAATTAAAAGGACTATAAATTGACAGTATTGTGCCCTTAAAGAATAGATGAGTTAGAATTACATTATTTCTTAAAGACCAGGGAAATGCTGGGCATTTCTCTGATGTACATCCATGATGCTTCTTATAGAAGTAAAAAAAATGAATTATCCTCAAAAGCTGTACAGATGCTTCTCAAATGGGAGTTCTGGTATGTTTGAAGAGCAGTTTTTCAGCATTCTGAAGATTTGAACAACTGTAAAAATATCAGTGTTGTAGCCTGTGTTTGTTGGAACTTTAAACCTAAGAGTGTCTGCCTTGCTAAAACTTCATTACACTATCTGCATAAGTTAGGAAGTCCAAGAGAAACCCATCCATTTATTTCAGCCAAAATGCCACCTTGGTGCTTTGTTTAGCACTCTGAATATGCTCTGGTCAAAGGATTGGATTGATGTTCCTGGGGAATTTGAGTGACAAAGTAAACTGGTAATGTTTCTCAAGAGTGAGTATTTTACAGAGTTATTTTATAACACTGTGATTACAGATTCAGTCTTGTTTTGGATTTTTGAAGCCATTAATAGTGTATAGCTCTGGCTGGGGGAAAAACCAATTCAGTGTTGCTGCTTTAGTCTTCTTTCAATGCTTTAAATTTCTTTCTCTGATTATATTTTTACTTTCAAAAAAAACTGTCTCCTCCTTGAAGATTTTATCTTGTGCTTTCCTTTTTCACTGCAACTTCATTGAGACAAATAGGCACAAGGCAGGTGTTATCAAATTATCCTTTGGGGAGATGAGTCTAAATCCATAACGTTGGAGTTCTGTAGATATAGATTTTCTCACACAAGCTTCAAGGTAGGCTGAAATTCAAAGGTTTATTGAGAGTGCTTTGTTCTTGCTGTATTGAATTTTTGGCAACATGTGAGCTTTTAACAAGAGCTAAAAGGCCTTGTCTTTACTACTTTGAGTGATGCCATCCTTGGTGAAACTGCTTTTAAGTTTAACTTTGAACAGGTGTTATGAAAAAATTTCCCTGAAACATTAATTTCTGTAAAAGTAGTTAACCAGAAGAGTATTTTTTTTTTCAGGTGCAGATTGTTGTGTGCACAGTAGTAAACTGCAGAAATAATAAAAAAATATTATTTAGTCATTATTACAGGGACACATTGAGAAAGTTATCATGATATTTAGTGCTTTGGACTGGAAAGTCTGATCTTAAGTTTCAGTACCAGCAGTTTCTGGCTTGCTGCCATGAGCAGCAGGCTCTGAGGAGGGTACAACCAGCTTTTAAGGATCTTATTTTTGTTTTCTTGGCAACAAATTTTGTATTTTAACAGTACTAGAAATTATTCAAATAGAGATCTCAGATGTGGACTACATAAGAAGAAATGATGAGTGAGAATCTGGTTAAATATCAAATCAGTATCATAGAGAGCTGAGAAGAAAAGAAAAAATTAACCCCATGTGTGTTTCTACACATGGCCACCTGTAAAAGGGTTCTGGAACAGGAAAAGAAGAGGAGGTTCCATAGAACATTGTGTCAGTATTGTGTCAAACTGCATTAACTGTAGTTCCCTGGAGGAGTATGGGGACATGTAGGTTAATACAGCAACGAAGAAATAGCAGGATGTTTCATGGCAGCTTTACTTAATTTAGATTAATTTTTAGTAGATTGAAGTGTTCCTGACTTTTCTCCCATATACTGTGTAAGTCAATGTTGTATTTAGGTATTGCAAATTGTGAAAATCTTTTTCTAGTGTCCTGGCTTTTACATCTTCTTTTACCTAGTGCATGTAGTCTGATCTGGTCTGAGCTGGATATTATATTTAGTTGTCTGGAGTTCTACTAAACCTCACTTGATGCCCCAAGTACTCTGAATAGGGAGCAGTGCTACAGGGGATTGGAAATCTCAGTGAAAGTTTTAAGGGTTGGAATTTTTTTTTCTGTAAGTGGAGAGCACTCATCTGCACCACCTCGGTAATTGTACTGTGATTAAAAGTATCAAGAAGAAGAAATTGGTAAGGAAATGAAGCTTAAAAACAAAACAAAACAAAACAAAACAAAACAAAACAAACAAAAGGCCTCAAAAAACCCCCTATAGGTTTCCCTCGTAACAGTGATTATCTTGTAGACCAAGACTGCTTTTTGAGAATTTGCCCAAACCTCAGAATCAATGCACTGCTTTCCTCTTGAGGACATGGGGAAAATAAGTAAAAGATTATGCTAACTGTGGGTATGATGAGAAATGAAAGGCCCAAATAAATGCTCTCTAGGGATCATTTACTTCAGACTTCAAATTTTGAATCTTCAAGCAACCCTCTAGAAAATGTAAGAATTCATTTTGTTTTCCATGCTGAAAATGAGAAGAAAATATGTAAGTTGTATATAACTTTGTTTCTATGTGTTAATTTTGATTTCCAATTTCCAACAACCCATTCCATTCACTTAGGATATTTCACTTTTATCATCTTTCATGGTCAAGGGTTCTCTAGTTTGTGGCTGTCTCCATTGAGTAACGTTTTTCCTCAGTCTTCTTTCAATGGTGCAATGAACAATCTATAAACAGTAGGTAACTGGAAATACTGAACTCGAACAAATGCCTTCTCAGTACTGTAGTTAGTTGCAGGCACTGAGCTCATCTTTTCACACAGCTCCTGTTACAGCAGTCTTGAAAATATATGACAGCTGAAATCATCTTACAGAAGTGCCAGATAAATAAAAATATTCCTTAGTGTTTGCAGGATTTGGATTTCTGGTTCCTGGGATAGTTTTATACTTCTGAGATTAATTTTTATGGCATAATCTACAAATATAGTTGGATCTCCAGCCTAAAAATCATCTGCTTTCCTTGAGGAGTAGAATAAGACATCTAGGTTTTCAGGAGCATAATTTAAGGGTTTGCATGTGGTCTTTTGTTTGGGTGCCTAGAGAAGGTTCTGTGCTCTTCCAGTTGTACATACACGGAAGTCCTTGGCATCCCTATGAGGCTCATCTATATCCTTCCATTACAAATGGCAGCATGATTACAAGAGTTAAGGGGAAAAAAGTAATAAAGAGTTTAAATTGAGAGGTATAATTAGAGTTTTTCCATCCCTGTGGCATTGCAAAAACACCACCATTACGTAAGTTGCCTTGGTACATAGCGTGCACATCTCCCTGTGCTCTAGACATGAGAGGCAGTCGGTGACTGCACTTTGTTAGCTGGTAGCTCTGAATACTGACCTAAATTAAAACTTCATATGCATGTGGACAGTGCCATGCTCAGCTTTGGTTTGTGTGATGATGTAGGATAACAGGTTGCTATGGTAAAAACTGTGGTGACGACAAGCTGTGTGATGGCAAGCTAATATATGGTGCTTTTAGCAAAATGAAGAAAATACACTGAGAGAAATATTAGGCAGATATTTTGGTGAATAATGCTCTTTATAGTTAATGAAAAGAAATACTATTCTACCTGCATTCTCTTTGGATACTGAATCCAAACCAGATGGGGCTCATTTAAATCTCTGGCCATTCATTCTGATCAGTGTGCTCAGGCAAACAGAATCTAATTGATGGAGGAGCAACATAATTTCATTTTGTGCAGGCAATTTATACATTTCCTAAGATTAAGCTGAAACACAGATGCTTCTGTGAGTGGAAGAATGCTGTATTTAGAGAAAAACACAAGTATGTCCAGGGAGATATCCCCGTTTTTGTTATCCAACTTTCCTAAATTGCTCCTCTTTTGAGAAGTATGCATAGAATGTCTCACAGTTCCCAAGATTTGTAGTACAGTGATGTCTAGTGGATTCAAACTAGGTATTTAGCTATAAAGGAGGGGCATACAGAGCCTATATCTGTTCAAATGAGCTAAGCTAAGCCTTATTTTTATTTGCGCCTGATTGTTAATATAGTAGAATTTTTTTTAACATGTCCTAGTCTAAATTGGTAATCTTCCCATTCCTTGCTTCATCATGTTTACAAGTTAAGGTTTTCTGACTATTTTTTAGCCACTTTGTCTTTTTCAATACAGTTGTAAATAAATGGTGAGAGAGTGCAGTAAATGAAAGTAATTATTGTTTTAGTTCTGAGGAACAAATATACTGGAAGATGTTGTCATCAAAGAATGAAGTCACAACAAAAAACTACTTAGAAATACACGGAGTAATTAGTAAAGCTGAGAGGACACCATGACACTTGCATGAGGTTTTTATATTTGAGTTTGACTTTAGGTTTTGCTTGCAATGATTAAGCCTTATTAAAATTCTATAAAGGAGATGCTAAGTTGTTCATGTTCTAGCAATGGTAAATTTATAAAGGAATAGCAGCCAAAAAATGGGTGTCAGGGCTGCAAAGTGGCAGCACTACTAGTTGTCTAAAGTTCTCAGTAGAAAACATGTGCAAAACCTGCTAGATTCTGTTAGAATAGGAGAAGCTTATTGGTGTGGATAAAATGGTGAAAGGGCAATGTAACATTTAAGGGGCAATATAACATTTAAACATAATAGTTGTTCACCTGTTAACCCCTTTTTTTTCTGAAGATAGCTACATATAAGCTCAAAGCATGATGTCCTTTTTAAGAATTTCCTTTCTAAAAGGATGAAAAAACATTACACTTTATAGTTTTTTTACAGTCTAAGCTGATTTTTTCTCTTGTGAACTCTTAGGTAGGTTGAGAGAAATTGCTGCAGGTTTTCTTTAACATTTGACTTTTTGTCCTTTCACACATCACATGTAATTGTTGATATAATTTTGATCCAGAAAAAGTTATTTCCAAAGCTTCCTTTCAGATTTCTTCCATCTGGTTTCTGAAGTTTTTTTTCCAAATGGATTTTTCTCAGCTCTGCTGCATGCTGGTTGAGGAACAAAGCTTTAAAATCCATAACAAATAGATGGCTGCTGTATTGCCTCTTCTCAAAACAATATTGAAGCTGGTGGGACAGAGATTTAATGACTGCTGGGAACATTTCGTTAAGGTGTCCCTGTGCTTACTCTTTCTCTGTTTGCCCTCCTCTGTCTCTCTGGATCCTAAGGTTGGCTCAGGCAGGGGTGATGATTTTACAGTGGGTTGTGAGTCTCAAATCATCATCACTGGGAAGAACATTTTGAAACATTTTCAAAGAAGTGTTCTTACCTTGCTTTTTCTTGTCTGTCTTGCATTTTCCCATTACATCTAAATTAGATACATACATGATGAGTATTTAATTTATTGGTTAACTACTTGTTTATTACCTCTAAAATGGTTAAGACCTATTTTACCCAGTTCTTGGCTTTTTTTATTTTATATCTGCCTCTTGGTGAGTTCTTTGTGTCCTTGGGCTCTCCCGTGTCATCCATATCACCTTGTGCCTGTACGCCTTTCACCAGGGGATGTTCAAGTGGGTAGTTTTGCTTAGTTGGTTTTTCTTCATTTCTCGTTTGGTTTTTAAAGGAAGAGCAGTTTGTCCTGAGATATTTAATATGGCTTCAGCTGAAGGTGATGTGTAGCCTTTGCAGAGCAGCTGCTGGGATGAACCAGCTTAACTTCTAGTGCTTGAACTTCCCAGCCCTGACCCCAAATGTTCCCAGTAGATACCTGGAGACCCTTCTGGGTCATGCCATGCAGGAGAGATCCTATATCCCTTGAGGGATATAGGCAACTACTCGCACAATTGAGATAGTGAAGATCAGCTAGTATCATTGAGGGAGGCCATAGTTAAAAAGTCTCTTTGGTGACTACCAAAACCTTTATGGGTTATAACAGACCAGAGCCCTGCATTTTTACCATCTTGCTGGGAGGAACCAAGAGATCTGAGTAGCTTACTAGGAAAACTGTAGAGCAGTGCAGGTAAGGCAAAAAATACACCAATCTACTAATGCTACAGTGATTTAAAAAAAGTTATATATGATTTCTTCCCCTGACTGAAAAAATCTATCCTCCCTCTCCCTGCAAAATCATCCCTCTCTCTACCAGCTGCAATACCAAAAATACCATCAGTAGAATTTTAAGACAGAAGTTAACAGGATTGAATTAAGGGAGAATTAGGCTATCAAACAAACTGACAGATGGATTTTCTTCCACAAAAAAAAAAACCCCAAAAACAAACAACAACAACAACAAAAAAAAAAACCCAAAACCAAACCAAAACAAACAAAAAAAACCCCAAAAAACCAACAACAACAAAAAAAAAAAAGGCAAAAAAGCAGATATTGTGCCAGCCACTTACTATTGAAATATCAAGGATGGGATTTCTCTCACTTTTCTTTCTCTACTTTCTGTTTTTCCACCCAGGCTGCTGGGTTAATTTCCTGGATGCTGCATACATCTTGGGTTGCTGCCTTCCAAGCCTAACAAGCCTAACAAGCCAGTTGGTGCCAGCCATGGTTCTCTGCCCAGACATGTGGGAATGAGGCTGGCTTTTTTTGGTGCGTGGCCTGGTGGAAGTTTCGGAACTGCTGAAGTAGCTTGGACTGTGGGAATTTCTCCCTCTGCCAGCTCTCTACTTACTGCCCAGCCCTAGGCAGTGTTTAAAACAGGCCAGCACTCAGTGTACCTCCCTGTTCTTTTCCATGGGTTTTCTGCAGTCAGTCTCCTCCTGCTCCGCCTTCCATGTTCTCCACTTTCTACTATCAGCTGTTCTTTTCCTGTGTCTCGTATTCACTTTCTTAATTCTCAGCTTACTCCAATCGAATGACATTGTTTATGATACTGAGAAGAGATGAGAATGAGGGCCCAATGTTGTCATCTTGCAAGGTATTTTGATGGCTAATTGGAAATTGGAGAAATGGAGTGAATTACCTGTACTATGCATGCTTTCCATACCATCCACCTTGCTCCACTGTGCTGAGATGAGCCAGTGGGAAAAAACTCATTCTCTTTCTGTGCTCTAAAACCTCTCAGTGATGAAGAGTTTCTTTAAGGAAGCTTGGAAATCAAGGTTCTTTTTGATCTACCTATTTATTTCTCATCTTCTTGATGCCTACGTGGAACAAAGATGTGGACTTTTGAAATGGCAGGTGCTTTATCAAATAAAAACAACCAAAATTCAATCTCTTATGGAGGAGTAAAATAAATGATTTCTCTATTTAACCAGCATCATGTTGCATTTTGAGATTTTTGTAAGCAGCATTGTCTGCCAAGTTTCATGTCTTAAAATTGTCAAAAACTTGAGTAGTGCTCTTAGGAGTCAAATATGTGGTTTACACATGTGTATCATCCAAGCGTTTTATGGGCAGCTGTACATTCTTGTTTGTAGGCTGTGATGTTTTAAATTTTGTTTCACAATTTTATGTGAAAGTTACTTAAGGTCAAGTCCAAAAGCATTTCCTTATCACTGCTGCACTTCATGTAAGCTTCCAAGACAGAATACATCCTTAGCTTTTCTAGTAAGAAATGTGATGTGTTGTTCACATTTTCCGAGATGGAAACCCCTGGTTTTTAGCACCTTCCCTTAGAATCTAATCAAATGGGCCCCTTCAGCAGCAGTATGAAGATAATTTCAGGAAAGTGGCTGTAATGGCAAGTATGACCTCATGTCTGTCTTTACTATTAAAAGAAAACAAAGGAGAGAAAATGAGACCTGCCAAGGTGTGACCTTTTGTTTACAGAACCCCGGGTAATTACAGTATTTCAAAGCACATTGTCACAGCCATTCCATTCTTGTTGCTTCTGAGGAAAAGACATGAAGGAGACACCTTGCAAAGAACACAATTTTATTTGCAGGGTTGAGGAAAGATGTAAATGGCCCAGGGAACTTGTGAGTCAATACCTTAGATGCAGAGAATTGCTGGTTTAAGAGGATATTTGTTTTCTGTACCAAAGTCTTCTTTCCCCCATAACCTGACATGAAACTGAATGTCAGCAGTCAAAATGCTATGAACAATTATGTATCTCATCTAGATACACAGATATCATGCACTTCTTTTTCCTCTGCCCAGGGCCAAAAATCTCGTTCTAGATTCTACTTATTTTAGTAAGACTTCTTAAATATTTTTTTCTTCTCTGATGTAAAAATAAACTATTTTCAGTAAAGGAAACAAACTATGGAAAACTTAGATGATCTGGTAATTTATCAAGTGTTGGCTACCAGGAAATGGGACTCAAGAAATTTTTTTCAGGTGCTTTGAAAAATTTGTGTTTGCATTCATAATGGAACTGGAGTGTAGGCAAGTGCATAAGGTAGGGATCTAGCTATCTCTTTACATTTAAAACATTCCTAAGAAAACATGCTGATATACACACAATCATAATTAGTAATTATGGCAATTTCTGAAAGAGGTGAAGATCAAATTTATCTGAAAGGGGTGCAGTTCCTCATACCTCTCTGCAGAAAGACATAAGCTAGTAAGGAAGCTTGAGAGAGAACTACAGGCAAAAGATTTTGTTCAACATCCAAAGTTGCTTCCAGTTTTAGCTTTAAAAGTGTTAGACCTTGGTCCATTGCCAATGAAATCAATTCACCTGCTGTCCTGACATTCTCTATGAAGCATGTCAAATTTTTACCACAGAAGAATCTAACATAATATAAAAAGCTTCTGTTATAATCACATTAGGAGCTCTTGTACCAGTCATCAAATTTAGTTTAGCAAAATGCAATGCAAATTTGTAACACAGAGGTGATTGATGACCCTGTAAATTTGTTATTCAAGTCATTGCAGAACATAAAGTTATTTTCTGAAAATGCAAGTTCTCTGACTGAAAGTTGACTTGTGATAGTATGTTCAGCTCTGGGAAGGTTTGTGCTGGGTATTGGTAGAACAGTCCTCAAGTATAAAATTAAGAGGTTTACACAATGTACTCTTTTTGAGGCTACACAGATTATTATTGCTGTTCTTGCTGCTATTTCTCCCCTGAAATTCATATCCCACCATATGTGAAGCTTTTATCCTGCAAATAGTAGTTTGTGGTTGAACTCTATATAAAGTATCTCTTTTTTATGCTGCAGAGAAGACATTGAGGGCAGACAAGTGTTTGAGTCTTTCCTCAACATAGCATTTTAAGATTTTGCTCTCTTCCCTACATACTTGCTGTCATGCCAGGAGAAATTTTGCAGTGAGGAGCATACTCTCCCTCCATTCCTGTGCAATTCAGTTGATGCTCCTTTATGAAGTGTATTCCTCAGTGCCAAAAAGCAGCTCTTTTTCTACAAACTACTCCAAGCTTGCATGTTTATTGGATATACGGGGTTTTGGGTTTTTGGCTGGGAAACTTGTTTGTGAGTGGGAGAGGATACTGTAGATTTTGTTGCAGCATAGATGTTGCCTAGAAAAACTTCTTCCTGTTAAATAAAACCATTTAATTTCTCTAGTAGGTATCTTTAGAGGAATTTTAAATCTCAAAATGTAGTAAGAAGAATAGATAGTGTTATATATGAAAACTGGTTTTTGGTCCATTTTTCATTTCTGTTTTCATGTGGACCGCAAAACTTTTGAAAAGCAAAAGGTTGATCTCAGGTGTCAAAAATATTTAAAGCTCTTCAGCAAAAGTTTGCTTCTGCTTCCTTTTACTTTTTTAGTTCAGCATGGATATTAATCATGCATTTTGTTCCTCTAGTCCTTAATTGAAGCCTCTTAGACTTAATAATGGAGCAAATGTTCCTTTTACTTGAAAGCAAATGATAGTCAAGGTTCATATTTTTTAGCATTTAAATTGCCATTTATGATTGTTCTTTTGCAAGTTTTAAGCTCAGGTCTCTATGGCACAATATGCAAATACTGTATTATCCTTATTAAAGTGGAGGAGAAATGAAATGTTTTTGACATTTTCCAGAATAAATGCAGTTTTGCTGTCTGAAAGATCAAATCTGTATGGAAGCTGCAGTGCCATAAGATGAGTAGGAAGAAGTAAAATTGGAGAGATTTTAGGTTGTGGGGTGTTAATTATTTATAGGATCTGACATCTTATATGCTGTTTTGGGAGTAGATACCTGTTTTTCCAGTTCCAAACACCACTTTTATAGCTAATTGTGAAGTGACTCAGCATTATCTCTCGGTATAGATTATTATTAACCAAAATCTGGCACCCTACTTTTATGCCAGCTCAGGTACAACTTGCACTTGCAAAATGTATTGCTTTTATTTTAGAAGACAAGTTCTTGAGACAAAAGAATTCTTCAGTAACCTTTACAGAGGTTTCAACATCCACTAGAGTAAATATTCTGTGCTATGCGAAGTGAGGTTTCCCTTTTATTTTTATTCATTTTCTCTGTGCTGAATTCATAAAAGGAACCAGCTAACTGATTTGCTATCTTAATAACTAGTATATTAACGTTTGCTTACAGCTGTGATTTACTGTTGGTTATTTTGTTAGATAACTGGTTTCTGTCTCAAGAAAATATTCTGTTTCAAGAAATTTATTACCATGTATTTGTTCATGTGCACTGGTTGGTCCTCTCCCCTTCTTTCTCACACACTACAGCATCAGTGTTCAGAGCTTGACACTGCAAGGCGAGAAGTTCAGAGCTGAAAGTGCATTCTATGAACATGCCCCTTTCATGGGTGTTCCTGCCTGATGAGTGAGCTTTGCCATGGCTTCACCATCTGGTTGGAACTGTTGGCATCCCCAGCAGAGCAGTGAGTGGTGTAAGTGGCAGATTCCTCTGTATGGTGCTGCTGATTTAGGTCAGAGCTGGATGCTGTGAGATATGGCCCTGTGCTGTGTAAAGAGTCACTGAAACAGAGTGCTGGAGTATTATTGCATTTTCAGTCTGCAGTCCAGCACCCACACACCAAAGCACTTCGCTTTCTTTAAAAATACTGTAGAAAGGTCTCAGCTATTCATCATGTAACTAGAAATAAAAGGCAAGAGATCTAAGAGCTGGGGAGGGAACAGACCAAGAGATAGTTCTAATAGAAGAAAGGTGAGGCATCAAATAAGGGGAGCTACAGGAGGAAAGGGGTCTCTGACATGAACTTCACTTGCCTGGAAATAAGTAGCAGCAAAAAAAAAAAAAAAAGACCTTAAAGTTTTCTTTAAAAGAGACTACAGATGTTTTCTTTAAAAGAGACTTCAGCAAAATGTGATAGGTTTGAATACCATGAATAAGACATTAATTCCTAGTTAGGGTTCACATATTCGTTATGTGCAAGGGAATAAATGCTTCAGGTTGCAGACACATGGAAGATACGAACTTTATATCATGTAGAAAGATTTTCTTCCCTAAGTCTCCATGTACTTTACAGAGGAGGGATAGACCATCATTTTTCATACATACACATCCAGTTTTTGTAGACAGTCGTGGTAGTGTATCAGTAACTTGCAAAAAGTGTAATGACAGGAGCTGCACTGTGCATGTTGGACCCCAGAGCAGGATTCTATCTTCTTCCTGTCTGCACAGATCTATTTGTAGAAATATGCACTATGTATGACAGCTTCAGATAACCAGGCACTGGAGGGTTTTTCTATTTACCTTTCATTTGGCTAGAACTGCCTGCTAATGCAGGAAAAGAGGAATGAGAATATGGACCCTAGTATGAGTGAAGAAATGGCATGTGGAACTCTACCTTCAGGTTTTAAAAGCATCTTGTTTTATCTTGCTTTGAGTTTGTTGCATCTTGTTTTGAGTTTGTTGTATCAGTAGAATCTTAGCCTGGATACTAAAATTATTATGTTTTTGTATCGTAATATGGAACCCGAAGATGGAACTGCTCACAGTTAAAATATACCTATACTCTCAAGCCTACAGCGGCTTTCATCTAATTGTTCATTGTGCGTGAAAACATCACGCATGTCCCCAAGGGCTTCTCTGCCCTCCCAGGGACCTATGGGAACCCTTCAAGCAGAAGATCTGTCATGTTGATGCACTCCATTTGTGAGCTTTCTGATAAGCTCAGGGAGAGTTGTATTTCTGGGATACAGGGCAAGAGGGGAGAAGGATGGATGAACTGAGAGCCCCTTTTAGATGAACATTACCATAGAAACCACTGTCATTCCTCTGTGTTTGCAGAAAATGTTGGACACTTGCCTCTTGTGAAGTCAAGCTCATATATCAAATTTGTGAAGCAGAAGTGCCTCAGAGAACCCTGGGCTGTGCCTGAAGGAAGTCAGCACTACTTAAATAGGGCTGATCAACCTCCACAGTTGGGTGGGCTAATTAATGTCTGCCTCAGTTCTTCAAGGCTTGTTGTGAGAGGGAACAAGTGTGGTGCCTTGTCAGGCCTGCTGTGATCCCTGCTGAGGAAGAAAGCCTGCCCAAACTATATGGGACAGGCAATCTGTATCTTGTTCTCAGCTCTGGATTTGAGTTCCCTTTTGTGCTTTCATCTGTCCAGCTGTAAAATAGCATGGATATTTTGGGGGGTTTTTTTGTTTTTTTTTTTTTTTCACAAGTGAAAAACATTTTGTCACCAACAGTTATGGTAAGATCTCCTCCAGAAAGCTCTCTACATTAATGGAAGAATGAGCACAACACTTGAAGTTGTTACATATGCTGAAGAAGAGGCATTGAGCCCCTCTGTCCCTGCAATCAATGAGGGTTTGGATGACAGGATTTCCACTCGTAATCCACTTGCTAGCTTATTTGCCAAAGAAATCTTAAAATTTCTACCCATTCTATGCAATTTTTTGTTGTTGTTGTTGTTGTCCTTCATCTCTGGGACATAAGACAGAAGATGTGTTTGTGTAATAAGATACTGGAAGCCTCTGGGTGGATTGCCAGTCACAGACATCCCTCTTCTGGCCTTGCAACAGAGCAAGTCAGTGTGGCAAAGAGCCGCACAGAGAGAACCTCTCCTCAGAGGGACAGGGAAGAGACAGACTATCACTCTTTGGTCAGATTTTCTGCTCTTGTTTTGTTCATTTTGTAGATGCTAGGAGGGCATTTGAATTTATAAACTGAAATCTGTTGGGTTCAGGCATGTAAATGTACCTGAAAAATCTCAGTTATTCTGGGATTTGTTAGTTTTACCTATGCAGTGTTATATAGTATCTTTTTATTTTGTTTTCCTGAATCTGCTTGTGGATCTTTATAAATAATTGAGAATTTTTTTCTTGTTGAGATTTAAGCCTGTTCTTCTTATGTTAAAGAAAATGTCAAAGAGACCAAATTGATGTTCCTGTTTACAAAGCTGGAATAGCACTTCTAGTTTTCTACTGTTGTGTCATTTTTCAACCTTGATGCAGGTTGAAAAAAATTAGACTGAAAATATGATTTAACATTGTGACTTTACTTTCTATATTTATTGAGATTTGTATTCCCTGTCTTAAATATTTTTATTCTATAGGCAAAATGAAAGCTGAGATTCTGAGTGAAGGATTGGATTCCACAAGCTGGAATTCCAGGATAAACTTTTCTTCTTGGTATCAGCTCTACAAATCTTCAAAATTCTTACAGAGAATCACTCCTTTTGGCATGTATTTCTTGGTCTCTGCTCCCTGTGTTTACAAAATGAAGCTATTCTCCTTGCTTTCATCACATTAGAGGCAGTCAGCCTCTTGGCAGAATAAGGAAAAGTTGTTTCTAATTACAGGTTTTTTTTCAGGATAATGCTGCTTTCAAATATTGCTAATGATCCTGCAATTATTTAGAACCATTCTTTTAGTTTCCTGTGACCTTGTGTGCTCCCTTATTTCTTGCTGCAGTTAGTTTTTTGCATTTGAAGATACAGGGAAAACAAGAGACAAGGATCCATTGATTTTGAAAGACTTGCACAGCTCCGGGAGCAAAGCTGAGCAGTTTCGTGACTGACATTTACAATAAGCCCTAATATACACATCTTGAATTCTGCCAGATGAGAGTAGGTGTAAATTAAGGAGGTGTGACTACCTGTGAGATAATTTAGTCTGTTGACACCTTTTTTTGACCTACACCAAATCTTCTAGTTTGATTCATGTTAAAAAGTGGGGACATGGAGGTAAACCTGGAGAGTCCCTGTGCAAAAGTTTAGCACCTATTGTATTCCTTAAGTAGGAATTGTATTATTTACGGGCTGCCCTTGGGAAGACTCTGGAAGGGAATAGTAATTGCTCACTGTTTCTGTATAATAAGGGATGGTTAACTTCTCTTACACACTGTAGAATATTTTGTAGAATATTTTTCAGAAAGCCAGTATTTTAGATGGAGTCATGGTAGTGAGGGTACAAAACCAGAATAAGGATGCATGACTTAATTGTTCTGGATTTTGATGGGGTTCTCTTGGGAACTTCAGTCACTGTTGCATGAAACGGGGGTGGAAAATTGCTCTGGAAAAACATAAATCTTGCAAGATTGGATATTTAACAGCAAGAGTTTCTTTGTCTGGGGATGTATACAGTTATTACATAAAAATGAGTCTGCCAAAGAGAATAAAGCACCTAGTGTGCAGCCTTTGTGAAGTGCAGAGATCATTTTAAGCACAAAACTAGTTTTTATCAGGGTGGAGGATGCTGAGAGCTGTGGACAATGGCAGAGAGAGTTTTATTGTGTTTCAGCTTAATGATGCAGTTCAGGAAAGTCAGTGTTGAATCAGAGCTGCTCTGTAATAATTTATCAGGGTCAGGAGAAGGGTGTTCTCTACAGATGGAACAGGCTGTGCCTGAGATCCAGGGGCGATGTTGCTGGCCAGTATACGCATGTTCTTCCAGGGTAATGTTGCATAAGAAACAGGAACAAGGGATAAACAATTTGGTGTCCTTAGACTTGGATTCCTGCTGAAGAGGATTTGAATGAGACCTTTCCATTGCACAAGTGTCTATCTTTCAAGTACAATTTGTTTAGTTTAGCATATTGGCAAATACATGTATAGCAAATTCCAAAGAATCCCAGACAGTGTGAAGGAAGCATCTCAGTGCTCAATAAACTTCCAATTAAAAAAGTATTGGAATTCTAGACAGACAAAACCACTTAGGATCTGGTGTTACACCTGTCCTACCACAGGCCCTTGGTGATATTTGACATCACTAAGAAAAAAAAAGGAATAAAAGTTCTGTAAGTTCAAGTGCAGTAGCAGTAACTAAAAAAACTACACTGGGATAAATTTTACATGGAAGGAAAACAGAAGGCAAAAAATTAGTGTACTTTTAGAAGTGACAAAGAGAAACATTGAAGCTGGGACTTTAATATGCTTGGAGAAGGGGTCTAGAGAAGAGAAGCCATGCTGGTTATATAATAGCAAGAGCAATTACTATAGCAATACATAGTTCTGTGACCTTGAGTGAGTCTCAGTGAGCACAAAAAAATTGCAATGACAGTTGGATCATTCAGATTTTCAAAGAGATAGGATGGTTATACCTACCCTTAGAAATTCATAGTGATCTCACACTAAGGGAAGAAGAGGATTTAGTACTCCTGTATTTTGAGGAAATGTAACTAGTAAAATAATGCTAAAGCATAATGGAGAGTGACTAGATTCACGTAGTAAATGACATGGGAAATTAAGAAGTTAATGATTTGCTGCCATTTACAGGAGAAAACATTCAGGAATTGTTTTCTCTTCGGTAGAATTTCTTTCAAGTGGGGCAAGTGGTTTTTTATTTTTGTAAATTTTTCTTCTTTTTTTTCTGAGGAGCAAAGTACTTGGACCTATTATCAAACTGAAGGCTATGATCTGAAAGCTTTTGCTCAGGGTGAACTGAATACAGTGAAGGGCCATGGTATTTTGTGGCATTGCCCTTGCTTGTTGTGCAGAGAGAAAGATTCATTGAATTATCTCTTCCTGTAAATGAACCTGTGTGCCACGATTTTAGTACTGCTGTACTCATTGTCTGTTACTCAAGCTGTAGGTCTGGCCATTTGATCTTGAGAGACCTGAACTGGTATGAACTGGTATTCTAGGGGAGGAAAGGTGGTCACAGAGAATATTTCTTTGAAGTGACGGACCACAGTATAAACCCTCCTAGAAAAGGTCCTGTTGTCCCCCTCTCTACCTGTAAAGCCTTGTAGAGTGACACATTTGCAAAGAGATGGGAGACATGGGGTCAAAACTCCCAAGGAGCAGGAATTTAACTCTGCACATGGCTCTGATGGGAAGAGGGAACGTGAACAGAAGAGCATCTGAGGGCTACGTGTCATGGCACTCACCAATACTTCTCTCTACTGGCTGTCTGTAAAGAAGTCTATAGTAGTGTTATAGGTAAAAGGCACCATTAACCACAGATTTTGCTAGTTGACAGTGTCCTATTCCCCATCTGTGCTTGCAACAGAAATGTTTGATGGAGTTTCCTTAAACGCTCTCTGGGAGCTAGTTTCATGACCACAAGACAGATGTGCAGAAAATAAAACTTCTATGGTCTTTAAGAATATTCAACAGAAGCCTAGTGAATGACTTGCTAAAATTCTTGTGATGTCCTAAATATATTTGAGGGAAGAAGATTGATAAAAGTCATAGCTAAAAATCAGCCTTCCATGTAACATGTAAAACTTTATAAATCAATTCTAGAGACTTTATAAGAATTTATCCTATATCAGAAACCTGTTAGGAAGCAAGTTAAAGGGCTCTCAGTCAGATGTGCCCAAGGAATAATAATAGCATTTAGGAACTCCAGGGAAATAAAGAACTGTGGTAACTCAGCCCTTAGAGGAATACTCTGAAGGGAGGGAAAGGAAGAAAAGAAAAACTACATTAGCTAGTAGCTTGGCAGTTTTTGGCCTGAGGGCTAATTCTTCCAGGCAGTGTCATGCAGATGATAAATTTATTTTATTGTTTTAGAGACCATTTTTCCTTTAAAGAGAGATACCATTCCAGACATTTTCTTCTCCCTAAGTACAGCTTGTGCAAGTGAGGAAAGCTCTGTTTTTAACAGGAACCTGGGGAGCCTGTTTTGTAATTAGAATAAACAGTGGAAGAATCCCTAATGTTCACTACACTAGTTATTCTGCATGGAGCTTTCTCTGTTACCAAAATATCCATGTCTGACCTTTTTCTGAAAGGTGGGGAAGGGGTTGAGCATCTGTTAAGCACTGGTGGAAAGACAGATCAGAAGGTAAGGTAACACACGGGTATGTCAGTCAGGAATACAGTCCTGATTCTGTGGAAGGCTTCTAATATGATCTGAGGCAGTTTAATTTGAGGCATTGCTCTCTGACTTACCCTAATGGGAAGCAGCAGTGTTAAAACCCTTGCCTCACAAGGGTACTATAATGGCTAACATTTTCTGAAGTATTTGGATGTAAAAGGTGATGGTAGCAAAGAAAAATAGATATTTTGTGGTTTGAAGTGTATTGCATAAAGTCTGTGCTTACTTACCTGTGATAAATGAACTCTAGCATGTAATGAGAAGATCTGAAACAAAATTTTTTTAGTTATTAAAGTTACGTGTTTCTGGCCCTTGCCCCCATCCTTCTGATATACTGTTGTTATAAAAACAGTGTTCCTATCAATAGATTCATAGGAACTACTAAACTCTCCTTGCACTTTTACCTGTTTTGTCGCAGTAAAACTTATGTTTACATTTTTTTAACCGGAACAAGTGTAATCATAATTTTGAGCAGTACTTCACTTGCTCAAAGAGGGCTGTGACAAAATCATCTTATTGCCTTGAACATACCAGTTCCTTTCTGTAAAAATGTCTAGAAAGCTTCTCTTGACCAAATATGACAAGAAAAATATGGTTAAAACTTGACACATCATCAGAATGCTCCATATTGTGTTGTGTCTTTAACTTTCTTTTGTTTGTTTGGGAAATATTCCTCAAGACAGATTTAATCTGTGACTTGGAACCCCTAATCTATTAAATAATTGTTGACTATTCACAGGTCTTGGGTAGTTCCCCCTTTTATAATATGAAAAATGTAAACTATAGCCTGATGTTCAAGAAATATATTTAATTTTATTATATTAGTCTTAGAATAAATCTTAGTGAAAGAATGATCTTGGGACTAAGTAATTTTGCATTTAGTAATTGTTTGTTATTTTCTGTCTGTTAATAAACTGGGTTTTTTTCACTTTGCTCATACTAATTTTCTCCTTATTGTTGGAGAGGGATTGGCTGAAAATAAGGGGAGGTAACTCATTTTAGAACGAGTTAGATTGTCTTAAAGAAAGACAGCAGCCATCATTGCACATTACTTGGAACACAGTTTGCAGTTGAAATGTTCTAGGTGTGCTGAAATACTCGTCTGTTTTGGGGTTTGGAGAGCAAGTGAGGCCACATTGAGAGTTGAGTTAATTTAAAATAAAGAAAAAAAGCGCTACTGTTCTGAACAAATGCATCTGAATATACTTACCTGCTCATTGTTTCATGAACTATATAACTTTTCGTCTCTACATGAACTTTAGCAGTTAGTGAGCTCTTACTAGTACTGGTCTCAATAACCAGCTTCTAAGACTTTTATGTATAATTTCAACATACAAGAAGCAGTTTGAGGACTTATTTTGTTTGCCTTTTGCTTTTAGGCTATATCTCTGTACACTAGTAATTTGGTGCACTAGCAGTGAACCAAACAGTAGATCAAAAACTTGCTGATGAGCCATCTCTATTGAGTGTTGCCTGTCAGGTTTCTGTGGGACTAGATTTAGCCTGGCCTTCTGAAATGAGTGCTGGCATCAAATGGGCTTGGAAGCTGCTGAGAGGTTCAGTTACTGATTGACTCTTCTGTGCCACTGAAGCCTGGGTATGCAGTCACTGAATATTTCTAGAGGTCATGTTTTAATTGCCTCCATGCCCTGTAGGTAGAAACAAGCTGCAACAAAGTGTATTGTGTTTTTCCCAGCCTCTACATGCTTTTAACTACATTTCCCAAGTTCCTTTCCTTGATGGTTAACCTAATCCCTGTGTATATGAGGAAATGGAAAGAATGAAAACCTACTCTGATGGATTTGTGCACTGGATGCTTTATCAGTAGCACAGTGACTTTAGAAAATCTTTATAATGTACAATAACCACTTACTGAAAAAATTAATAATTTTTTAAAAATCAATTAAATAGAGTTCTGTCATTAGTGGTATTCATCATTCATTGGCATTCAATAGCTGCCCCAGCTGGTTTGCATTGCAAATTAATCTAATTTTACATGGATGGTTATAAATGTGTATGAGCTATGTTATTCATATGTAAATATTCTTTTGATTAAATCCATCTTCACTTGCCAATGCCCTAAAATGCTTTGATGTTCAATATTCTTCAAGCTTGTAGGCCAGGATTTTAGCCATCCTGCATTTTTCAGTAGTTTATGTCTGCTCCCACAAAGTCTTTCATTTCTCCTCAACAGAAGGGAGAAGGGCCTATAGCAACACTTCCTTGTATCTAACTGGGAACATTGGTTTCCTACATATTAGATTTTATTGTATGCTTGATTCAAAATGCTGTTTTGATGGATTTCTTTGAATTACTTGGAACACTTTCAAAAACAGGGGGTTTTTCTAGGTTAAAATTGAGATGATGATGATGATGATAACTTCTGAATTCTGGCAAGAGAGCTTTTCCACATTCTTACATGCTGTTGTCAAGCCACTTATTAGTGGGCAGTTGATTTATAGCCAGAAGGTGTCCTCTTCCCAAGAGAAAACTGTGAGATATTTGTTTGAAAATATCATGCTCATTTTATTTCTATAGCTGGTGAGGATATAAGGATTATAAGGATGTTATAAGGATAAACTTCATGTTTAAGCAGTACAATTGACTTGGAGGCTAACTGCCATCAGCTTACAGAAGTCTTTCATTTTCTACTGCTTTTGGGACCCAGTCTCTAAGAGCTGGTTTGAAGAATGCAAATCCCCATGAATTGGTTTCCTTACACAGTGATATTGCAGTGTGCTGCACCACTGTAAGAGCAAGCCTCAGTTCAGCTGCTGGCCATCATGCTGGTGATTCCAGGACTGGACAAATCAATCGTTACAGACAATGTCTGCTGGATCTTGCCCAGCAGCTTAATCAAGGAGGCTAGTTCAGTTTGGATCCTACTGACAACATGCCAGAGAGAAAACTATCTTGCCTCTAAGCAAAAGGATATTTGTGCTTTTGGGCAATAAATCACCAGAAGACATAAAGACCAAGAACACAATTTTTCTCATCTCAGAAGAAACTCATCATGATTTACATCCCTGGAACTGAGAAAAAAAAATGAGGCTCTGAATATCTTAGAAGACATTATCTAATTGGAGAAAAGGTTAGGTTTGTACATTTACCATCTATAATAGTATTTCTTTTCCTCAGCTACTGTTGGTCAGACTTGTGTGTGTGAAATGCAAATGCACGTGTGGGAGAGTAAGAGAGAATGTCGTATCATCGGACAAATTTGAGCAGGAATAGGGCGGAATATATTCAGAAAAAACTTATCCATTAGTCACTCACCCTTACTGCTTTTTTAGCTGCCTTTCATGCCTTCACTTGCATCTCCTAAATGTATTTTCTTTAGGAATGTAATTGTAGAAAGGTGAAACACAGGCTGTTGGTAATGCCATGTTCAGAAGTACAACATCTAATTAGAACTAAAGCAATAAATGTGTATCTGTCTGAGAAATGGACATAACTATGATTATAATGGTAATGAATCCATTGTTATTAAGAGGTACTTAACAAAACTGTGATGGTTTACCTTGAGAAGGCAGAAGCTGCACACTTTAGCTCTCAAAAATTAGTCTTTTTAGTTCTCTAGAAAAAGGATTTTTATCTTCCTTTAGACCTTTCCAGTTCACTTCCTTCCTTCCTTCCTTCCTTCCTTCCTTCCTTCCTTCCTTCCTTCCTTCCTTCCTTCCTTCCTTCCTTCCTTCCTTCCTTCCTTCCTTCCTTCCTTCCTTCCTTCCTTCCTCCCCTCCCCTTCCCCTCCCCTCAGGAGTAAGGGGGACTCCTGAAGGTTTACAAGCTCCAGAAAACGTGGTTCTAGAGCCTTTGGAACAAAGGAACTTCCGCATTCTTTGCCTTTTCATTTTGTTGCTAGTGCTGGGGAGGTTTTGGTACTTCAAGCATCCTAGGAGTCCTGGTCCCAAGTCCTTGCAAGTGCCGCTAGGTGAAATAAGTGTGACACGTACTTGACGAATAGTAAGGACAGAAACTGCTGCCTTCCACTACTAGGAAGAAATGTGTTACAAGTTTTCTTAGTGCACTGAGATGTCACAAATTATTTAACATCTGAGAATTTTCTCCCGTGGCTAAGTGACTTGAAGTTATTGCTGATGTGTCATAGGAGGCATGTGAAAACAAAGAACTGCTTCCAGAGGTGGCAGACCTCTGTTTAGTGTTTCTATTTTATTATGTGGCTATGTTTTAACTGCTCACATCACAATTTCCTCTGTTGCTTTCAATGGAGCTCATAAGTAGAACCTTTTACAAAAGAATAGGCTGTATCATATGGTCTTATAATCACTATGAAATGGTACAGGCAGAAATGCTCTTGAAGAAAGCTGCTGTAATTACTACTAGCAAGCACAATATCCTATAAGAATTCTAATGGCTGCTAAAACATCTTCTACCTATTTTAGCTGCTTTTGTTGTTAAAAGGGGAAAAATTATTTAAACTGAAATCTGGAAAACTCTGGAGTTACAAATCAGCATACGAAAATTTTGCCTTTGAAGATTGTTTATGGTGAAGTATTCATCACACATAAATATATAATGTAATGATACTAATAATGGAGTTGCTCAGACATTGATTACAGCTTCATTAAGTGAGATTACTCACTGTGATCTCAGTACTGCAAATTAGGTTTTGGAAATTTGAACTATAATTTAGTGAAGTAGAAAAATAAATTTCTTAGGTGGGACGCTATGTTAGAAAATACTTTTCTAACATTTTGTGAAATGTTTATTTAAAATAATAAATATTACTCTAATACCTGTTTATTTAAGATAGGCAAGCTTATCTAAAATATTTTTAAATGTAACATTTGTACATTAAAAGCATTGGGACACTTTATTTTCATTCTTTTAATTTCCTTGTCATAAGAAAGCTCTTCCAATTGCAGTGTGAGCATTTTTTCCGAAGTATACCACAAAAATATTTTCACGTCATAAATTCCTTTATAATCTTTCTTTTATGCATGTGACAGAAACTGAAATGGTTCATGTCTTAAACATTGTTATGAAGGAGTTTTGCCCATTTTAGCAAAATCTGTATGAAGAAGTTACAACTACAAAAGCCCACCCCTCCTTTAAGATGCCTGACTGGAACTTTGGACTGCCAGTTAAGCTGCCTAGGTAAGATAAAGGGGACACTATTGTTCAATCATCTCAGGTCTAGGGAGAAATAAATGAGGCTGAGGGAATGGAATGCATCCACAAGAAAGCCTAACACAGCAGAAAATCATCCCTGGCAGGGTTTGGGGTAAGGGCGACTACAGCCCACAGAGGTCGGGGTACACAGACTCCCCCAAACCAAGAGGCAAGGAAGAGGTTTCAGATGTAATGTCTGGTCAGAGGAGGTGAACAACCTTACACATCCTCCCTTACACAAACTGGCCCAGCTGTGGAACCCCCTGCTCCACAGGCCATTGAATCCATGACCTTTGCTTGAGAGGCAGATCAGAGGGAAATTTTATCATCCATCAAAGTGCCCCCAGACTAATTTCTTAAGCCTTGCACCACAGGACTGCAGGTGATGCAATGATGCAACATATCCAGAGCCTGCTGCAAGAGACTGTCAAACTGACATCATCCCTGTCCCAGGGGATGTACCTGGGCGTTCCCACCTGGCCTAAGCATCTATTATTCCAATGCTTTTTGGGGGACCTTCACCACCAAGATTGGCTGGAGAGGATCATTGGGACACCAGCAGTATAGCAGTATCTGGTGATATTTTATTCTGTCTCTGTCACTCTCTTTCTGTTCCCCCACCTCTTTTCTGTTTCTTTCTCTTCCTCTCTCTCTCTCATATTCACTCCTAAATAAAATCCATACTATTAGCTTTGGCATATTGTCTCATTTGCAACTTAATGTGGGCAGAGACATTTCCAATAACTTTAAAAACCGGATAGTAGCAGCATGTCATGGAGATGCAGCCCTATCTGGTAATTATTTTTGAGGAATGGCAGGCTAAAGAGATCTGTTTGCACACAGAGTAAGAGATACCAAGTCTCTTTAATCAGTAAATGCGAAGGTGGAATTTGCCAGCATGTGTGTGATAAATTACCCTCAGAATGAATGAAGGGCTTTTGGCTAAGACATAAATCAAAACTTG
Source organism: Agelaius tricolor (assembly GCF_023055355.1). Classification (NCBI taxonomy): domain Eukaryota; kingdom Metazoa; phylum Chordata; class Aves; order Passeriformes; family Icteridae; genus Agelaius; species Agelaius tricolor. The sequence goes on along the minus strand of NW_027269261.1, from coordinate 17,694,542 downwards.
AGAAACGTATTTCCAGTTTTTAAAAACTTTGTGGTCTACAGTATAGTTCAGGAATGTGGAACATCAGCATGAGTTAAACAATTCAATTTATACTACAATGGGTGGAATAAAGCTTGTGTCCACCCTCTATGGGATTTTGTACTGAAGGAATGACACGGGCAGTCTCTTGGTGATCCTCCAGCTAGCTCCCATCTCCTGGCCCGTGCCAAGAGTGGCTGCCCCCTCTCCACCCCTCAGGTCGGTCTGGGTGGCAGTAGAGCAGGGCTGACCAACTCCCAGAGGCAGCAAAGCTGCTCTGTGTGGCTGCTGATTGGAATCCCGAGTCGAGGAAGCCAGAACAAAGGAGACGAGAGGGACCACTTGTATAAGTTCTCAAGAGGCTTTAATCTCCAACAGAGTCCACAGACAGGTGACAGGTGACCAAGCTCCAACCGGTTAACAACAACTTAAGAACAGGGGAGGGTACTAGGGGAGGATAACCAATAGTAGAACAGCAGGGGAGGAACATAGGCGGGATCAAATTCTAGGTAACCAATAGGGGACAACATGGGAGGGGATCAGGCTTGGCACACCAATGGAACTTTGAGGGAAGGGTGATAGACAGGGAAGGTTCTAGAGAAAGGGGTGGGGTTACATTTGATGAACAAGGGAAGAGGGCATTAGTACTTCCAGGATTGGCAGGGAAAAGTCTGGAAATCAGGGAGGTGCAAGGGAGATTGACATGGGGACTGACAGAAGATTAAGTGGGAAAATAGTATTAAACAACTTCAGGGCAAAACCATTGAGGAAACTGAACGGGGTACATAGAACAAACCGCTATAAACTCACAATAAGGAACACATTAAGATTACAACAGAAAAACAATCTACCACAAAGGAATATTTTAAGCATTATGATTTGATGTTATGGTGGGTGGATCAGTACTCCAGAAAGTTTTGGTTTCTAAAAGATGGAACTCTTATTGCAAATGATGGAGTTAATTTTCAGAGGGCTGCATTGGCAAATGCACAGGGGTGATGAAATTGTTGTGTGGCTTTTTTTTATTTGATCCTATTACCAAAAATTTGGTTAAATAAAAAAGTCCCTTAACATCAATGTAGTGTTAAGAAGCAGGCATTCTTTCTTTGGCTGGATGCACGGGGGAATACCTCCTCCCAAATCCATGCATGCTGAGTACAGGAAAGTTTCTGTTTACATACTGTATTTTACATACATATTCATTGATTGATAAAATTTTTCCTGAAATCATTAATTTTGCTTTCCCTGTACACATGATTGTTTTTGTCCTGGAGGTCTCTGGTGGTCCTGAATGGTTATAGACTCCAGTGCTCCAGCTGACATTCTCGAGTTGGCAGGGCACTGGGGCTGGTAAACTTCCAGTTGTCCTTTTTACACAATGGGCATTGTGCAGTTCCATAAGTCGGTGGTTTTGGTGGAACAAGCACTGTGTTAGCTCAGCAGGTGTAGACAATTTATCATCTACTAACAATCTAAATATTATTACCCTTATGAAGTTCAGCTCCTTAAGGGCTTCATCTGAATAGGGTGCTTTGGCATGCTTCTGAAAGGTTTATTGTACTCATCTTTACAATGTAAATGTCTTGCTTCTGAGACTAATTTAGGAGAAAACACTCTGGAATCTGAGTTTCTTCTAAAGAGAAGGACTTCAGTAATCCCTTTTGCCAATGAGAAAAATGAATACCAGTGAGTGAAAGTGAAAGAGACCTGTTTATTGACAGACCAAAGTGCCCGTACAGCACAGGAAAAAATTTAATAAATGCTAGATATTGAACTTTCAGAACCTTAGCCCTCATCCCATCCCCTCCCACTCCACCCCTCCTTCCAGCAGAACAAAAAGAAACTTAAAACACCCCAAAAAGCCTGGGGAAGAAAACACACTGGCTGGCCACTGGCAGGGAAGGCAAAAGAGTGGCCTTCCTTTTGTTTCAAGGAAGGGAAAAAGGAGTTCATGCAGCAGCTCAGGCAAAACAGATGGGGGGAACCTGTTGAATTTCTGGCGTTGGTCTCCTCGTCAAAGCAGATGAAGCTGGTGGATTTTGGTGTCCTTTCTCTTGTTGGTTCAGCTTTACCTGAGGTCTCGGGCTGCCTGGAGCGGCCCCTGCTGTTCTTCCTGCAGGTCCTGGTGAACTGCCTCAGCAATTGTCTGATTTTGGACTGAAAATAAGCCAAATAGTTCAAAAAACAAAACAAAACAAAACAGAAGCCACCGAAATGATTGCTCGTGCAGCATCCAGGTCAGGGGAAGGGATAAAACCTTCTTGCTTAAGCTAGAAAAAAAACTAACATAGCTAGGCTGCAATATAATGTCTGGTCTGTGCCACAAACGGAGAGAGTCTCGGAACAAAGCCGGCGCTGGACTTCCCAGGCTCCTGCCCCTCTCCCAGATGCACCTTAAAGCTACACAGCCATTCTGGGCATAAAGCAGATGATCAGGAACAGACTATCATCATAAAATCACCCCAAGTCTGTGAATTAACCCATGTTTACTAATAGGGTTACCATTAACTCTGAGGAGTGCTTAAAATGGCTCTTGAACCATGGCTTAATTCATGGAAGGTTATTGCACAGTTTAGAACCTATTTATTTCTTTCAAGTTTGAGTTCTAATTTTCATGAAGTGTATCTCATACTATCTCGTATCCTTTCCCTGTAAATAAGGAAATTTTTAGATCACTCCAGCAAAAATTTACAGAGGCTTCTCCTTCCAAACACAATGCATATTCCTTAATGTAACATTAACTACATTATTATTCTATTACTGTATAGACAAAACTATCAATCTTCAATTACATAATTAACTAAATTTTAATCATTACTTTTGAAAGCTATAGGGAGAAAAAATAGCACAAGGTTGGATCCTAAGTCTCTTTTTGTCATTCTTCTCAGACTCAGTTATTAAATACATGGTCTTGAATAACTTGCAGAAATTTTTTAACTTATATTTTGTATTTTTAGCTCAATTTTCAGCACTAATCACTCGGGTTTTGTAAGAAACAGCACAATGAGATGTTTGTGAAATAACCTTAAAAAATAAACTTAAAATAGCACCCCAAACATGGATAAACATCAGATGCTGTGAAACAGACCTCTCCTGCTAAGTGTTTGTAGCTCTAGTTAACACAAATTTACATGAGGAATTTGAATGCCTGCTAATATTATCTGTCTTCCCTATAAATGCATATTGCCAGATGTGTATCAATAAACCTCTCATTGCAGATGAAAAAGGAAACATGTTATTATGACTGATGTGGAAGTTTTCATTACTAGGACTGTTAATTTCTTAGATTATTAACTGAGTTTCTTATTTATAGCCTGAGCCATAGGATTTCAGGGCAAATACATAATTTTAAGAGTAATTGATGGTGTGTCATCTTACAAATACCAAAAAGGAACTTGTCTCAGGATGACAGGGAACCCTTCATCAAATTCAATATCTTTTTCACAGATGCAATCCACTGAGCATGCAGGGTGATGGTCTTTGTCATTCCTTTCCCATCTTTCAGAAGTATGTATTTCAAACGACATCAGAGAAAGCCTACCCTGGCAGGTCTGTAAGTGTGGATAGAGTCCATGCATGGTATCTCAAGAATGTATGAATGATGCCTGAGTCTCCCTTCCAGGAGCTTAGCCAAACAGAGCTGGTTTCCCTGTGTTATACCAGTGACAGTGACTCTGCCTCTGGAGGGTGTTCTGAGCCAGACCCATTGTATCAGGGGCAACGGCATCTTCAATCCCAGCACTGGCACTCTGTCACCATAGTGATTGTTATGGTTCCTTTTTATGTCCTTCACGTCACAGGGGGTTCTTTTTGTTCCACTTGCGGTTTGCCCACATTTTAACTACTTGAAATTCTTACACTGTTTCCCATCTCAAGAAGCTTGATCTTGAAATTGAGCAGCAAATATTGCAAGATATCCCCAGTGGACCCTTCAGAACCTGCAGTGGCAAGTGAGCAGCTTTTTATATGTGCTTTCATACTTAGATCAGCTTTATGTCGATTATAACTATCATAACCCCTAATTGACATCATAATTTTTTTTCCTTCCATTTTAACACAAGCTCAGAGTTCACAGAACCAGTTTTCTATGCTTAAACTCTATTCAATACTGGAGCTAGACATAGATTCATACATTTTAGTAAGTAGGGCTTTCCAGCTTCGTTAACTAATGTACCATGACAAATTTGGCCTGCATGATGAGTTTCTCCAATGTTGCTGAATTCAGATCTGATCAGCTAATGGGTAGTTTCATACACTCAGTGATGCAGAAGATTTTTTATTATTGAAGTCAAGCCAAACTAGAATTGAATGCATTATTCAACAGATTTTGCTAGTTCATCAGTCTTCAAATGGATGGCCTGGAGTCACTTCACTGTCCCAGGAGACAGATCATCTAAGAGCTTTTCTTCTCTCTCATACTCTATCTCAAGTAATGGCTGAAGGTTGCAAGCTCTGCCCAAATGTGCTGTTCTCACACTCCTACTGCAGAAGCCACGGATGTGTGAAGTGCCCAAAACTCGTGTAACACACTATTGCTTGTCATTCTTTTCCTGCCACTAGGAGGCTGTCTTGTGAAGATGATGTATAGCTCCTGTGAGATGCACTGCTCAAAACCTTCCTCTTCGCACTGAGCAGCCAGGCCAGTAAAGGCTTTTGATCACTATCACTTTGATTAAAATTTGAAAGGCTCTGTTCTCTATTGATTGATTTGTATAATAGCAGCAGGGATGAAATAAGGACTAGCTTTTCAATTTTCCTTTCTCACAGCTTCTTGCAGCTTAGCAGGACTTCATGGGATGTGGAGTACCTGCTCTCCATCCAGGTCCTCCCTAGAGTGGTATTGTAGGGAACAAAGTGTCCAAGCTGCCACCATCCTTGATGGCAGCAAGTCCCTGACATACTCTGCAAATTATGATTTTATACAGTCAAGGCTGATCTAAGGAGCTGTTGAGGAAAACATTTTCTTGGTCCAGCAAACCCATAGGATTCTGTCTCTGAAAGCCACTTCCTACTGGTTGCTTACTCACTTGCTCCCGCTGACACAGCACTCCCCCAAACCATTTTCAAAGGCAATGAACAGTCCCTGCAACAACTCAAGTAGACAGCAGTAGTATTTTTCTCCTCTAACACCTAAAAAATCAACACATGGGAAAAAAGCTATTAATCCAGCTACTAATCTGCCAGAATTGGAGGTCAAACATGGGTTTCTTCTTTTTTTGAGGTCAGGCTAATGTCTAGTAATGGATTGCATGAACTTGTTCATATTCTTTCTAGCTCGCATTATTGAGAGGTAATGAATTAATAGGAATATTCCTACAAAGCAATTTGTTTTTCTTGAGATTTTAAATAGAGATATTGCTGTCAGTAAAATATATATTTTTAAATTAATTTTTTAAACTTGATTTCAAGTGGCTTCACCAGTCCCCACAATTTTGAGACAACCTGTATTTGGCTGTTGCAAAACAGGACTTCCATCTGAGATCTAATATGATGCTCATGCTTTGCTTACAAGCTAATTAGAACTGCAGCAGACAATGCTTAAAATGACATTTTTTGTTGGTTTTGCAGGACTTAATTTTTGATGAGGACAAAAGAAGCCAGCCACAAAAGTGATTTTCTGTGAGGACCTGCTAAAAGCTTCCTTTGTGCTGGCAAAACCAGTCGCTGTCTGGCTCTGAGAATAGGCACACTGCTAAGCCAATTAGCAAAGCTAGTAACATCGTCACCCTAGAGATGGACACATGACATACACATACACTTGTCCAGTGACAACAATGGCTTCTTCTTTATTACAAGTTGTTCTCAAGTACCCCTAACAAAGTGTGATCTTAAGTCATTTGTTTCATCAAAACAGCTCATTATATTCATTGGACAAAGAAATAGCTTATTGTATTTTATTGGTACAAAGCAATTAATATCAATAATTAATTGGCAAGAGTTTAGAACAAATTATTATTAAGGCATGTATGCTGCTCAGTAAGGCACATATCCTCTAACTGCAAGTATCCCTTATGTGTCTTTTTTATTGGTTTCCATGCTAACGGTCTTGCTTTTCTTCCTTACTATGGATAAACTCGTATTTTATCAATTTCTTCTGCTAACTCAGTTGTTTGGCCTGCAGGCCAGCTGCTAAGCCCATCCATGTAATGTCTCTATGATAACATGTTTAAGAAAGAAAAAAACACAGGAATCCTCTTTCTTCCTGCCCTCCAAAGGGTGGTGAGTGAGCCACTGGGTCCCTTCCCAGCGTGGCCGGGGGCCTTCCTAGCGCAGCCGCTGGGGCTGTGCTGTGGCTCACATGGTGCCAGTGGGGGCCACATACCCAGCAGTGAGAGGCATTGGACCAATTCTGCGATGCGGAGCACAGACAGGATCAACCTTTCAGCCTTCCAGAACTCTACAAAAACTTTTTAATTGATAGAACTTGTAAACAAACGAACTTAGAGACACCAATTCTCTCTTGGATCAGAGAAAAAGGAAAGGTGAAGACACGTGAAAAGAACAACATGGCAACAACTAAGTCAGTGCAATAGAGGGAGGGGGAGGAGGAGGTGCTTCATGCATCCGAGTTGAGGTACTTCTGCAAGCCATGGTGAGGACTATAATACAACAAACTATTTCCCTGTAATTCATGAAGTGAATGGGGAGGAGACGCAAAATTCAACTGCAGCCCATGAGAAAAAGGTGGTTGTGTTGGAATGTGTGGATGCTGAGAAGCTGTGATCTGGTGAGAGACTTGAACAGAGAGAGAACCCTTGCTTCTAGAGACAGATGAAGAGGACCCTTGCGTTTATACTAAACCAGCTAATCCTTAAAAACTACCCTCCATGAGCCAAATGGCCCACAAAAAAAGAGTTGTGGGAAGACTGCTTTGCCCATGGGAAGGACTCACATTGCAGCAGGTTGGGTGGAACTGCTACTCAAGAAAATTTAACCACATTAGAAAAGTTCACAGAGAACTGTCTTCTGTGAGAAAGATCCCATGGCATAGCAAAAGAGACTCCTCTCCCTAAGCAAACTGAAGAAAAATTTTTGGAAGTGACAAACTGACTCCACGTTTTATCTCCCTGTGCTGTCAGTGGGAAGGAAACAGCTGTTGGGGGGGGGGGGTAGGTATTCTAAAGGTTTATTTTAGTTCTCAAAATGCTACTTTTCAAATTCTGTCTATAAATTTTTCTTTATATCTTTTAAGTTTTGATCCTGTTTTGCCTTTGGAGTTTTTTCTCCTAATAATTATCTCACCCCACAAGCCTTTTAATTGTTCTTTCCCCCTCCTCTGCCCAACTATAGCAAAGGAGAATGAGTGAATAATTTTTCTCATGGGTACCTGGTTTCTAGCCAGCGTCAACCCCCAGACACATTTATCATGATGTTTTGCTAAACAGCAGGTTTTCGTTCAAGCATGTAAATGTCAAGAAGTAGAGCTCCTAGCAACCAGTTTGCAAAGGTATTTTCAACCTGAAAAGAAGGTTCATGGTGTGTTGGCAGATGTATGTTTATTAGTGATCAGTAACTGACCCAGTAACAGCCTTGGGTAGGTAGGGTCTTCCTTACCTCTTTTTTTTAGTTATTACCTTACGAAAATAATACTTGACATGATAGGTATGCTCCAATCAGATGTTTTCTAGTTAGCTCAGATCTCTCAAACCAATCCAGAGACCTTTTATGCAGGAAGGATGGTGGGCAGACAACCTTTCAAGATTAAATCCTTGTATCATAAGATGAGAGAAGCCCTGATAGTCATTCAGTCCGTTTTTCTCTGTAAAGGCAGCATTTGTGACATATCCTGACAAGAGGGTTTTTTTTGAAAAATTTTCCTTAGATAGAAATCCTGACTTTCCTTAGACTATTCAGTTAGAAGAATAATTGCCCTTTTTGATAGAGAGACCTTTGGTTCTGCTTTTCTTTAGACATAACCTGATTTTTCATTGGTGTAGATTTAAGCCTCACCATTTTGTCTTTGCTTACTATGGGTGTGGAGAACATATAGGATTGCAAGAAATGTTCTTGTTGTCTAACACCTCAGTCTGCCTCCAGCATAAACACAGCCAGAGGCCTGAGGAAGAGTTACTAAGTTCTCAATTTGATTCTTCCTCTCCTTGTAGCAATTTTGTTTTGTTTTGTTTTGAATGCTTTTCCGTCCCATTTTTTTCAGATTCCTCTTTAGACTGCACAATCATTGTATACTCTTCCAGGTCTTGTCTTCTAGGCTTCTGACTATTGCCCTGTTCTGTGCCTTTCTGTTCTGGTTTGAAGGCAAATCATTGGGAGGAATTAACTCCACGCAAGTATCTTCTGAGACATCCCAAATCAGAACTACAATTTAATAGGAAAATTACAGTAAAGTCAATAGCACAGAAACACTGGTTTAAACTGACAAAGTCACAATACGACCTGACATCCTCTTGGTCAGGTTGATGGCAGCAGTCCAATAAAATGGTAGCTACAGTCCCATTGGTGTGATGAGTGTTGTTCTGTCCAAGTGGTGATCCTGTAGAAAAAGGTATGGTCCTTCTCTGGAGATCCAGTAGTGGTTATCGAGCTTTTGTGCTCTGGGAATCCAATGGTAGGGCTGCTCTGGTGTCCCAGGCTTCACGTTATACACAGGTATAGGGTATGTCTGGTTCCTCCCCCAGGGTGGGGCATCTCACAATGGGATGATGTAATTCTGTGAATCGCTCTACGAGACCTTGATGGCCTTTTAGTGGATTTGGGCCCCTCAGGGTGGCTGCTGCTTCCCTGGAGGGAGCTATCAGGGCTGAGTTGTGGAGAAGATAAAGAACACTGCCCCACCATTTTTACCAGCTCATGTAGATGGTAATAGAATACTTTTGGTTACACCTTCCATTGTAACTAAGACACTTTCTTAAACCATACTTACTACACTGATCATATTACATCAGTCCAACCTTCAGCCATGCTGATTATGTTCCTTCTTTATGTCCCATTTATATCTTATTGATCTCATTATTGCTCCTTTTTTCTGGGAAGTGTGTTCTGTTACAGTTAGCATAAACAGGATTTTTGGCTAAAATACATGATATAAAGAAGATCTGTGACTTGCTTTTGAAGATGCTTCCATTCTGTTTGAAGTAAATGGTGACAAAGTCACTTGTTCTTCAGATGATTATATTCGAAACTAGTAACAATGGAGAATATTTATACATCTCCCTCTGCATCTGAGACCTGTTCTTTCATTGTTACTGAAGCTATTGCTATTGAGTCCTGAAAAAGCTTGTAGTTGTCTTAACTTGTGCTGAAAATGACCTTTTCCTTTGGACCAGGCAAAAGGATTTCTTTTGCAACAAATTCCAGTCCATCTCTGCAAATTTGGAAGCGGTACTCTTCTTGCATGTAAAAAAAAGAGCTCATGCTTCTCTATCCTGCTATCAATTAAGTGGGTGTGTTCCCCCACACAAATGTCTCTATATGACAGTGCAGAGCAATGCATTTAATATGGTAGCTAAAATAGGAGAAGGTAATCTATAAAAAGCCCACATTCTCTCCACATTTTCAAATACTTTGTTGTGGGAAACAATGCAGTATCATGAATCCCTAGATGAGAGAATGATAGACTGGATATATCTATCTATCTGTCCATCTATCTATCTATCTATCTATCTATGAGTAAATGTTCAACCCTTGAATTTCCACAGTTCCATTGAGTATGTACTTGCTAGACTTCTGTGTCATAATAATTAGAACCTTGAAAGTGTGTTTTAGATACACTACAAGCAATTGAGGGCTATTGCTGAAAGTTACATTGCTTGTAGACACTGACCAAATAGAAGTTTGAAGGTGATATTCAAATGACTTCAAGATTCAAAGGAATATAAGTCCTGCTGAGTCTAAGGGAGCTTAAGTACATGTGTGGAACATTTCCCTTTTCTCCACAGGAGATCTGCTGGTCTTCGCAGGCATACTGAGAAGCAACACAAGAAGTGTGTGCCTCCAATGGTGCAGTGATGGAAGGATCAAGAGAGGTAGATAATAGACAAAAATGGGCTCAGCTGTGGATGTAGTGGTGTGCTCTGTCTTCATCATTGAGACTATGACATGCGAATGAGTCACTGAATGTTATTCAGGATTGGGACAGTGTTTGGCTCTCAAAGGACTGGTATCTCCCTGAATATCTGTGTGACTGAGAAAGTTTTGCCTCAAAGAGGAATGTAATGATGTGAAATAAGTTTTTAGTGGTTCGCTGAGCCTGTGCTGATTTAAAGTGGTATTTTTGTTTAAGGCAATGTACAGGTTGTCCAGTCATATATTATCTTGGAGTGTTTTTAAAGGACTACATTTATGGGAAACCAAAACCAAAACCAAACAAAACCCACAAGTGTTGTTTCTTTTTCCATCTCCTCTCCCCTCTTGCCCAACTGAAATCCATGGTCAGGAAATTGCCATTTTTTTGGGTCCCAGTCCTCAGCAAGTACTCTATCCTGGCTCTTAAATCTGTCCCAGTAGCTGAGAGTTTGTCCCAGACATTATAAACTCTATCAACATGCCTTTCAATTCAAATCTTATTAGCTTTTATTTGCAGAGAGGTTGCCCTAACGTGGCAAAGATCATGAGTTGTTTTTCAGATGCTGTTACTGCATAGCAGCTGAGTTGGCCAATAGATCTTGAATTTCCTTTTGGCATCCAGCCCAAGGGAACATACAATGAGCAATTTCCTCAAACATTGCATTGCTGGGAAATTCATCTTTTTCTTAGCTAGCCTAGCTACCAGATCTAAGCAGGGGGCAGTATGATTTTTGGCTTTGATATTCTGAAACAGACATTGGAATAGAAAATTTTCCTCAGTATTGGGCTGTCTGTACTTCCATGGGGGCATTTCAAATGATACAACTGCTTTCTTATCCTGCCATTTTCTTAGAAGTTTCTTTACTGTAGCTATCAGTAGGCTGTTTACTAAGTAATGTGTAGTCCACCAATCCTGTGCAAATATTTTATTTCTGGTAAGGAGAGAGAATTTAACAATCAAAACGAAACCACGCAGGCAGGAATTGTATTTTGAGTCTTCAGAATTAGCTATTTTATTATTAACTCTTTAGTGTCTAATTCTGATCTTTGTATACTCCAACCTCCAATGCTTATTTCACCAGTCACTAAATGTCAGTGATTTTATCTGATTCTTCTCTTTACCTATCTTTGCAGTTGCTAGATTGTTCAAATTATCTGTCACTTCAAAACCGGTTCTCACACTTTTTTCTTTCAATTGATGATTTTTTAAGTGATAAAAAGCTGTATATGCATTACTTGTGATGCCTTGGATAGATTTTCAAAATTTCTCCTGAGCAAGATGGAGTGAGAGGATATATAGAAATCTAAAGATTTCTATATATCTACATAATTGTATTTCATTGTTCCCATGGAAATTGTTGTTGTCTGTTGCCTGTTATTGTTGTATTGCCACACTCTGAGAGTTCAAATAGACAGCTTGCTTTACTGTAAGGGCTTTGCAATATAACTGCTACTGCTACTTAGCTGTGGTTTTCATTCATGTCCTTCATTCATTTCTTTCCCTTCAGTTTGGATCTTTGGGGCTAAGATTATTGACCAGATTAAACGTTCAACCTGTTTTGTATCAGGGACAGAAATTCAGGTCAATAGACAAAAAGTTAATTCCCACTTTGGTTTGTCTGATTTTTGTTTTCACAATTGACATGTGCTCCATACATCAGGCCTCAGTCCCTTTCAGTTGGTGTATTTTGCCTGTCCATAATGTACAGGATTTTGGAATAAAGACACTTCAGTGTAGTCAACTGTCCTCCTCTACCTCTCATCATTTTTCTTCCCTGGTAGATTCCCCTCTCTGGGCACAGTTGTCTAGGATTTTTGGCTGCTTTGCTTGAACACCCATCCAGCTCTGAGTAAGGACAAATTCCATTATCTTTGCTTGGTTTGCATAAATGTACTTTGCTTTTCTTGATAATCAGTTTTGATCATTAAAGTCTCCCTCCTTGATGACTGCCTTTGCTCTGCTCTTGTCATACATCTTAGTCCAGGTAGCACATTTAAACTTTCTGAATGGATTGTTGCTTTATTGCCGTTTCTGCTAGATGAATTTTCGTCAACTTCAGCAAAAAGCTTCTGGGGCTTTTCTTGTTTGGTTGGATTTTAGTTTTGTTTTCTTTCCTTCCCCTTGTCTGGAGGCTTTTCATCAGCAAAATTTTTCAGCAGTATTTTTGTTGGGGTTTTTTTTTTGGTTTCTTTTTCTCCTCAGTTTGGGGAGCCTGAGGGGCAGCTTTGGCAGCTCTGAACTCTGCAAAGACCAAGCCAGTGAAAGAAGGGACATTAAACTCCACCAACTTTGCTGGCTGCAAGAAGATCCATGCCTGAAATCCAGCAGGTTCCCAGCCACTTTGTGAACTCTTTGCCCCTCGGCCACACAATGAGGTCAAGGTGGGGTGCTGTTGCAGCCTGAATAGTTGCTAGTAAAGCCCAGGGTAGGGAAATAAAAACGGCTTTTGCATAGTACCCACAGATGTTTTAATCAGCCGTGCGGTAAGATGTTCAGGTCCAAGGCACACACACACACAGACGGTCCAGGTTTCTCTCTCCCTAGGGACCCCCCAGGAGTAAACCTGGTCTCAGGGCAGTACCAAGATGAGGGCCAATAAGGGAATAGGGAGGAAATGGCTCAGGGACATACGAACAGACATAGGAATGAGGGAAGGAGCCAATGGGGTCTTAACAGCTTTTTGAGGGAAGCTTATTGTGTCTCCCTAACTTAGGGGATGCCCCCCAGGGCGTCCACAGGGTGGAAGGTTAAATTTTCTTTCTTTTTCCTGTGCTTTGTGGATATCTTGCTTTGTTAAAAAACAGTTTTAATAAACTGTTTAATAAACAAGGTGGTTTTTTTTTCACTTTCATTCCTGGCATTTATTTCTCTCATTGGCAGAAGAAAGTGGAGTTATTGAAGCCCTCTCTCTTTAGAGAAAAACACTCATTTTAAAGTGTTTTTCTCCTAGAATTCTCCAAACCGAGACAAGGAGCTTGACATCTACAAGGAATGTTGGTGTTGTTCCTGCAGAAAGGGAAAACAGGTCCCACTATTTTTATTCCTTCTTGATCTTGATTCAGGAACAGAGGTCGTGCTTACTTATCTAAAGTGCTAAAGTGTTTATTATCTTTTTCCATGTCTTGCTTCACTTTTGGGAACTTATTAATGTCACTCTCTTGAAAGAGAGACTGTTAGATTGCACTTTGCTGCTTCCTTCATCTTAGCTCATTAAGCCTGGCTTGGAGATCTTTCTATCCTTGGAGAAAATTTAAACATTCTGATGATGTCCACTAATCTTACTTAGGCAAAGCCTTAATACAGAGAAAGGTGAGCTTAGAAATTATCCCTTAATCACCTTTAATTTGCGTTCAGTGTCATTGTCACCATGCTAGAATCAACGTCTGACAAATGCAAGGATGAACACTAACTTGTTCAGCTTCACTGTACTGTCCCCAGCCTCTACTAGATGTTTCACATATGTTTTGATGTAAAAGTGCATGTGATGCACTGACACATGACTCTTCAACTAATTAAAGTTGAAAAGAAGGGTGTTTATTGCCGCGCACTGGACACATGTGGAATCCTTTCCAAATACAAGTGCAAGGAGTGACAGACTTTTGCTCTCTGTTTATAGAGAGAAGGTTTTACATATCCAAGCAGTTTCTAAGGACGCATAATATATAATCATTACCTGCCCGCTTCATATTATAATGAGCTGAATATCCACTATGGCTGCGCAATTGTACTCCCTTAATTGGGTTGGTGTGATTTTGAAATAAGGGAGTGGGTGTATGGGAGGAAGAAAGCTGTCTTCCTCGTGGTGGACTCTTCACCCATGGCCAGTTGGCAGGACTTTTTGATCTGCTGGTCACAGTCCAAGCCTCTCCTAACTGTTTGATTATTCTTAAGGCAAGGTATTTCTATGATCTCTGCTCCTTCACAATTGCTACATCTATCCCTGTCACTCCTAGCTTCTTTCCTGATGTATTTGTTACTCTTTAACAAAGGTACTTGATTCTTGCCACCTATAGCTTACTTGCCACTAACTTAGCTTCTTAACTAATTTTAAAATCTTAACTAAAATATGCAATCTTCTACTAGCCCAAATATATTCCCACTTGGCCCCTCAACTCATCTACAGTTTTCAATGATCCTAAATATATTTCCAGCTGACCCCTTGACTCACATGTGTGTATTTTTAACCTCAGGCTGCTAACAGTTGACTTGGTCTTTTTCTTCCAGAAGTTGTAAATGCAAATCTTCTTGTTCATTGTAATTCCTGGTCCTTTGCTGAATTAAATAACTTTTTGAGTAATTCTATAGGGACTTGTAAAATGAAGTATCATCAAGCTTTATATCAATATACCTGTACTTGTAGCAACTCTAAATGGGTTGTCTCAACTTTTCAACAGTGAATTTCTTCTTAAGGGAGGTATGTTTTTGTTACTTTTTCCTTCTTCCTTCAGAGCAACTGACTTGATTCCTTGATACTTTTATGTTATAAATGGTGTACATTTCCCAATCCAGAGCTAAACCCACTTCTCTCTTTTGTACTTCTTTGTAAATTTTTTGTGAGATTCTAGTTATTTTCATTATGGACTCTGGATGTTGTATATATTTTTTCAGAAGGGGTGCCTAAGCTAACCAAGAACCAAAAGTGGGGCACACATTTGACTTGGATTCATTTCCTTCTTCCCATCATAATAGTCTGAGGTTTTATATCTTGCTTCACATTTACCTCTGTACTTGTCAGTTTCATTCAAGTAGTTTGGTTGTCTTGCTTTGTTTTGTTCTTTTATTATTTTGGGAATGGCTCCAGCTGTTTTAGAAGTTGTTAATGAATTTCAAAAGAGAATAAAAATTCATTAACAGAAAATAAGTCCAAAAAATCAAGCCCTTGTCTTTGGGTTAGTTATTTTAGTAGCTGTGGCATACCTTCAGGACAGGGAATACTACCTCCCAGCAGGATCCTCATCACAAAGGAATGGGGAGCAATAAGAGGTTTTGTGCTGTTTACAGTTTTCTTTAAATTCAGCTACTATTTCAGCCAAAAATATAGAGTATTTGAAGCACTCTGCTGGTACTAATTCTCTGACCACTGAAGTAATTGTCTTTTTAAGCTCTTGTAACACAAGTAAGCAAACTTACAGAGTTTGCTTTTATCGCCAAACAGGACTACCACATTGCACATAATTCTTTTACTTATGATCTACAGAATTCTCCTGTCAAGAGCAGGATGTAGGTCTTTCAAGATTTATGCTATTAATATCATGCCAAGCAGAGTCTTTTATATTTCTCTCCCAGAATTTCTGAGATTTACTTGATGTTAGAAGACATAAGCCACAAAAAATTTCAGGAAGTAGAAAATATGAGGCTTGGGAAGCTTTCAATCATTTCTCCAATGGCCCAAACTTTGGACACTTAGCTCAGTCTTTTGCACATCTGCTTGAACTCACCCATCATCTTTGGATGTTGTCACAACATACAAAGAATACATTTACAGAAAATTTTCTAAAGGGGTATTGAAAAATAAGAGGATTCCATTAAGGTACTGATCAGTATTAAATCAATGACTAATGATTAAACTTTGTTATAAAACTAGGCTTCAAGCAATAATTACTCATTATTTTGAATATTATATAGATTCTGTTAATGTGTAGCCTCCAGTGCTGGAGGGTACAGTTAACTCGAGATCAAAGCTGTCCTGAGGTAGCTGGAAACATGTCACCCTGGTAAGTATCTGTGGACAGGGTGAGCATTTTGTTTACATCATCATATCTCTTATTAACCAAATTTTAGGTGAAATGATTAAGAGATTAGGAGGGGAGATTGTGTCTCTTTCAACACATCACTGAGTCAAAACCTACCCTTTCTGAGGTTTGGTGTTTTTCATTGAAAGATTTGCAAATCTATTATTTGTTAGTACTGCAAATGATTTTCATCTATTTGCTGCTTCATGCGCTTAAGGAAGAGGAGGCATATGAGAAGGCGGGAAGAAGAGACAGCTTCTAAATATGATTTTTTCTCATGGTATCCAAGAACTTTGGTACAAGCCAGTATAAAATAGAAAGGTAGGGTAGAGGAGAAACAATAATAAGGAAACACCAATATCTCTCACTAAGTGCTATGGTGGGTTAGTATGTTTGATGGCAGTAATAGCTTAAGCTAAACAGTCAGGAATCTCATAAGGATACTTATGAGCACAAAAAATTAGGTGAATAAATGTTTAGAGTGTATTCTTATGGTGCTCATTACTTTATTTGACACAAGCTAAATGCTCTATCATGCACAAGATGCGTAAGTCTATGGTAAGACTATTACTGTCTTGGTTTGGATTGCTTAATGCAATATTAAGAAATACTTGGGTTTTGTCTTAGTTTTACCTGGTATTTCAAGCAGAAGTGCCAAAATGTTTTGAGCATAAATACTAGGGTTGTAAATATGCCATATAAAGCATAGAAAAAGTGTTTTTTAGGGAGATGCCTGTGTGATGAGTTCTTTTCTAATTCAATGTCATAAGTTACAATTGCAAGATGTAACCAAATGTATATATCACCATCTGTTAAAACCAAGTGGGGCAGTGTTCTTCACCTCTTTCATGACACATCCCTAAGTTTCCAAACTAAGGCAAGTCTAAGTTGGGTGATATTAAAGGATCTTATCTACTATATGTATGCTGTAACACTTTTTTATTGCTCATATATATGATGCAAATTTGCGAATCAAACAATCACCCGATAACATCTCTGTCTGCCTGAGTTAGTTTAGTTCATCACTGCCTCTTTCATATCTTGAGGAGTGTAATAATATTCATTATAGGAGTAAATTATGTTTCTTATGAACCTTTTGTTATGGCTTTCATTACAACCTATTACCTGTGGTAGTGTTCACAGGGGTTCTCGGATAAGGCAAGAGACGAGAATGTTGACTCTATGTTCAGAAGGCTTGATTTATTATTTTATGATATATATATATATATATATATATATATTACATTATAACTATACTAAAAAGAAATAGAAGGAAAGGTTTCCTCAGAAGCTAGCTAAGAATAGCAAAGATAGAAAAGAATGATAACAAAGGCAGCTGGCTCTGACAGAGAGTCTAAGCTATCTGGTCTGTGGTTGGCCATTAATTGTAAACATTCAAAATGGCCCAATCACAGACACACCGGATGCATTCCACAGCAGCAGATAACCATTGTTTACATTTTGTTTCTGAGGCTTCAGCTTCTCAGGAGAGAGAAAATCTTAAGAAAAGATTTTCACAAAAAGATGTCTGTGACAATTACCTGCAACTTTTTTTGGTTTTCTTCCTTCCTCATTGGTGTGCAATTTATTTAACACTTTTTTTTGTACTCCTTTAATTTCATGTTGTAAATATTGTTGTTCTTCAGCTACTTCATTAGCTGCATTCTGTTCAGCAGAATTATTTTCAATAAGTTTTTCTTATCTTATTTCTTGCTGTTTCACGAACTGTTGCAGATAAGCTTGAGCTCCAAGGGGTGTTCATTCTCCTCCTCCTTCCTGATGCGTGTCTCCACTGCATTAAACCCACCTTTTAGTTGCCTTGAATATCATTACTTGCATTGATGTTTTTATAGTATTTGTCTTCTCTGTTCTTGGCATATGCCCATGCACTTTTTTTAGTAATGTTTTTCATAAGTCTGTGCTCTTGCTGTTTTTCTCCTACATGTGTATCTTGTTTGCTGAATTGGAAAACCTCGTCAGAGTACAAAGATCTGTGCTTTATGCACAGTGGCAGAAGAAACAGGTAATATCTGCTAGGAAAAATAGTGTAACAAAACAAAGTGAGCTTTGAAAAAAAAGTTCTTTTGACTTTTCAGACAAATTTCAGTTTCCTGAAATCAACTGCTGAAAAAGGCAAAGTGAGTTATTTTTAAATTGATAGATGTCATTCTTTTTGTCAAAAGCTTTGTTTTTCTGGGACATAAAGGAAGTATTTACCATGTAAGGTACTTGTGGGCATTGGTTTCTCCCAACATGGGGCCCTGTCTATAGGTGAATGGACAGAACACTTCATACTTTCAAGAAAGATTTGAAGTTTTGTGTAGTCTACCTGGGTGAAAAGAAGGGCTGTATTTTATAATGTGAGGTGAAGTGTTAACAGCTGCTGTCCTATGATACATTTGAAATGTCCTTTCAGGTCTCTCCTTTCTGCCTGTTTCTGTTGCTTCCTAGGACAGGGATCGAAACCAAGGTCCCATTCAAGGCTGTGGGTAAGATCCTGGACTGATTAAACTGAGTGCATGGCAATGGAGACCACATCTCTATCTGACCTGAGGACAGAGATTAGAGGATTTGTCAGTGTTTGCCATTGAAACAGAATTATAAGATACATTAAACCCATGGTCTCTCATGTTTAATGCTGGAGATGGGTGATGCTGTGGTACACAGCCTAATTAAAAAGCAGTTTGAGATTTTTTCCTCCTTTGCTATTTGATGACACTTTCAGAAGTTTACTAATACATTAACATAAGGAAAGATTTTTCCTACAACCATAGCTCCTTAATTGCAATTAAGATGCTAGAATGATTAGGGTTGGAAGGGAACTTAGAGATTATCAAATTCCAATTTCTGGGTCCTTAATGAGAACTGATGGACACTGCAACAACTTAAACCGATTGTTACTGTGGAAATGCTGTACTACTGGAGGACTTTAGTTTTCAAATGAGCAATTAAAAAAATTGATGGTAAATAGGGCTTTGCAGAGCTTTTGTTGTGGTGCCATCCATGCTGCTGATCTGCCCTGCCTAGCCAGGACTTGTTTGAGCATATGGTGGGCACGCTTGATCACAGCTTGACCTGTGGGGGAGTGGGGAATGCCGGTCTTATGCTCCACCCCCCACTGCTGGACAAACTCTAGGAACTCCTTGGAGGCATATGCTGGGCCATTGTTGGTCTTAATCTCCCTAGGAATCTCCAGCACTGAAAAGGCTTGAACCAGGTGTTGTTTTGGCATGCACAGCCCTTTCCCCTGCATGGGCAGAGGCATAAACCGCACCTGAATATGTGTCTAGACTGACATGTACATTTTTCAGGCGACCAAAACTGGGAATGTGTGTGATGTCTGTCTGCCACACTTTGCAGCTCCCAAGGCCTTGGGGGTTAACCCCAACACCCAGTGATGGCACGACCTGGAGCTGGCAACTGGGACAGGTGGGCACAATGGCTCGAGCCTGACTCCGTGTTAGCTGGAACTGATGGATCAGACCTGGCACATTTTGATGGTATTGCTGATGACTTAGCTTTGCTTGTTGGAAGACGTCTGGAAGGCATGCCATTTCTGCTGGGGTGGCAAGGGAATCTGCTTTACAATTACATTCTGCAATCTTGCCTGGCAAATCAGAATGTGACCTCACGTGCATGACATAGAACGGATGCTCCCGCTGCGAAACTAATTAAATTAGTTTTGAGAGCAACCTGAAGAGATGCTCGTTCTTGATGTCTTTGAGAACTGCCTGCTCTGCCCTGGACACTACTCCTGCCACGTAGGCTGAATTGGTAACCATATTAATTTGCTCTGAGAACTTCTCAAAGGTCTCACTACTGCAGCCAGTTCGGCAACTTGGGGCGACCCCTCTACAAACTCAACATCAGCTTCCCAATGCTGAGTCTGATGATTTCTCCAAGTCATCACTGACTTGTGGGATGCCATCAGTGAACACTGTAAGCGCCTTGCGTAACCTCCGACTTCTTTTCTCAGGAGCAATGAGGTGGAATTCCTTGTTAAACAGCTTGTGTGATGAGGCATGGACTGATATCTGTCCACTGTAGCTGTCCAGAGATAGCTGGAGACTGGCATTGCTCTGGAGCAGGTGCTCTTAACGTCTCTTTTGTCAACCTCTCCGGAGAGTTCCTTCCGTCCTTAGAAAGTTTGACCGGGAGGTCAATACACTGAAAGCCACAACCAACCAGCTCACGCAATCTTACCCTGGCCTTCTGGATCAGCTGAGCTATCAGCTCCTGTGGCTGTGTGATGCTTTTAGATCGCTGGTGGGAGAGGAAAACCCACTCTATGATTAAGAGCGAATCTTTCTGCCCTTCGATCCACTGGAATATCAACCTGTGCAAGTGTGGTAACTTTTCCAAAACAATGAATTTGAAAGGCAGCTCTGGCTGATAATGATGAGCCTGCCTCTTGGCCAAAGCCTTCTGCACTTTTTGGATGGTGGTTTTTGCCTGTGGGGTCAGTTGCCTGGGAGAAGCTAGCTCAATAAATTGAGAAGGGGAGCTAGGTCCTTGTTGGAAAGGCCTAGCCAAGGCCTAACCCAGTTCAAAGACCCACACAGGGAATGGAAATCCGCTAGGTTTTTGGGGTCTCTCTTGATTTCCAATTTCTGTGGCACAACGGTCCACACAGTGATCTCCAAGCCCAGTTACTTCCAAGGTGGCATCCTCTGAACCTTGTCTTCCCACAGTTGGAATCCAGCAGAGGTTAAAACTTTAACTACTAAGTCAAGTATGTCTTGGAATATTATGTCATCAGGGGCACACACAAGCACATCATCTATGTAGTGTAGGATGATTGCCTCCTTTTTCTGGGCATGCACTAGGGACAGCAATGAAGCCACTGGCAGATGGAAAGACAGCATTTAAGGCCTTGAGGCAATACTCTCCAGTGGTAGCACTTCACTGGGGCTTCTGATTGATGGTTGGAACTGAGAAGGTAAACCGTGGCACATCTTCTGGGTGTAGGGGAATATGGAAGAAACGGTCCTTGATGTCCAGGACAGCCAGTTGGCAATTTTGGGGAAGCATTGTTGGGGAAGGCATCCCTGGTTGGAGTGACCCCATGTCCTCAATTACCTTGTTTATTTCTCTTAAATAATGGAGGAGCCGTCACTTATCCTTCCCTGGCTTTTTTATTACAAAAACTGGGGAATTCCAAGGGCTAGTTGTCTCTTCAATGTGTCCTTTAGCCAATTTAGCTCCTCTACAAGCTCCTCAAGTGCCTTCAGCTTTTCCTTACTGGGTAGCCACTGATTTACCCAGACTGGATTATCATCCAGCCATGCTAACTTGTGGGCAGGGCACTCCACAGTGGCTGCTTCCGAAAATCCTGGGGTGTCTTAGGGATGACCAGTTTGACCCCCCCATTGGGACATGGTGTCTCTCCCCCACAAGGGAACTTTATAATCAGTGACAAATGGATGGACACTGGCCAATTTTCCATCAGGTCCTTCAATTTGCATGACACTTTTTGATATCTTTGCCAATATGACTCCTCCTCCACCTTGGATTTTACCAGCCATGGGTTGCAAACCCCAAAGTGACAGCCACAACCTTTCAGGTATGATTGTCACATCTGCCCCTGTGTCAAGCAACCCTTCCACGTGGAGATAATCTGCTTCAGACATTAGGTTGCATCCCATAATGCATTTGTCCTCATCAACCACTTCTCCCCAGTAGACACAGGTGCCTTGTCATCTACTGAGATTTCTGATGGAACAGGAATGGTCAATGGGCGATGATTTGCCCCTTGGCCAAATAGAAGGGTGGCTGTAGACAGCGCGCAAGGAGAATGAGTTATGTCCCCCTTGATGGTTATGGGAACCACCTCAATCTCCATGGGTGTGTGTGCAGTGTCCCCAATAACAAAGTACTCACTGTCCAATCCTGTGTGATCTTTTGTCAAGTCCTGCGAGTCCTCTGGCAGGTCCACTCCAATGACTGTCCACTGGGTAGACCTGAAAACAAAAGCTTTGGTGGTCACAAGCTTGAAATGCTTGTGAGGCCACCATATTTTGTCCTGTAAACATTTCTTTTGTTGTCCTACACCCCGCCTCCCTTCCTTCCCCTTCTCTGTTTTGAGGGAGGTTTTCCCCTTAGGGATTTATGTTGCGCATTTTTGTTATGGTGCAGTGCGGGCCTGCGCTCATGTTCTAGCTTTTTGGTTTGATGGTTTTCTTCCTGTGTTGCTGGCTTTGGGGGCAGTCTCGGGCAAAATGTCTTGGCTTTTTGCATTGGAAGCAGATGACACGTTGAAGCTGCTCTGGTGACATCTGTTGCCTCCTTGCTCCTGGAGCTACAGCTGCCACAGTCCTTGAGTTTGTCGGCCTTGCCCACGCCTTCCAAACAGTTCCGTCTTCAAAGCACAGGGTTCGATCATCTCTGCCAGTGTAGGTGGAGGGTCAAGAGGCAGTCCCAGGAGCACCCTGCTGCATTTCTCTGTGCCATCTCTTTCACTGTCTCCACCTGTGTTCTGGGGTCTTGTACTTGTCTCTCATCTTCTGCACGGAGCTGGTCGACAAGCTGCAAGAAACTCTCTGAAGGAGACTGTTTAATATTAAAGTAACTAGCCCTAGCTTCAAAACTCAGCAACTGGTTAAAAGTCTTGTCCACAGCTTCAAGATCTTATCTAGAATAAATTTTGATAACACCTGAGCTTCGTCCTCGGGCTTAGCCCGCTCCCCCTTGCTGCATAGATGTTCATAAATGATGTCATTATTTTCTAAATCTTTGGCACCCTCTGTGCTTTGCTTAAGTTCTACCAAGAGTCCCCTCAGAGATCTTTTCCAGGAGCTTTCCCATAGATCAAACTCAGATTGAGTAAGCAGGCACTGGAAAAGATCTAGGAGGTCAGTAGGAACTAATTAAAGGGATGTTAAAGTGGCTCTCATCATGCTTCTAAAAACATCACTGCTTCTCCCAAACTAACTGACTTTTACATAATTCTCTCTTTCTTTGGAAGGAGAAAGACTAATAGTTTCTAGGCCCACTTCTACCACCAGAATATTGGACAGGGGTTACTGAGGAAACTATTTCTTCCCCCCCCCCCCGATTTTGAACCCCAGGGTTTTCCCTTTCGGCCCTACCCCCGTGGGACCTAGCAGAGGGGCCGCTTTCCCCTTGGGAACCAGCAGGGACACCACCTCATCCCCCAGCCCCATCCCTGTGGGAGCCAGAAAGGGAACTACTACCTACCCCAGCCCCACCCTCTTGGGGACTGGGAGGAGGAACACCCCCTCCCCCTGCCCTACCTCCTTGATAACTGGGAGGGGGGACACCGCCTCCCCCTGCCCCACCGCCGTGGGAACCAGGCAGGAGCACACACCCCCAGCCCTCGGCCCCACCTTCTTGGGACCCGGGCAAGGGGGGGTGGGAAACAGGAATGGGCAGGGGGGTGGGGCCTTGTGGGGAGGCAGGGCAACCGTGGGAACCAGGGCCAAGGTTGGAGGATGACATCATGGGGGGAGGGGGGGGGAACATGGAGGGAGGGGGAGGAGTCTGCAAGGGAAGGAAGGGGTTGTGGGACACAAATGGTTTGGGGGAGGGGACAGGTGGGCAAAAGGGATTGTGGGAAGAAGAAGAGTAGGTGAAGAGGTCGGCCATGTGGCCGCCGACATTATGGCCTCTGGCCATGCGGTCAGCATCATCTTGAATGCCAACCATGTGGTCATTGCCGTTCTGGGGATAGGGGGGGTCAGCACGCGAAATCGGGGAAACAGGGGTTTTAGGGGGGTGCAGGGAAGGTGCTCTGTCAGCCTGCGCAGAGCTGCCAGAGCCCGGGTACTGAGAGGGAGGTGGGAGGCCACTGGCTGTGCCAGGTACCCTGCGATTCTCGGAGTGCCTCGCTTGTCCCTCTCACTTCAGGGGCAGACGGTTGGGAGGAGGGGTAGGGGGAGCCGCAGGAGGGGAGATTTGCTGTGGCTGTCCCTTCAAATCCCTCTTAAGCACTTCTTTCTGAATTACAAGGAACACAGGGAAAAATTGAGACACTGTTCCGTCTCCCTGTTCCACTTTTGCTGTTAACAAAGCTCCAGTTTTGTCCTAGGCTGTTTTGCGGAGATAGAGCCAAAAACTCCACAACTTTGTGAAAGTCATAAAGCCGGTATGTTTATTACAGCACTGGACGCACGTGGGAATCATTCCCCTAAAATGACACGCGTACCTCTGGGAACTTCAGGTCCCTTTTTATCCCCCTCTCAAATACATATGCATACAGTTTCACAATAGGTTCATACATATTCATTTTGACGAATTTTGCTTGACATTTGCCGCTAGTTCTTTATCAGAAAGAATTCCTTGGTCAGGCTGACTTGCTTTTACAGCAGTCTTTCTGTCTCTCTTTATCACCCTCTGCCTCCTCCCCCTTATCTCTGTCCTTCATTGAATTCCTGCACCTAGGCCTTGCAGTCAGGCTACAGATTACAGGCTTCAAACTACAGACTTAACTCAAAGATGTACATTTCACCTAAATCAAAATGGATTTCTACTCTGGAGAATTTCTACTCTGTCTCAAGGCAGAGACAGAATTAATGTTCTGCTGGGTAAACTGAGGGAAATTAAAAGATATCCAGTGAACGAACCGTTTCAAACTGCTTTGGAAACCTTAGCGTTTCCACTACTTAGGGTTATCTCTAACTAGGATATAAATGCTTCTCTGTGTTGCAGAGAAGTTTGCACCCATTTTGATGTTACTTGCTCTCTGCAACACTTAGAATCTACCTTCCTTAAGAGCACAAACAGAAAGCTGAAAAAAAAGCACTCTGTCCACAGCCAAGCCGGGAAAGAGTGCGGACGGCCCCGGCCCCCCCCCCCCCCCCCCCCCCCAGGGTGGAGCGAAACCGCTTGTGTGCAAGCCGCGCGGCTTTTAAAATGGCGGCCACGCCTCTCCGAGTCACGTAGCCACTGCGCCGGGGTCAGTGCTGTGCGCGCCGGTCCCCCCGTCGCTTGCTGGGGTCCGCCACTGCCTACGCTCCCACTGCTCTGCACCAAAAACCGCCTGCGCTGCCGAAACCCGCTGCGCGCGCTGGCACCACTGCTGCCGCGCCGCGGGAAACCGACCATTGGAGCCACGCACCTGCCCAGAACCGCGTGCTGCCGCTGTCCACAGGCCGGGAGCCGCTGCGCCCCGCGCCGCGCCGCCCGGATCCGCTCTGCCGGTAACTGCAGAGCTTGGAGCCGCTCTGCCCGAGTTTGGACCGCGCGAATAAGCGCTGCGCGGACCCGCAAAAACCACGGGACGCACAAACCCTCACACTCGGGACCGGACCTTTCCCCTGCACCGGGAACTTACCCCCACCCTTCGGTAACCCCTCACACTTTCAGGGGGAGCCCCGGGGTCCCACTACCACTCTCGGGTTTTAACTTACCCCTCCTTGGGACCTTGGTTGGAATGATGTTAACGAAGTCCTACATCCTAAATTGGGTTGCAGATCCTACCCTCCTGCCTCTCTGCTGTCCAAAAAGCGGCGAAGAAGTCAGAGGAAGTTCAAGTCCCAAAAGCTTACGTAGTGGGAGACGAATCCACGTGGGCACCATCTGTAAGTATCCGTGCCTAGCGGGCTGTTCGGGTCCAATCCGGCTAGCTATGGACCCCAGCCCACAAGATCTTACATAGGACAAAAGGCAAAAGATGAGAAGCGCTCTTCTCCACGTGGGGACAAATGTCTTAAGTTTGTTTCCTTGATAGGAGACACCTAATGGTCCAGGTGACTCCCCAGATGGCAAAGAGGGCGTCGCCTTCTCCCGGGGGGGGGGGGGGGAGGGGGGGGGCGGCGGAATGGGGGATTTCGAGCTGAGGGGAAGAGGGGGCGGAGGAAGGGGGCAACAACAGCCAATGGGATACAAGTGAGCAAGTGAGGAGGGGTGAGGGGAGGGGTAAACCAGGAAGATACTACCAACGCTAACGGGGGGGCGGGTGAAAGGGGAAGACCATGTGGTGATAGGATACAAATCACGTGAACAGGGCAAATAACCAAACACCCAGAGCAAATAACTAAATAACTATTTAGTGCAATACAACAGCATCTCACAGTGTAATTCTGTGAGTCACTCTGGAAGACCTTGAAGGCCCTTTAGTGAATTTGGCCCCCTCAGGGTGGCTGCTGCTTCACTGGAGGTAGTTATCAGTGCTGAGTCATGGAGAAGATAAAGAACACTGGCCTGTCATTTTTACCAGCTCATGTAGATAGATGGTAATAGAATACTTTTGGTTACACCTTCCATCGTAACCCAAGACAACAGCCATTTGATTACAGATGCTCCTAGTTTAATAATAAGTTTAATAATAGTTTAATAATTAAAGACAGTTCAATTAACAGTCCACCAGGAGTAGTGATGATTGGCTTTGTGTACTCTTGGAGTAAAATTATATCTGGATTTAGTTAGGCTGCAGGCTACCATATTTACTGGATATTTTCCCTTGGTGGCAAGAGATGTTTGTTTTGTTCTTTGAAGGAGCAGAAGCAATACTAAAACGAAAAGAAAGCATGACTGAAATTTACTAACAGCAGGATGGATAGGCACAATTAATTTTATTTTTGCTTGACAAAATAATTGCAGATTTTTTTCCTAAATCTCCAGTGACTATAATAAAAAAAAAAAAAAAAGAAAAAAAGAAACAAAAGACTCCTTAGCAACTTGGAATGATTTAGTTCTGCTTATTCTAGATGCCTTTCCAGTCAGAATGCTCCAGTAAGAATGACAAGGTATTTTCTATAAAGATATGTTTACATACTTAGCTGAATTGAGGTCTTTATATAGTTAGCTCACGCAGATGAAGATATTTCCAATGTTTATGTTCTTTTCTACAGATTTTTTTTTTCAATCAAGATTGTATTTGCTAAGCAAGAATTTATTCAGAGCACTGTGTTCCTCAATTTATTTTATGTCAAGAGAGAAGGGCAGGTCTCAGTATGATTAAAGTATTGTTCAGGATAGGAGTAGAGCTGTGTGTTTGGAAACAGTCATACTGGTGATTATTTAGGAAAGTCATGCAACTCTGTATTTCAAAAAGGATGGTGTGTATTGTTAGTGAAAAAGCAGCAGAAAGGTGTGTATCTTCTGGGTCTCTGCTGTTTGTTAGCTGTCAGAGATGTGCCATTTTATGTCTATCAGAATTAGGTGTTGTAACAACAGTTAGTTTTGGCACTCAAACTGATTTTGGTAGCTTCCAACCTTCCCACTAACATTTCAGTGAGTTTGTCTGACTTTCTTGGTGCCTGCAGCATTGGTTAAGGCTATAAATCACAAGGTTTTTTTTGTTGTTATTGGTGATGGTGGGGTTTTGGGGGGTGGGGGATGTTGTTTGTTTTTTGTTTGGTTTGTTTGTTTGCTTGTTTGTTTTTAACTCTTTTGCTATAGGATGAGCTGTTCAACATGGAACAGACCATTTTGCTGTCTTGAGCAGGACCTCAGTGTTCCCCATGGAAATACATCTCTGGCTGACATGTCATTTCTCAACCACTGCCTATTTCATCCATGTTCACACCTTCACAAAAGGAAAAGCCCAAAATACTTAATTTAGATACAGACAAGATGCAAGGCTGGTATTGTTGCCCCATTTCCCTTTGGGAACAGACACAGGCCTGGACTTCTCCCCCATGCAGAACAGCACAGAAATCCTGCTGGGAGTTAAACTTGAATGAACTAGAAACTTATTCTCCCCCTTGCATCTACAGTTTTCTGGTTTTACACTCTGTGCCTTTGTTATCTGATAAACCCAAACTCAGCCCTGTCTTAGTGCCTTAAAACCTGCATTTTTCTACATTGAAAGTGTAAATTTTGAGATGTCATTGTGTGGCAGTGTTTGAGGGTCCCCAGGACAAGGGAAGAGATGAGAATCTTGATTCCATGTTTCAGAAGGCTGATTTATTATTTTATGTTATTATATTATATTAAAAGAAAATGGTACATTACAATTATACTAAAAGAATAGAAGAAAGGATTTCATCAGAAGGCTAGAAAGGAATGAATAATAAAATCTTGTGACTGACCAGAGAGTCCGATACAGCTGGGCCATGACTGGTCATCAAGTAAAAACAATCCACATAAGACAAATCAAAGATGCACCTGCCACATTCCACAGCAGCAGATAATTATTGTTGACATTTCTTTTCTAAGGCTTCTCAGGAGAAAAATCCTAGCAAAACGATTTTTCAGAAAATATGTCAGTGACAGTCCTTTCTTTGCAATTTTGATGGTTTGACCATATTGTAAGCAACTGAAAATAGCAACTTACAGTTCAAGAACATTTCCCATTTTAGTTGCAGTAACTACATACACTATTGTGTATGGTTCCTTGTAAGAATAACAGTAATGGGATGAAAGAACAAATAGGCAATAATCTCTTTTTATGGTGATAGAAAAATCCTTCTTGATTCATGAATTATGCTCATGGAATTCATGCAAGGACTAACACACCAGAAATCGTGATTTTATGCTTTTCTCTTTTCATGACTACTGTTACCTGCATAAGCATTTGACGTAGCTGTTTTCTGACCCCTTCCAGAGAGGCTTGTTCTCTTTACCAAGCCCTGGAGTTTTCAGCATTGTTCAATGTGAGCTTTAATTAAAGTCAAATCCTGAGCACTTTGGCACTCACAGTCATGTCAGTGTGATTTATTCATCTTCACTTGAATAAAGAAACCTTGCTCACTTGGTTTTCCTCCACTGAAAGTTAGAACATGCTCTCACAAACATGCTCATTGCCCTCTGGAATTATGTCCAATAAACCTCCTCTCCCACTGGGACCTCTGATGCAGCCACATCCAAGAGCTACTTGTTTTCATGAAAGGAGTCAGTTTGCCAGAAAACTCCCGTCTCTGCACCTGTTGAAACATGCTATTATCACTGGTCATCAGTGTGGTCTGGTGCTCCTAACAGCAGATCTAAGAGGAACACAGCCTTGGATATCACCAGCCCAGTGAAGCTCTGGAGAATTATATTGAGACCAAAGAACAATTACAAAAATTGGACCAGACCTTGGCACTGCTGCTCCACAAAAATGTGCTCAACCTACCAACAGTTCAGCATGGAAAGGTGTAACCTCCCTTCCAGAAGCTGTTTTCCTACCTTCTAGTGACTTTGTGTATCTGAGAGCCAGTGAGATTTTTAAGTCCTGCTCAGTTAAGCACCAGGCTTAAAAGCCTGGCATAACTGCTACTGTGTGGAGCAAACTCAATTACAGTGCCAAGAGGAGCCCTGTTGGCTGACTGAAGTGCAGCTGGTCAGCTCTGTGCTGATAGAGTGAGATCTCCTCCTTGTTATGCCATTACATCCTGCTGGCAACTACCTCTACAGACAGAGAGGCAGCAACCAAAGGTAGCAGTGACACGCACGACTGCTTGAGGTCAGTCCGTGAGGGTTGAGAGCCACACAGCAGCACTGTGGAAAGCGAAAAGCCCAGTTCTTTGCTCTTCAATTTCAGGTACTTTTCTGAAGTTCTGCTCTAGTTTGTGTTGTTCTTAGAGGAGATTAATTAACAAGTTATTTTAGAGACCATAACTAAAATGTAAATGCACAGATAAACAAGGAACCATTGGTGGAGAGGGGTGAGAATGCCTCAAATGCCTCTTTTCATTTTGCTGACCCAGTCTTCTCTCTCTAGTTGGACTAAAGCAATGGCATTGTTCTTCAATTATTTTTCTCCAAAATCTTATGTGTCTCTTTGCCCATACCAGAGAAATTGGGAGAAACAGAGGAAAAGGCAGACTGACTTGGAGCCACTGATGTATCAGTATATTGTGTTTGGCAGTCTACTTGATGACAGAGCTCTTGGCCCTTTAGCTCCAATTCCTTGCCTTTTCTGTTGTCCTGCTTAACAAACGAAAGTGATATTGCTGCCATTTAAGCTGCAACTTCTCATCTGACATAATTTCTGTTAAGACATTTCCTTCACTACAATTTTCTATGTAAACACAGATGTTGAAAAAGGCAAGAAAACTTGAAACTACCTCAAGAGCAGCCATTTAAGTTATGGATAAAAATTCATGCTTTTATTCATTAAGTTATGGATAAAAATTCATGCCATTTAAGTTATGGATAAGAATTCCTCAACAAATAGTTTGTTGCTCACCTACCAACTCTGTCACCATTACATTATGGGTTGATGGAGACTGTTGAATCTGGGAAGAGAATTTTATTCAAAAATACTTTGTTATGAAACTGACAGTTTTCTGGCTCATGGTATCCCTGAGGGCTAAATGGTGAGATGGGAAATGGTTTTGATCTGAGAACAGGCACAGAGGATCTCTTCTACTGCATGCAGATGACTGCATATTCATTCTCCTGTTCCTGGTTCTCCTGATGATGGTTCTTGACTCATCTGTGACATATAAAATAGACAACTGGAAAATCCTGGGACAGAATGGCAATATGGCATAACTACTTTTGATACAGTACCAAGTAAGTACTGAAAGAAGTCAGTATGTTTTGTTATTCTTGTGTGGGAGTCAATTAAAGGAAGACAGGCTCAAGTGCTCCTGCTCACTCAGAGCCCTGGTTTACTTCCCTACCAGATGCTCTGCCTCCTTCCTTTCTCAATACAAGCATGATTGAAGCAGCAAATTTCCCCTACAAAGTGTGTATGCAGTTGTCTGCTGTGGTCATGAGGACCAGGGGAAGCTCTGCTGACTCTCAATGGTTCTGTATCTGGACACAAAATAGACCTTTGCGATTCATTCGCTCACACATAGTTTCAAGTTGTTTTGTGTAAATCCATATCATTCCTGATTGTCTTTGCAGGACAATCCTACCTGTCAAAGTAGTTTATTCTTTTCCTCTACAGCCACTGAGTAATCTCTCTCAGGAATCCTGCACCCCAAACCCTTCCTGGTATGGACCACACATAGCTTTGAGGAACTTGCTGTTTGAATAGACATGGGACTAGCTGTAGCAGTGTGAAAACTCACATGCTGGATATTTTCACAAAATTGTAGTAATCTCACAGTGCCAACAAAGGAATGACAAGGAGCCCTGGAACAATTACTAGGCCCCCTTAGCTGGGAAATAAAAAAGCTAGATGAAATGAAATAGTACAGAACAGTACTTCAGATCACCAAGGTTTGCAAACCCACTGCACATCCTCATAATCAGGTTAAGTGGTGATATATAAGAAACATCTTCCTGGAGGTGATAATTATTTTTAATTCCCTTTTTTCTGTTGTCAAAACTATCCCATTAATCAGCTATTGTACGAAGGATAATTTTCTGCTATTTTGACACTTTCAACTGCATGCAGTGCTGCTGGGTTTGGGGCATCAGAGACTTTTGTTGAGCCAGCTTGACACCTTATTATTTCTTGTAAATTCTGCTTTGGAGGTTCTAGATATATGTATTGAATTCTGATCACCATTTCCTTTCATTTGTAAAAATAAACAATGTGAGAGTATAAACAGTCTGCCTGGCTCTCAAAAAGCTGTATCAGCTCTATTTTAGCTCATAGTCACAAGGTTGTTTCCCCTCTTCTAAATTTTTAATAAGACAAGCTTATATAGCAGAGAATTATATTTGAAAAGCATTTTAATTCAATTTGATTGGAGTATCATGAAGAATTTACACAATTTACACATATATATAGAAAGAACTGGAAACAAGAATTACACAGTAGCATAATCTTTTAATGGCTGCTTCTATTTTGATTTCATTTGCTTAGAATAATAGCAAAAATCTTATGTGGTCAGAGAAAACATCTCTTGTGGTTCAGTGAGCAAAAGGATAAATAAGTTCATTTCATGCAAGCTTTGTTAGATGGATTTGTTCAGTGTCAAATCAATATTTTGGTTGTTTTTAGCTAGAAATAATTAAGCAGGATTGATGGCTAACAAGTTATCAATAGACTGAAATGAATCCTTGGCAAAAAAAAGATGAGTTCACAATGAACAAAGGAGAGGGGTCATTGTTAAGTATCTTGATTATTTCAGGATAATCTCAGGATTATCTCAAGATATCCAGTTATTCGCCTTCTGAAGTATTCTGCTTTTTAGAGCTGACACCTTTAAAGAGGCCAGCAATTTAGGCTGAACTCTCATAGTAAGGGCAAGGAACTGAAACATCTTTTTCTACAGGATGCATTGAAAAGACTTTTTGTGTTACCTATGAAATACATATAGATTAGGTAATACTGCATTTTTATTGGGTTTTAGTGCATTTAGAGTAATTAACTTTCTTCTTCTCTCCACAGGTTACAGTGTCTGATGTTTGAATAAAACAAATGTATAAAATAAAAATTTGTAGCATTTTAAAAGAATTTTGGGCTAAATACCAAATTCCCAAATCTACAAGGTGAACTCCCTCTTCTAGAGTTTTTGAGTGCATTTACATGGTCTCATTAAAACAAATGCTGTGTGTGCATCTGTAAGATCTTTCATTAGTCAGATTTGATGTTCTGAAGAGGAGCTGCGAAGATTAATTTCTTTCCATCTCTTTCTCCTCACAAACATATCCATTTTTTATTATTTATCCATCACAGTCTTCATGTTATTTGATAATGCAGCTGCTGATGTTTGCTCCATGGAACCAATTGTCTTGTGAAGGTAAATGACATAAGGACATGTGCTGGGGTTTTTTTTTGTAATGGCAGTTTTCCTGTGAAAATAGCAGCACACTGACATTCAGATTCATAAATGTATGCTTTATGCTATAGAATCTGCTGTAAAGAAAAAATAACAAACCAGACCAGGCAAAGATCTCCTCAAGTACATGTAATAATACCAATTTCAAATAGATGCTGCTGAAAAATGCATGGTGCATGACTAACAGACATTTCCAAATGTCATAGAATTCTTTGTCCTGAGAGGGACAGCACAACTTAGATTAGCTTTAAATTCAGTATGTTCTGCTCTGGTGATATATCCAGGGTAGATAAAGCAGACAAGAAATAAATAAGGAAACAGGAAAATGTCTTTTTTTTCTCCATGGACCAGGATAGGAATAAAATCCCATTGTCATTGTGAAAAACGCCAATCACTTGTTTTTATAATATTAAAAGTTTAATAGTAATAAAATGGTTATAAAAATAGTAATACAAGTAGAGTAATAATAATTTGGACAATTTGAATTAGGACAGTATGAGACAATAGAGACAAAGAGTTACAGACCTCCGGGTACCTTTTTCTGGGCAGCACGAGCCTGAAAAAGGACCCCCGTTAACAAAGGATTAACCCTTAAAAACAATAGCCTGTTGCATATTCATACACTTCATACATGATGCATAAATTCCATTGAAACACAGGATTCTGTCTGGTCATCGTCAACTTCTTCCTCTGAATCCTAACAGTGCCTTCAAGGCAGGAAGAAGTTAGTTTCTTTTGATAAGAGGGCAATAAATTCTTTTTCTCTGGAAGATTTAGGTGTCCTGTGGCTGCTATTTCGCTGCAAGTCCTTTCTTTAAAAAAAGTATCCTACATAGCATAGTTTCTATTTTAACATTTTTTTATAACCCAAAACTATATTTAACACACTACTTAAGAGAATTAATACAGCACTACTTTCTAACACAACACATATAATATTCATTTTAATATTTGCAAAAAGCCAATCATAAGATCTGCATTTTTCACAGTCATGATTCTCAACCTTGTGTTTTGCCTCAAAACTTTCTCTGCTCAAATTGGCTCCCTTGACAAACCTCAGATACCATAAATTTTAGGTATGATAAACTTTCTGCTTATCTCTTCCTTCTTTTCTTGGGCTGGCCAAGGCACAGAGGCTGCAGGTTAATTGCTTTATATCCCATACTGAAAAAGACACAAGAGTCCCAAGTGGAAGCAGTCTAAACTGCTCCACAGATGTCTTTCTGCACAACATCAATGTCACGGACTCTAGGGCTTTTTTTGCTCTATTCTCTTAAATCATATGAGGCAGTGTGAGCTGGCATTCAGCTTTTTGATCTTTTGTTAGCCTTTCCTGCTTGGCTTCGATATTTTGATGTTGTTCAGAGACATCAAATGTTTTGATGACTCAGAGTAAGACACGCAATTAAGTGTAACAAACCCATTCCTGTGATAGAGGACCTTTTTGTTTAGAGGCCCAGCCAGGAGCTATAACTCAAGCAGCACAACAAATTAATATCTCATTGATGGCGTCTCTGGTCTGGGGGTATATTAACTAAAAGTTATGCACAACAGGAAAACAAGTGCATTTTCATCAAACAGCAGACAGCATGCAGAGTTGATGACAGAGGCCAGTAACTGAAACATAAAGACTGAAGTACAGTCATGCATTCCTGGGAAGAGCGTATGGGAAAAGGGAAACTCAAGAAACTTTAACGTAAGGACATTTTAGATGAGATTGGGAAACGACGGTAGAATGCTGCAGGAAGGATGTGGAAATGGTACTGCTCAGCATCCTCCCTGTGGCAGGAGCAGGGCACAAGAAAAATATTGGTGTTATATTGTTCCCAAGTAAGGGGAGATATACACCTATATTTGACAAGATTTGGTAAATATACAACTGACAAGTGTTGACATGTGTGAATTCTCCCTCTTGGGATGGCTCAGTAACTGCAGTGCTGTGGGGTTAAAAGAGGATATTCAGATGCTTTCCAGTTATTCAAGACAGAATAGCTCTTTCAGCCTCTCCCATTTCAGGAAAAAAACCTGACAGTTCTGGAAGAGATTTGTGCCCAGTTTGTGGTTCAAAATGTTTGGATGGTTTCTGGTTGTGAAGAATTCAGTGGTGTCAGTACTGATAAGTGGCTATTAGAGAGTGAGGACTCAAGGAGCAGAACTTTTTGGGATCCTTCTGGGTGTTTCCTGTAGTTCCTCAGTATGCTGTCCAGTTTTCCTTTCTGTTTCACAGAATGTTGCTATCTAGAGGTGGAACATTTCCACCTCCTAACCCCAAACTTCTTTCATCTTTCAATTTTGTGAGGAACTTTTAAAATTTAAATATTTCTGGCCAGTTTTAATCAGAACTACAGTTCAACTTCTCCCTTATTAGACTCTCTGTTTTCATGACTTGAGGGTTTTGATTTTCAATCCAAAGTAAATGCTTCTCTCAAGCAAGTAAAAACATTTAGCTGATCACAGGTTCCAGGCAACTGTTTTGTGAGTGGGCAAGGCAAAAGCAAGGATGATTTCTAACATACTGTCAATCACTAAGGGCTGACAATTTTGCTACCATTTGGCCCTTGAAAAAGTGTTGCCTTCTGTCTCTTAATACTGTCTGACAAAAAATGTAAGAAATCAGGAGTGCAAGCACGTTGACATTCTACCCCACTAGATTAAGTCTATAGGGGGTTTGTGGTCTGGCTGGTTTGCTATCTTAGCAAATTTTCTTAGCCTATTTTCAAAGTCCAATCTAGTATTTTAAAATCTGGCCTAACTAGCAGTACAGCCCTGTACAATGAACAAAAAATATGGGTGGTTTTTTTTTTTTTTTTTTTTTTTTGTTCATCCTCTTCCAGAAGCATTTGGTTTTCTTTGGGCACAAATAGTCTTAATTTTTTACTTTGATAATTATGTTGAGTTGTGCTTTATTTAATGTTAATAATGTTTATTGAGTTCTCTCTGAGATGGTTATGTATCTCTGCTTAAAAATAGATGTTTATAAAAGAACTAAAATTATTTTCTGGCTGGTTGATTGGATCATTGCAATTTTGTTAGACCCACTGTGTACAGAGAGGTAAGTCTCATGTTTGCTGGATGCTCTTTTAAATACATCAGCCATGAGCATCCCTGACAACATTTATTATTACCAGGATAGCTTCAGAGAGCTATAAGTGACAGTTGAGTTACTTAGCCGATTTCCTGTATTGCCATCCCTTAGCCCAGCCTTAGCAGTGAATGACAATAGTATTAATATTCATAAGATAAATCTCTGGTAACATTTTGAATATAGATTGAGAAGCAGAGAAATGAGGGAAGCAGTCAGGGTCAGACCTTCAGACATCATAAATTTGTCCCAGTGGGCAATGGAGGTGTGCTGCATTTTGACATTGTTCTTTTGAGTACTTCCCACTGGAGAAAACTTCTCTAATTTTCTCAAACTAGAAACTATAGAAAAAATGTTAAAACCACCATAGAGCAGTGTTCCCTCTCTTTACTTTTAGGCCAGAGGCCTGGGAAGTTGTGCTGGATTTGACTGGAGTAGAGTTAGCTTTTGTCACAGTGGTTGGTGTAGGGCTGTGTCTTGGATTTTTGCTGAACATGGGGCTGAAAATATAGAAATAGTTTAGTTATTGCTGGGTAGGGCTTACACAGAGCCAAAAGAGATTTTCCATGCTGAATGGCATCATGCTCAGTATATAAAGTGGAGGAAAGAAGGAATAAGAGTGGGATGTTTGGAGCGATGATGTTTGTCTGCCCAAGAACTGTTACATGTGATGAACACCTGCCTGTCCATGAGAAACACTGAATTAATTCCTTATTTTGCTTTGCTTGCATATGCAGCTTTTGCTTTCCCTATTAAACTATGTCTTCATCTCAACCCACGAGTTTCCAACTTTTATCTTTCCCTTCTCTCCCTCATCTTGCTGGTGGGGCAGCGAGTTGCTTAACTGCTGGCTGAGGGGAAACCATGACAGAAGTTAAGCTGTTTGCTGGTGTTCCAAGGTGCAAAACTGCTTTTTGGGGTAGGAGACAGGTGTGACTGTGCCTCACCTTTGTGATTCCCTTTGAAGGCGCCCACTAAGGCTCCAGGGCTCTATCCCAGCCCTTCCTCTTTTCTCTTGCTCTTCAATTTCTGTGACAAAAATAGTCCAGAATAGTGTGGCCTCTGTGACCATTCACCAAAGAACGAAAGAAAATCTAGCTCCAAAGTTGGCTGCTTACAGGAGGAATAGCTTTGGAGACACTGCAGAAGTGCAGCAGGCCCAGCTGAGACCGGTCTCTACACCCATGATGATCACCATACACCATGGACAGCTCCCCCATTTTCTTGGCTCCATCACTTTCCTTTTACAACAGATGAATTTTCAATTATCTCTGTATCAATAACATGAACTCAAAAGATAGTATGAATGAGAGGAAGCTGCTTCAAAATATTTTTTCGTTAACTAGGCAGTTGTGAAATTTTCATTGGTTGTGGACAGAGCAGAAGAGATATCAAAGGTTTTTAGCATTCAGGCCATCAATTGTGCCTCATAGGGACTAGCACTGTGCTTTACCTAAGAAGGCAGAAAGTGAACAAAACCTGCTCTGCTTGTTGCCTGAACCTAACCTCAACAGAAACAACTCTATCCTATCATGGCGCCATTGATGTAAGGCTATGCCAAGATTAAACTTTATAAAGAAAAATATAATTCTTGTAAATATTAATCCATTTTATTCAGTGGCAAGAACCTTTGGTGTCACAGACAACTTTTATGAAAAATCCTTTCCTTAGGATTTTTCCTCCTGAGAAGCTGAGAGGCCTCAGGAACAAAATGTAAACACTGATTATCTGCTGCTGTGGAATGCAACAGGTGGATCTGTCATTGGCCCATGTTGGATGTTTGTACTTAATGGCCAATCACAGTCAGCTGGCTCGGACACAGAGCCCGAGCCACAAACCTTTGTTATCATTCTTTGCTATTCTATTCTTAGCTAGCCTTCTGATGAAACCTTTTTTTCTATTCTTTTAGTATAGTTTTAATGTAATCTATATCATAAAATAATAAATCAAGCCTTCTGAAACATGGAATCAGATCCTCATCTCTTCCCCAATCCAAGAACCCCTGTGAACACCGTCACACCTTTGGTGCTTTCTAATAAAAATTTAATTAATTTCTAATAATAATTTAAAATCTTATGGTGCAGGCTAAACAGGTAACCAATTTCCAAGCAGACCTGAGCAGTGAAAGAGGCACCTATTTTCCTGCTTTTAATTTAGGGGTTGAGTAACTAGAAGAAAGGCAAAAACTTAATATATTTTCCCTTCAATTTTTATTCTTTGTTATTAAAATACACCTGGCTCTAGCAAATATTTCCACAACTGCCAAGCAGGCAAAATTTGGATTTTCAGAACTGATTAGATGGACATGTTGAAAGGCACCTGTGAAAATTTTACTGAGAGGAAAGTATGTGCTGAACTCTTTCTGAAAATCAAAAGGAGCAAGGCTTTTTTTTCTATTTGTACAAAATAAAATCTTTCTTAATAATGTATTCGGTCCTCAGGTTGTATTGACACAGATCTGGGTGGGGTTTCTCCTTATATATTGTGGTTTTAAATCTAAGTATTTTTTCAAAAGGAAGACTCATGGGTTAAAAAAGGGATGCACATTGATGAGATTGATGAGACTGTGTTCAGCAAGGGACTTGGGTATGAGAAGTTTTCCTGGTAGCCTTCTGACAGGCTCAGACAGACCCCATGTCCTTTAAAGGGTGTGGGGAGAACTTTGTGCTTGAGAAGGAACTTTGATCCAAACCAGATAATAAGATTTAAGATGAGTATGAATTATGAATCTATTCCAGGTTAAAAAGAAAAGATAAAAGCTCTCTTATGGTACCCTTTCTTAGTGGCTATTTGTATTCAAAATATAGCTGAATGCTTTTTTCCTGCTACCTCACTTAGTTATGAACATTTTGCTTTTATTGACAAACCTGCAAGTTTAGGATGAAAACAGTTTGCAGCTGATTAAGGATAGTGTGCCTGGCAATTTCTTGCTAATCTCTCTTATTATGCCTTTCATAAAAATGGTAGTCATGGTATAAATCCTAGTTTAAATCAATACCTGGAAGTGCTAATCTCCGAAGAGGAAAATGTCAAATACCTCATTCTGTGTGCAAAGTCTCAAATTCTATGGCATAAACATTAAAGGCTACTGAAATGATTCGGCTTTTTTTTCCTTTACACAAAGTTTTGCACTTCCTTTTCTAGCATTTCAGGTGTCATTAGCCTTTCTTATATAAACTTTACCTTAATGGTGGTGGGTGCATGATATGTCTGACAGTGACACATGGTCACTGTTCACCCTGTGGAGGAGCGACTACTGGTCCCAGCTCTCCCCCAGGTATTATTGTGCCTTGAGTTATGGAGTCAGCTTCCTTCCTTATTCATGGGATCTCTTCTGAGAAAAGTTTCTGAAAGCCCTAGGTGTTAGTTGCACGTGTAAGTGCAATGTAGCACTTAAATGATCAGTCAAGAATCCTGCAGCCAAAATAAGTGGTAAATTTAATCTGTTTTGGGACCTTAAAATCAGATTTGAATACTTACTGTCAGTATTCTATCCCATCCCCATGATGTTTTCCTTGCTATTAACATTGAGACACACAGTGTTTTTAAAACCCTGCTCTTTGCTCTGCAGTGCCAGAGGGGAAAAGGCAAATAGGTGAACTGTAAGACTGGAAGATGAAATGAGGACATAGTGTATTTCAAAGTAAAACGACTTTACCTGCCCACTATTTCTGCTCCATCTCTGCAGAAGTATGTGCTCTGGTTTCTAAATTAAAATGTTCTCATAAAAATATTCCAGAACTTAGAGAGTATTTTTGCTGCCACTGATATCCTTGGTTCTCTGCAAAGACAAACTGCTTGAGCACCATAGTGCATTA
This sequence comes from Agelaius tricolor, assembly GCF_023055355.1. Lineage (NCBI taxonomy): Eukaryota > Metazoa > Chordata > Aves > Passeriformes > Icteridae > Agelaius > Agelaius tricolor. The sequence continues at coordinate 17,655,297 of NW_027269261.1, read as the reverse complement.
GGGAACCTAATTCTGTAAAGCACTTTTTGTAGATTTTTCATGATTGAGATTAACAAACTGAGAAGGACAGAAATTTTTAAATTTTAGAAATTTTATTTTTATAAAATTTTTTATAAGCTACCTATATGTACCTTATAAGGTACATATATGTTTGTTTTTATAAGGTACATGTATGAATTTTGTTTGTAATTGTATTAGTTCTGTTTGTAATTGTATTAGTTCTGTTGCAAAAATAAAAGCCAAAATTAAAAAAAATCTTTAATTTCCTTTCATTATGCCCATGGATAAAGAGAACACTGATTCCATCTCAGCCCCAGGAAGAGCCAAGGAATACTGTGCCATTAGTGTCTGCAGATATGTCTTAATGCTCTCTTTGTTTTAGACAGCTGTTTCTGAAACATGTTCTAGTAGTCCTTCAAATACAAGCAGCAGAGCATGTATCAGGCAGAGATAGTTGGGGCTGGGGGGTCCCTGTGATCCTTAGTAACAAATTAACAAAGTATTAACAGATTAGTGACTAAAACTGCACTAGATTAAAGGTTTACAAGGAAGAGACATCCGAGTTTGGGTGGTGTTCTCATAGCAATGGAATAGCATGAGAGGGATGACTGCTAGGAGAGAATCATAGTGTGTGCAAATGGATGGTTGCAGATACCCCAAGAATGATTTGGTCTCAATGGACCTTTTAGAAGTGTTTTTTGAGATAGGGACAGCTTCTCTTATAAAAGAAGCTCTGTTCTCCTAAGGATTTTTGTGCATTTCAAAAAAAACCCAGCCTGTTTTCAGCTACCATCTTTAAGGAAGTGACCTTGAATTACACATACTCACACTGATTTTCTCCTCTAAAAATACTGTCAGAAAGAATATGTCTAACACAATCCTCTTTTTACAGCTCTGCAGCTGGAAGGACCACCACTATTCTACCATTTCACAAAAGAAGGTATAGTTTCTCTCTGTTTTTTGGCAACTTTTGGAAGCCAGAAGCAAATAAGTGTTGAAAGCTTATGAATAGTAAATTTGCAGATTTATACCTAAGACAGCTGCTGACAGATTCTGTTCACATAAGCAGTCCTGCAGTAGGATCAGCAGGACTGTGTACAAGCAGACTCAGGCACAGTCTGCTTCTCTGAGATTACTACAGTGCAGAATTGCAATCTGTTCTGCCTCCATTGCATCAGTGACATTTCTGTTGACATCACCAGAAGTTGTATTGTCTGATGGAGTTGAAGCAGCACCTTTCTTTTTCTGGGAATGAAGTAATTTAGTTTTATTGTAAGGGATGGAGGCATTTCACACCTCAACATTTCCATATTCCAGCAAAGACTAAATGTAATTCAAGTGACCTCTCAGGAATTTGTGTGGTGAATCTAGTAGGTGGATTAAACCTTACTGTGGTTTCAGGGAACTGTGTGATAAATTAATAACTGTTCACCAGTTGGACTTGTTTGCAGAGTCTTAAGGGCATACTGTGATGATGCTGTGCTGAAAAGGTGCTGCATTCCAACCCTTACTGATGTACAGAGACTGCATTAGCTGATTATTTAGAGCTGGTGTTAGTTGCTTTGCAAGATACTATGTCAAATATTAAAATCAATACCTATGGAGATGAACACTGGGCAGCTGTACCAGAAATGGAAACTGTTGCAGGGAAGCTGCCTGGAAGGAGGCAAACAGGAGGCTTCTTTGCCATGACAGAAATATGCATCTTGTTGACAGGTTTGCTCAGTTTTTAAATCTCCCATAGCAGTTTCTCACTGTGGCTTTCTCACTTGGACTTTGCACGTATTTTGTCCCTATCTCTTCCCTATGTGTCTCTTTCCAAACATTTTTCTTTTCTAAATTTCATTGGTTTATCAATCTTTCACTTTTTTGCCTCCTTGATTCGCTTCTGCATTCCCATTGCCTTCTCTCCTTGCTTTTCCTTTCCCTCAGTCTCATACATTCTTTCTTCAGGAACCTTGACACTTTTTCCTCATTAATTCCATCTTTACATTTTCCTGGGCAGTATGCAGGGCTGGTGGGGTGTAATTACCCTTGCCACACCCAAATGGGAGCAGGCCTGAAGCTTCTTGAGGCCTTAAAACCATTGCATCTTCCAGACACCCCTGGGCTTTGAAAAAAGGACAACACCAGCTGATCCTGACTGATCACAGGCAGTTCAAAAGGGGAGCTGCAGCTCAGTTTCTTCTTTAGGGAGGCTCTGAGACTTCCATCCTTTCCCAAAGAGACCCCCAAGGTACAACTAGAACCTGAGTTGTTATGTTGGATCAAGGTATCCTCTGCTGTTTTGTAGAGAAGGTCAGGTCAAGATATTCTTGCCATATATTTTTGGATTTTTGCCCTCAGTTGTCCTTGGTTTAATGCAGTCAGAACTGGTAGAGTTAAGTACAAAAGGTACAGGTGGTATCCTGCCAGAAGTATATGTTTTTACGACCATAATGTGCCTGGTCTTAAATCCCCCTTCTTTGTCAGTGCTTTTCCTTAGATGTGTGATTCTGTGATCATGTTTTTAAGAGCAGCCCTATCCCTTCTCTTCTGTTTTGGTTGATTGAAAAAACCCAGCTGGACTTTGCAATGTTTGGGCTGACTTTTGGTTTCCATGACTGTCTTAAGTGTTTTTTTTTTTTTTTTAATACCTGCAGCAATCTCAATCTTTCTCGAATCTGACTGTCCAGAATTATTTATGTTATTCCAAATATTCCCAGCACAAGTAATTAAATTCTTGACTACAGAGAAAGCCTGCTTTTGTCAGAAATTTTAGGTAACTAACAATTACCAATGACTATCAGCAGAAAAATACCTAATAAGTCCTTCAATTTCAGATGCTATTTAACCTTGCAACAAACACTGATTTTAAGATATAATTTCCTTTAGACATGTGTGAGTAGTTTGTATGATTTTTAGTAGTTTGTAGTTTGTATCCCTTTTCCTGAAGTCAGTCTCACTCCTAGCATTTGTTTGACTTCTCTTCATACATTGAATAAAATAAATTCAGATCTGACATCTGAGCCAAATCCTTGGAGGTCAAGAAAGCTGTAATAAGCCCATTGCAGCTTTGTGGCCTGTAGCCACAAAGATATCCTTCTCCTGCTGTCATGAGTGCCAGCTCACAGCCCACTCCTGCTTTGATTTGCTGATGACCTTTCTTTTCAGTGCTCAGCCCTTTTGAGACTCTCATGAGGGATGCTACAGAAATGAACAGAATCACTTCCTGAGAAGAGAAATGCAAGACATTAAACAGGCAGCAGAAGAAGAGAAGAAAAAATACAAATACTCGGTTCTTGAGATGGAAAATATTGTTTCTCTGCCAAAAAATTAGAATCCTTGTAGACTCCCGTCAGTTGCTTCTGGAGAGAACCAATGTTGCACTTTGTGTTTCCTTACAACATTTAATGCAAGTGTTTCAATACTGGGTGCCTGATTAAATTAGATATCCCTACTTTATATCTATGTTCCCATTATGTAGGTGAATGTCGCACTGGAATGGAGGGAATTCAGTCTCTGAATTCTTGTGTTTAACCACTCCCCTTTAAGGTATGCAATCACTACATAAGTTTTATTTTTTAAATCCTTTTGTCAGGACCATCATTTATCATGGATATGTGGGTACTTTTATTTAGATGATTAATATATTACTAGCAATCACTGTTCAGTTTTAAGATTATTAACAGACTGCTGAATTATCCCCCAATGGCATAATGGGTATATTAACCCATGTCTGTAGAGCAGCACCGAGCTGTGATAGTCACCTCTTAAACAGGGTGATTCAATCTATGATTTTCAAGGTATGAGCAAATGAATGATACTGGTCCATCTGCACTGGGCCAGTTCAGGAAGAAATGGTACTTGCAAGGTAGCAGGAGAGGAATTGTGATGTCATTTATGTGATTGGATGGAAGTGAAAATTGAAGAACAAAAGAACCATCCCCAAACAAATAAAACCCTTTACCCTTCATAAAGGAGGAGCTGTTTCCCACCAGTACCTATCAAGGGATTTGTTTCAGTAAAGAAGGGAGAGAAGGAGGATTGTTGTGGTGTCTTTTAGGCAAGGAGCACACTGGCATGTGCCATATATCTTGAGCTAAGAGCACAAGCACACAGTTCTTCCTGCTTCTTCTAAAGGGTTCAGAAACTGATATATTTTCATGAAAGCCAGAATAAGGGAAGTTCACTCATTTTTATATAACTGATTCAGTTATAGAGCTGAAACATTTATTCCTTTTTTTTTAATCCCTGTGCGTATTCAAGGCCTTTGTAGAATAAAGACAATAATTAACATTAGTGCTAAGCTGTTTTTATCCCTAGAGCTCAAGTGCTTTGGAAGGATGAGAGTTACCAATCTGATTGAATGGTTCCATCTACCCAGTTAAAAAGACTTGAGGCAATTTTTGGAGAACCTGGTGAATGAAGCTCAGGCTGTATGGGATTGGACAGTGGGGAAAGACTCCTTGACCCCCTTCTGTGGGGCTGTATCTTGCTCCTCAGAGCTGGAGTTGTTTGTGTGTATGCTTGTTGGTGTGAAAAGGCACATAAGATAGAATGTAAAGGAGATAAAGGTTGTTTTATATAAATTCTTTCACTTTCGGAAGTTAACTCTGTGGAGTATTGAAAGTGAAAATAGCTACTTTTTTTGACTGTCTTGTTTTCCTCTACTGAACAGCACTCTGTCTTTGCCCTGAAATAGTTTAAAAGAAGCTGGAATGTATTTCTGCTAAAACTCAGCGATGCTCAGTGTTACAAATCACCTCATTCCCAGGATAAAATCTGTTGAACAGAAGCATCACTGGTCACAGTGCTGTTCTGACTTCTTGGTGTAGCTCAGGAAAATGGGAAGGGTCATTGCTGCTGATGTTATTGCATGATTTGTTGAAACAGAGGCAAATACAAATCACCCTGTCAAATCAGTAAAGCAGACAGTGTCACCTGGGCCTCACAGTACATTTTATTAAAGGGTTTGTTTTGGAAAGGAAGAGAAAATCTAGCAATAGATCTGAAGATGAGGCAGTTAAGACAGAAAGCATGCCTGAATTTCTTATTTGAGGAGCTGAATGTCCTCACTTGTCCCCTTGAAAAGGTAAAACTGGACAAGTCATGATTTATCTGGTGCCTGCGGCTTTCAGCTAAGAGTGAGGAGTTCTAGGCTCTAACCGCTTTTCCAAGACCCTACTTTATTTTTTATCCAATGGGTCCTGAATGTGAAGTGCATGAAGAGTCTTTTTACTCAGTCTAAGCTTTAGGTGGTTACAGCCTATGGGATTTCAGCATTGTGTTTCTTGGCTTTGTTAAATTTTTTCTCCTTAAAGCTTTAAACCCTCCTTGGGATATGGTACTGCCATCCATTGGGTCATAATCCTCAAACACAGTACCTAAGACTTGGTTGGTGAAGTCAGAATGAGATTTCAGGGGTTTTCAAAATTGAATTTGGGACATTTTGCTAAGGTTGTTTGAAAATGGAAGTTTGGGGGCTTGTATAAGTTCCATGCTCTGGAAAACTTTCTTCATATTTAGAGATCCATGCTTTTTACTCTTCTCATGCTGATAGACTTTTCATTAATAACTTTCACATACAATTCAATCGTTCTAGTAAAAAAAAAAGAAAACAACTTTAAAAAATATTTTTCAAATTGCACAGGCCAATGAGTCAACCCAGTAGTGCAGTGAATTGATAAAAAGCCCTGGTCTTACAGCTGTCATGTAATGCATGAAGATGAGCTGTAACCCACTGTATTGTCCCTGGCAGAAAAATTTTTGAGGGCGACTGTGAAGGGGAGGAACACCAGTGAGCTTGCATTGTTTCATACAAGCTTTGAGGTAGGCTGAGTCTTTCAGCTGGAGAAACTGAACATCTGGTTATTGACTGTGTCTATTCCTACAGTGGTAAACAGAAGAGTTGAAACCAAAGTCAGAACAAAATCTCTTATTGTCTAGATTGCCTGCCACGTTGTGCACATTTTGAGCTGTGTGGTTGGTGCCACCTCAGTGAAGCTTGTGTATTTCACCAGCTGTTAAGAGTATTACTCATGTAGTGGAGAGCTCAGGAGAGAGGCACTGAAAGATTTAGAGCAATGCCACCTAGTACTAAAATTAAATCTCCTGAAACAATTTTAATTTTTGCAGGCTGTAGGTTTTCTATTTCTTTACTTTTTCGGCAGTTCCACTTGTTAGCATTAAACTTGGACGTCAAAAAACCACCTTGAGGCACAGTTAGAGGATTTGCTCAGCACCAGCTTGGAGTTGCAATTATGGCTCATATTTTACCAAGAGCAGCAGGGAGAGCTGACCAGGAGGGGTCTTCTTGCCTCACTTCTCCTGTCTTATATCAGTTAGTGGCTGGATACTGATACCACTACTTAGCAGGTGGGTGTGCATCTGAATTTGACCATTTTTAGCCTTTGATGTCTGATTGTGAATAATTTTCCCCCCGCAACACTGTTTAATTAAGGTGACCATCTGTTCCTTATTAAAAAAAAAAAAAAAGAAAAAAAATATCCTTTTTTCAGTGTTGTTCAGCCTATATCAGTTCAATATAAGGACATATTTTGTCCCATATTTTGGCAGTGATCACACAGAGGAGTCTATACAATAATTTCATAAGATCAATGACTGTTCCATGGGAAACAGAACATTGCAGGCTTTCCTTTTCCTTTACCAGTGCTCATTTTTCTGGTTGTGTTTTTTTTTTTTTTCCAAATTTCTTTTCATTTTTGTATTTTCTGGTCATACAAACAGCTATTCAATATCTGCAATGCATTACTGTGATCCTTTAACAATGAAAAATTAGTAGGACTGTTCTACATTATGCACTTCCATAAGAAAACAGAATATCTTTCCCACTGAGACTATTTTTTCTCATGATGCCCTTCATGATGTTGGTGATCCTTCTGCCTAATTTGTTCGTGGAGGCTGTCACCATTTTTCAAAGAGATGGCTCCTGAGAGTAACCTGAACAGGATATGACTAAAAGAACCTGGCAAAACAAGCCTTTGGGCAAAACAGCAATGCACATTTGGAGAGCCAGATGCTTTCTTTCATTTTTTAAAGATAGCGATCCTTGGCTCTGCAAGACCAGTGTATTATCATATATAGTGGGTAAGATGTGCATACAAAGGCAAACCTGTCTTAAAAACCAGACCTTTTATTTCCTATTAATCACTGATGCAGATCTGTTCCCATCAAGAGATAAGGATTGCAAAGAACTAAAAATTATTGAGAAGTCTCTTGAAAGCCCCCCCCCCCCCCCCCCCCCCAACCTTGAAGCCACCATGGTAATGGAAAATAGGGTTTCACTTTCTGAAATTTGTGGTGATGGAAAATAGGTTATCACTTTTTGAAATCTGATCACGTAGCAAAGTAAAAACAAAACCAAAATGACATCCAAACCAAATGACACACTAAAATAAATTTCAGTTTTCCCTTACTAAGGTGTTTATTGAAGACTTGCATTCTCATTGGCTCCTTGAGGCTTCTTTATTTTCTACAAGTGAAATAAGGATTTAACCAAAAACCAGGTTCTTCCAGTAGTTTTGAAATTAACTCTTGAGCACAGCCTGCACATGCTTTTGTTGTGTTCATTATAGTTATATCACAGAAGAAATAGTAACAGGTAATACATTTCTTTGTGAACAGAATGATGATAGGAGAGGTGTTTAGGGCCCAAGTCATGTTTTTTTCCTAGTGATTTACTTGTTGGGGTTTTTTTTGTTGTTGTTGTTGTTGTTTTTCTTACTGAAAATTTGCATTTTAAATTCTGAACGTGTAGTAGCTATTTGGTGAATTGTCTAGTAAGGTATGATACTGCTTAGTGTGACAATATGCATACACTTAATGAGTTGGAAAAGGACAACACTACAGAAACAAAGGTAGAGAAATAGAGACTTTTGTTGTCATGCTAAAAATCCAGACAAAATTATTTCTGCCAGAGGAGAATTTCAAAAAATAGACAGCTTTATTATTCATCTCCCACTGAATTTCAGTGGGCTTTGTATGGCCTGGCTTTTAGAAAATCCTCCATTTTTCTTTACAGAAGGTTGTTTACTGCTGTTGTCTACAGCAAAAGCACTTAGGAACCTCTGAGTGGAATTAAGTTTCTTTGTCCAAACAGTCTCAGTAATCATTACACCAGATGTGAGATGAAGGGAAAATCAGAGTTTTCATTTCTTCCTTTGCCTTTCCCATTGCTAACCTCTAGCGAACAGCTTTTTGTGGCACAGCTGGTGACAGATGGGCTGGGGTGGTGGCTGGTGGCAGCCTAACCTCAACCTTACCATGTTGGGACATGGCACACTGACTCTCCTAATTCCCAAGTCAGTGTCTCTAGTAGACTGTCTGCAGCATCCTCTGCACTTTGTTTCACGATTTTTAGGTTGTGCCTGCATTCCAGCTTCAGTGCCTACCTACCAGGAGTGTAAAAACACCACTGGTTTCTAGGAAAAAGTTTTTAGGCAGAGGCTGGGAATGAGACACCCAAATATGACAAAACGAGAGTAGCTATGCAGAGATCCTGAAGGAAATTAATTTCAACAGGGTAAACATCTCTTAACTTAAAACTGATATTTTGGTGTGATGCTTTAAGCCATTTTATGGATTTTCTTTTAATTCCTGCTGACATGAGAGGAAAGGTGCTGGTCTGTAGGCTTTTCCAGGGTGGAAGGTGAACTGCAGGTGTGTGAAATTGGTACTAGGAAGATCACAGACTAATTCACCTCAGTCATTAACCAAGCACCTTAACTCTGGTAGTACTTGGCAGCTGAATTGTGAGAAAGTTGATCAAAGCTGCCCAGCACAGATGATGACGATCATTTACTTGTAATTGTCTGTACTTTTCGATGGCCTGCAAGGCTTTAATTTACAATAGAAAATGCAGATACTTTGTAAGTTCCAGCAAAAGGATATTTATACAAAGAAGTTGTGATATGTTTATTTCCCTATCAACAAGTAGAACAAATTTAGTAGTGGAAGAGTTTAATTTGCCTTTTAGAAAGTTAAAATTTCAAAGACAAACTTGAAAGAAACCTATATTCATCTGCATATATGGTGCCACATCTCTGATTTATGAACAAAAAATTAAGTCTGTTCATAGAGAGCTTTTAGCTCAGAGGAAGACAACTTCTTATTTTATTTTCATTCTTACCTGTATATGTTACTTTTTGGGGATCATTCCTCTTGGTTTTTCTTTAAAATCAAATGCTAAAAAATGGATTATGGATTTTCTTCTGAGTTGTTATTTTTGTTTGGAAGCAAAGCCTGAGATTTTAATGCATGGAAATAAAAAAAATTCTATAAACATATTGTGTTTCATATAGATGATTGTTAACTGCTAAGATAAAAATTATGAAACCTTCTGTGGGAAGCATAACATGTTTGAATGAATGAAGTCTAAAATGAAAAGGAAACAATAAACACAAGATTTTTCAAAATTTTTTTATTAGTAATCAAACACCCCCAAAAATTGTCATGGAACTGTCAACACCATATGTGAGTTATGATTGCAATAAATTGTATTTTTGGGGACAGCTGTTTTGTTTTATTGTTTGAGCAAATGTTCACTATTAATGTTCTACCAAAGCTGAAGAGCTCATTATTATTTATATTTTATTATTTATAACCTGTATGTTATCACCCATTCCTCTCTGTCAAGGAGATGAATAGTTGCAAGGGCTCAGAAAGTTGAACAAACTGTAATTATTGCATTCTATTTCTCAGCCTTTCTGCAATGAATTTGAGACACAGTTCAGAGTTTCCCAAAGCAAAGTTAGATTAGTTAATAATTGAAGAAACTTTCATCACCTGTGTGGGTGGACTTCTTGGAGACCAACTTTCTGGATCTTTTGATGTTTTGTTTTGAATTCCACTATCAATCTATTTTTTATGATGCATGATCTCTGTCCCTAACTCTACATATCCAGTCATTTTCCTTCACCCACTCATTCATATGGTCAACAGACATCTTTTTACCTCGTTTTTATTGTACCCTAAGTCTGTTGTTGGCTTTTGGTTTTGTTTTGGCTTTTTTAAATGCTAGTATTTCCAGGTCTTGCTTAGAAGCTTTCTCTCATCCATTGTTATCTTCTAAAATGTCACTGGGACCATCTGCTCCAAACTGACTCTGCTGAGCAATTCTAGTTCTCTAAGATCATTTGCACAGACATTATTTCTCCAGACAGATTGTCTTCAGAAAAGACTCAGTAGCAGAAAAAGCATACAAGTCTGGCAAAGGTAGGAATCATATCCTCTTAAAATAAATGAAGCATAGCTGCCTTAGCTATGCCATCTTCTTTGCCATAGCTGCCTAAGGTGAACATTTGTCTACGTGGATATTAAGCAGTGGCTAAGAGTTGGATTCAGGGAACAACTTCTGTGCATGGATAATCATATTCCTATTTAGAAAACAAACATGTACATGCCATAGTCTTTTGAGGTTTTTAGAACAGGCCTAACCTCAAACCCTTTTTTAAAGGGTTTAATTTTTCTTTTTTGTAAATGTGTATTTTACTTGTAAGCTATTTCTCTCTGTTGATTTTGGATTGTGCCCTCATTAAGGAAGTGTAGGAGATTATGCTCAGTGGTTATCTCAATAGTTTTCACTTCCCTGTCAGGTGCCATGTTACTTAATAGCCCCTCCGGTCCTTATGTCTGGGAGCATAAATCAAAAAAACACCAAATTGCTTGAAGAGGTAATTACACCTTTCCATTGGCATGCTCATTGCCTGCAGCCTGCTGGCCTGTAGTCAATGGATGCTGAAAACTACATTCTTTACTATCTGCATTAGCATGTCACTAAATTAGTACATGTTCACTCTGACACTTGCATAGATAAAAGTTTATTGGAAAGATTCTGACTGTAACTTAAAGTTTATATAACTAGAAGCTGTGGAATAGGCTCTCAGATTACAAATGTCTTTTAACTTTAAAAGGCCCATGCAGTTTCACATGGTGATGGCACAAAATATTTTATCCTTGGTCATAATTCCTGTGCCTGGTAACTGCTAAGCTTCCTGGGCTCACATATCATAGATATAGATGGAGTCCCTGCTGTAGCCGTCTCTCTCCAGTAACAACATTCAACATAACATGCAACAGATCATGTGCCTATAAATAATTCTTCCATTGTTAATATATTTGTAACAGTAATAAAATATTTTGATAGTATAAAACAATGAAAATGGTCAGAGAAGTATTTTTAAGTAGGGAAAATGATCTTGAAGTCATCTAAGATAGATGTATGCCAAGCTCTTTAATCCAGAACCCCCACACAGAAACACTGCTGTTGCTTGGCTTCATCATGCTTGGCTTTGCTGTGGTAACTCATCCATCCATCCTTCCATCATTGTACTAAAATGGCCTAGATGTGTTTTATGAAAATCCTCTTTGAAATAGTCATAGCTGATTACCAAATCAGCCCAAAGTGTAACTCATTTACCATGGCTTCTGCTTTGCTCATACCTATGCTGCTCATTATCAAAACAAACCAATTAAAATTTGCTTTTATACACTGTCATAAGATGATCCACAGCAATGATAGTGGACAGATACACTGTTAGAGAGCTTCTAGAATCCTGAAGTGACTTTGATCCTGTAGCTGCAGTGGGCCAACTCAGCATGGGATTTTTCAGCTCAATTTCTATGGCATTTCCTCATAGCATTTCACTCTATTATTTTCATTCTGTACATTCAGTTATGCATGTTGTCCTGTGTTCTGGATACACAGACAATATATGGTTTATATTCCTCTATATTCTCTAGTTCTTGCTTTTATTCATATAGGTCTGTTTATTCCCTGTCCTAAATAAAATTTTCAAATGATACTGTTTCACTTTCTTTCAACTGTGGACTTTTAAACTATGCATCCAAGTCCTTTCCTTGGAAATCTCTTCTCAAGCCTTTTTAATCCTATTTCTGTTCCTCTAAATGTAGGTATTATCTTTGAGCCTGCTCCAGAGTCCACTTAATGCATATATGCTCACTTCACAGCTTCAGAAAGAAAGGTTTAAGGGAGACTCAGAGTTGTGCCAAAGAATGCTTAAGTGTTTTGTTCTCTCATAACATGCAATTAAATTATTGCAATGTTCTGTTTCCAGCTCTTCAGAAGACTACTGCTCATGCACCTGCTAGGATGAATGATTAAAGATGAAAGCAATGTACATCTTAGACTTAGGATTCTGTTACTTCCACAGCAAGGAAATGAGTTCTTGCAACTTCCTCTGACATACTGGTCTCTTGGCATGTGTGAGAGCCTGTCTGAAATATCCCTCATCTGCCTCACGATCGTCATTAGGGAGACCACCAAAGAAACAAGACCCCTCCTGTCTGCTGATCTTGTAGGGGAAAGTCATATGCCTGAGACCTGAGAGCGTTAGTTATTCACAGGTGTTGTTTGCTGTATGCTACACTGAGCCCAAAGAAGGAGGGCACTTTTTGCAACAATAGCCTTGGAAACTGTCCCACCTCTCCGCCTGGGTGGACTTCTCCTGAGTTTCAGGTGGTCTCCCACAGAAGACCTCCACCTGTTTTACAACCACCGTAACAGACAAACTGAGATGTAAGAAGCCTCTCCATCAAGGACTGAGACATGAAACCCCTATGTGAAAAGGCCCCTCTTCTCCTTCCAAGGATTGGGACTGAAACCCCTAACCCGGGGTAGGTGTGTGGGGGAGGCAAACTGACCAAAGCAAGACGTTTGCCTGCAGTTGTGACCACTGGACCAAGAAGACAATGGCTCTTGCTTACTGCTGAGAACATGGACTACCTGTCACATCTATTCTTTATTGTATCTGTTCCCCCCCCCGTCCCCCCAATTTTCAATAGAATTATCATAATAAAAACCTCTGAGTTAGCTAGAGATTTTGAGATCTCCCCCGACGTAACAGGCGGATCCTCGACTGGACTGGACCAAAGGACTTCATCTTTATGTTTGGTAGCTATATCCCCCCTCTCTCTCTTTTCTCTCTATTTCTCTATCTTTTTCTCCCCCTTAATCCCTCTATCGCATTTTGCCATGGTCATTTAATAAAGGTATATTTGTTTTGATTATTACTGCAAATCCCCGAGTCGGTTGTTTGCACCCTGAGATCAATCCTTGAAACATCACGAAACCTGTTTGTAAGGACGGATTGTGACAGCAGGGCGCCATCCCGTGCAGCCCTCAGGGAAAGAAACGTCTCCTTTAAAGTTAGTACTTCATTGACCTCATAGTGAAAGCCAATTACAAGTTGGCTTTCACTATGTAGTAATTGTAGTAATTTAATGGTTGTTTAAAAATTGTAGTAATTTAATGGTTGTTTAAAAATGTAGTCAGAAATCCATTTGGAATTGGGATTTTTAAATTGATTTTATATCAATTTTTTAAGCACTGTTGTAGTTTTCACTGGTAAAGCTAGTATTGTTGTTTATTTGCCTTGTGTTAGACAAGCCAGAATTTATGGGGGAATCTTAGTCTCTTTTACTGGACTTACTGATGAAATTGAAAAAATTGTAGTTTTTTTGCTCCATTGTATCTATGACATTGCTTGTGTCTGGGAGACAATACTGTGTGACATGTCAGTAAATAAATAAGATACAAAAATTAAAACAGCCTTTATGACACAGACTAAAAACTGATTAAATGCTAGGTTCTTGAGTATAATTACAAACTGGGAATCATTGCTGGAGTTGATTTGATTCTGCAGAGGTTCCAAAGGACTAGGGCCAAGACATTATCTCCGTAAAATCTTGCTAATCCAGTACATCAATATAAACTCATTACTAATAAAGTGAGTAGGTTAAAGAAGAAAGCCATAAAGTATAAAAGAGATTAGTGCCAAGTGATTGATTGGAAAGCTCCATGCACATAAATTATGTGTATTTTGACCTAGTAGAGTCATAAATATTTAGGTACAAAGATTGTTGGCCACACAGGATACAATAACCTGTCCTGAAGAGGGCTCAGGGAAGGCTGAGAGATTCGAGAGTCAGCATCAGCATTGCTGCACATAAGGGAGACTCGGCAGCATGGAGGCTGAATGAAATCCTCAGCTGGTGAAAGACTGGGTACCCAGTAAGAATAGAATTGTGATGTAACATCAATTTAACACTGGCTTGACCTCTGCTGAAAAAATACCTGAATTGTGATGTAACATCCATTTAACACTGGCCTGACCTCTGATGAAAAAGTATCTGATGCAGCTGCAGTTCCCAATTCAAGAAGTAAAAAGATTTATGTGAATGGTTGAAGGGACGGAAAATATGCCTTACAGGAAGACATTCAGGGGAGTGTTAACTCTATGTCTTTATCATCACAATCTTAAAAGTCAACTGGAGAAAATGATAGTTCAGCAGTTCCATGAAAAAATTCATATTAAGAACAAAACCTAGAAGTCAGTGTAGGATTGATCAGCATTTTAAAGAAAGGCACAGATATAACTTTTTACAAATGACTGTAAGCAGTCATTGGAACATTTCCCCAATGGCTGTAATAAATCAGTCTTGATTGTTAATTCAACATTTGTATGTTAAGGAAAAAAAGGACTACAGACCAGATGCAAGAATTAATGCCAATAAGCCCTACAGTTAACATAAAGTACTAAGTTAGAAATCTTAGTGGTCCTGTCTAGTCTTAAACTTTTGTAGTCATCAACATAATGACTATTTTTCTTTAAATTGCTGCTTTTGGTGGAGTTTCTCTTCTTGGTGTTTAGATTTTACTTTTTAAACTGGCCTTTCCTAAACTAATCCTTTAAAAAAAAAAAATTATTTTTTAACATAACACAGACAAAGCCATCAAGGCTTGTCATTATAAGGTTTACAAGCTATAGACAGTGGGTGCTCCCTTGTTGACAATGTCCCTTTAATGGCACCAGCTTGCAGAGCAGTACTGACAGGTGGCAGTTGGGGCTGTCAGAATATGCACAGAGAATGATTCAGTCACACCCCTCACCCAGACCTGTGCTATGATCTTCATTTCTGAATGTGTGCAGGATCTTGCCTTGCTGGTAAGAGGGAGCCAGGAGGGCTGCTCCATTACCTTTGTTATTGGTGTTCCTCTTTCTATGGACTGGCACCAAAATAAAAAGAGGTGTGTCAACCCAAGGAAGACCTCTGGGAAAAGAAAAACCTATATACAGGAATTTAAATTAGACAAAATGCCTTTCTCCTACTTTTATTTTCCTTTTGTTTCTGATACCAAGGAACAGCTGTGGATAGAAACCAGCAGGGCCTCTGCTAGCTGTCAAGTAATCACCAATAGGTATAACTGATCCAGGAGCTCACAGGCCCGAAGTTACCTGGAAATGCTTTAATACTGGAAAAATATTGTAAGGAGAGGCGTTGCTGACTATTAAGGAAAACAAACAACTTGGTTTAAAGAAATAATATATAAAGTTGCTCTTAGTAACTGCCTCTTCTTTGATCAAGCATCTAAAAGATGAATTCTACCAACGCTAATACTAATCTCTTTATGAGACTGCAAAGTTGTTTTCCTTCTCTACTGTGCCATTTCTCATGGTTTACCTTTCCTTCATGTTTGATTTTTTTTCAACATCAGTCATTCATTTACAACACTTCTGTTTATGTAACTGGGCTTTGGATTAGGCTTCAAGTTGCCATTTCCTTTCTGTTTGAATAGGGATTTCTTTTATTCAGAGGAAGGAAATCAATAATTTGTCATGACAAACCAATGCTCATTTGGATTCACAATGATGCAGTCAGCTCTTCTGTTGTTTTCTAAAGCATTTTAGGATAATGGAAGAAGAGCCTTGTTTCTGATTTTTGATGTTTTCCTTTGTTTTCCCTGATTTATTTAACATCTACTCCATTTGACCATTTGCAGGACAGATTACAGTAAAGCTATAATTTTGTTTTAAAGAAGATTGTGCTTTCTGTGTCCCAAGTATTTCCCAGGGGATCATTCAGGGATCCATCCATCAAAGGATTGACCTTTGGTATGACAAATTAACAGATGTATCTGCGGGAAAAAGCTAAACTATACTTTGCCATAAACTTGCATAATCTGTACTGTTCCTTTCCAATCATAGCAGATGGCAGATTACTTACAGAACTGAGCTCCCATTCTTTTTAGGTGCTGCTACCTCTGCAATCCCACCTATGCATGGAACATTCTCAATGCTTGACTGTCTCAACACAGGGAAGGCCCAGGTACTTTCCTGTCAGTCATCCCTGAAAACTGTCTGGGGATTGCTCAGGTAGCCTGGACACCTTCGAGTTCCTGAGCATCCTGGCAGTACAGACCGGGATTAGTGAGGAACCCTCAGCCTGGGCCTGAGGTTTTCCCCCGGCATTGCACTATCACTGCTTAACCATCTCCTTGTCCCTTTGCTTTTGTAAAAAGAGGGATAAAGGACAGGTTGCTGAGGGCCCTGTGAGCAGCTGGTGCAGGGTTCTGTCTAGAACGGTAGGTCTGGGGTAACTCCAGATATTTTGTGTTCGCTGGGTCGAAGAGAGAAGCTGGGCGCCAGTCCCGGCGGTGAAGGTCTTGCCAAAGTCTTTCGTTCTCCAGTCCCTACAGCCACGCGCGTATAGGCTCCAGGTTCGGAGCCCCCCCCGTCCAGCCTGTCTGCCTCCCCTCGGCGACCTTCCCCCTCAGCAGGAACAGCCGGACAAGTCCCGACTCGGCTCGGCTCGGCTCGGCTGGAGCTAGGAGGGGGCTAGCGTGCGCCGCACGGGGGCAATCAGGGGGTGCGGCTTTGCAGGGGCAGGACTGTGGAAGGTGGGAGTGAAGCGTGGGTGGGGTGCTGGGGAGGCGTGCGGAGCGTTCCGGGAGCCGCGAGCTGGGAGGGAAGGGGGGCTGAGGCGATCCTCCCCTCCATGATTGGCAGCGCGGCGCGTCCCCCCCCTCCCCGCTCGGCTGGTGCTGCCCCTCGGCCGCCGTGGAGCACGCATCCGCACCGCTCGGCCGGTCCTCTCCGCGCTGCTCTCCTCTTGCCTCTGCTGCGCTCGTTTGTTTTAATTTTTTTTTCGTCCTCCTCCCCTCCCATCTTTTGGGCGCTTCCCCTCTCGCCCGCCCGCCCGGCGGGCTGCCTCCGCGGGTGCTCAGCGTGGGGCCATGCCGCCGGGGCCGCCGCTGCTTCGGGGCTCCCTCCTCCTCCTCTTTCTCCTGCACTTCTTCGGCCCCCCGGCCCGTGGTGCCGTCTACAGCAACCATTTCTTGGTGGAGCTGCACGACGGGGGCCAGGCGGAGGCCGAGCGGGTAGCGGCGGAGCATGGCTTCGGTGGGGTGCGGAAGGTAAGCCCCCCGCGCAGGGTCGGAGCTCTGCGGTGCCCTTCACGTTGGGCTCAGATCATGTAGCGTCGTGCCGTGGGCATGCCGGCGGCGCAGGGGTGGCCCTGGCGCGGTTCTGGCCGCCCCTCACCTGCGGGAAGGGATTCCTGCTTCTCGAGGAATAGCGGTGCTAACAGCAATTGCAAGTGCTCCTCGACATTGGCCCAGCAGGGTGGTTATCTTGGAGGGAGAGCGGAGTTTCCCATATGGTAACTCCGTGCCTTTTGACTTACTATGTAAACATCCTGCCATGGAGAAGCTCCCATCCTCCGGGGCTGGGGCTGCCACCTAGGGCTTCCCGAGCGCGCCTGGAAGGGCTCGGAGCACCTACAGGAAAAGGAAAGATTCATCTCCATGGAGAAGCCTGCACACAATCTGAATAGAAGATTTCATGGGGGTTTTGACACTCAATTTTTGATGCTGGTGGGCTTCTTTATACTCCAATTATTCTCCTAGAGAAATAGGATGACCCCATGATAAGTGTGAATGTTTTTCACTAAAAATGTAAGTTGGGAAACTTCAATTGCCATTGGATGTTGTTTTTGCTCCTGAGGTTCTAGGAAATCAAGTGTAGCCAGAGTGACAGGTTCCCTCCTGGCTCCTAGAGCGTCCACCTCTGCTAGAAATCTCTCCCATTCAAGTAATAATTAGACCTCTAAATATTTTAGGGTACAGTAAGACCTGGTGTGAAAACAGGGAGAGGCTGATAGAGTGCCCTGGTCATTACAGTTCCTGGCAGACTTGCTTAGAGGGGTGCGAAAGGAAAGCGGTCTGTGAGTGTTGCTGCTGCTTGTTTGGTTTTTTTCTTTTCCTGGTAGTTATACAATGACAGCCTGGTCCTACATCCAAGGAAATGAATGATAATACCATCCTGAACTTGAATGAGTGAAATGGCTTTAAGCCTTGATTTAAAAATTAAAATTAAAAAAACATACCAAGTGAGACTCCCTCCTTCAGGTTGCCTCGTTTCAACTCCAGTGGGAGCTTGTTAGAGAAATGAGGACAAGATCATTGTTGCTGTGACCACAGCTAATTCCTGCTCTGATAAGATGCTTTTGTTTTAGGCACACAGACTTGTCATGATAGTGACAGCTGCTGATCCATTTGGGATAGGATTCATTGTGTGCATTAGGTTTTGTTATATGAGATTTAGATACAGGTTTTTGGTTAACAGTTTTCCTTTTCTAGTCTCTTCCTGATTGTGCTCCCTTCATCCTCTCCTGGGGTTATCTGACTGATAAGGCCTTATGAGGATAGAAGGGTATGTTCCTGCCTAGATCAATTTCTTATGACTTTTGCTAGATGCTTTCAAATGATCCTGTGGTCCAAGTGGGGAAGAGACAGGAAGAGAGAGAGGATTTTGTAGGATGGAGAAATGCAGCTTCTGGGCTGTTCGAATCCTCTCCCCTCTACCATGCTTGTCCCCAGGATGCCTCAGCCCCATTACGAGACATACAGCTTCTACATGGAAATCAGCCTTTTAGCTCACCTGAGCTGGAGGGAAGTCCCTTGAGTGTGCAAGAGAGAGAGTACCTGTTTTCCAGGACTCACTATGGGGACGCTGTGGACACGGTTGTCGCTAGGAATGAAGCCCAGCAAAGCCGTAGTGTGATGTGTGTGTCTGCTCATGGCATGGGGCAGTAGGTGATTGCAGTGGGTCCTGTACTCAGCACATACTGTCTGAAGTTTTCTGGTTATACTATGCCAATCCCTGAAAAGGCAGTAAGCTTGCCACCCCTCCTCCCCAGCTCTAAGAGGAAATAGCACTCTGCTTTCTGCAAGGCAGTAATTTTAGGGGAGGGGAAAAGTTGGTACGGTTTGGGTGTGTTGGAGGATAATCCGTGAGAGGTTGATAGCAATCGCTATTCTTAACAGGGTTTGGGTGGTGATAATTGGCTGCCAATAGAAGCATGTATCATTTATGCCAGTGGCTCTTCAGTACTCTTCAGCTGAGGAGTCTCCTCTCTGCTTTGCTATTGTCAGGCTTGTCTAGCAGCCTACAGTCTGCAGACAGCTTTCATGGTGATATCGACAGTGCAGGAAGTTGAACGTGGCCATGTAGAGAAGCGCAGAGCTGTTAGTGGGGAAGCTCTCGAGGGAAACTACTATGTGTAGATATGCTGTCTAATGAAATTTTCAAAAAATACCAGCACACCCCGCCCCCCCCCCCCCCCCCCCCCCCCCAAATTACATCACAAAGAGAAGTGGTCTTTTAGCTACTTCAATGACACATGCTGTTAGGATAATATATTGAGTTACTTACTTAAAACAAATCCAATTAACTTTGCCCATATTGGAGAGGAGCTATGGTCTGAAAATAATCACCTTTGTTTCAGTGCAGTGTAGGAACACAAGAGCGATTCTTCTTTTTTAATGTGTGTGAATTTAAGATGCATATGAGAAAGATTCCTTTTATGCCTTTAGGGTATCACAGATCTCTTTTAACATGATTTTATGGGAGCTGGTTTTTAAATTATGTATTTTTAGTGCATTTTTTTCCCCCCAGTAACAAGGAATCTCTGAGCAAGTGCATACTACGTTCACTTAACAGCAGATTTCTATAGAAATACATGAGAAAGCATTGCCTTTAAGATTAATGTTATGGACTGCATGATGCGCCTTCTAATTGATTCTTTCGCCATGCTCCCTACCATCATTCTGAAACCCCTACAAGATGTCAGGTAGGCTAAATGTGTGCTTTAAATTCAGTTCTTGGTAAGTTGATTGAGAAGGGCTTGGTACTTAGATAAACAGGTGCTTTTGTTTAGGTCTAGGGTCCTAACATGTCAAAAAGAGTAGTCAGTTTGTCTTTAATCTTCCCTGAATTAATCCTGAATACAGATATCTTTCTAATGCTGATTGTGTTCTTTGATTCTTATTTTAATATTTGCAATTTTTCAGTCCATTTTTACCTGCTAAAATTGATTCCATGTATTTCTGGTGAAACAGATACTGTGATAAAACATACTTTTTCTTAAAATGGTTAGTCTTACCATCTCTGAGCATTCAGGAACTGTGAGAATGCCCCCCTAATATTGTAAGAACTGCAAAAAGAACAAGTTTTTGATTTTGATCGATTTCCCCTCCACCCATTTGATTTATTTGCCTCTTGGCGTCGTTGTCACCAGAATACATTTCTTAATGCAGGCTGAAAAAAGCTGCTTTCTGATCTTGCCTTGCAATTTTCAATTAATTTCTAACAAGGAGAGGTGGAAGATGCATTTAGAAAAGTCTTCTATTTGGAGATCAGAGTTTAGGCATCTCTTTCCATTTCATCAACAACAGCAAGACTGAGAGAGTCCACAAAATGCCAACATAACTAAAAGGCTAAATATTTTGCATTGAGGTTTTAACAGGCTTTTAAACAGCTAGTGGCCCCAGATTTTAAAATAAGAACCAAACATGGATTTGAAAACGTGGAGAATTTTATGTTTATGTTGCCTAAAGCTGGTCTATTTTTACCTTGTATCACCTGATTCCTTATCCCTCTAAATCTTGCAAAACTCAGTCTTATCTCTCACAGCTGTGACTGCTTTGCTTGCTGTTTTTTGCTTAGGCAGCTGCTGGTTGAGGACCAGGCTTTGTGGAACCAACCAGTAATTTCTTGATTAAACACTGCGAGTGTTCAGGTTTTTTTTGGTTTATTTTTTTTTTCTTTACCTTGCATAAATACAGACTTATCAAAAGCAAAACTTAACAGATAAGGAAGCTATATTTCTTTCTGCAGCACAACCCACTTCCCTGCATTTAGGCAGGGAGCCTGTGAGGTGGGAGTTGATGTGGTGTAGAAGGCAGACCAAGAGGCAGAATAATTAGTTCACAGCCTTGAGAGCACTTTGCTGGGATTTCTCTCAGGGATCCTGAACATTTCATCCTGGGATGCACATGCTAAAACCTTAAAATGCCCTCCTGTGCAGATCAACCTCTAAATGTGGAAAATAGATGTTTACTTCTTCTTTTTTTTTCCTTTAATACTTTAATGTTTTGTGTTTTGCCTTGGATGCATAAACAACTCCAGAAGCAACCACTAGGTAACTTGGAACAAACAAACAAAAAAATCCTGTTACTTAAATGTAGTCAATTATGCACATGAAAGCTGTAAATTATCAAGAAGATTTGTAAATCACAGACTCAAGCACATCCCTAACCCAGTTTCTGTAAAGCTCCTTCTCTACCAGAGACTCAGAGTGTTTGTTGGTGGTGAGTGTTCTATTTAAACTATAAAATAATTACCTTGTCAGATTTTAAACTTGTTTGAGTGTAAAACAATCAGGTTAGTCTCCCCTACAGTAGATCCCCAGTGTAATTGCTTCATTACTGTTTTGAATGCGTGGTGTAGTTTTTTCTTAGTAAAACATGCAGATTAAACCTTACCTTTACAGATTTTTGGTTTTTTTCGTGAACTACAGCTCAGTAAATAGAGTTATGGAATTCTCTCAGTTTATAAAGCTGCCTGCATTTATAATTTTATTTATTCCATATTGTTTGGACCCATTTGCAAAACAGAACATGTGGTAGAGACCGAGGAACTGCATCACAAGTGCAGTTCTTTTTACACTTTTTTTTTTTTTATGCTGCAGCCCAATGGGGAAATGTGCAATTATTGGTTTTCATTTACAATATATTTAGTTTTGCCAGTGTCAAGGAGAAAACCTGTAGGAAGTGGACAGCATTCCCT
This sequence comes from Agelaius tricolor, assembly GCF_023055355.1. NCBI lineage: Eukaryota > Metazoa > Chordata > Aves > Passeriformes > Icteridae > Agelaius > Agelaius tricolor. The sequence goes on along the minus strand of NW_027269261.1, from coordinate 17,633,368 downwards.
GAATGCTGTGATCCCAGCATACCAGAACATGCTGTGTACCAATCGATCTGCCGTCTAGCCCAGAGTGCTGGGCGTGCTTGGCATTTGTTTATTAGCAGGCAAATGGTCCCAGAGACTGGGTCTGTTGCTTGTCTCCTTCAGAAAAGGACAGAGGTGTTTGAATTTTTGTTTTTTTTTTTTTTGAAAATCCAGCTGTTGTGTGAAGGTGAAAGATAGCCTTCTATCTTCTTCACATAACATGCCAGATGACAAGATATAAGACCCGACCAACTCTTAGGAAAACTTTTACTGCTGTAACTGTACTGATGTGGTTAAAGTGGGGAAACAAATTGCAGTGCTGTTGCTATCAGTGTAGGAGTACTGACATGTTTTACTCATTCCAAGTCAGAACAATAGGAGCAGAAATTTAATTTCCACTGGAGCTTTTAACAAGAAAACCATGTTGATTTCAAACAAACAAACAAAGAAAACCAAGCAAAAGCAACAGCAACAGAAGAGCTGCTTGACTCCCTGGAACAGTTATGCTGGTAATAGTTACTCTTTAGTGCAGCTAAATAGAAGTTTGCATATGACCCTTAACCTCATCCATCAATGGAGTTGTTCAATTAAACTTGAGACATGTAACTCAAGTTTCAAAGGCTTGTAATAAAGCAGTTGCAAAATAGTTGCCAAAGCATAGGTAGAATTTATCTGGTAGATAGTTTCCATTAGTAAGTTCTGAGAAATGTCCATGCTCACAGAGTATTCTGTGAACTGGAAATCAAGCCAAATTGTTTAAATTAATAATAAATTATGCCAGTTCTTACTAAAATATTATAGCTGGGAAACACTTTTGTGCAGGTCCGGTCCACAGAACGGGTGGGTAGTTTCTGTGTGAGCGGTAGTGGCAAATTCAGTGCTGTTAATAGATGTAAAATTTACCTTTGTCCTGCAATGTTATTCCAGTCATCAGAAACCCTGTTCTTCTTTTTTTTTCTTTCAACTTTGCAGATAATTAAATGGGTCAGGTCTCTACAGGATGCTGCTGCATGGCAGCTATAAATATTGCAGTGAGCAGCTCAACACTTCCATCCATCCATAGCCTCTGGTGGGAGGAAGCTTAACTGCTCAAGTATTTGTCAAAGTCTAGTGTGTTGCTCTTGTAAATCAAGGCAAACTCTGCATTTAACTCTCATGAGTTCATTGAAAAGGCAAACCCTGTGCTACTAAAATGGAGATTTAATTTCAGCTCAGCAGGCTCAGGCCATGTTTTGTGACAGAAAGCAGCATCCCAGAGAGAGCTGCATTCGGTGTGTACTGTGTGAAGTTCTGAGTGGCCACAACGCACAGTTTATCATGCAGTGTGAAATACAATTTGGTCATAGATTTATGACAGTAGCTCAGCACTGTAACTCAGCTGTACTGGCTCTGTTCAGCAAGTAGCAGGAGCTTGGACTTAAAAAAGAAATTATGAGCTTGGCCACTCTCCATTTATACACTGTGATTATAAATAAATAAATTGGGTAGTAACAGCTCTTTCACAAGGAGTGAACTGGGACATTGTCCTGTATTACCTACCTGCTTAAACAGGACTTCTGTGGAAATGTTACATTCTTAACTACTTTGTCCACAGAAAGGAAATGGTTTTATTGACCTCAGTGTTTACATCAAACCAGTTGGCACATGTATCCCAGATACTCATGAGCGAACTAAATTATTTGCTTACGAGATGAATAAGATGGTAATATGTCAGAGCAGTTTTATCCAAAGAATCAACCTATGAAAACCTGAAATACAGCAAATATATATTTAAATATTATTATTATTAAGTAGAGAAATTTGCTGTTCCAGATGATTGTTGGATACAAAACTAGAGCCAAAGAGGTAAGTCTTCCTTGTATGCATAGTAAAAGAGGTGGAATATAGCCTTCCCTTTCCTGATGACAAAGGATCCTTTTTTCTACCTACTCATTTTTTATGAAAAGCCAGTGAAACGGAGGAGTGTGATTCTGAAATCTGCTCTGTGGGTGAGTACTGTCTCTGTCACCTACTGTGCAACACCAAGGGCAGCAAAAACTTCTTTTTAAGGCTTTTAGCTGCAGCCAAATATGGTAAATTACCTATAACCATGACTGTTGGATTCCCATCAGTCCCATGGGGACTTTATGCTTCCCTGTATCAACTAATTTTAGAATGGTGTTTCAGTTGAACTTAGCTGTTTAGAAGTTACTTAGAGCCAGTTGTAAAGTGGAACTGGCAGTTCAGAATTTGAGTGAAGTATTAAAAATCAGAACTGGAATATTTGGACATTTGGAAGAATTGGCTGCTAACACTGATGGAATGATGGTTGTGGATTTTGACATCATCATCTTGAACAGCATTTCCTATTTTAATTTTTATATTGCCATTTAAAAACCCAAACTCCACAGGAAGATGTACTTTTTATCTCTTAACTGTAAAACCATTCAATTTCTCCTACAATTAAGATATAGTTCAGAATAAAACCATGTCAGGAAAGCAAGTGGATATTTTTCTTTCTTTTGATGAAGATTAAAACACTCAGTGTGATTCTGTAAAATTCCTTTCCCCCCTTCTATCTGAACAGTTATTATTCATGTTAAATATATTATACCTTGCTAGAGAAACCAGTTTTTCAGGCTCTAAAGGCTGAAACTCTGAGTGATTAATTAAGATTTTCCTTTCCTACATTTTTCCTTGACTAATGTCATAGGAGCAAGATAACATACAAGCACATGCTGAACTGAAAACAATTTCTGCCAGCAATAGACTTCCATCATTTATTAATTGGCAGTAAAAGACTTAATTCACAGATGCTTGAAAGGTCAGTGAGGGAGGCCCTGGGAGGAAGGCTAAGGGGTGGTGTTGGGTGTTGCCGTTTGCTTTCCTTTCTCATCATTATTGCTAGGTTTAAGTCGTCCTTTTTTTCTTCTGTCTACCACAGAGCTCTTGATCCCATTCAGAGCAGCTGCTCCTTGTTGTGAAGTGACCATTATGCTTTTTTGTCAAGAGTCAACAGGAGCTCTCTCCAGGTTGTGATGGCGTGAGTAAAGGATTTGCCTCTGACCTGATCTTGCAGTAGTGAGGCTAGTGTCTGTGACTTCCTCCTAGCAGAATCAAGAAACTTTACAAAAATAAGGAAAACAGCAGTGTTCCAAAATGTTTTCTTTTCTTGGCTCTCTTGAAAATGGTTTTCTTGAGGCTTCCTTCCCCTGCTTTTCTCAAGCATACTACCTTATGTTAAAAAAGAAAAAAAAAAAAGAGAAACAGTGTCCTTCTGTCCTTTAATGTTGCAGTTTTGTTTCTAACCCATGGACTTCTCTCCCATAAAGCACATATTTTTCTGAAGGATCTGACTGCTTCTCTGGCAACTGGAAGACTTTTTCAGTGTGGTGTAATAACAGAAGCCTCTCTGTGAAGCACTTTCTGTCTATCGGCTCTTCCTTGGCAGCCTAGCATTAAAGAGACACAAAGTAAAAAGGAAAGAGTAAAGGTTTTGAATTGCAAGAGTGGTCAGATCTTGTTAAAGTGTCAGTAAGAGCTAGCATCTTTGCATTAGAGTAATTCACATAATATGTGCCTTCTTGAGTAACTCTTATCAGTAACCAACTAATTTTGCTCTCAGTTGTTCTTATCACTCTACTTCATTCAAGCTTAAGTTCCTGACTCTGCTTTTAGATGCTGCATGAGCTAAGCACTTGCACAAATGTTTATGTAGCCACTTGGTTACATGAACGTAGACTTAAAAATAATGCCCAAATGCCTTACTGGAAATCAGCATCTTAGTGTTTAGCAACATCTTTCCTCTTCTTCATCGGTGAGGTTTAAGTACTGGCATTTTTGTGTCTGGAGCATGCTGCATCTGAATGTTGTTTTTTAAATAGCAAACTTTAGCTCATGGCTTTTATCTCTGTGTTTCTGAAGCTGATGTGACACCAGGCTCCTGTGTGACAATAGTAGTCAGCCTGCTTGGTTGCATGCTTAAAAGGAGAGATCGGCTGGCTGTAAATCAGGAGTGAGGCAAAGTGGCCTTTTATAAGCAGTGCTAATTGCTGTCAGCAGTATTGATCTATCTCAGAGGCATACCATAGCCATTTAAATTTGCAGACTCTAACTGAATCAAAATGTTTTTTATGAGTTTTGTCTAAGGAAGATATACTGATAGGAAGAAGAGATTTCCATCTTATAATGCTTAAATATATTACAACCTTTAACAAACATTTGTTGTTAAAGAGGTGCCTGATTTCTCACAGATATATTACATGTGTAGATATACCCATTAATATATGTTTGCAATGGCACTTGGCATTTTACATTTAAGAGTTTCATATCACAGTCTGTAATGCTGTGCAAACATTAATTAAGTGAATCCTATCAATAAATGAAATAACTAAACTAGTACTTATAGGAGTATGTCATTTTACATGGGAGGCAACTGAAACAAGAATGTTACTGCTCTCATTGCCTAAGATTTTCCTAATGTAAGAAGATAATGAGACTGATGTCTTTGGAAATTTAGTTCTGGCTCTGTCCTAGAGCAGAGTTGCTACCATGTGAAGCAAGAGCAGAGACAGAAATAGCAAAGGAAATGGTCATGGGTTGAATGATCTTGGAAAGAAGGTTGTTTGAGGTGTGAAAACTTACACAGAATATTAACATCTTGAAAGATGCTTTGAAAACACAGCAGAACATCAAAAAAGTGACAGGATACCTTGAGGAGCTCCATCGCTCCAAGCAGGAGACAGGTACTTAGAGCGAAAATTTTATTCATCTTTGTTAATAGAATGTAGAACTGGCAAAGCCACTTCCGTATTACCATCCTTTTTCTTCCCTTTATACTTACAGCATGACTGCTTCAGACTAAATGAGTTATGGTTAATTAACTGGGTCAAGTACTGACTAATTGTCTCTAAAGAATGTCTGGAGTCTGATTTCTGTTTGTCTTCTTTTCTCATTTTTGTTTGTTTAGGTTTGTGTGTGTGCGTTTGTTTTTTCTATTTTGTTGTGTTCCTTTGTTATTGTTTTGTTTTTATTGGGTGGAAATGTTTTTGTTTGTTTTAATGGGATGGTAAAATTCTCCCAATTTGTGTAAAAAAAAATATGTGTAAGACATACTTGCTTTAAGAAAATTTAATTGATTCACCTTCTCATGAAATCTTATTTACTTAATTATTCTAAATGATATGTGTGTTTCTCTGATCTTTGTGTGGTTGTAATGGAATTGTGTAGGTGAATGATTGGAGAGGTTTCCTCCTTTTCCCAGTGTTTGTTTGTTGCTGCTAAAAATGACAACACAGTTGGTAGATGCTCCCAGTGACTTTTTTGGTGCTGAACTCCAGAATTTTTTCTGGTGCCCAGGGCTTGACTGAGGTGCTCTTCTCACAACCACAGCCACCCCATTTATGTAAGAGGACATAATGATGATTGTTCAGCCTTTACTTCAGCCTGTCAGCCAAACAATAATAATTGCCTACTCCTGGTAATGACAAACTGGATTAACCCAGACAGTCCAATTTGAGGTCTAGTGTATAAGCAACATTCTCCTCAAAATCTGGGAAGTATCCTGCTTTCCACGGGGCATGTGGTAGATTTGATAATGGTGTTTACAGTTACTGGGGAGTATCAGATAAAACTCTCTAAACTGCACAGATCCATTCCCATGAAGTAGAATAACCATTTTTAAAGTGTCAAATGACTTCTCCAATTCACTGATAAAACCATCAGCAAATCCAGAGTATTGTCACTGATGACTTGTATGACTTGATGTGCTTGCAGGATGGAGCTCTTCAGTGACAAACCTAACAGTGACACAGATACAGTAAAACCTTACACCTGTGTGATTCATTGAATTGCAGATCAAATTCCTAATATCACAAACTTGTAACCAAACCTATGGAGCGGTGTTTTGTAAGTGCTTGGAAGCACTAGGTGGGGTAATCAAACAACAAAACTGATGAGAAAATGACAGTAGCCATTGAACATCAGAATTGATCTACCTGAACAGCAGTGCTTCTCGTACAGACTTCAGAGTGAAAGAGCTCCTGGGGCTCAGCTCTGCTTGTATTCTAACTTGGCCACCTCAGAGAAGTGAGATGGATCATGCTTTGAAAAGGCCTCTTTTTTTTTTTTTTTTTTTTTGCCATGAATTGTGCAGGGCATTCAGATGAATTCCATGTGGACAGATTGGACATGTAAGTGTAAACGCAGTCCACAACTGGTTAAGTTTCTTCCATTTACTTCCAGGTTTTTATTAAACACCTCATGTCCAGCTATTGAGACGGTTTAACCTTGTTCTTGCTGCATGCAAGAGGGACTAGACAAAAGGCTTTGTTTTATCCTTTTGGATAAAATAAAATCCTAAAGTACATATTCTACAAATTCTTGACTTTACACTGTTTCTAGAGGAGAAAATATTTTGCTGTGGAGGTGAGGAAACCTTTGAGGAACCATTAGAAATGACTTCTGCTGGCTTGAGAGGATGTAATAGAACTTTCTAAGCAGTGTTGCTGTGTTCTTACAGAATAACCACAATTCTAAATAACAGTAACAGGTGGCCTTGTTATCATGTGTGTTAAAATATTACCATTTAATTTTGTATCTCGCTACTTAGTCTTGGTCCCTTCTTACTCCCACCACCAGTTGCTGATTCCTTTAAGAGATGGTTGGATATTTATATGAAACAGAGCTAAAAACACATGAAAATGTCTAAGACAGGCATTTATGAATTAATTTGTAAGAGAAATTTTCACTTTGTGTTACTAAATTGATTTCACAAGGATGGTCTTAGGATGTTTTCATATGAAATGTACCTTCTGGGAGTGTTGAAGCTATGGCTATAACACCTCCACCTGCCAGATTTGCCAAGAGAAACAGATTAGACTTCGGTGGAGGCAGCTGGCTAGGACACAGGTACAAGGAGAACTGAGCTGGAAGACTGAATCATAGCACTCAGACCTGGACCTGACTGTGCTAGTCCTTGGGGCTGTTTGGAGCTTGTGCAGAACCCTGGTTCCAACAGAAATCCTTATTTTGTGCCTTCAGCATAATTATAGCACACAAATGAACAAGTGTGAATCCTTGCCTGGGGCCGTGGGGACACAGTAGACTAGATTTCATATTGGGTGATCTCTGGTGCAGCTTTAGTCCTCTGTGCTATTTCACATTTCTCTACCAATGTTTGAATTAATCCTTTCATGTCTGTGCTTTGTTCTGTGTCATTTCGGTGCCTGAGGCCGCCTGTGTTTCTAGCTGGCTCTTCTCTTACATGGCCCTTATCCCTAAAGTGAGTGAGTGTTTTTGACTTCAGACTTAGCTCCCATCTATGTATTTAAAGGTGAAATGATTTCTAATGCTAATTGGGGTAGGGAAAAATTAGAGCAAGAGAGTATAAAAATGATTATTGAATATTTATAAGCATCCTCAGTGCATTTGGTGAAACTGGGATGAAAAGGTTTCAAAAAGGTTTCTAATTTCTGCTGTGAGGTACTTCGTTGTGCTTCACTTACAATGGTAACTGAAGGTGTGAGGACTGTGGGGCCCGCAAAGGCTCCAAATACATTTATTTTGTAAATATATGTACTGGGTTTAGGTCATATTTTCTGTTGGTGTAATTACTGAGCAGTAATGGGATGAAGGAGCTCACCTATGCCAATTTACGGTTCCTTTCAAAGTCAGGAGGGATGCTTGGGCAGTGCTTGGACTCTATGGGGAGAAATGTTTTGTGTAATACTTCTTTAAAAAAAGAAAAAGATTAAATTATTATTTAGGGAATGGGTATATATTCTTTTCCTTTAGCACCAGTGTTTGTTTGAACTCTCACATCCATGGCCACATATTCATACTAAGGCAGGCAAGGAGCTCTGAGGAGGGTCTTTGTCAACCTGGCTGAATGAGTGCTTTCTGTGAATGTCATTCACTGACAGATCCATTTATGCTGATTTCGGTGACCAAAGAAGGTGATAACTTGCTATAAATTGCACTTCTTGTATTTATAAATGATTTTGCTCAAAAGAAAGTTGTTGCAGACTATTGTCCCCATTAGTAATTTGGGAGAGGAACCTTAACAAAGGATTAAAGTAAACTGATTTTAGAATATTACAGTATTGGGGAGAAATCATTGGAAATGATGCACATAAGTTAGCAGAGTGCTGTAGGTATTCTGCATTAGTGTGAAAGGCAGTATGGGAAGGCTGGGCAGAGGTAGTTCCCATTAAAATGAGAGGGGGAAATCCAGGTTGTTCTTAAGCTTTTTGTGGGCACCATAATGTATGTAGAGCTCTGTAGTGAGCCAGTAAAATGCAATGTTAAAGACAAGGAGCCAGTAAAATTTTATATTAAAGATAAGCCTTGGAACCAATTTTCATCTTTTTTTTGTATTCTATATTACCTCTTAAAACTAGTGACAGACAGTGAATGCTGGACCTCTCCCTGAGAGCCAGATAAACTATTGATGCCACTGGCAGCTTAATTCGACTTGGGAATTTTCTTAAAAATTTATTGCTGCTTCATAATACCTTTGCTAGATGGGTTTTTCTGGTCAGGGGATGCTGATGCTTGTTTTCTGTGTTAGCTCTGCTCAAGGTGGTCTCACTTGTTGCAGTTTTAGAATGAGGAACAGTATCTGATTTTAGTCTTTCTGTGGCTTTTCTTTAAACTTCTGCACTGCTTTGCAGCTGATACTGATTTTCTTTGCTTTGTGGCAGGCAAAACTGCAACTGATGTCACTGTGCATATTGTTCAAGGCAAGACCAAGAAAGAAGAGCAGTTTGATTTTGTCAAGTAGACAAGATGGGATGGAGCCATCAGCTCTGGGGAACTATCTCTGTGTGCTGCCCCATCCTAGATCATCGTAGGTGTCTCTGAGGAACAGGCTACTTTATACCTGATTTTTCCTACTCAGAGCAGTTGAGGGCTCAGCAATGGACTGTCTTTTTCTTCCTTTTAGTACCAGGGAATGGCATCTCTCAGGAGCAATGCTTGGGCCTGGCAGGCAAGAATTGTAACTGCATGTTTACAGCACGTCTTCCCAGCAGTGGCATCTAGGACAGCACAGTGTCACTCCCTTTTCTTTCTAGGGAAAGACTGTAAGGAGGAGAGTGCAAAATGGTTCAGAACCATGAATTTAACTAACTCATTTTTATTTCAGTAATAATTACACCTCAACCTCTGTGATTCAGCAGTAGCCTGAGGACAACTAAGATACCTCAGATGTATTGGTGCTAAAACTGTGGACAATTTGAAACTTTTCCCGCTTCTTTCTATACCAAATGGTGCATCTTGGCAATCTTCATAGAATCATGGGATTGTTAAGGTTGGAAAAGACCCTAAGATCATCAAGTCTATTTTGATATCAATTAAGCCTCTTCCAAGGAAAGAGTTTTTCTTTGCTGCATTTAGTTGATCACTGAATTTTTAAAAGTTATTTTCTGGTCCACATCCTTCAGGAAGAGGGTTAAAGACATTTCATTTTTGCTCCAGAAAGTGTTATTAATAACCACAAGGAAGCTGCAAATATGAAGAAAAGAAGGAGACAGGTAGATATAAAATGTTTTGCTCTATTTAGTGTTTTGTATTTGTGATTCTGGTTTTGCTTATATGTATTTTCCACTAGTACTGTCATACAAATATTGCAAGTAATGAAGTGCTTGTAATTCCTGAGATTCTGGCAGTTGTGCCTTGTAATGGACAATATTTATACATCAAGGCAATAACTACGCCTATTTCTAAATTATCCTCCTCACTTGAATGTTAAAGTGCTTTCCAGTAATTAGTTATCTTACTTAATTGCTAATTTTTTTTGAGGTCAGGAAGCTTTGCTTTTGTCTTACAAAAAGAACCTGAGCTACCAGGCTGAGTGCATTATTGTTCCATGGTACATGCTGAGCCTGCTGCTGCCAGAATAGTAATTTTACTCCATAACAATTCCAGCTTTACAGCTACAACATTACAGAGCAGATACTGTTGATGACACTTCCAAGTCTTTATGTACAGGAGATCTGTTTTCATTTCATTTCAGTATTTGCACTGTTCGTCTCACTATTTGCTCTTTTGCTATAGCTCCAAATCAAAAGACACTTCCTGGAGTAGCTGATAGTGGGAACGTAAATCCTCCTGTGAGCTGCCTGTGTCCTCCATTTGGTTGGGACCAATAAGTTACTGGCCTGGTATCAGGAGTCCCTCAGAATTGGAAGTTTCAATAATTTCTTGTATTCACAGATCTCAGTGCAAAATCCTCTTCAAAGCTTGACATTTTAGGCCCTTTCCCTGGTGTCTGATTTCTCCCAAATGTATGTTCATTGATTTCAAGGATTTACTGCAGGGTTTAGATTCTTCCTGAAAATTGCTTGGTTTCTGCTATTAATTATTCACAATTACCAGTGCTGGATCACAATCTTTCAGGTATTGCCTTACTGAGCTGCCTTCCTAGGTGTCTCCCTCTGGGTTTAATTGATCTGGTGTGAAAAAACATGTGAATTGTAAAATATCCAAGTTCCTCAAAGATTACTGGGATAACTGTGGAAAGAGTGGAATAATCTTAGTCAATCTTATTACTTTGTCCATAAATCTGGTCATTGTTGTACTAATTGTAATTGCTTATGGTCAAACTTGAATACACCAGCTTTAAAAGGTTACTATATGCAATATTGCTTCATGCTAAGAGGTATTAGAAACTAACCTTATATAGAAAATAAACAGCAAATATCTGTTATTGTATATTTCCAGATATCTTCAGAATTGCTTAGCCTAATCCTTAAAGGAAGAACATCAAGATCAATATTTGACTGGATTTGATTTTAATGGTTGATACTAAAATAAAAGGAAGAAAAGTAGCCTGATTTAATGGAGAGAATTAGAAGGCTAATTAGGCCACAGACAGCAAAGGATGGTATTCAAGCTGTAACTTGTAATCTGCCCATTCTGATTTTTTTTTTCCCCTGCATGTTTTTGAGGCATAGAGTAATGTATTAAGTGGGGGGGGGGGGGGGGGGGGGGCCTTTGCCTGGAGAGCCAGAACTATTACCAAACTCTGGATTATGTAAATACCTGATCACCCAGTTGGTAAAGATGTCAGATACAAGTTTAAATGTAAATCTGCTTTTTAAAACAGTTACCTAAACCCAGACAGAATTTGAACTTTCATAGCTCTGACTCCGGGGATAAGTACAAAGTGCAGGAGATTTTGGTGGCCTTTACTGTAAGCTTTCATAGTCTTCTTTCTCCTTCTACCTTAGCTGTTGTATTTTTCACAAGTGTGTGGAGCTGAAGCTAAATACTCTGATTATTCACCCAGAAAAGCTTTCCAGTCAGCCATGCAGATCAGCTCCAGGGAACCATAATGATTTTGATGAAATCTCCTTAACCTTTTATAAACACTTTAAAAGAGGTCTTTTTATCAGAACAGAATGCTTAGATTTTTTTTAAAGTTACTTCATGCTTATATATCATATAGAATGGAATTTTAACATGAAAATTAAATGCTTTCATTTCATTGATAGTAAATGTTTCAATTAACATAAAGAAGTACTTTGAAGAAAAAGAAAATCCGAACTTGCCTACTCATTTTTGAAATTACCAGATTGTAGACTTTCAGAATTCACTATCTTCTATTTCCACACTGCTTTCCATGTATAGTAAATTATGTTTGTGGAAGTGTACCAGATATAGTGATAGATTGACTGAAACAGGAGGTAATTTTGTAGAAGGTAATTTATATTTATGCACTGTATATATGTGTGCACAGGAACAGAATCTGTTTTATGGCAACATGATGCTGCTACCTGTATTCAGCCCAGGTTTTCTCAACATTTTTTCTGTCTAGACATCAGCCTTGGTATTTCAGTAAAGAACTCTGAACTCCTGCTAAGATGTTTATTTATCATGAAGTACAGATAATAAAAAGGGAAGGAACAGGCTGTCATAGCTGTTCTACAATATCTCTTTTAGAAAGGTATTTTACAGGCAGGGTAGTCAAACCTTTGAAGTTGAAGTATCCATAGCATTAATGTGTAACTTCCTGACCATTTTTTTCAACTTTTACAAGGACTAGCTTAGTTTAAAAATGTGCAGTTAGTTGCTTAGATTTAAATGTTCAACTAGAATGTACCTAATAAGTTCAAATGGGGAAAGAACTGATCAGTTGAGATTCAAGTGGAGCTTCCTAATTAAGTGCTGGAAATGCAATGATGTTCTCCTAACACTATGTCTTTTAGCCTTCTAAAAGCTAAATGTCTGTGAGTATTCCAGTTGCTTTCTGCCAGTCCTGATGAGAGAAATGCATTTAATGATGGGAAGCCCTCCAGAGGTGTTTGCTTGCTCCTTAAATGTCTTGGACATTAAAGGTGCAGAACACTGTTCCCACCTGAACACTGAGCTGTTTTCCTAATACGCTTTGTGTGTTCCATTTCAGGGTGCTCAGAAGAAGCTCCCAAGTATCGTATTTTTCTGAAAGAGGAAATCTCTTTGCTTTCTGCTTTCCATCTTATGGTGTCAATTTGAGTATGTTACAGCAGCTCAGCAAAGTATTTATGTAAGGCTCTCTTGGTGAGCGATGCTCTCTGGAGTTTCAAATCTATTGCAGTTAATTTTATTCTTTTATTCTGGCTTTTTCAGGAAATAGGGAATGCTTCCTCTTGTGATTTGGGGTGCCTGTCAGAAATATTGACACTATTGACCTTAAATGTAAGGTGGAAAGAGTACCAAGTGCATCCAAATGAAGTTATGCACTGTAAACCTGCAGCAAACAACTTTAATGCTGCTGGGTGCACTTCTCAAAAATAACTTAAAAGTGGCATTCTCAGGAGTGATTTGGGCTCTTTGGTATTACTCTTCACAAGTCTTGTTGTAGATTCCTGAATCACTTCACAGGTAGAAGTTTTCTTGTCATCCATATTAACAGCCAATAGCTCCATTATTTTTTTTTCCTCTCTTCTTCCTCAGCTCCCTTTTTTAGAATCTGGATACTTTTTTTATCACAATGGTCTTGCCAAAGCCAGGAGAAGACGCAGCCTGCAACACAAGCTTCGTCTGGAAAAGGACTCCAGGGTAAGTGTTTCATCATTATGTGCACTGTCAGATTTTCTTTGTGACACAGACCATTTTTTTTATGTGATCAGGGTGATGATCAAATCTATGGCTATGATTATGGGTTTTTTTCCCCCCAATGCTTGTTTCAAGCTTGCTGGCTTCTGTATGCATACACTTCCCAAATAGCCTCAGCTTTTATTTTTATTTCACTGTTAGAAGTAGTCATACATTCTCTGAGATGTGTCCTCTCTCCAGTAAGATTCAGTGATGCCATAGTCTCCAGGACATCCCTGTGCACTCTGTAATATGGGGAGAAGACATCTGAGGTACATCTCCTGGTTGTCCCCTCCATGAATCCTGCTACCCATGGGCTATTCAGCTCTGAATACCTTGTGGTATGAATGGTGGCACTTTCTTAGCAACTGCCATAGATTCCTTGCTTCTCAGGGAGTAGTATAAACACCAGTTACTAGGAGGGTGTAAGCTGTCAAACTTGAGTAGTTCTTTTAAACGCTCTTGCTTGCAGTCTGTGAATGGTCTGCTCAGTTTTCCGAAGCATAAACCTCTCAGACAGAAGAAGGCGGCCCCTTTTGCGAAAAGCTATGACCTGGCACTGACAAATTCTTTTTCCTTATACACAAGAGTTTTTGCACTGGTTTGATACTGGGCTGAAGTTGGACCAGGTAGCGCAAAAAGTACATTTACTGCCCAAAGAAAGTAGGTCAGCCTAAGGAATGATATCATGACAGCAAATAGATTATTTTTTAATCCTTCATTAAGATGTCAATTCACTGCACTGTGAAGAGTGGGAAACAATTTTATTCCAGACAGAATGTGATGGCCAGATTTGTGTTATTGGAATACCTGTGACAATGAAACACTTGAGAAGAGGAAAATAGGTAAAATAAGATCATAATTGTTGTTGTGACACCAGAGCAAGCAAGATCTAATGAATTCCCAGCTTAATTTCTGCAGAAGCAGGAAAGTTTCAAGTGATTCCACGTCCAATTAGGATGCCCATGCCTGGTCACTTCTGTAGTTGAGAGCCATGTGAGGGAACCAGATAGGTTCCAGGTGCTGCCTGCTCCATTGCTCTATCCCAGGATGCTGATAGTTGGGTGCTCTAGGGTACCTCTTCCTGGTCCCCTTCTCTAAAGAGAAACATACACGTGAGGGATTACGAGGCAGAGACCTGTCCAACCTGCCTTGAACAGAAATTCACTGGCTTCCGTTGTTTGGTTTACTAAGCAGAGATCAGAAAGTAAATCACTGTGGAAAATCTACAATTAGTGGATACTAAAGCAAATATCCTGAGGTGTTTTCTGTCTCTGAACCACCCAATCTTGTAAAGTCACTTATGAGAAAATGCATGAGAAAATTTAAGAGAAAAAGCACACAATTAAGTCAGAGCATTGAAAAGTAGTGGCTGGGTACAGTCACTGTGCAGAGTCATTCCATATGCTCTTTGGAAATAAATATTTCTGTAAGTCTCTGAAAATTTTACAAATACCTATGATATTTGTAGGAAACCACCAATTCTCACTGCAGCCTAATGTCTGAGCACTCCTGTACTAATTCCAGACTGGCTCTTGCATTGATACCTCTAGACTAAATGTCTGCACTGTTATTAAGAGCAGCTTAAGTGAATCTGCCTTCTCATTCAGAGATGGTCCCTTTTGTAGTTATCTGATACTTGCAGTTTCTATACTTGCAGTTGTCTTCTGTCACATGTCGTGAAATCTCATTTTTCCTGATAATCTCCATCTCATTGTGCTACTGCATATCAGTGGCTCCCTCTTTTGATTTCAGGGAATAAAGCTGTGTTTAAATAACTGAGAATATCTGCAATATGAGGAAAAGGATGAGCCTGGGTGAATTCTGACTTCATGGTTTGCACTGGCAAATGGAAGGGTGATGAAGCAATATTTCATCTCCATGTGTAAAATGACATTTTCTTATCTAGCCTGTCCTGTTGAATAGTCCTTGAGCTCTTATGATACCATATAGGTCAGTTAATTTATGTAATACAGTTTGAGAGCAATTAAAAAAATTAGTTTTATCTTCCTTCTTCTTTTCTAAGTGAAGCCATAAAAATTCCTGTCAAATTTGTGTATAAATGGCAACATGAGTTGTGTTGACAGTACTTAATTTCAAACTCTAAAAGTAATTTCTAAATGTAATGGCAGCTTTCTAGACCATTTACAATCAATTTTACTTAGCAACAAATGTCAGCACTGTCATGGTTAATATGTGAAGCCAAGAATTAAATGTTCCTGTTTTCAGGCTAGCCAGGAAGAAAACTACCACCACAAGGCTATAAAAATCACTCAGGAACTGTTACGGTAAATGCTGCTGCAAAAAGTTGCTTGGCCCTACCCAAATGTGAGGAAGTGGACTGTACTTATTCTGTATACTTTTCACTTTTAAGGAGGTTACAAAGCCCAGCTAATTTTAGTTACTAGCTGGAAAACAGCACAGATGTTCACTCAATTAATTAATGTTTTTTAATCAAGGAAATCCCTCGAGGATCCATGTCAGCTTTTCAAGAGTCTAAGACAGATGTCACAGCACTATGCAAACAGGTTACTGCATCATTTCTATGATCTACATGTCTTTTTAAATGCTCAAAAATGCTGTGTTGTGTAAAATTTACTGTATATTTGAACCAAAATAGTTTGGATCTATGCTACAAACATTACAGCAGTTATGTGATAAACATCACTGCAGTCAAGGGGGTGGAAACGGAATGTTACTGAATTTTTAGAAGTCCAGCAAGAACTATTCTTTGTTTTGGAGAACCCTCTCAAATACAATGGTTTTAACATTATTTAATAGATTCATATTGCTGAAGCCTGGAGCAGTACTGGCAGTGGATGAAGGTACATGTAGTGTTGTCACATAGTGTGTTGTCCTATTGAGCTGTTCAAGAAAAAAGTGCAGGTGCATGAGGCACCGTGGCTTTTTGCTGTCAGTACTGTCCTTTCAGGGATCATTACTGGCAAATTCCACAGTGAACTGAACTGCTTCAAATGGAAGCTGTTTTGTTTAAATTACATTATCTGAGGTATGGAGAACCTTCCAGGAGAGCTTTGCTTTGACTCTTTTGCATCATTTGCAAATTTCTGTGGTTTCCAGGTGCACTTCTATTTTGTTATTTTAGCTTATATACCTTTGGTGCCAAATGAATCGCAGGGAGGGGAGGGATTCCCTTTACTATTTTTAGATCTTTAAGCTGGAATTCTAAATGAGCTAAGGCTTTGCAGCAACATCTCCAGCATTCTTCTTGTGAAATTGCATTTTTATGTGCATTTATGTCTCCGACCAAAAGGTCAGCCATTAGGCTTTTTTGTCCTTGGAAGACTTCATTTAAGGGGCTGCTCTACTTTTCCCTGGAGCTGCAGACAGGAAAGTAGCCCTTGCCATGATCCATGGACGCAGACAGCTGGGAGGAGGTGACAGCAAGGATAAAGGCCCTTGGTGGAAAAGCTGTGAGGAGCCAGAGTAGTATGGGACCAGCCATCAGTGTGAATGTGAAGAGAGAATAAGTGGGACAGGCTGGAACAAAAGCCCAGAGTCAGTGAGATGGTTGAGTGATCTCGGAGTGGAGGAGTCCATGAGCTGAGTGGGACATGGAGGAGCATGTACTGGCTGGAGAGACTGGAAACAAGGTATCCACACTGACATCAAAATCGGTAGCTTCATAAGTGCAGGTCACAACCCAGCCTCAGAGCAAGGGGACCTTTAGAGAGTCTTCCCTGTGAGTAAGGGGAAATAACAGCTTCTGTAAGACCAAACTTTGCTTTTAATAGTGAGGGCTGGTAGTATGTTTATCAATGTGATTGCCCTGGAAAGGTGAGTCAGAAATATGGAGATACTTCATATTGCCTTGTTTGTTAGTACAGTAGAGGCAGGATGGGAAATTGAGTCTTCTCCTACTCCACCACAGTTAAAGGAAAACACAACCATGGGATTTGCTTCTGTAGTGGGCTGATGCTGGCTGGATGCCAGGTGCATGCCAGTTCACTCTGTCACTCCCCTTCCCAGTGGGACAGGGAATAGAAAACATAATGAAGGGTTCATGTGTTGAGATATGGACTGGGAGAGATCACTCATCAAACATCATGGGCAATACAGGCTGTAAGTAGAGATATGAATTGAATTTATTACACTAACCAAATCAGAGCAGGATTATGAACCCTTAAGAACACCTTCCCCTCACCCCTCCCTCCTTCCCAGCTCTACCTCCTACTCCAGCAGTGCAAGGAGACAGGGAATGGGGTTATGGTCAGTTTCACTGACCATAACCCCATTCCTGTGAATCACCTGTGGTTTCTTTGGTTGCTCAGGGAGGAATTGTTTCTCCATGCCGCTGTGAGGGCTTTCCCACAGGAGACAGTTCTCCACAAACTTCCAGCCTGAGTCCATCTCATGAGCAGCTGCTGAAAACTGCTGCAGTGTGAGTCCATCCCATGGGCAGCAGTCCTCCCTAAACCACTGCAGAGTGGGGTCACTCTTGCATGGGGTGCAGTCCCTCAAGGACAGGCTGCTCTAGCGTGTCTCTCCTCTCTCCATGGGCCTCTCACAGGGTCACAGCCTCTTCTCAGGCACCCCCAGCTCCTCCACAGGCACCCCCAGCTCCTCCACAGGCTGCAGGTGGATTTCTGCATCCCTGTGGATCTCCATGGGCTGCAGGGCCCAGCTGCCTCGCCATGGTCTGAACCACAGGTTGTAGAGGAATCCCCCCAGCTCTGGTGCCTGGGGTACCTCCTGCCCTGGCTTCTCCACTGACCTTGGTGTTTGCAGAGTTGTTCCTCCCATATGTTCTCACCCCACTCTTCTCTGGCAATTACAACTGCACAATAACTTTTTTTCTTTCTTCTTAATTGTGTTATCACAGAGGCATTACCACAATTTCTGGTTGTCCCAGGCTTGCCAGTGGCAAGTCTGTCTTTGGAGCTGCCAGGGCTTGTCTCTGCCATGTCTCTGACATGGTGGAAGCTTCTAGCAGCTTCTCACAGAAGCCACCCCTGCAGCCACACTGCTACTAAAACCCGGCCATTCAAACCCAGTACAGTTTAATTGTTACTTTCAAAGCTGACTTACCTTCTGGTCTCCTGTATTATAAATACAGCTGTGGTCTCAGCTATATTATTATGTAAACATTTTAAAAAGTGGTCACATAAATAAAAGGAAAGAAAAAATTCATGGTAATTTTGTTACCTTTTTGATTAATACTTCTATATTTTTGCTGTTGGTGATTATTTTCTGTTAATAAATAGTCTTCCACTGAAGCGAATGGTTGAAACATAGTTTTTTCTCTCAAAGATTATTTTGGTTTTTCCAAGTTTTAGATAAAACCATTTTCCTCCCACACAGTCTCTTTTGTCACACAGCTGCCAAGATTAATCCTGCTCAGGAAAGAAGCTATAATATTTAGAGAAGAGCTGAGTCCCATTTCTGATATCTCTGTGCTAGTGGACCTGTGTTGCTATGGGGAGAATAAATATGTATGTATGGAGGGAGGAAAGGTTAAATGAAAATCTTCCACTGAGAGTGAGTTTGGCACTTAGATGATGATTTCTTTGGAAAGAAATATCCCAGTGATGTAAGTTGTTATGTTTCAGAAAGGAATTAGAAAGGGAGACTTGGCTGTGCTGATCCAGGAATCTGAGGAGGGTGGATGCAGAGCTTCTTCCAGAAGTAGTTAACCAGGTGCCCATGGTTAGCAATACTCCCAAACTGCTTGTCTCATGGGACAAGAAGAAGAAAGGCATTGTAAATGCAGAGGGTTTAAGCTTTTAATTGAATAAATCAAAATCTTTCATCTCTTTCCTTGCCTGAGGAAGGAAAGAGCCTCTTTCTGTGCCCCTTTAATGTGACTGGCTTATTGTTGTTGATCCTTTATGTGCCCCCTTAATGTGACTGACTTGCACTGGGTTTGGTATTTTGCACTGAATAGTATGTTTGTATCACATGGTTTGTTCTGTTTTTTCTCGAAGCCCCTGTGGTGGTGGTCTCTCCCCAGGTTACTCCTCCCCTTGCCCTTCCCATCACTTATATCCCATTGGCTGTGGCTCCTCTCCTCCACCCCCCTTCGCCTGGGTTTAAAATCTCCCACCATCACACAGTCGACCTCTTTTTACCTCTCCCTGACCCCTTAGAGGAGTTCTACAATAAATCATGGGACGGTCATCCCGAGGAGAAAGAGCGCCTCCCATCTTTTACTTTTGTCCTTGTGAGATTGAGTGGGGCCAGGGATCCAGAGCTAGCCAGATTGGACCCCAAAGGCCCCAGGATCAATCTTACAACTTATTTGTGATTGGACCTTTGCAACCTGTGAATGCAGAAGTGCCCTCTGCCCCACTCCCAGGCAGGGGTTGTCCAGTGCTGCCAGAGCTTATTTCATCCATGGCTCCTCTTTAACAGGGAGAAAGAGGGATGGATGACAGCTTGAGAAGAAGCAGCACAGCAGCCCTTAGCAAAGGCAGCACAATGTAAGTCAATTGTCAGGGCCTTTTCCAGGACATTAGTGACAGGTCTGAGCTGGGCTAAAGGCGGAGCCTTTTGTCTTGCTCTCTTAGGTGTCAGCACAAATCTTCCCCTTTGCAGAAATTAAAATCTTCCTGATAAGATCAGGAAGACCCAGTTTTCCTCAGTTCTCTGTACTTCTCCAGCCAGTGTAGAATGCAGTGTTCTGGGGACACAAGGACTAGGAGCCATTAGAGCTTTCCCTTGTTCAGACCTTTGTATTTGCTGTGGAGGTGAAACTTGTTTCTCCAGGCTTCTGTTACTGAAGGCAAATAACATTCTGTCCCTGGAGCAAAGCAATAAGAGCAATTAACAATTAAGTTTTTTTAAATGGCAATTCTTGGCATTTTTCCTCCCGCTCCATGCCCCACATCTCAATTTCTCAGATTCCTGACCAGTTTGATTTCCTGGATAAAAAAAAAAAAGCTTGGAAGGTATCCCAAGATGCTTCTTCCATCTGAGAAGAAAGCTGGTTTGCTCCTGAAAGCAAAAGGGCGTCAGGAGAAGAAGGGGCCATCACTTGACCAGTTCCCTGTTGTAATCCTGCTGTTGACACTGTGGGTGAAGGGAAAAAACTGCACTGTTTGTACAGTTCACCACAGCAGTGATCCCAGATTCATACAAAACTTTCAGCTTCTGTGGAGCTAAGCATGATATAAATTAATGTAATGCCCAAGACTTGCCATCCTCTCTCAAATCTTAGATGGAGGCTTCAGGTTCATCATCCAGTTCTCTGCCATGCAGGGAGGTTTGTGTGTGTTATGACAGAGAGATGGCAGAATGGCAGGACAAAAAGCCCTTCATGTTTTTGTCTCTTTTATGTAAATACATGCTGCAGATGGTAGAGGTTGACAGATTTCCCAGTAAAATCTATTTAGCATTTTGCTGTGATATCTGTTGTCATGGTGCTGGCATTCTGGTAGGATTATGTTCAGGAGAAATTTGGAGCTGCCATAATTTTATGAGACTACAGGGCAGCATTACGCCTGCATCACTGTTACCTTTTGATATGAAACAGAACATTAGGTAATCTAAATGCTCTGCTTAAGTATCTGTATTAAATATTGAACAGCCAAGGAAAACTCATGGGAGGAAATGTCTTCTTTCCAATGCTGAAAAAAACCCCAAACTACCCTCAAACCTACACACTGCATTGAAGCTGCACTGCACACAAGTACTGAAGAAAGTTGTGTCTCAGCCATCCTGATGAAATGAAGCATGTTGTGCAGAAAACAGGCAGTGACTTCCATGAATGGATCCCTGGGTTATCATTTCTGATGTAAGTTTCTTATGCTTTATCCAGTGTGTTTGAGGAAGGGTTTCCAAGAGTTTGTACCTGTTCACAGTGGGAGGCCTCTTCTGGTACTGTTACCAGCTACTGTTACTGTTTTTCAAGTTGATACCATCTTGCACTGTATTTATATTGCTTTCCCACACAGCTCAGGGCTGTTTTTGAAAATCCTGTGTTTCTAATTCATAATGAAGCCAGCTTGCCAGCATTGTAAGAAAAAAAGACAAATTTTTTGAGGGAACTTGAGTCATCTGTATGTCATCTGGTAATTGATCTTGTGTGTGTCTTATCACTGAGAAAATTTAATGCTTAAATGGGCATTTTTCTTCTATGATAATTGGACCCTTTGCAGATATTGATGGGTTGTTATTGAAATATATGGGTTTATTATCTGAGAACACAAGAAGAAAGAAGGAGCAGAGATCACAGCACAGTATTAAAAAAAAAAAACAAAAACAAAACAAAAAAACTCAGTCAGTTTCTGGGAAGGTAGAATTCAACTTCACTTCATACATGGAAAGAGAAAGGGTCATACAGGCAGCAGGGCACAGATAAATAATTGCAGGAAATATGCTACATATGGTGTATGAACTGTGTAATTCCAAACAAGAAATCATCAGGGCTACAAAGAGGAGATTTAAGTGTCTGTTCAGTGAGGAAAAAGGTTTTCCTACTACTCTGCCCTTCTTGCAATGCTTATATAAGTAAGGAGGTACTCCTCTGCCTCCAGAATGCAGAGGATAAACTAGTCTTTAGGTCATTAAATTGCTTTTGTGATAATGTCAAAAGAAATGTATCAGAAATTCAGTGAGGCATCAAGTTTGGTTCGTGACTGTACTATGTACATAGCATGGTTATTGTCACTGCAGACAGTCATTGCTGAATTCCCTGTGATTGCCTGTTGAAAACTAAATCTGAGGGAGTTCTATTTTTGTTGTCCCTGGCCTTTGTAGACTCTGTTCTTGCCCAGAGAAGGTTGCTGGATTTAACTGCTCACAGAAAGCCCCGTCCAGCTCTGTTTTGTGTAGTTGACCACTGAGAGTTTCAGCTGTAAAGCACCTAGCTGCTCTTTAATTCAAGTATCACAGTTATTATATTATCAGTTTCTGTCTTCAGAAAAAGGACTCTCTGAAGATAAAAAAATGATGAGGCCTAGAGTTATTCAGATACCAAAGCAGTCACTTAGAATGATAGGGAAGTCCTCTTCACTGCAGTGTGAGCGTGTTGAGCATGTGCTGAAGAATTTCACACTTTCTAAGTTTAAATTCCTCAGATGTTGTGTGGCATCACTGGCTCATCTTTGGACTGCATATGTATATTGTATTTGTGATGTGCAATACGATTCTAAACTAAAATATCACACCATTGAGTAATTCAAACAGTTTGCAACTGGAGAAAATTATGTCCTGCACAATGTACAAGCTAATCTTAACTGATCTATATTTCTATTTGTAACTAGAAAGATGGAGAAAAGAACCCAATTGATCAACATCAACATTAAAGAATGTTGAAAATCTTTTATATCTGTTATATGAAAAAGCACCATTAGCTGCACACAATAAAATAACAGACTATCAAAATGACATCAAACTCAAAACACAGAGTGTCTTTTATGAAAATACTGTATAACTGAGATTACAGGGTAAGCTAGAAGTATTTCTATTAGAAAAAAATACAAATGAATGTACTGTAGGGTGATAGACTGCTGGGCAAAGGCAGCACTGTGGAGATTAATGTAGAATTTTCCAAAAATAAAAGCAGTGATGTACTGTAGTCTTGGTGCCACCAGGATCTGGGGAGTCTGCAAGGTTGATGGTTTTAAGACAAAATTAGACAGTGATGATGGCTGAACTGGATGTGGCTAATTTCTCTCTGTGGCTCTGGGATGGTTTAGGTGACCCCTTGAAGCTGCATTGTGTCATGTATTGCATCATTTTTGTGTTGCTGAACAGGATACTTGGAGTGAGACAATAGAATTAGCTTTATTTCTCAAAACTGCTTGTAACCATGAGGAAGTTCAGTACTTTTACAAGCTGGACACATTCAGCCTCTGTTCTGCTGCCTGTAATTTGCTGAATTTGCATTAATTAAGTTTCTGCTTATTGTTGATGTCTTTTCTCCTGACTGCAGTGTAGCTCCCCTGTCTCCCTCTGCCTTTTCCTGTTTCCCTCTTGTTTCCTGCCTGATGCGGAATCTCTGTTTCATAGAGGAGGCCTTGCTTTTGTTATTTGTCTGTGCAATTTCCAGCCTAGGATCTTCAGAGAGGTCTGTTAAATATTACAATACAAGCAGTGGCAGTGGCGAGGCTGTATAACTTAGGGTCTTTTTAGTACAATGTAGAGAAGAATGGACAGAGTGAGCCAGTGGCTTTGCATTAACATGGAACCCACTGTGATGCAGAATTTTGCTTTGGTTTAGGACAAGTTTGGTTTGGTTTTGAAAAAGGAATGCAGTGCATTGGTATGCTGAGCTGTTATGACTCATTTAATTACTTTAATTAATTTAATGTTTGTATGTTATGTTATGGCTGTTAGTCAGTGAAGGTTGTGAGTATCTCAGCATTCACTGGATCCAGGAATCCATAGGCATACTGTTGGTGCTTGATGAGTGCAAAATACGTGGGGGTTCAAAAATGACGAAGTTCCCAACATTAGAGCTGTGATAGAATTCAGACTGCCATGTGCAGCTCTGTCTTCAAGGTTGGCTTCACTTCCAGTTTAGGAAGTGTGTCTTATTCAGCTATACTTCCTTTTCTCCTGTACAAGTAAATTGTATGCTAAAAAATCTTCCTCAGGAACAATGTAACCAAACATTTTGGGCTCTGTTTTCTTTTGGGCAAATCTCTAAGCCTAATAGAAAATAGAGAGGCTGGAAAACTGCCTTTCAAAAGATTTTAAATATATTGTTTAACATACAACTTGGGAAGATTATAGAATTAGTAAAATATTTTATCTGTTATATATGGTACCCAGACTGTGAGATGATAGGTCTAGAATGGAGCAAAACTACAAGTTTATTTGCATTCTTTATTGATGTCAGAAAATCAATGTTAAAATCAAATGTTAAAACAGTTGATGGAGTTTCTTGTGTGTACACTTATATGACTAGAACCATTTAATGTATATGACATTGGCAGTAAATAAAAGGTGGTGCAACTGAGGGTGTGCAGTTAAATCAATAACAATGTAAGACTGGAATACTTTTTGGTGTTGTGTTTTGGGGTATCTAAGCATGGTGTACCAGGCCTTGTGTCCCAGGGCTGTGGCTTTGAAATCCCCACCCCCTTTCTCCTAAGAGACTTAAGTTAAAAGAATCACTTTAATGGCATATGCTACTGTATCACACAATAAATATATTATGTAATACATCCACTTCAGCCATTTAACCTACTTTACTGTTTGTATGCATGATGTGCTCCATGAATACAAAAAGGGGTTTTACTGAGGTCACTGAATGTTGATTGCAGTATTTGGAGATACAATGGAAATAAATGAAAGGTTTAGTTCTAAATTATTTTAGTAGTAGTTTGCTGCAGTAGTTATTTGATGCTGCATTGGACTACTGCTTTTTCAGCCTCTAAAAGCTCAAAATAACCAATAATAATTAAAATGCTAATATGTATGTCATGGGTTAGTGAAGTTGAATAAATGCTTCTTGGCCTTGGGAATTTCCATACTGAGGGAGAGAACAGGCCTGGGTAGAACAAAACACCATGGAAAGACTAAGAAATATTAAACATCTCTATGGTACATATTTTCTCTAATTATTTGTAAAGTTTCAATTCCATACTATTATAAATGGACTCTGTTAAATATTACAATTTTGCTTATAAGGAATGATACGTGAATGACCACATTTCTGTGAAAATACAGCTTTGTGTTTTACGTTGCAAGCTTCCTACTCTCTGAGTGCTGAAAAGAAGTACACCCTTATTGTAGGTACAGATTTAATATGTCATCAATGTAAATTGTCTGTCTTCATGGTCTTTATCTTACTTGATTCTGAGCATTATACTTCTGTACAGAGGAATATATGTTGAGGGATCCATG
This sequence comes from Agelaius tricolor, assembly GCF_023055355.1. NCBI lineage: Eukaryota > Metazoa > Chordata > Aves > Passeriformes > Icteridae > Agelaius > Agelaius tricolor. The sequence goes on along the minus strand of NW_027269261.1, from coordinate 17,608,480 downwards.
AGCTTTGCAGACATAAAATCTTCACAGGAGTACCAGAAATGCCAGATCTAATTATTATTATGTTCCTGGTCTCACAGCAACGTCACTGAGCTGATTACTGTCAGGCTTTAGGTTATGTAACACTGCAGTGCTACAGTTAGCATTAATATCTGGTTCTCTTCTTCCTTGCCAGCTCTTCGCACCCCTATTCCTTTTCTTTGGAGGAGGCACAGATACGTTGAATGTGTCTGCATCAAGAACCTGAAAAATAAAATAAGACACTGGGGTGAGGAGGTGCCCTGTGTTTTGTCTTGGAGTCTGAGGCTGAGGGATTGATTACATTTGTTCCTATCTTACTTGACTTTGTCATCCAGCAAATATGATAAACTCAGTGCAGAGCCCATCATCTGTGTTTGGCTGTTGCTTTCTCTGGTGCTCATCCAGCCTTGCCCTGCAGAGCTTTTGGATTGCTTTCGTCCTCCCTGCGGTTCCACCAAAGTCAGGGCTATTATGTCTGGAGGCATTTTCTCCCAGCAAAACAAGGAGTTTGAGGAGCTGTTGGCTGTAGCTACTTCATGCTTTGGAAAAACCAAATGTAGTCAATGACTGCACAGTGACTTAAAAAAATGAGATACCTTCTATAAACCTTGTAAGCACCATTTTAGCTGTTCTTTTTTTCCAACTCAAAACAAGCTGAACTTGTGTTCAAAACTTCAGTTATCTCCTGGACCTGCTCCCTTGGGCCAGCAAGTATCGCTGGCAGAATTTGGACAAAATGCTGGATATCTTAGGCCAGGATATACTAATATAATTATGCAGGCAGTGCTTGCTCTATTTTCACTTCTCAACTGGAATGCTCTCCTGGAAAAGTATTCATTGGAATATGTTGCAGTTTGTTTGGGGATCCCTGGGGAGGCTGTAACACTGCAGGAATATGTTTTGCTTCTTTTGGAACTAGAGCTTTTCTTGGAATAATTCCCTTGATTGGTATTGGACTGTTTATTTTCTGAAAACAGGAAGGAAATATCCATGTTAAACTTATTTCCCTGTTTCCAGCTCTAAAAATATACATATCTTATAATTTTAAAGGGCCTTTCCCCAAGTTGTGCAGGGCATGTTATAAGAAGAACTTATGAAATTTTTTCCGTTGGACAGTCAACTAACTATAATTACTGTTTTCCCAAGGAAAAAAAATATCTTTAAGACTTCAACTCATATTGTTGATAGTGAGTCACAAGGAAGTAGAATCTACATTTTCATGTTTGAAATACTTCATCAGGAAAAAAAAAATATAACACCAAATTATTTTATTTAGCAAAAAAAAAGTTTCATTTTGTTTCAGAGTTTCTGGTTGAAATCTTCCAGATTTTTTTCATGGTAATTTTTGACTGTTTTCTTCATTTTCATTATTCTTTCCAAATGAACATCCTAATCCCAGATTTCTGTTGTTCTGAGTCCAGTTTCTAGAATGTGAAAAGTATGTTTCATGCATGTTTCAAGGAAGAGTAGCTAGTGGAAGACAACCTCCAAAAGAAGCATCTGATGATCAGCCAGGACTCCTCCAGCCAGCCTTCTCCTGGGTAGCTCGCTGCTTACTTCACTTGTCTTCTTAATTGGTTCTGGATGGCTAAAAAAAAACTTAGAGGCAGCAGTGCCACTGTGAGGGACTAGAGCTTCTCACAAACAAATCCAGGGGTGCTCAGCTCACTCTGCCTTTTCTGAAAACATCTAAGGAGGCTGAGATTTCATTCAGTCAGAGCAGACTTTCCTGTTCCGAGGAGATGATGCAAGCTGAGTGGTGCAGTCCCTCAAAGGAGAAAGCGATTTACTGATAGTCTATAATTCACTGCAAACTAAAAAGCCCACCATTTGACTTGAGAAGATGATGAAAAACCTGGAAAAGGGGATATAAATGATTGGGTTTGGGTTTGGGTTTGGGTTGGAAAAGGGGATATAAATGATTGGGTTTGGGTTTCATATCCCTAAGGATGAAAACTTTGCATGGAGCGAGCAACTTCCCATAGGGACAATTTTTTTGTTTCATGTCAGAGTTGCCATAATGCTGTCTCAGTGAATTTGGATTTTAATGATAAAGTGTTTTCACTTCCATGTGCCAGAAAGGTTTGGAAGTAAGTTTAAATGTATGAAAGAAATGCAAGTTCCAGATCGAAATGGAAAGGTATAAAAAAGAACATTGCTTTTAGGAGTCTGAATCAATCTAACATTTATTGGTGTCCTGCTATTCACTGTAGACTGTTGAACATTTTTGCATAGAGAGAGGATGTATTTCTTTAAGGACAGCTGGTTACGTGAAATGTTGTTTGTCAGAAAAATCAACTCAGCGTGATTTTCTTACTAGCACTGCACTTGAGAAGTGTGTGCAAGGTGAATTACCTACTTGACTTGCAAACAATGAATAATTCAGTGGGAGCCAGAAAGTCAAATGAATCTTCCCAAATACTTTCTGTCTTCCTACAAAATAGACAAAAGTGAGAAAAGGACTGCTTCGGTGATTTAACACTTGCCTCTCTCCCACTGAAATGATCTGTCCATCTGAAATAATTTGTAGTCTTTTATAGTATTTAATGAAATAATATTTAAGTGCAGGTTTCAAAGCACATTTCAAATATGGATTATGTGTATTTCACAAATGCTTGAAATAAATGTGGGAGGAAGAGGACCTTAAATTTTCCAAAAGGTCATACAGGAAAGCAGAGGTAAGTAGGAATAGATCTGAGATGCCCAATCTGCTGTCTGGAAGAAAAAAACCCCAACAACAACAACAAAGTAGAAGTTGGATTACAGCCATTTGTAGTCTTTACAACACCTGGGCACTAAGAAAGCTGAGATGAGAACAGTGGGAGAAAAATGAAACCCAAGAGATTAGAGCAGATCCTCTGAAGCCCAAAAGACTTATGCAAAGGACAGTAACCTTAAACTGTAATTAGTTGACTAGTGCTTCTACATGCATGATCTGGAGGTGCAGGAGAAATTACTATGCTAGAGGCTATGTAAGCATAAAAAACCAACACAGTTGTATGGAGTCATTTGTCCCTAGGTATATTCCAGTATTAGTGGTCCTGCCTCTGTTCCTGTCCTTGCTTCTGCATGGCTCATTCCAGCTTTTCCCAGGTATTTCTTTATCCTGGGTAAAAGCAGCAGCAGATGGAGAGAACTTCTCCAGCATTAATAGAGATTAGAGCCAACTTCATGCTCAGGAGACTTTAACCTAAATAGCACTTTTTCATTTACTATTTTCATTCTTTGCTGTCCAGTGAACAGCTTGCTTTTTGCATAAAATATGCGCAAACTGACTGTGTTTTACTTCATATATCTGAAATATACATGTGCAATGTTTCCCAAAAGGTATAATTCCAGCAGCACCTTGCCTTTGTATTTTCAGGTGAAAAGCAGCAGAAATTTGGGGAACTGTGTGTCTTTTTGCTACCTTAGACCTGCATTAGACTATACTACTGACCCCAGACTTGTAATGATTGGCTGGGGAGGAGATGGTTTGTCAGATAGATGTATCAGTGATTTCTCAGCAATTAGAGTTACGTATGTGTTAGAGGTTTTTATAATATTTGCTTCTGGAAGTTGGAGGTCTCCTGGATCTTAGCAGGTAGGAAGCTGTTATTTAGCTCCTTGCAGTCTTCCTGCCCGAACTGCCAGGAGCATCGTCAGGACTGGGAGTCTTAAGTCTGATCCCACACTGCAGCACTGCCTCCAGGCTCAGGTTCTGTCGTTTGTGAGTGCATTACACTCTGATGGAGATGGAAATGAAATGATAAATAGTTTTTGTCTCATTTGTGAAGTTATTTGAAACCTCTTTTAATATGTTTTGCTTGATTAAAACAGCAGCTGCCAGCCCAGACTGACTAGGGGAGCTAATGATTTTGATGAAAGACATGATGAATAATTTGCTTGAGATTTATATGGGGTTTTTTTGCCAACTCCTGAGTTAAACTGAGAGGAAACATATGAGGGGAGAATCGGAGAGAACTTTTTTCAGTTCTGCCTTTATTTTTTTTCGTGTGAAGGTTGACAACAGATAAGGTGTTTTTTTTCCTTTTCAGCCCTATTTTATATAAAGAGCTCAGATAAGATTTCTGAGCAATAAAGTAGCATTCAAGGACTGTGTTTTCATGAGATCTCAATGAAAAAAACAAACATAATAACCATATGCTTCCTTCATTCTTGGCCAAGCCATGACCTCAGTTACACATTCATGTAAGGTATGAGCTTTTGCTTTCAGCCTCTCTAAATGTTGCCTGCTTTGGGAATTAATATAAAGGGAAAAAAAATTGCCCTAGACAGTTTTCATCACCTGTTGAGACCTGTGAAGTTTGAGTTCAACTGGAGGGAGGCTTTGAAGAGTTTTTCCTTAGAGGGATGGTGTTAAAAACAAGAGACAGATGTTTCTCCAGTTTGCAGCAGTGAAAATCTGAAGTAATCTCACAGAAGTGAATAGAGTGGACCGTTGGACAAGAGAAGATGGAACCTGGGTCTTTGCACTTCTGGAGAACTGAATCTTTTCCAAGAAGCTAATACCAAATTAGTAGTGTTCCACTGTAGAGGCTCACCTGATTATTTTTTGCTGTAGTGTTCCTGAGTTTAAGAGTTTAAGTGTTCATGCCTCTTCTGGAGCGGTGGCCGGTGGAAAGTAAAACGCCCAGGCTAGATAAGTGTCCAGCCAACCTCCAGCCAGTCAGGCACTTCCCCAACCCGAAGTCAGGGCCTTGTGCCCAAGGCGATGTCAAGCCTTGCGGACGTGTGGCCGCAGTAGAGAGCTCCGAAGTCGCAGGATGAAATGAAGAGGCGACCCTCAGTTTCTTCGGGGGGGGGGGGGGGGGGGGGGGGGGGTGGTTTTATTGGTAGGGAAACGTGCAGGTTCAGGTAGAAGGAGCTGAGGGCCCCGAGGCAGGGAAAGCCTCGGTTTTACAGAGGGTGGGAGGGGTGAAAGATAGCAAATCAGAGAGGGATACATTAAGGATTGGCATGATCGGAGAACCCATCAAACACAGTTGCGGGAGGGACCCTGGCCCCTAACCCAATCACTCGACACCCTGGCCTGAACTCTCTAGAAAAAGAGGCAGGGGTGTCGAGTGACAGGCAGGCTGCCAGGGGTGGGGAACAAGAAAGATAACCAAGACAACTGAGGAGGGGTTTGGGGATTGACACAAACTGGTAACAGGGCAGGACCTTCTGAGAGAACAATGGGGGGAAAACTGAACAAACATAAAACACACCACAACATCTCCCCCTTTTTCGTTTAAAAATAAAAGAACTGTAAGGGCAAACACCGTTCAAGTAAACCTAAAAGGGTGGAAAGTATAGTCTTCAGGATGGACTCAGCCCAGCTTGACAGGCCCCATCCTTGAAAGAGGTCCCCCAGCCAGTCTGATGTCTGTTGTTTTATTTGGTGGATAAGGCCTTGTATTTTATCTATGGCCACCCTTGCGTCCTCGGCCCGAGGTGACAAATTAAGGCAGCAGAGGCCCTCAAACTCCTCGCAGCGGTGGTGATGCAGTAAAAGCAGGAAGTCAATTGCCGCGCGATTTCGGAGGGTCGCCTTCCTTGTAATTTCCTCGTCTGTGAGGAGGTCTGATAGCGTTGCTGACGTTAAATTGGCTTGCTTAGCTACCCAACACTCCAGGTGGGCCAATTCACCTAGAGACTTGGCCACAGACACCCAGGGCAAAAACAGGGTGAGGGCTACAGTTTTTGGTTTCGACCAATGTTCAATTTGGGAGTCACAATCCGGGTCGAGATCTTTGAGATCTCTTTTGGAGCGGGCCGAATTCGGTTGTGCTCTTTTCATTTTCCAATCGCGAATTTGGGTAATGTTGGGTGTAAGCAGCGACAGCCACCCAAAAGTGCAGATACCTCCGGCTAGACGAGCGGGGATGCCAGCCCAAGCTTGGTCCCCGCAAATGAAAAAGATACCTCGGGGCAGGGACAGCGGTTGGCTACCCAGGGTGGAAGCAAGTGGCATCTCGATGGTCATTCGACACCACTGGGCAGCTTTGTACTCGGGCCTTGATGGTTTGATCCACGAGTACCTGCTGTCCCAAGTGTTAGGGGCGAACTGAAACCAAATACAGAGGGAAGCATTGGCAGAGCCGAGCAAATTAAGTTCTGGAGGTTCAGAGCTCAAAGGGGCCAGCCCCTTGACTCCTTCTCCCCAGGCATTTTGTGCATTGATTTTTAGAGGAGGGGTCTTGGATAAGAGGGAGGTGAGGGAAGTATTGAAAGGGGAGGGAAATTCATTAAGGGAGAGAGGGATCCCCACAAGGCATGACGACATAGGGTCCTCTGCTGAGCCCATATCTAAACATATGTGTTCTTGGCCGAGGGCGCTCGCGAGGGTGCGCCAAACGTTGGCCTTGGGCTGGGGGACGATCCATGGGCCCACTGATGGCATCAGGGTCCAGATGAGGACGGCTGTCAAGCGGGCTAAGATGTAGACACGTTCCATCGGGGGAAAACTAAAATCAAACAAGAGACAGACATAAGGAATGACTCTGAATCAGGTCCTGCCCAGGGCAGGGAGAGGGTTAAACTAGGAGTGGCTCCATCCCTGGGAGCTTCCGCCGCCGCCGCCAACATGCCTCCGTGACCTGTTCTACGTTTTCTGCTCTCAGAGTCTTCCCAGGGCGGAAGGGCTTGACCCACTTAGCGGGGATCCATCTCAGACCTGAGAGGGTGGACACACAAGCGTATCCCCTTCCCCAGGTCACGAGATCGAAAGGCCCTTCTGTTTTCCAGGTCTCCGGATCCTTAATCAGGACAGGAGGCCTGGCCCTGGCCTGCAGCTGCTCATGTCTCCCGAAATGTCGCACGATAGGCGGATTGAGATTTTCAAACGAACAGTTTAGGAAATTAATGGTAAAAAGCGCCTTCGCGAGACGGATATGGGGGGACTCCACCTTCACGGCCACTCGTTGTTGTTCAAGAACTCTTTTTAGGCTCTGGTGGGTCCTTTCTACCACGGCCTGGCCTGTCGGGGAATAGGGGATGCCGGTCTTATGCTCTATTCCCCATTGTTGCAGGAAGCTTCGCGGCTCCCTGGATTTATACGCCGGGCCATTGTCTGTTTTCAGGACCTTGGGGATGCCCAGGACAGCGAACGCTTGAACTAGATGTTTTTCACAATCTGCTGCCTTTTCCCCTGTGTGGGCAGAGGCATAGAGTGCGCCGGAGAAGGTATCCACTGAGACATGTACGAATTGCAGATGGCCAAAGGAAGGAATGTGGGTAACATCCATCTGCCACACCTCGCAACTAGATAGACCTCTGGGGTTAGCTCCCAAGGGTATTGTTGGGAGCTGGTGGGACTGGCATTGAGGACATGTAGCCACAATCGCCTTGGCCTGTTCGCGTGTAAGATGGAATTGTCGAACAAGGCCAGGGGCGTTCTGATGAAATTGCTGGTGGCTGATCTTGGCCTGACTGAACAGATCAGGGAGTGGGGCAGCTTGAACAGGAACGGCAAGGGCGTCAGCACGCCTATTGCCTTCCGCAATAAACCCAGGCAAATCTGTATGTGACCTGACATGCATCACATAAAAGGGTTGCTCTCGGTGGGAGACTAAGTTCACAAGCTTAGAGAGCAAGTTAAACAAAGGGATGTTTGATACCTCCTGTAAAATTGCATTTTCGGCTCTGGAAACTACACCCGCGACATAGGCTGAATCAGTGACTAAATTGAATGGTTCAGAGAACCTCTCAAAGGCTCTGACGACTGCGTCCAACTCAGCAACTTGAGGTGAGCCTTCCACCTCGGTGACATCTGCCTCCCACCGCTGAGTCTGAGGATCCTTCCAAGTCATCACTGACTTGTGGGATGCTCCAGACGCGTCTGTAAAAACTGTCAAAGCCTTCAGAGGGGTTCTACTCTGAACTGATTTTATAGACAATGTGAATTCCTGATTGAATAATTTGTGGGCCGGCCGATCTACTGCAATTTGGCCGGTGTAGCTGTCCAAAGCCAGTTGAAGCGTCTCATTTGTTTCCAGAAGGTTATCAATCATCTTTCTTTTTAGATGGCCTGAATCGAATTTTAAAGGAATGTGGATGCAGTCAAAGTCACAACCTGCCAACTCTCTGATCCATGATCTAGCCTTTCTGATCAATTCTGCCACCAGCTCGGCTGGCTGCGTCATCCTTTTGGACCTGTGATGGCTGAGGAACACCCACTCTATGATTAAGAGGGGATCCCCCGAGCCCCGGTCCTTGCCCTTGATGGAATCGTCCCACTGGAAAATCACCCCATGGAGGTGTGGCAGCTTACCTAGAACAATGAATTTAAATGGCAGGCCCGGGTGATATCTGTGGGCCTGCCTGGCCGAGATGGAGTTTTGGATCTTCTCCAGCGCTGTCTGGGCCTCTGGGGTAAGGGACCTTGGAGAACTGAGCTCTTCTCCCCCTTTCAATAAATTGAAAAGGGGGCCTAGGTCTTCTGTTGGAATACCTAGCCAAGGCCTTACCCAATTCAAGGACCCACACAGCTGGTGGACATCCGCCAGGTTTTTGATGTTAGTTTTAATAGCCAATTTTTGCGGAACAATGGTCCGCTTCGTTATTTCCAGGCCCAGGTACTTCCAGGGTGGCATCCGTTGAATCTTATCTTGCTGGAGCTCGAACCCTGCAACAACCAATGCATCGATTGTCAGGTCAAGCGCGTGGGTAAGTAGGTCGTTGGTCGGAGCGCACACTAGGATGTCATCCATATAATGGTAAATGATGGTATCTTTGGTGGCTGCACGTACTGGGGACAGCAAGGAAGCGACGTACCATTGGCAGATCACTGGGCTGGCCTTTAGGCTTTGTGGAAGGACCCGCCAATGATAGCACTTGCTTGGGGCTTCACGGTTGATGGCAGGAACCGTGAAGGCGAAACGCGGAGCATCGTCCGGGTGTAAGGGAATTTGGAAAAAGCAATCTTTTATGTCAATAACGACCAAATTCCAATTTTGGGGGAGCATCGTTGGGGACGGCATCCCTGGTTGGAGAGGCCCCATATCTTCAATGATGTTGTTAATTTGGCAGAGGTCGTGAAGGAGCCGCCACTTATCTTTGTTGGGCTTTTTGATAACGAACACTGGGGAGTTCCATTCGGACATGGTCTCCACCAGGTTGCCTTTGAGTAGCTGCTCCTTAACGAGCTCATTGAGCGCTGCTAATTTTTGCTTGTTGAGCGGCCACTGCACTACCTGCACTGGTTTATCTGATTTCCAATTCAGTTTCCAGGTAGGGCGCTCATCAGTGACCGCTGCCCGAAAAACCTGGGGAGCTACTGGGAGGTCAATTCGGGCTCCCCACTGGGCCAAGAGGTCTCTCCCCCACAGGGGTTCCGTGTAATCTAATACAAATGGGCGCACTGAAGCCAATTGCCCATCCGGCCCCGTAATTTGTACGACGCTCTTAGATTGGCGTGCCAATTGTAAACCCCCGACACCTCGGACGTGGCCAGGCGCGTTTTGCAATTCCCAATGTGACGGCCATTCCCGGGAGGGAGTGATCGTTACATCTGCTCCTGTGTCCAACAAGCCTTTAAGAGGCTTGCCCTCTCCCCCTTTCGAGATATGGCAGGTGATATGAGGCCTTTCCCGCCCCAGGACCTGGGCCCAAGCTACTGTTGGATTTTGGAGTTCAGCCGGAGGAAGCCCCAGGGCCCAAGTCATTTCGGGAACAGGGATCGCTTGTGCAATCACCTGTCCCTTGGGCAGGAAAGTGGGGGGTTGGACACAGTGCAGCCCCACGGCGAACAGTCCCGGGTCAGATGGCAGAAGACCCGGGATTATGTTCACCTCTAAAGGTGTGTGTTTAGTGTCTCCAACAACGACGTACTTACACCTTATCCGCCCCCAGTTTCCTGGGCATTCCAGGCTGACTGACACGAGTTGAAAATCGGAGTTCTTAAGATGTAGCGGCTCTGTCAGCTGCAGCCGGAAGGGTCTGAAAGCAGAAAAGGTAGTTAGCACGGGTCTAGGTTGGAGACATGCAACATATGACAAGTCCGGTGAGAATGTGTCTTGTTTGGCAGGCGGCGGTCCCTGAGATCTCCCCTCCCTGCGTGGTGTTGGTTGTCCCGCTCTATTTTTATCATGGCGCAGGGGGGAACTGCGCTCAGATGTTAGTTTTTTGTCTGGGTTTTCCCCAGGAGTCCCTGCCCCTTTTTGAATTCATAAAATTCCCGCCGCAGCGGGCAGTCGGGCATCCAATGCCCGAGCTTTCCGCACAGATGGCAGGGTAATTTGGCGGCGGAAGGACCGGGAGCAGGCGAGCGGCAGGTGGCTTCAGAGAAGGTGTCTTCAGGCGCTTCTTCTGCGGTGCTGACTCGGGGCAGCAGCTGTTTTTTCTTCTCTCCCTCCCTAGATGGCATGATTAGGACCTTCCGGGTGCAGACTTCGAGCATATCATGCAGCGAGGGGGGTGGGTGCACCGGGAGGCTGAGGATGGCATCCCTACACGCAGAGTTTGCATTCATGGATGCTACTTCCTTCAGGATATGTTCTCGGGCAACCTCGTCTGCCACTTGCTGCTCGACAGCTTTTCGAAGACGCTCGACAAAATCGAGGAAAGATTCCTCGGCGTCCTGAAAGATCCTGGAAAAAGAAAGGAGAGGAGCCGCCCCCGGCAGCGCCAGGAACGCCTTCTCGGCTGCCCGCGCTGACTCCCGGAGCGCTTCCTGGGGGATGGCACTCGCCTGCGAGTGCCCATCTGCCCAGTTGCCGGTCCCAAGGAGTTGATCGACGGCCAGGACATTGCCCATTAGGTCCAGCCCCGTGTGGGGCTGTTCCCACAGGCTCGGGAGGGCCTCCGTCACTCCCCTCTTCCAGGCTGCCTCCCACATAGCCCGCTCGGTGGGATTGAGCAGGCACGTGAAGAGGCGCCGGATGTCATAGGGGGTGACATCGGCTTTGGTAAGTGTTGCCTGCAACACTCCCCGAAAGTATTCGCTGTCCCGGCCATAATCTTTCTGTGCCTTGCACAGCTCCTTGGTCTGTGAATGGTGCAGCGGGACCCATTGGCGACGCACCCCACCATCTCCCTCTGGATGGTAAACAACCGGGGCTGCGGATGGTATCGCAGCAGACCCCAGTTCCCGGTTCCCAACTCCCCCCCCCCCCGGAACCCAAAGCGCGGGAGCCGGCAGGGAGAGCGTGGGAACCGGGAGAGGAGGAGGTAGGGGCGTGGCTGGGAACTTGAGCAGGGCGGTCCGATATCGAGGGACCCTCCCAGGAGGCGGAGACAAGGGGTGGAACTTTTTGACTGGCAGGGGGTGGAGAGATGGGAGGTGGTATGGGAGGGACCGAGGGAGGAGCCATGGGCGGGGATGTGGGAGGAGAAAGGGGAGGGATTACTGAAGGGGAGGTTTCGGGAAAGGAGGAGGGACCAGGAGGGGGAAGGACGAGGGGGTAGAACATTGGGAGTGGCCGAATGGCAGGAAGGGGTTGGAGCTTGGGAAGAAGGGATTCTGGGGAGAAGAAGAGGGCTTTCCCGCCATTTCGGCCATGTGGCTGCCTCCATCTTGGGCCCCATAGGAGCCATTTTGGGGAATTGGAGGCGACTGGGAGCAAACTGGGGACTTAGAAATTAGGGTTTTGGATTTTGGGGTTTTAGAAACTGAGGACCTGGGGATGGGAACAGGGGAGGTAGGGGAAGACGAGGAGCCCCTAAGAGACTGGCCAGGACTCTTAGGGCGGGGGGGCCGAGGATTCTGAAGGGGGCCAGGGGACGAATGGTCACCCTGCACGGGGCTGGAGCGCACTGCACCCTTCAGAATCCCGGTTTTACGTTTATGGGGACGGGAAGGAGGGTTGGGGTAGAGGGAGAGGCGGAAGAACTGGGGCGTGAACTAAAACTGACCGAAGGTTTTTCTGAGTTTCCTCCTGCTTTCAAGATAGATCGAATTTGTGAAATCCAAAAAGCTAACGGAGAAAGCGAGGTGTCTCCTGATCTAATCAAGTTCGATAACTTGGCATTTGCCCTCTGCCAAAAGGCAGGATCCTTAATTAGATCGGGGGAGGCTTCGGGAAACTCAGAAAAAAGCCATTGGATTAATTTTTTAACTTCCTTTTTATCAACGGAACAACCCCCCCCAACTAGGATACCCACAACTTGGTAAAACAGCCCCTTCTGAGCTGCCGAGAGCAAAAAGTTCGCACCCATCGCTCGATGTTATAAGTGGCAGCGGCGGTAAAGCCCCCCCGTTCCAGTAAACGCGAAAGAAAGAAAGAAATAAGGGTGCCCACCCCTGGCCCCTGTCTAGAGAAAAAGAAGGGTGGTGACGAAACACCAATAGAGGGGAAGGCGACAGGGAGAGTAGCAGAATACTCACAAAGTCCGGAGGCGACAAACGAAAAGCTGGAACGAGGGGTTTCCTGCGACAGGACGACTCCAGGGTGCAAGGAGCTGCTGTCCAGGGTCCCTGGGGAGCGCCACCTCGCGAACAAGGTCTGCTCGACCACAGGGTAGTTCCGCGACTGCTGGGATTCTCGAAATCCCGTCCGTGGGGTCCACGAGTCCGAAAAAGGGGGGGCCCCACGCCGGGCGCCAAAACTGGAGCGGTGGCCGGTGGAAAGTAAAACGCCCAGGCTAGATAAGTGTCCAGCCAACCTCCAGCCAGTAAGGCACTTCCCCAACCTGAAGTCAGGGCCTTGTGCCCAAGGCGATGTCAGGCCTTGCGGACGTGTGGCCGCAGTAGAGAGCTCCGAAGTCGCAGGATGAAATGAAGAGGCGACCCTCAGTTTCTTCGGGGGGGTGGTTTTATTGGTAGGGAAATGTGGAGTTTTTCGGTGGAAGAAGCTGAGAGCCCCGAGGCAGGGAAAGCCTCGGTTTTACAGAGGGTGGGAGGGGTGAAAGATAGCAAATCAGAGAGGGATACATTAAGGATTGGCATGATCAGAGAACCCATCAAACACAGTTGCGGGAGGGACCCTGGCCCCTAACCCAATCACTCAACACCCTGGCCTGAACTCTCTAGAAAAAGAGGCAGGGGTGTCGAGTGACAGGCAGGCTGCCAGGGGTGGGGAACAAGAAAGATAACCAAGACAACTGAGGAGGGGTTTGGGGATTGACACAAACTGGTAACAGGGCAGGACCTTCTGAGAGAACAATGGGGGGAAAACTGAACAAACATAAAACACACCACAACACTCTTCCATCCTGACTGTTTGTTCCTCTGACACCATTCTTTTTTGTTGTTGTTGTTGTTGTTGCTGCAGGAGCAGCTGGTGTTGGGATAGGGAATATGATTGCATTTTAACAAGTTCTTTCTAAGCTAGGACATTACCCAGATCTCATTTGCAATTTGGTCTATGGTGAAATGGGGTGAGATGAAACAGGAGAGTCTAACAATAATAACTGGGTTGACCTTCCCTGAAACAAAAGTGAGGAATGATGAGGGGCCATACCCAGAAAAGATAAATGAAATTTTCAGGCCTTTTCATGAACCCCAGAGGTTTTTTCTGGTCTTTTGTTCAAGTTTCCCTGTTTTGCAGAACGCTCCTATTACCCTCAATCTCATAAAATGATATTTTGAACCAAGACTTCAGCAGTTTCATCCCTTATATAATTCTGCTGTATTGTTAGCATCGCTTTGTTGTTTATAATTTTTCTTTGGTGATGGTCATTTATAGGTACAGCTCACCTTGCCCTTAAAGGAAAAGCCCAGAAGAAAAGACATCATCTCTGATGTCATTGCATTGGTGATGACTTGCCATGTCTATGATTCTGCCGTTTAGCACTGGCTGTTTAACACTTCTTCAGGCCCAAGACACGTAGGACTTTCTATCCTGGTGCCAGTCTAGGCATCTCTTAAAGTTGCCATGAAGCAAATCCTGCTGTAGTAGGTAATTTTCCTAAATCTCCCTTTAACAAAAGGAGATTGTATCTTCTTCTCTGGGAAGATACATCTTGAGTGCTCGCCATAACACAAATTAATTCTGGCTTTTTGGAAATATGAAGAGCCCCTAAATGCGTGTGTAGCAGGCACTGTTAGTATTAATCAGAGATTCATCACTTCTCATATGAAAGAAGTACAATTTCATGAGGGAAGCTTTTCTCTTAAATTTTTATTCTGTGGAAACCATAACATGAATTTTGTCTCAAAGTCTGAACCGAGTAATTTCCATAGAATTTGCATGCACATTTTTGATTGCCTGCAGTGAGAATCCTGAGCAAATTATTTTCCTTTATGATCTGCTAAACATTTGTCTCATTGGAAATAAACTAGGAAGAGAAAGAAGTATACAATGAAGACAGCAGTTTATGGGAGTCTGTGGAAATCTTTGGTGATAGACTAGATCCTAAATATGTTTTTGCTTTTCTCAGTCCTTTGAGGTATGGGCTCCTTTCAATGAGCATGAATAGAGAAGTCCCCATTAATATTAATGCAAGTTATGTATGTGCACTGGGAGCAAAATATACCCTAAAGTCAAATTATTTTATGCTAATAATGGAACTGAAAAGATACTTCCTCATTCCTGGCAAAAAAAAAGTGACAATCGTTCATAGAATTTTCAGCAGGATAATTTTATCACTTGATTTAAACCAGCCTCTGCTCTGACCCAGTGGGAACTAGGAAAAATTCTGGTACCAAAATCCCTGCTGTTGCACATGCAACTGCAATTATTAATGAGTTTTGTGTTCTTCAGGAACCATTTTTCATTGCTCTAGGCAGTGAATAAATAGAGGGGCTTGTGCCAACTTCAAACCACTTGGATGACCTGATCCCTTGAAATCAAGGCAGAAACCCCTTTGCCTCTAAGATTTTTGAAAAAAAAATTTAATTCTGCAGATGTGCTTTAGAGAGAGGCTTGGCCAGCAGTCTGTGGGACAGGCTGCTGGAAAACATGGGCAAGGATGTAAAGAGCCTCTCTGCTGAAGTGCGTGTTGAGAAAACCCATTAGGAATATTCAGACCACACTTTTGTGTGTTAGTATCAAAGAATGCTCTGGGTTGGAAGGGATCTTAAAGACCATCCGGTTCCAACCCTCTTGCTGGGCAGTAACACCCTCCAGAAGACTAGGTTGCTCAAAGCCCCATCCAGCCTGGCCTTGAACACTTCCAGGGATGGAGATGCCTTGTGCTGCTCTGTCTCTGTGTTGTCTCTGAGGAGAATTTCCTCTGTGATTAACTCAGCATATTAATGCTTGTCTCAATTTCACGGGATTTTTTCCTTCCGTGTGGGCTCTGTTATGCTTGGACCAGCTGCGTGTGTCCTCACCACTGCACTGTGTTGTCTCTCCTGCCTACAGTTTCATATGGGATGTGATCCCTTTGCCAAGTCATTCATCATCTGGTGCCTCTCTTGTCAAGAAAAGAACTGTAGGCTTTTGCTGGGGACATATGGGTTCAATATGCTGTTCAAGCTGAGTACTGGACAGCTCAGGAGTTCAGGCGCAGAATGGTACTCTTCTGCCAATTGATGACAGCCGGATTCTGGGATGAGGTGGGAAAAGTGCACTTATGTGGATATCCCTGGGCACCAGCAAGCCCTGCAACTGCACTCTGCAGGCTCCAAGGCTGTGATACCTTATGAAGGCTGACCTAGAACAGAGACTAGACAGAGCTAAAGAATAAAGTAGGTATTTATTAAAGGCCTCAATGGATACACTTTGGGCAGCACAAGAGCCTGGCCAGGGCTACACCCAAGATGAACCCAAAAATGGTCACAAAATGGATGACTGGTCACAAGGTTTCACACTTTTATAAGCTTTGGTCCATTAGCATATTGGAACTAATTCTAATTGTCTAATTGTAACTTTAGCCCATGAAGTCCCATCCTTGTTTTTCTCTCTTCAGTCCACATTCTTTATGCTCTTGGTCCTGAAATCTGGATCAGTTGTCCTTGGTTCCCAGTTAGAGAAGGAATTGTTTTGTCTACCTACTCTGTGAAGAGAGCTTACCATCCCCTAATACAAAGCCCAGACCCACACACTAAAGCACTACAGAATCTGAACAATATAAAAGCTTAAATCTGAGGCATCAGCTGGAACTGAAAAAGAACATTTGACAGTTAAAAAACAGGATTCTGATGTACATGTCTTGACAAGGATCAAGTACAATCCTCTGAAAGAATCAAAACAAAAACTAGTTTGGATAAAGGCCAGAACAGGAGGACTCTGGCTGTTTCTTTCCTTTTTGTAAGCCAATCCCTTACTTGTCATTTTCCCCCACCTTTCCTCTTATTACAGAAAGTGTTCTCTAGAAATGATTCTGTTTTGATGTGTGGCAGATGGCCTGTCCCTGGCAGCTATACTCTACTGAGTGCTGTACAGCAGTGATACATAAACCTCTGCTGATTTTATTAATGTGGTTGGTGATGGGGATCCATAAACCTCTGAATCTAGGCACTGAAATAGTGCAATTGCAACCTGCACAGCTCAATCATCAGTAGTTTCCTACTTGGCTGGTAAAGGCAGGGATGGGAGCAAGCTCCCATGTCTTTTCTCTCATGTGTATTATGGTAATTAAGTAGCTGTGAGCAACTGCTCTGCTTTTGGTTGCATGAGCAGATGTGTGAATGTCAGCAGCAGCATAATTGCAATTTTCCCTCTGTCAAAAGACTGACTGGCTTCTGTTTTGTGTCTGGCTTCTAGTTATGAAATTTCCTCAGAGAAGACATTGTGCAGCCCATGTGCTATCTACTAGACAGCTCTTTAGGAAAATCAGTGGTTTGCAGTTTTTTATCCTGTTTCCGCTGCAATAGTGGCAGACCTCTGAAGGTGTTACAGATGGTCAAGAAAGGCTCACTAGTATATCACTACCACTCATGTGAACATTGAAGTTTTAAGTATTACAGGTTTTAAATACTAGAATAAGCTTAGACTTCTTTGGCAATTGTTGCTGTATCACTCCAGGCAGGCAGCTTTGTAAAAATAGCCTTTGTTCTTTATTAAAGCTAAATGGATCTTCTGCAGTTGTCATTACCACCTGGTTGGAAAGTGTTGACAGCAGTGGGCTGTAATCCCTCCTAGCAACCTGTCAGCATGGTACAGTGAGGACCCAAATCAGGGCAAGGACCTCAGGACCAGCTGGAGGAGGGGTGTGTGGCTGTCCTGTCTGTGCAGAGGTGCTCCCTTTCATGGTAGCCAAAACAGCTCTTCTCAAAAAAGCTGCATCATTTGATCGCAGAGCAGGAAAAGCAGGGAAAAGAAAAATTATATTGAGCAGTGACAGTGCAGAAGAGGTTACAAAAGAGAATAATTGCATTCTTCAGGGCACTCTGAGGGTTGCAGTCAGGAAAACACAATCAGAAGGCACTTATGTGCTTTTTGAAACCAGTTTTGAGAAAGCCTGGATTCTGCATGGTGGAGCCAACTTTTACTTCACTGTCACCTCCTGTCTCCAGGTTTGAGGACTGACAGCTAGTTTTAAATAATTCTTTTAATTCAGACTTTCTTAAATTAATTTAGATCAGATTGATTTTCAGCTTAGTTCATGCACTGCATGTAGGACAGCATCACTGACACTAGTCTGCCTGCCTTCTCTCCCAGGGCTGTGATTCCATTTTTATTCTGGAAGCTACTCTTCAGCTGTGATCCTGGTAACAATTTTGCTACCTCTGGATCCAGTGGGGACAAGCTGCTCAGAAGGAGCAGAGGAAGCTGAAGTAAACTTTTATTCTAAGCTCCAGGCATAAGGGAAGTCCCCTACAGATCCTGCTATGGTAACCATGACTGAATGCTGTCATTTGATTTAGGGGTCAGCTATATAAAAGTGTCTGGGTTTTTGACTCAGAAGTGGTTTAGAAACGGAATACAGATGAAGAGCAAAACAAATGACATAAAGGACAGGACAACAGGCAGCTCTTCAGTGAGTGAGACATTAGGGAGGATTTCCTGTAACATGGAAACAAGGGTAATGTGTGCCAGTAATTGTGTGAGAGAAAATGCATATTAAAATTTTCCAAGCAGATGGTCCAAGGTGAGTGATAAGCTATTTAGATAAAATTTAAGTGGGAAGGAAGCTGTGGAGAATGAAGTGGAAGTATGATGAGATATAGCAAAGGTCAGAAGCTGGCTTTTAATTGCAGAAGCACTTTGGTGACCAAGGGGTGTATTTTCAGCATATGCTGAAGACTTAGTTTTAAGACTTCATCCTGCTGACTCAGTTTCCCTAAACTACTTCCACAGGTGTATTGCAAAGCCCTTCTAATCTGTCCATATGGAATATATTGAAACAAAGTCTTATAAAGCAAATTTGCATCTTTACAAAGGAAATACATGAAGTTAGAGGTGAAGCTGCTTCAAGTGGTGCTTTATGACTCCAAATATGTCTGGGCATTAGCACAAATATTCACACATTTACAAGAAGTCTCTTCTGTGATAGGGTGAGTCAAAAGAACTTTTCTACAAAAAGAATAACTTCACCTTTTGGGTGAGTTTTCCCATAAAAACCAAATTCAGCTGATTTTTCTCCAAGTGGTATTTTCTCACAGTCCCACATATCTGAAGATTTGCTTTGTGAAATAAATTAACTTAAAATCAACGGTTAGAGAAATCTTTAGCCTATGAGCACTCCTCTTTTCTTGAGATCTATCAGATATTCATCGCTTGTGTGGAAGTAGCTACTGTACTAAGGGAATCACTAAAAAGGTGGTTATATAAAGGTGGATTGTGTAGAATATATCTTCTTATAGGACCAGTGAGTTGTGGAGTAGGAGGGAAGTCCATTGCTAGATGACTGCCCTGGGGTATAAGAAATGGTCCAAAGTTACAAGTGATGACAGAGCGAATAATTAAATTAGAAGATTCAGCATCATATGAGCATCTGTCTTCTTTGCACAGACACAGCCAAAAGGTTTGCAATCTTAAATGTGATCTGGGTCTGATTTCCATTTAAACTAAAACCCTTCTTATACTACAGAGAGAGTGCAAAGAAAACTTAGACCTAATCTGGTTATCACCTCAAAGATTGGTGGTGTTCTTTGTAATAGGTAAAAATCACTCTAAAAAGACTTTCGCTGTTGAGGAAGAAGAAGAAGGCAAGTTTAGTTTTTTCCAATCATAATGTTATAGGAAAGTCATATCTGCAGTACTTGGCAAAGGAATATAAGATAAAGTTTCTGCAAGTCACAGTTCTCCTAATATTGCAGCTAGGTAGGATCTGCAGTTGATAATGACCTATATACAAAAGGCCCAATTTTATTTTCTGTCACCAGGCATGCTGTTTATACCCACATAAGGGGTGATTATTCTGATTGATTTGGAAAGGCTGATCATTTCTTTGACCCATATAACTGGTGAGACAGCAAAGTGCAAAATATACCCAGAAGCTGCCAATAAAGTGTCCCTGTGGTTTGCAGTCTCTGCATATCTACTGGAAAGACTAATGTATAGTTATAGCCCAACTCCAGGGAATTTCTTTCTTACAGAGATCTTTGATTTTGTAACTGAAGTGACTATCATGCTATCTTGCAAGAAGACGTGGAAGAAAATATAATTTACTTTGTCTTTTTTTGGTATTATGTAGAATAAGAAGAAGTTTTTCATTCCTTTGGAAACTTCTTAAGATTTCAGAAATGCTCTTGCTCTCATGCTGGCTTGTCTAAGAAGTGGAAAAAAAATTTGAAACACATTTGAAACACATTGCTGAGAATAGCCAGCCACTGTGATAGTGTAGATCCTGATATGCTTTTCCTGTCCAACTGAAGAGAAAGTAGAGGTATGAACCAGTTTGCTTGTACTTGAGGCAGTGCACAGAATATCAAGATATGCAGGGCTTTTTCCTCTGTCTCAGTGTTTTCCCTTAATAAATTCTACCCCAGGGCAAAAAAAAATCTGTCAAAGAGGGCATGATCCTGTGAAAATTTCTGTTTTACCAAATTGGCATTTTCCATTGTAGACTGTCCATACTCAGCATTGATTTTACATTGCAGCTTGACCAGCTCACTTGCATTTCAAAGTAGAAGCTGGAGGAGCTATTGATTGCTTAGCTGAGCAGGTTGAATATGATCTGCAGTCTCCTCTTACGCATTGATTCCTTGTCTCTTTACTCTCTGTATCCTGAATGTCTCTGAACTGTGAGAGGGCTGCTAAATGGACAAAAATATTGATTTCCTTTCCTCTTATTTTATTTTCAAAAGCTCCTTATTTACCAAGAACAGAACTAATATCAGGAAAAGAAAAGATAACAAAAAAAGGCAGAAGGATGGAAGTTTTTGTGTATTTTTTAAAAAACAAAGGAACTTGGTTGAAACTGGAGTCCTGTAAGTTGTGTTTTCATCAAGAAAGGTTATTTGCCTGTATGAAACCTTTGAACTCAGGCTGTTCAGCTTCATATTTTACTATTGTCTGATCGATAATGAACTTCTGGGGTGGTTTCCTAAACGGCTGTACCTCTAATGTTAGGATTATCTGTGATTTTTGCAGAGAAGTTAATGAGCAGTCCCAGCTATGCCAGGTTTTAATGCAGAATGCAATCAGTAAGTCTTTTGTTAGAGTTTTTTGTACAGTGTTTTGTTCCTATTTTGTTCACCCACAAGTGTGACACATTGCGATACCAAGTTTAGAGGGACAGAGGAAAAATTCAAGGAACATAAGCCGGAGTCAAATAAAAATTAGGAGACATGCCAAGAGAGGGATCACTTCAGGGACAGCATTAGTGTCCAGACATTTATGTATCTGCTGATGATCTGTGTAAGCTTAAGACATGTTTGGGATGGCAAATGGGGCAGGTTACAGAAAGGGTAAAACTAGAACGGGTCCAGAACAATCAAGTGTGATAATAAAAATACACAGGAGGTCCTTGATATCTAGTGACATTGGTTCAACTAGTAACAAAAAAGTAAAAGCAAGGTAGAGAGATGCCTAAAAATAATGAAAAAGAGCTATTTTACAGGGAATGTTACTTCTATAAATCAAAGCAATTCTCATGTTGTCTGTGCTCATCATTGTGAAAATAACCATTTAAAAATAAAGAGTGATACAAGTATTTTATGGAAGGAGATGCACTTTTCCTTTAATGAAATATTTGAAATGAAAAAAAAAAAAAGTTCATGTGTGCGGTGGTGTTCACAGGGGTCCCAGGATGAGGGGAGAGACGAGAATCTGACTCCATGTTTCAGAAGGCTGATTTATTACTTTATAATATATATTATATTATATAATATAAACTATACTAAAAGAATAGAAGAAAGGATTTCATCAGAAGGCTTGAAAAGAAAAGGAAAAGAATGATAACAAAAGCTCATGACTCTCAGAGAGTACAAGACAGCTGGACTGTTATTGGCCATTAATTAAAAACAACCATGACACAATCAGAGGCACCTGTTGCATTCCACAGCAGCAGATAATTATTGTTTATATTTTGTTCCTGAGGCGTCTCAGCTTCTCAGGAGAAAAAATCCTAATGAAAGGATTTTTCATAAAACGTATCTGTGTATATGTGTCCTTTGCTTAGACGTGGTAGGGAAAGAAAGTTCTGTTGATAAACCTCCAGATTTCTAAGGATTTGTTCTCTAGCACAGGATTTATGCTGGATCAGCTGTTACATTTGTGCTATAGGGTAAGTCCCTGTACAAAACACTCGCCAGGGTGCAGCTGGGGAGAAACTTGGAGAAATTGTTATGAATATATCCTCCAGAAACATCTATGTTTAGCAACAGTGTCTTGTTGCTAGGTATGGAGAGATCCATGAGAGCCTTTGAAAGTCATTAGTTTGCTTGAGAGGAGCAGTTCTCATTTTATTAATAAGGACTGGATGGTCAGTGACACTCACAAACCCTCTAATATCCCTGCTTGTGCCTTCTGGGCCACAAAACAGGCTCAGAAACTTTGAAACTGAGCAGATGGATGCAACTCTGTCACAACAAGTGGCATCAATTTAACGCATTGCTGTATGTGATGGGTTGACCCTGGTCACATGCCAGGTGCGAGCCAAAGCCTCTCACTCCTCTCCAGAGCTGGACAGGGAAGAGAAAATATAACATAGGAAGGTTCATGTGTTGAGATATGGACTGGGAGAGATCACTCATCAAACATCATGGGCAATGCAGGCTGTAAGTAGAGATATGAATTGAATTTATTACACTAACCAAATCAGAGCAGGATTATGAACCCTTAAGAACACCTTCCCCTCACCCCTCCCTCCTTCCCAGCTCTACCTCCTACTCCAGCAGTGCAAGGAGACAGGGAATGGGGTTATGGTCAGTTTCACTGACCATAACCCCATTCCTGTGAATCACCTGTGGTTTCTTTGGTTGCTCAGGGAGGAATTGTTTCTCCATGCCACTGTGAGGGCTTTCCCACAGGAGACAGTTCTCCACAAACTTCCAGCCTGAGTCCATCTCATGAGCAGCTGCTGAAAACTGCTGCAGTGTGAGTCCATCCCATGGGCAGCAGTCCTCCCTAAACCACTGCAGAGTGGGGTCACTCTTGCATGGGGTGCAGTCCCTCAAGGACAGGCTGCTCTAGCGTGTCTCTCCTCTCTCCATGGGCCTCTCACAGGGTCACAGCCTCTTCTCAGGCACCCCCAGCTCCTCCACAGGCACCCCCAGCTCCTCCACAGGCTGCAGGTGGATTTCTGCATCCCTGTGGATCTCCATGGGCTGCAGGGCCCAGCTGCCTCGCCATGGTCTGAACCACAGGTTGTAGAGGAATCCCCCCAGCTCTGGTGCCTGGGGTACCTCCTGCCCTGGCTTCTCCACTGACCTTGGTGTTTGCAGAGTTGTTCCTCCCATATGTTCTCACCCCACTCTTCTCTGGCAATTACAACTGCACAATAACTTTTTTTCTTTCTTCTTAATTGTGTTATCACAGAGGCATTACCACAATTTCTGGTTGTCCCAGGCTTGCCAGTGGCAAGTCTGTCTTTGGAGCTGCCAGGGCTTGTCTCTGCCATGTCTCTGACATGGTGGAAGCTTCTAGCAGCTTCTCACAGAAGCCACCCCTGCAGCCACACTGCTGGCCATTCAAACCCAATACACTGTCTGAATAGTGTTTAGTAGCCTCTTCACCCCTGGTTATCACTTCATTTATAGAAATGAGCTGTCGCCATTGCCATTTAAAAGTGATTCAGTTTTGTTTTGTTCATCTGACTTGCTGCAGTTCAAGTAGATCTTTTCTTTTTACTATTGAGGAACTTCAGTGTTACTACTTCTGTTTTGTAGTGGAGAGTCACACAAAAATGGATTACTTAGTAGCTTTAACAAAAATGTAGAATGTGAGATGGGTGATCTTCTCTGACATTGTATTTCTCTAATATATACACCTCTCATGATACAGATGGAATGGATAGTAAAATTAAACATCTTTGTCTAAGAATTTAGAAATCAGAGGTGAAAAATGTGCACTCTGTAACTTAGCATTGGCTTTAGCAGCAAAGGGATGCCATTTATGGATAATACCCCTAAAAGCTTGTGAATGCTTTCTCGTAACTTTCTAAAGGGTTTGTCACCAAAATTGCAGTAAAAAGCAAAAACTGTCTAACAACATTTTTAACGTTAGAGAGTCAAGGTGTTACCTTATTATCTGGCCGAGATGTATCACAGAAATCATCCACGCATAGCCTGATTCTGCAGAGAGAATCATTCCATGACACATGACATATACTAGATTTTTCAGATTTTTCATACAGTCAAAACTCATGGAAACAAATTGGGTCAGTGTTCATTGGTCTGAAGTTGTGTAATTCTTAGTACTTGGTGTCCTATTGTATCCGTATTTCTTTGCTTCTGATGTTAAGTACATCTTCATTCTTTGATTTTCGTACCAGTCTTTTCTGGAGGAGATGTCTCCAACTCTGCCAGAGGTAGAGTCTGGGGTAGATGTTCATAGATGGCCACTGGTGGCTCTTTATCTTTTGGGCTATTCCCAGTCTGTTGAGATGTCAAATTCATCAGACCTCATCTAGAGGAACAATGCCCTGGAAAGAAGCTTAAAATTCTTTTTCCCCAGGCAAAGGCAAACAAAACCCCTTGACTAAAGTTATACAAAAATTTTTAAACTGGTATGTTTTCCAACAGGTTGGATGTGCTGATCACTGGCTCAATTGAACTTTTCTGTTTCTCTCTTTTGTTGCCACCATGTTTCTTGGGATATGAGACATTAATGCTGCCAACAGTCAGTACAGCGTTCCACTATCTGGAGGTGGTTTGTTTGGTGATGCCTTTGTGCATCTGGACACACTGTCCCAAACCACCTTCAAGGGATGTTGATCTTTAGTACAGTTTATAGGGCCTGACTCTGACCACCAGCCTGACTTCTTCAAAAATACAGGCTATCAGTTTGCTTACTTCACCTTCAGGAACAGACCTGTATTAACCCTGAGGCTTCAGAGAAAAAAGAACCATTACTTCCTTTGATTCATCAGCTCACTGCTATGTGCTTGTTGGTTTTTAAATCCCCCAACATGCCTATTTGATGTCATCAGTTGGGACCGCCTTCTTCCTCTGGAATTTGATTCAAATTCTCCTGTTTTGAAGTTCTTGTTATTAGAGGTTCAAGTTGTGGGTACTGTTCCACTTTTGTACACCCACTGGTATGATTTAGCAAATCTGTCATTTATGCTCAATATAACAGAGTCATTTAACTGCAGGTTCTCATTGGTGCAATTAACCCTGTTCCTTTAAAATGAGGAGCTGATTGTCTTGGCATTCATGGGAGCGGAGAGCATAGTGCAGTGCTGCAGTTCCTTGCCCTTCCAGAGCAGTACTGCAGTCAATTGATTATTTTGTTAATTGGTTTTGCATCCAGTGTCCTGCTGGTTTATTATCATCTAAGTGACTGTATGCACCATGCAGAAGTATAATGAAAATCAATACTTGAAACCTTTTTTTCCTTGTAAAGAAAGCCATCCATGGGCTTTGATACATGACCTTCATTCTGGTTACAACACAGCTAATAAATTTTTCATAATTTACTTTTATGCTAATAAAGTAGATGCTCAGGTTCTGATCTGTACTTAAACTTGCATCCTAATGAAAAAGCAAGAAATTACTTAGGAATGAAATAAACAGAAGGCTGTTATTGTAGATAAATAAGCCTGATTTTGAGATGGTAAAATTCATGCTATTTTTGTAAGAAAATCTTTTTGTTTCACTAGGTTCTAATAAATATCATACTTCACAGGCTTGAATCATTTAGTGACTGTTATCAAAAGCCTGAGTCCTATAAATGCTGCTTTTTCTGCTTCAGTTAGAGAAATAAGGATTTAAAAGCTGGTTTGAGGCTGCAATGTACGTGGGAATGAGGACTGGGTTCCAAGTCTGAATGTCACACAAGCCGATGGGATTATGGATGTTACAAGATGAGAATGTTTTCCAGTACTTTTCTACTGTTGGACATGCAGACATGTTCTTTTATGTGATTATGAAACCTTGATGTGGTACTTAATGCCTTTGTATTACTGGGGACGCCTACTATTGTTTCAGAAGTAGAATCAGATGCAGTCCCTCTCCTGATCTAGACTACATATAAAAGCAAAAATTTCCTTCTTGGGAAAAAAAGTGCATTTTTCTAACATAGATATCCAGTTAGCAAGAAGACAAGGATTTTACTGAGTCAGCTGTGTGCAGCCCTAAATGGGCCATTTTCCACACAGATCACGGGATTTGCATTATCATTTTCCAAATTTGTTCTTTAGGGATCTTTTTTTCTGTAATATATGGATGTTACCCGTTCTTGGGCTCATTGCTTTCTAAAGACATGTTTGTGAGGAAAAAGGCAAATTCTTACCTTGTGCTGGTTAAGATCATGCTGCGAGCCAGCTGACTAAGGCAATTTTTAGCTCATGGAAAAAGCTAACAAGACCTTTTCCAAAAATTTCAACTCTTTTTTTTTTTTTTCCTCCACAAAAATGCCTGATCTTTTCCAGATTCAATTGTATGATTTACTGTTATTTGCAAATATGAGGAAACCCCCTTTGTTTTTGAGGTGAAAAGGAGGTCCCAGAATTTCTGAGAGTGTTCTTTCTGTGGATGGTGGCATCCTGTTTGCCCTTTCTCCAAGTGAAACATTTAGAAAACAGCCTGCAGAGTGGTTTCAGTTCAGTGAAAATTATGCCTCTTTGAGGGGTGTATTTCCTTGTCTCAGGAAATTATAATGTTATACAAAAAATACACTATGTTGTATTGTGAAGATGGAACAAATCAGACAAACGAGATGATACTGAAGAGGGAAAACAGCCTGTGCTATTTCTGCAAATTGCTCTCTCTCTTCCTCTCCGTTGTCTTAAAAGACAAGCCAGGGCTCCCCAGCATTGCTTTTTAATTGATAGAAATCCTTTTGTACTTAATCCTAATTCAGTGCCTTAATGCAGGCAGGTCCTGCAGAGCCAGCAAGCTTACATGGGAGCACAAACAACTGAAATCTTTTTCTCTGGCATCCCTCTGCATGAGGCTTGTCTTCTGTTCCTAATTATGTTCTCTGGTGACAGCTTGGGGTTTGCAGTGGCAAGCAGAGAGGCAGGGGAGAGGCTGGGAGGGGGGAGGCAGAGCGACATGTGTTGCTCTGTCTCCATGGCATCACTGAGCTTTGTCTTAGAGCTGTCAAACACTGTGCTTATACCTTTCTTTACTGTGTACAGCGACCTGGTGCCATGAGGTACACCTTGTATTGGTCCTGCTTAGTCACTGTCCTCTTACCAGGTTATTTCATATTAGGTTTTTTCTTTACTTTCAATCTGTTCCATTTTTAATGAACCTGCAAAAGTATTGGATGCACACATATAAGTGAAAGAACCAGTTCAGTATATTACCACTTGGTGTCTTTAGTTAAGGAGGTAAAATTCATACAAGAATTCATACAAGTATATTGGTAGAAACCTTTGACACTGCCTTTTCAGGCCATGCTGTGCCCTATCCTACTCTCTGTGAATTAGTATTAGGTTTTCAGGGTTATAGTGAAACAAGAGAGATGTGAGGAAAACAGCTTTTGGCCCCCATCAGTTAGATCCCAGTTTCACCTCTGTCACAGTCACCTCACTGAGCACTGTCTCTTATGTGCATGCTTTAATTAACTGAGATAGAAAGATGCCTCCAAGAATGACTCAACTGTCCTAAGATCTGATTGGACCTTTGGATGAATTTCTCCTGTGTTGATTTTGACTGACACTCTATATATAAAGTTGCTATGACACAGTAGTGTAACTCATATGTATGCATTTTTAATCTGAAATGCCAAAGTCACACATGTAGAAGTTGTTCTCTGAGTTATTAGATTTATTTAATAACCATGGATTCTTTTCAAGAACACACCTAACTAAATGTTAGGGGGTCTTACTGCCTTCTTGTATTTAATGGTTTTAATAATTTTTCATTTTAATTCCTCTTTGATCAGATTTTTTTTCTTTTTCTCTCTCTCTTTTTTTTTTTTTTACAATTAAATTTTAGTACTCTTCATGCTGTCTTGTTTTCAGGTGTTAGGCTGAAGAGTGCAAAATAAGTATGCCAAAGTTGACAGCACCTTTTGCAAGGTCTGTGAATATGTTACTAATATTACAACTCCAGTTACAGCCACTGAGTGGTCTCCTTTAGGAAGGCTCTTTTAAATGTGTACAAATAAGATGGTTATGGTCTGACATTTGAAGTTCCTGCCTCCAAAGATATTTGCATGTTTAACTTTTCTTATATTCAACAGTGCTTCCTTAAATGTCTTGTGGATTTGCGGTGCATAAAGAAAAGGATATCTGAAAATCTGTAATGACTTGTGTTTTATAACCTGTGTTTTCATATCCTATACTTCAGCCAGTGTGGTCAGTTTAATGGCTTTTTTGCCATATAGTTTTCCTTGCCAGTATATTTATTTATCACTTATTTAGTGCAAGGATATTCCTTGAAAGTAGATCATTTTACAAGACATTTTTGAGAGCCTCAGAAGTATGACGAAAGCTCACAAGACCAGATTTTTTTCTCCCAGAAAATTTCTTTGGCATTGTCCTGTCCTGGTGTAAAAAGGGGAGTCGGGGGGATTCTTTTTGATTGATTTTTTGGATGAAAATAAAATGACAAGGTTGCCAGCACGTGTACAGCCCCTATAGGAGTCCTTCACCTCATGTATAATGTTGAGGCATAAATAATCAGATTGTTCCTCCCTATCAGCCAGGAAAGGTTATCTAATGGTCTTTTAATGCCCTGGAGAAAAATCTGGAAAAGTAGAAGTGTGGTTGAGACCTGCTTCCTCACTTTGACAAATGTCTACAGCTTGGAGCTGTGACATATTTGGAATTTGTTAAATAATTTTAGCTTCTATTTTTGTGGCAATGGAAAATACAACTGTGACAAGAGGACTCATGATAATAGTGATGCCTGGAGAGGGGCTCATTCTTATGCTGATTGGTTGGTGTCTAAAACATGTTCAAGCTGAGTTTTTTTTCCAGATAGGTCACTCTGGGGGAGTCTCTTCCCCTCACAGCTGTTGCAGTAGTCCTGGAGCTTTCTACCTCTTTGTAAATTCTGACTGGAATCAGTCCCTGGTTTAGAAGTTGCAAATGAATGACACAAACACAAATAGTGTGTTTTCATAACCCTTATCACTCATGAAAACATGTCTAAAATAAGCTTTTTACATGTGTCAAGAATGCTGAGGTAAAGATGTAAAAATTAACCCTTCCAGGTGAGGAAAGCTGTGCAACAGGAGGGATTCATCCGAAGGAAGCGAGGATATAGAGACATCAATGACATTGACATCAACATGAATGATCCTTTATTTACAAAGCAGTGGTACCTGGTAAGTTCTGAGAGAAAATCACAGTAATCATAACTAAATAATTGGCATTCAAGCCGTTCTATGCAGTTGCATTGTTTTCCAGCAGTTCTTTCCAAATGCAGGACTTGGGAATGGATCCAAGGCTCTGTTGTGTTTGTTTTAATTGTACCCCTTTTATATTGGGAAGATCCAGCACATTTCAAGAGATAAATTTCATTTCAGTCAATGGAAAGATCCTTAGAAGGCTTGAAAGAGAACTGTATTGATGTCCTGTGGGCATTGCTGGTGTGCTGATGTGACCCCTAGAACTGCATATGAATCATGTCTTTGAGCTGTTGCCAGGTAAAATATTGTTATGGAATTATAACAAAAATTAAAATGTATTTGCTAGCAAAAGTTAAAGCTTTTCTTATGGAAATTTGAATAAAATTTGTCAAAAAAAGAACAGCTGAAAATGGGTGAATTTTGGCTTAAGCTAATGTCAAAGGAAATTAATATTTTGCTTAATTGTTTCAGTTTTTTTGTGTCAGTTTTTTTAGAGTGAGAAGTCTTTAGTCATGAAAGAAAAGTTATATTTTTACTTGGAATTGAAATGATTTTTTAATTTAAAAAGTTGATAAAGTAATTCTGGTCAGTTTTATTGTTGCAACATATTTATGATTAAATACTCAGTAAATGCAGTACTGCCTTGTTAACTTAAGAAGGGTATTTTTGCTTAAGAGTAATGTTTCTTCCTCTTATTTCATTTCTTATATTTCATTAATCCATCCAATATGGCTGAAGGTTTTTTTTTCTTCCTGAGGCAAAAGTTTTCAAATGAATTGGAGGCAGATTAGCATGGATGGGATTTTATCCTTGATGAGTCGATAAACTAAAGTGAGGATTACATCACTTATCTTCTGGTAGTTAATCAAAATGTTGCGGTGATAAAAATAACAAAAATTTAGGAAGCTATACAGTAGATCCCTGCTTTCAAGAAAAAGTATTTCCTGCTCATAAAAAAGTCCTCTGTAAAATCAGTTGTTCTAACTTTTTTCCTAGATTGATCCACTGGCTGACATGTTAAATGGAAAACTCCTTTTTTGGGGTCCAAAAGATTCTGTGTTTAACCAAATCTTATAAACTACAAAAAATTGAATTTTGCCAGTGTTGGATTTTTCAGGTTTTTTTTTTGTTGTTGGGAGGTTTTTTGGTTTTTTTTTGTTTGGTTTGTGTTTTTGTTTTGTTTTATTTTGTTGTTGTTGTTTTTGTTTGCTTGGTTTTTTTTTTTTTACAGCTGCATTATTTCAGTAGATTTGATTATGGACAGATGCATACTCCAAAAACATATGGAATATATTTTCTGTACCAAAGATGCGTGCAGAGGCATAAGAGAAGAACCAGTGGCTGTGGAAATATGTCAGTCAAGTAAAAAAACCTTTTTTTTTTTTTTCTGATGTATTAGATTAACACTGGTCAAGCAGATGGGACTCCTGGACTTGACCTTAATGTAGCTGAAGCATGGGAGCTGGGATACACAGGGAAGGGAGTAACCATAGGAATTATGGATGATGGTAAGTGAAGACTGAGTACTAATTTAATCCTTTAGGTAGACTTTTTTCATTTAATTGAAGTTAAAAAAAAAGATTAAAAAGTAATAATCAATTACTTGTAGTGGTGAGACTTCCAGCCTCTATAAATACTTTGAGATCTTCAGTGAAAATATGATACAAAGATAGGGGTACCGAGGAATGGATATCCAAGCATTAGAAATAGTTTGCAATTATTACTCAGATATCTTCCAGGGCACACTGTAATGGCTATTAAACCTAAGGAGAAACTCCCCTTGATTTCTGTAGGCACTGACTGGAGGAGGAAATTGCTGTACAAAAAATACCAAAGAAAATGTTTTTTGGATTACATTCTTTTCAGTCATCGTTGATAGCGGAATAATTAAACACTTTCATACTGAATATCAATGAAGATCTGCATATTAGATATATTGCTAGTTTCAGACTAAGTTCAGGAAAGATGAAGATAAAAGGTACAGTTGAAGTTACAGTTCTTCTACTTATGGGTTCTTACTGAAGTAAAGGAATTCCATGCAGTCTCTCAACTCTCTTCTTTGGAATAAATTTTGAATGTTTTCCTTTAATGGGGCTGAATAAAATTAAAAATAAATAAAATGTCTGTATCAACATATGTTTTCTAGAGTCAGCCAGGATCTGTCCTTACCTATTTCTGTTCCTCACTTGCTTACTCCTATGGCAAGGTTTTTGTGGAAGTAAGAAAGTAGACTCAGACGTCTGGATATTAGGAAGAAATTCTTTGCTATGAGGGAGGTGAGATACTGTAACAGGTTGCCAGGGAGGTTGTAGCAGTGTTCAAGGCCAGGTTGGATTAAGTCTTGAGCAACCTGATTTATGTATTGGTGAAAGATTGATCTCATCTGAGAGATGACCTCTTGTGTCATAGTTTCACTGATCTCACAGAGGCAGGACCTGGCTTTCAGATTAGCAAGGCATGACTGTCAGGGGAATGATGGCAAACTATTTGAACTTTGCGTCAATAAAACTGATGGTCCATCAGATACAGCTTTCACAGAAGGGAGTAATTTGCCTTATAATTTGTTTCTAGGAACTCTAAAAAAGATGACCTGAATAACAGGATTCTTCATAGAGATTTTTATTGTCCATATTCCATTTGGATCAGTAACAAGGGTCTCCTAAGGCAAATATAATGCTAAGGACCTTACAGAATGAGAAGTAATCTTTCCATCAGAAAAACTGTGATGATATGGCATTCTCCTTGCAAATGAAATAGATCATGTAATGGGAAAGTGATTAGAAAAACAGGATTGAGTGGTGATGATGAAAATGTAGCATGAGATTGGTGGCTTTTGCTTTATATGTTTTAACTGGCTATGTAATAGGTCATCTTATCCCAGCTGAGCGTAGATCTGCTACCTTTGTTACACCATCCACTGGGATTTTTACATTTGCCATGTATAGAAAGATGCCATGCAATAGAATGAGTATTCTATTATTCTATTGCCATTCTATTGCCATTCTATCATTCTATTGCAATAGAATGGGTATTACACACTTAGAATCTTTAGCACGCTACCAAAATGTGGAGCCTATACACAGATATTTGCTAAAATCCTTTAATCCAATCGTAAAAGTTCTCTTTCATGCATATAATCTGAAATGTTTGCCTTAGTGATCACCCCAAGTCTACTCTAGGTAATTTTCTACTTAATTTACATTGGTTAAAAATACTCATTTTTCTATCCTGTACTGATCAGTGCTTACTAATCTTGTTAGTTTTGGTATGTCTTGAGATGACAAAACTCATACAAAGATAAATTGTGATTTAAACCTTATAAATAAATATGATCTAGTCTACAAAACAGTAAACTTTGTCATTGAGCTCACTTTTTCAAATGGCATCGGGGTTTTGACATAAATGATTGAAAAGTCCACATTTAAAAACTGGAATCTCACTTCAATCAGTTGCATTATTCACCAAGATTTTTTCATATGGTTGTAAAGGAATCTTGTTCTGTGATCATTAGAAAATCTTTTTTGAATATCTTAACCTTTGGTTTCTGTTCTGTCATGTCTTGTTGCAGGAATTGATTATCTGCATCCAGATCTTGCATCAAACTACGTAAGTTCATGCTCATGTTTTCTGTAAGATGTGGATTTTCTTATTACTATAGTCTCTGCTACAAAATTTTAAATAGGGAGTAGAACAGCAGTACTGCTGGACTCCTGATCTTAGTGATCATACATTTCCCATTGAAAGAAGCAGACTGAAAATGGGGCTACCTATGCAAGGAGTGGAAATGTGACAAGGCTCTTTGTGGAGAAATGACAGTCTTGTGTCACATTAAATACGCTGCAGCTTGCAATACTGGATTTAGGACAGAAATGAGTAACCTGTGAATTAGAGTTCTCTAAGTCCTGCTATTAAGATGCAGAATGCCCCTATCACTTGGAGAGCCATGGAGTTGTGGGCTGTGGCAAGGCATGTATTAGCCTTTGAAACCTCCAGGAGCAGTTTAATTCCTTTATACCAGGTATTTTGATCCAGTGCTTCAGAGCATGTGCAGGCCAGATTGTGTATTCTCAGCACATGCTATGCAAATGATTGTTCCTCAAATCTACCTCAGGATTCAGACCTTTGGACTAGAGTGTTCCTGCTTTTCTTAACTCTTTGTCTCCCTCCAACACTCCATTGGCACTAGCACTCCTATTTCAGGTCCCTTCCTGAGGGAAGGCCAGGCTGCTTCAGCTGAGCAATGTGGTTTAGTTTGCAATTGCAATTAAATGAAAAGAGGAACAAGGTGAGATGGAGATTTTGGAAAAAAATGTCAGCCACTTGGATAGAACAGCTCCAAAATGAGGAAGACAGTTATTTTTACATACGGACAGTTTGGAACATAGTAACACACACAGGATGAAAATCTATTTGTGTTGCAAGTAGCAAAGCACATTTGGTAGATAACAAGTGGATATAGAATGCTTTGGAGAATGCATTTGGGATACAGCTGACCACAGAATGCAGATTAGCCAGTTTCACTACTCCTTATGAACTGGCTTTAATAGCAGCTAATTAAACCATGTGCTCTGACTGCAGAATTCTCTTCCAAGAGAAATAACTCAGTAGGATGCTCCCATAAATTGATAGAAATAAATAATTTTTTAAAAAGCAGACTTTTTTTTTTTTCAGAAATTGTGCTCTATGTATGTTCTAGCATGTGATGTGGGCAAAGCACATGCTCTACATTCACTTTTCAGCAGCAAGTGTAGACAAAGTATATGGGGATATTCTGTTTCTAAAAATCCTGTTTCAAATACACAAGCAAAAAGTCTGCACAATATACCTGATATAAGAATTCTGTTGTAAACAGTGAAATTAGGATCATGCCCACAAACAAAAACTAGATTCTACTGTAATATAGTGCTTTCTCTTTTAATTCCAAAATACTTTGTGTTTAATGACACATATAGTCCAAAATATTTTGTGTTTAATTATGGATATTTGTCAGGTTTAGCAGAAATATATTGGTTTTAGAGTGGCAATAGTGAATATTCTGGAAATTAGTGGAAAATGACACAGAGAAGGGCAGTGCGCAGACATGATGGTGGAAATCCTGAAGTAATGGAGCTGGAGAGAAATCTGAGTGTTAAGAGATATTGGGATGAAAATTGGAAAGAAAAGCTGTCTGGACATGGGGGTCATCAAACCTTTAATGGCAGTCATGGAAGACTTGTGAGGAAACTGACTTTGAAACAAGGATCTGAAAAGATTTGTGCAGGAGTGACTTTGTCCAAGTGAGGAGAGTTTCTGTAGTAGCAGTGATCAGGCTGTAGAGGGAAAAGCCAAGATTAGCTGGCTAATACAAAATGCAGAAGCAAATGGCTGGTTGGTAAGACAGTCATTAAAGGAGCAGCAGAAATCCCATCTGAAAGATCTTGAAGGAAATAAGACCTCCAGGCTTTAATACTGAAATTCAAAAATAGGACTTTTCACATGAGGTCTATGGTCCTAGGCTAGCACTGTGTTTGAGAGGTGGCTGGTTAAGGACAAGGTTAATTCCTTGTCCTGCTGATAAAACCTGCCATCATCTCCTTGCCCAACCACAGCAGAGCGAGTGCAGGGCTTGGTTCGCCTGTACTTTGCCTCTTCCTACAAGGCTGCAGGGTCCTTGAGTCCCAGGAGTTCCTGCTCTGGCAGCCTCCTCTGTCTCTCAGAGGCCATGGGGGCCTTTTTCCCAGTAGGTAGTAGTTTGGGCATGAACTAAAGATGAGGACTTAAATTCCACTGAAGAAAATATCAGTTTAGATGTAAAAATGCAATGAAACGAGTCTCTTAAGCTGACATAGCAATTATAGTCATCTTTGTACAACTCCTATATCACATTCTTGGTGTTTCACTATATCTGCACTTTGGGGCAGCTTTCTCTGAAGTACTGTTGTTTATTTTTAGCAAATGAAAAGCTTCTCAATTGTATTAAAGCCTCCATACCCTGACAGTGTCTGTACATCTTGCTTGGAAAATTGGGAGCAATTAGAAAGTCTCTCAAAGGTGGTAGGTTTGGCAGTTGAGCATTTTCAAGTGTAAAACTTTGTCCTTGGCTCCTCATTTTAATTTGGCTTTTATGATTTTGACTTTCTGGTTTTTTTGCTTGAATAGTTTAATGGAGGTTAGCACTTAGATGAAATGCAGGGTCAGGGAAGAGAAACATCTTTCTGAAGAAGTAAACTTTGTACTTTCTCTTAAGATGTTGAACTTCTACCTATCACTTGGAGTGCCCTTCCATCCATATTTTTCTTTGTAGTTTTTTAAGATTTACTGCTTGAATCATCCATTTCTGGTTTTAATGCTTTTTATATACATGGAAAGACATGTGCCTGCTCATTGTGTGGGTGGACTGCTCTCCCACCATTGCCTCCTGGCTTGCTGCAGTATATCTACTTGCTTTCCTGGCATCAGGGAGTTATGGCAAAGCTGGAATTTTCCATTCTACACTGTGAATGCAGAGACATTAATTGTTGAATGATCTGTATTTTCTTCTGAGGCTTGGAAACCCTGCAGGGAACCTTGGAAACCTTCAGGAAACTGTTTTTTTCACCACTAAGAGAGCCCTTCATTATGAACTGATAATTAAAAAGCTGGGGCCTAATCTACACCATGGTTTGCTCTCAAATGATAATGTACATATAAACCCAGCAATTTTCAGGACTGATTTCTCCAAGATACAGCATCTGAGTGAGAAAGAAATGTCAAGTTAGAGGGGCTGCATCTGAGATATGTCTATTAAAAGGGAAAAAAAGCAGTTTTTGGGGATGGACATAGCAAACTATTTTAAAGAAAGAACTAAGCCAATGGAGATTTCTTGTGCCACAAACAGAAACATAAGCTGAGCTCTCTCTGATACCAGGTTTTTATTGTGGTATTTTATCCTTGGCCGCTGCCTGCTGGTGGAAGTCAGTGTAGCAGCATTTTCCCACTTGGAGCAGTGGGGAGCTGATCATCTCCTATAAGTGGGTTTGTCCCTGATTAGCAGTAGTTAGAAAAATCAGGATCCCACCAAGAGACTTGGGCCAGGAGTGAAAAATTTCTGGTTTTAGTGTCTGAACTCTGCCAGAAACTGAAAGCTTGTTTCAACAAACCTAGGGAGAGAGAGAGGACAAGAAAAACACTGTAGGAAAACTGGAGGTGACTATGTGAATAGGTAACATTTTCACCAAGTATTGATAAATGTACAATGAGAATCAAGCAGCATTTCTTAGTAATAGATAACAATTGAAAAGATTTTGAACTCTGTAGAATTGCACAGATGTAACATGTACAAACAAGCATCAACCTGAGCAGTGGTTTATTGCTGGCCTTCCCCAAACCTCCTCTCTTTTCTTGTCTGTCCTCCAAGTCCTTATAGTGCAGCCTTATCTTCTAAGGTCCTTGCCAGCTTTCACTCAAACTGTACACAGGAAAGGCCATATGTAAGGAATGAGGGAAGACTTTTTGGATTTACCTCAGGGTTAGTCAAAGTTTTCCGTCATCTATCATTTCTCATTTAGATGTGAACAGCAGATTGCCTTACCTATCTTCTCTTCCCGCTTTGTCAGCATCTCCAAACAGAAAGCAGTCTTTCTCTCATCACTTTTGATAACTTGTCTCCGGCCAATACCGTAACAGCTCCCCTTGCCTTGCTGAGAGTGGGAGCATATTTTTGGAATAATTATCACATAAGCAGTGAAGCAGGGAAATGTTCCACTTCTGTTCTGAGCTGCATTTGCCATTGTTTGCTAGAGGAACAAAAACACCATTGAATAATCTTTACAGCCACAAAACGAATAAGAAATAATACAGGCAATAAATTTTGCACTGCAATATGTACAACAAAGCATAGCAACAGCACAAAGGATCTTCTTACTTTTAGAAAGTCTTTCCTTCATTACCATGTTTTTCTTTCATTACCATGAATTTCTGAGTATGATTTGGCCTCCCTGCACACCACAAAAAGGACCAGCAAACTGTTCTGGTAGCCATGAGCCTGAGTGCAATGATTTACCAGTACAAACCATCAGTATCTCCAGTAAAAATCTCTAGGGCATAGTTGTGGGATTTTTGTAGAGCTGACAAAGCTCCACTGACATTTATTGATCCACACTGCTTTGGCCTTGGTGACCCACCACTCCCCCACCCCCAAATCCCAGCTGATTTTTTTCCTGAGTCCAGTAGAGTCCACATATAACTGGTGGGGAGAAAAATGTTGTCCCTTTTCAGGGCAAAATTTGTTGGAAACACTCTGAAGAGATTGAAAAGCTCCCAGTGTCTCTGCACTTAATATGAACCCAGGGAATCCTCAGGAATTGTAAACACAAACCATAGGAGAGTCAGGTTCCTACTGGCCTAGTGTCATGGAATGATATCTGGCAGCTTTATGAAATCTGATTCCCGTGGCATGATTTTCAAAAGACTCTGAGACAGACTGCATTTCCTACTGCATTTCAAAGGGCTATGCAGCACATGCACTAGACACTTTATTTCAATAAACATTTACTTCTGATATATGAAAGGTATTTTATGGGAAAACTCTATGTGCTGACTGTAATTGCTAGCATCTATTTTTAATTGTAATGTTAAAAAAGCATTTATTATAAAAAAAATAATATAATAACTTGTTTCAGCACATCACTAATTAGATTTGGGCTTGGTTGATTTCTTTTGGGTTTTTTGGTGTTGCCTTGGAGTTCGGGTCTTGCTAATACATTTTCTAAAATAAACACTAGCATAAAACCTAAAAATATCAACCAAATCCTGGGATAAATTCACAATACATCCTTCTGCTAGCACTGAAAATTCAGTTAGAACACTGATGGATGAAGGCTGTTAATGAAATTTCTGCCACAATCTGCTTCAAGAAATTGCTGAGAATGAAGCCTCTCTTTTGCCAGGATGGAAGGATGGATCAAGTGTTAAAATGCGAGGCTGACTGATGCCTTAGCAGTCAAAACTGGTAGCCTTTTATTGGGCTGTTTATGCTGCTCAGGTGGCGTCTGGCAGCTCAGGGCTTATTTTAGAATTTAGAATATGATTACTCAGGACATGCATGACAATAAAGTTTCACTGGAAAAAAATTAGAAGTTACTGGGAAAATAATTAAATTCCCTTTCAGACGTAGCTATTTTTTTTTCTGTTATTCTGTGCAGGATCAGCTTCTGGGCTCATTTCTATGCTCTGTGCAATCTGTTTTGGTTTTTTTCCTCAGAACATAATAAAGGCTAAAAAAGAGATGATGCCCTCTCTGATCATATCAGCCAGGCATATAAGGTTCTCAGTGTACCTGGAGGGGTGTCCTGAATTAGTCACATACAGAAAATGCTTCAAATCTTGGAAAACATAATAGGCTTCTACAAACAGTCCTTGCCTGCTCCCAACAGTAACTGCTATTAAAGGAACATGTCACTGGTACTCGTATATTGAAGTCTAAATAAGATGACTGGACAGTTCCTCTGTTCTGTACCTTACTGCTGCTTAACATGAGCACTGCCAATGGGGGAGAGAAGCCTGTGTAAAGGAGATGTCAGTGTCTTCCTATTTAATGAAAGGTAAAAAGTTTCTGTAATCGTAATCTCTAGCTTTCCACTTAATCAAAAAGATGGAACAGCAGAAAGAATGCAAAGGCTTGTAGCAGACCCCGTGGAGCTGGTGAGATCTCCATGGAGGATTGAGACGTAACAGTAGGAACTGCTGAATCATGATGAGACAGCAAAATAAGCTCCTGTCTTCGATCCCCCACCCCATAGCTTATCTATGTAACCTCATAGGCCACTTCTCCCTGACCCCTACTATTGGACAAGTTTGGATCCCCCTATACCCTATAAAAAGGGGCTGTTTTAGCCCATTCGACAGAAGAAGAGCTATCGCTGGAACCCTTCACAGCCTCCCCAGTAAATCATCGCTGTGGAGCCACCAGGACTTCTTCTCCTCTCTCGTGTCTGCTTCTGCCTCAGCCAAGGTGCCCTAGCGAGCAAGCAAAGAGTTGAAGTCCTAAGAGAGCTGATAATCACAAAAGTGCTGACAATCACTGAGCTTGCTAAGGGTAGCCTGCGGCGGCTGTGAGCTGACTGGGTATTCGGGCACTCTGTCTCTGAGAGGGACTGAGTTTCCAGACCACCTTGCATTGTTTGGTTGATAAGACCAAGATCGGGGCTTTATCATAAAGACTGTTTCTCCTCTGGATTATTTCATATGGCCAGAGGGCACAGAAAGAGGCTTTTTCTGCAAAAGAGGCTGTGACTTGTGAGGGAGGTGTGATTGCCCTAAGGGGAGATGATTTGTGTCACAGAGCTGTATTTACAGCTGAAAGCTGGATTTCATCTACTGAAAGTTGTTATGTGAATGGCTTTGCTGAAGCCCATTTTTAGAGATCTATGACCCTGAATGCTTGACAAGACATGGGGCTTAGTGATTAGTAGCATCCATGCAGCTGGAGTTGGCACTGTGCCACTGATATTGGTCTCTCCAGGGGGATGCACTGATTTATGCTGGCTATAAAATAGCCTCAAAACACTGTTCCTTTAGAATCAAAAGGTACTCACATATTGTAGTTGCATTTGACCTTTATTATTTTCTGATCAATGTATGCAGCAAGAAGTTTCCAGCTCTATTCTATATTAGAACCACCTGAAAGGGATAATTTTCAAGTTAAATACATGCCTGGTGTGCAAGCAATGTGAGATGGTGCCAAAGATACATACTGTGCAAGCCAACAAGCACTCATTGTCTGCAGCGTTTACTTTTCTCTATAACCAATGCACTTAATCAGTTGCACACTGAGGAAGTGTAAGGTGGCTAATTGCTTTAATCATAAAGCACTAGTATTAATTTTCACTTAAAGCATCATCTAGGGAAAGTAAATGAAGATTGTTGAAATGAGAAATGCACAAGGATGAAAGAGCAGATGACATTTCTGCATCAGTTCTAGCCGATGTTTTTGGAATTGGCTTGTGTCTCTCTCTAGGGTTTCTCCAAGTAAGCCTTTTTATAACATTAAAGTGTCCATGGGAAACTGAAAGTGAAATATTTTTATTTTGTATCAGTTCAACCTAATTTTAAATATTTGACATCCAGAATGTGCTGAATTAAGAGCAGCAATCAAATCCCACTCTGGTGCTTGGTGCACTTGGGAGAAGAGGGTCAGACACATGGTCCCTGGAGGCAGTGAACACCACATAATTTTAAAATCAAGTTCAACAAATTGAAAAAAAGAGATTTCCTTTCCCCAAAATGAAAGTAATACATTTTGCATTGAAAATGGCCCAAACAATTTTTAAAGATTTTTCCGTTTGAAAGCCTTAATTTTCTGTTTCTCAAAGAATACTTATTTAGCTGCTGATATTTTTTAAGACTCT
Organism: Agelaius tricolor; assembly: GCF_023055355.1. Lineage (NCBI taxonomy): Eukaryota > Metazoa > Chordata > Aves > Passeriformes > Icteridae > Agelaius > Agelaius tricolor. The sequence goes on along the minus strand of NW_027269261.1, from coordinate 17,568,432 downwards.
AACCGGTGTGGAAATCCCTGAATATCCACCAACATTTAGATGCAACTTAATTAAAATTCATGCTGTAGTTATTTTTGGTTACCAAGGTATCACCAGGGAAGTCTGAATTAGATGGTGCGTGTGGAGCACTGTTCCCTCACAAAGCTTCATCAAAATTTCATGGGGTTTAGGGAGAGTTTTTTGGGCCCAGTGGTGATTTTGACAAGGAAAGTCACAACCCCACTTTTAACTACTGGACTTTCAACTTTTAAAAGGAGAGCTTTGGCCAAGTTCCTCTTCTAGGAGTGTTGGGGGTAGGACGGTCGGGATGGATGGAGATGAGAGATCTCTGAAGCCAGGTCGTGGAATTTGTGGTTTATTGCAAAGGGCGTGGGTGCAGGGCCCTGCTGGGAGCTTCCAGCTGCAGCTCGGAGTAAGCCCGAGAGAAGAGAGGGGTAGAGAGGATGAGGGGGTAAGAGCGTAAAAGGGCAAAAGAGCAAAAGTGTAAAACAGCAAAAGGGTAAGAGAGAGAGGTTCCCGTTACAATACAATAAATCTTCTTCTATGTTGAATATTCTAATTCTCACTAACCAATCTAGTACAATATACAAATCCTATAGCATTTACATACAGCCTATAAGAATCACTACATTATCATACTGTGTTACATTTTAAACACTAAGAACTACTCTTTGGACCCCTTCTGCTAAGCTACTAGGGTCTGCTCTGACCCTTGGACCTGTCTGCAGGCAGAGGGTATTGTTTCATCAAAAGGGGATTACTTTCAGCCGGCCACACCATTGTTTTCCAGTTGTTCAGTAACTAAGGTATTTCAAAGCTTGCTTTCATTTCAGTCTTGCTTATAGTTTCTATATTCTCAAAATCTTTTGCCAGGCAATCATATTTATAAGGCTTTCCTGTTTCATCTTCCCCAACACCATCTGGATAAGCCAGTCTTGCAAAGTAAAAGAGTGTAGGAGACCTGGAATTTACAAGTAGTGCCCTTTTTTTGTAATCAAAATGACCTAGATACAGTAAATAAAGCTACAGATATTCACCAATACTTTAAACACCTCTCCTTCACTGTACCTGTAACTTAATTCAGTTAATTTGAAATGAATTCAGTCTTTTCCATCCTGGCACTTGTGGTGGTCTTCATGGGGGTCTTAGGATGAGGGAAGACATGAGAATGTTGACTCCATATTTCCGAAGGCTTGATTTATTATTTTATTATATATCTTATATTAAAACTATACTAAAAGAATAGAAGAAAGGATTTCATCAGAAGGCTAGCTAAGAATAGAAAAAGAAGAATGATAACAAAGGCTTGTGACTGACCAAGACAGTCTGGACAGCTGGATTGTGATTGGACATTAAATAGAAACAACCACATGAGACCAATCACAGATCCACCTGTTGCATTCCACAGCAGCAGATAATCATTGTTTACATTTTGTTCCTGAGGCCTCTCAGCTTCTCAGGAAAAAAAATCCTAAGGAAAGAATTTTTCAGAAAATATCATGGCTACAGGCACTTCATCTTGGCATGGTTATTTGCTTTGCATTGTTTGATTTTATTTATATGCATTTATGTTCTTCATGTTAATATTTTATTTCTTGGCAGCTATGTAAACCCCTGCCTTATTTCAGATTGCTTTGATTTAAGTATAATGTTCACAATTTCTGTTTCTTTCCCAATAGAAGCAATATACATAATGAACATCTCTTACCAGGGAACAGAATAGCAGTGCACAGTGTCTTATAAAATGCTGGCCACATTGAAGTCAATGGTAGTTTTTGTGTTAAAATCAGCAATTTGACAGATGATGTAAACAGCAGTTTGTTCTACTGTGCATTGCCTTTATTTTTTAAGCATAACAGTGAGAGGCATAGACTTCAGCAGAGCAAATAATGATACCAAGGGCTGTGGAAACATGACTGCCTGGGATAGCATGTTTTCCTGTGGAATGGGAGCTTGTGTTTGATGAAACTTTGTCTACTTCCAGTACTGTATAGCTGGTTTTTTGGTGAAACTTAAATGTATATGGTAGTGGATACCTCAGTCACACGTTCCCTGTGCTGTCCTTACTTGTAAACATTGATGCAGATTGGGAAGGGTTGGAAATGTTTTTCAGGCAAATAATTTTCTGATTTTTGTTAAATGAGGTGAATCTTTAAATATGTACAAAGGTGAGGATGAAGACTGTGCTGTGTTCAAGGACTTAATCATTTCAGTGCTATCAGATGATTTTTAGAATTCCTTCCTGTGAGAAATGAAATCACTTTAATTCAGTGGCACTTAACTCATTTTCAGGATTAGTCAACCATGATACTGTGTCTGACAGATGTAGTTGAGGATCTTTCTGTCAGTCATCTAATGATGTCTAGGACACTTTTAAAATTTTAACATCCAGTAAATTGCTGTGAATACATTAGCTATGACCAAATATACTAATCTTTAACAGAAGAACCTGGAATGATCATGTACTATTTAGAATCTTAAATACTTGAAAAACTTAGTATGTGTGGATTTACATGAGCACATTCTGAAGATTCCACCTTTTCGCTCTGTAAGTTTGGATTTAGGTGGTTTCACATGGAACGAGCAATGCAAACTTTAATTAATGCCAGAAAATCTAAATTGGTGCATTAAAATTCCTGAGAGCCCAGTATGTCTTGACAGGAATTAAGTCACATTATAATTCTTCCCTGGGGTACTAATGAGGTCAGCTTAAAACTGAAATAACACACAACAGGTCTTCAAGACCTTTTAACTCTAAGGATTGTACATCAAGCTGTGTTTGCTTTTTGTGACAGAAGAAATGCAGGTAATAGTTTGCATTATGTTTTTTGAGTCTCTTTGAAATTTTCATCTCCTTTTGCTTCATCTACAATGTCACTTTTATGCCTTCATTTATCTTCCATATTGTCCTGATTTAGGGCAAATTTGGGAGGAAACCTCCAAAAGGGGGCCCCTCCAGAAAGCAAACTCACAGGCCCCTCGGGAAAGATTCCTTGGAGAGAAGTGGAAAGAACCTGTTTACTTACCAGGCGCAGCACCCCCCAGCACACAAAATGAACAATATCAGATGACAAAGCTTTTTCACTACTCTGAAAAAGATGACAAATTCAGAAAGTCTCTCTTGGGGGTGGTCGCTCTGTTATCAGTCCCTCCGGTGCTGGGGTAGCTGCTGCAGGCCACAAGGTGCAAACTCCCGGTGTTCCCCAGGTCCCAGTCCAGAGCAGGCTCGAGTGGTTCCAAGAAAGGGAAAGAAAAACAGTCCAGGGAAAATTTGGACTGCTTAGCTAAACTAACTAATGAGCAGAAGCGAAAAGCAAGAGCAAAGCAGGAGCGAAGCAGAAGCAAGAGCAAAGTGAAAAGCAAAGCAAAAAGCAAAAGCAGAACCATGTACTGCCCTGTTTCTGTGTCCCGCCAGCCGTGGGGGAGCAGGCTGATAAGAAACCAAGCAAAACTTTCACTCTCCAGAGCCAGTCTTGAAGGCACAGAACATAATATCCAGCATAAACGGAGCACACGAATGGGGATACAAGCATCATAAAGTCACCCTAGGACACATATTCATGCAATTTAGGTGAAACACCAGCTGTGTGGTTGTTAACAGTTCTCTTGTCAGCTGAGAAGCCTTTCATGAGAAGGAAAATAACCAACTAGTTTTCTGTCTTGTCTGCTTTCACTTTCAGTTCCTCTGCATCACCAGACTAGCTTTCCCTGTCCTCCCCTCTCCATAACCCACATGGACCAGGTCTCTCTGTTGTAGGTCACCCCCCAAACCACCTAAGCCACTTTGATTTCCCTCTTTGCAAAGGTCCAGTTTGGCCATTCTGTAACAATAGGTTGGTAGCTTCTATAAGTGGTCATCTTTAACAACCTGCCATATTTGTTTTCTGAGTGCCATTGCAACCACAAGTCCAGTAATGCTGCATTTTGCTGTGAGCATTGCTGATAATTGTCAGCTTTTTTGGACTCTGCAATGCGGCTGCCAGTGCCTACTGATCACACGCTGCAATAGGGAAAGGTTGGCTCTCCCAGCATAAGTGAACCACTTCTTGCCAGACCATGTCATGCTAAATAGCTTGACTTGGAGGATTGCTGAGTTTGTATTGCAGCCTGTGAGCTATGGGTTTTCTTACAGTGATGAAAAAAAAATAAATCTCCCTAATCCCCCACATGCCGCTTAAGAGACCTTGATGCTGGGTGTGATCTGGATCTTGCTATGTTTGATGAGAAGAATCCATGCCAGATTTTGCTAGATGTTGGGCTCATGGGCAGGAGCAAGATGGTTAAGCTCCCGGTCCCTTCCTGCTTATCCTTCCAAGAGGTTCTAAGTGCTGGCTGCCATCAAAACATTGCAAACACAACCTTTACTGCAGCTCAGTGCCCAGCAAGCACATATTTTATGTAGCGATGGGCTTGTCAGCTATTTTTTACAGGGACATAACTAAGAATAATGGACTTGGACCTCATTTCTCTGCTGCCAGCTTTATACCTCTATTAGTTTTTCAACTTCAGTAGGTCAAACTAATGCATAATCAAAGTATCTGAAGAGGAAAACTATTCATTGGAAGAGGAATGTGGGCCAGGTTTTTAATAAAATGGAATGCTAAAACTAAAAATTGTGGAGCAGGCTAAGAATGCCAAGAGGAGAATAATGAAGCAGTGTTTTTATTATAAACAGAAATTAATTTGGCTGCTTCTTTTTAGTAAAGTCTCATGATGTCTGCCTCAATTTCTTTTTTTTTTTCCTATGTCAGGTAAAGATGCAGGGGAAAATAATGGAGGGTATTTCAATAAGCTGGTTTCATTTTTAAAAATTGATTGCAAAAATTCTCTACCTCCTAAAAATTCTGCCCAACATAACATTTTCTCTGAATCTTTGTGATTCCCATTTTTTTGGTCCTGTTTGACTATAGACGTATGAGCTAAGCATTAGCAAACACCCACAGGGTTAGATGGCAATTAGCTGGATACATTTGGACTTTCATTTTGTTCATTGGGAAAACACCTGACAATCTTGGTACCTGAGAATTAATTTCTGATTTCCTTCCGGTTCTTCAGAGCTGGGAAAGAGCTGTGCTTAGATCTTCCTGGGTGGTAGATCTGTAGCACTGCTGTACTGCCTGTGTGCTTTACCCTGTGTGAAATAAAAAGTGTGTTTACTCCACCCCTTTTTTTAAAGATGCTCACATGCTGGGGAGTGTCAGCCAGCAGTGGAACTAATGCTGGTTTTCTCATTTTGTCTGCAGGGGAAATAGGAAGGCCATTACTGTGGTAAAAGTAAAATAAGTGGTTGTGTGACATTGTAGTGCCAAGTGATTTGTAGAGAGGATCATCAGTTACGTGACAAAGAAATCTGTTTAATATAGAAAAAGAATACAATGTGATATGACCTCAGCAAAGCTATTTGTCTTCATAACTGTAACTTTAAAAATAATGCTACCTTAATGAAGATAAATGCAAATGTTAAAGTGAGACTCCATGTTTTTTTCAACTGCCTTTTTGTTTGTTTGCTTTTAAACCTAAGAACTGGAAAACTTTCAGCTTTGCAAATTAAATTGTTAGATAAGAAGTGGGAGACAGCCAATTTGTCTTCCTATAAACTCTGAAGCTGGATTATTAGAATTCTTATATTTTATAAGCTCAACAATTTTAAATGTTGTAAATGAAGCAGTTGAAACTTGTTGTTTGCAGTCAGTTTATCTTCTTTTGACTATAATTCCACTAGTTTTTCCTTTGGCCTAACCCAGATGCTTGGTGATTGTTGAGGAAATTGAAGGTTTTTTCGGTAATAACTACAAAATGAAATCACTGTTGTGGTGAGCTCTTTACTTGCTCATGCTGTGGCCAAGTAGAGCCTGTACTGAATACCTGGAACTGGAATACCAGGAGGGCTTACAGGCACCTCAGGTACTATTCTGGACCCAGGACACAACTCCATCAATTTCAAATAACGTTCTGATTTATTATTCTGTGGCTGTTTTGAAAAGAACAGCAGAGAAGTGTGCTGCTGTCTTATTATTCAAGATCTGGCTTGTGTTGTCTGGCTCAGTATTTTTACTTTCGTGATGTACCTATAAGAAGTGGGTAAGAGGATACAGTTTCTGGGGAGACATAGCAAATGTCACCAGTTGTGAATTTGCTTTTTAGGGTTAATATCTTTGAACAAAACCCATTACTTTGTGGATATATTCTTGGTGTTTACATGGTCTTCAAACCAGCACTGAATTTGCTGGATAGAAATATAGGACATGTACATTAGTTCCTATAGAGGCAGAGGCATTTAAAAAGTTACAGGGCTTTTTTCATTTCCATTTTCAAACCCCCACAAACCAAACCAAAATAAAAGTGTGCTTCCCATGGCAGAGAGGAGAGGGCTTATTGTACAATGGCCTACTTAGCAGCAGTGTATCTGGCTTTTTGTTAATGATCTTTAAGCCTTGCCGCATCTCTCCTAGGTTAAACATGTTGTCTCCTCTTTCACCTTTTGGTGAGAATGTTCCATTTATTTAAGCCTGTGTGTACAAAACTGAATTTCATTTTGCCACCACATGATCTTCAGACTTATTTTAGTACAGTTTCCCTGAGATGTTTTATGTTGTAATTTGAGTTCATGGCTTTGCTTTCTCTTTGGATCAGTAAAGAAATCAAACAAAAAAAAAAAGGTATCTTGCTGCCTCAGATCTAGTACAGGACTTTAATGTCATTAATAGAATCAGCCTGTGACCAGTGGGATGTGGCTTTGTCTCCTGCACTAGCATGTGAGCATAGGCATATTTCTTGACTTACTGGGAAAAAGGAAAGTGTATGTGAATTACACTGCAGAAGTTTTTCAAGTCAGACAAAAATTTATGGGCTTACTGTATTATTCAAGGTACATAATTTTATTACAGTGCTGAACAACTCATGGGACAACTGATTTATTGTTAGTGTCATATTTTGCATAATGAATTTTTTGCACAGATGATTTTACTGTATGTGTTTTAAAAGGTAGAAGACAATTCTTTGGGAAATTTTAGTCTAAGGTTATTTTTAAGGAAAGCAGAACTTTATACAGAGGCAAAAGTAATCTATTTGTGTCATGTATACAAGCCATTACTTAATAAATTATTGAAAGGGTCTCATCCTCGGATCTGATACTCTTCTGTTAGTATTTTGTTTGGTGTAGAGGCTAGAAAGCAAAAATAGAGATATTCCTTAAAGAGCAATACCATTCCTCTCTGTAGTAGCATTTTTATTATATAATAGATATTATTTATATGTAGTTGTGTATAGATAATGACTGATAGACATCAAATCACTCTGCAGCAATGAACTGATTTTGACTGAACATGAGGGATTAGTTTCACCTCATTGTAACACCCAGTGCCAATGACTGATCTAAGGCCAGACCAGTGCTTGAGGTTGGAGGCTCAAGTTCTTGCCGAGGTTGAAAACCAGGCAACTACCTTAGATATTGAAAATCAAGTGTTAAACACTTCAAGTCTAAGAGAAGGAACTGCCACTAGACTAGTTTGGCAAGAAAACAGGGCACTGAATCATCAGAGTAGAAAAGCAAAGTGTTCCCATTTCAGCATGCTATTGTGGATCCTCATCTGCACTGGTTTTGATTGCAACCTCACAGGTTCCTATGCTAATTAATTTTCCATGTTAGCAATAAACTCCCTCTTGCTGCCTACTGGGGATTCCAGCCTATGGAGGAAAATGGCAAAACACAGATTTTAATATTCACTTCACAAAACACAAAATGAAATATTTAAGCTGTCCACTCAAGCAGTTCCCTTTGTGGTACAATTCTAAAATTGTTTAATTTCTTAGTTTAGCTTAAAAAAAATTAACAAAAGCTGAGGCTTAGATATTTTTGGATTTAATCTTTAAATTAGGAACTTGAAGCAGTCCATTTGTACTTCTCTCTGCTGTTTCATTATCAATTTCACTGCTTCCATAGTGTGTGAAATATTCCTTCACAATGCTGAAACTCACAGTCTTTTCTCAAAGACCCTAATAAAGATAAATTGCTCAGTTAGCAGTTGTTTTCTTTCCAAGACTTCTTAATTTTGCCCTTTGTCGAGGGTTCCCCCTCCATTAGTTATCTTTTTCCTATGAGTGCTGTGATCCAAAATGAAGCAAATGAGAGCTAAATGATCTGGCTAAACAACTTGGTTTATAGCCTGCCTAAAGGTATCTTTCCATAAGCTGCCTTACCTGGGGTCTGCAGTAGGGCTGCAGTTTGCTGTAGGGTGTCTGAATCATTCAGGCTGGAATCCCTTTGTCTGTTACTGCTATGAACACAAGTGGTACAGCAGCACAGCTAGAAGGGCTTTTCAGCCTTAATTTATGCACAGGGGAATTCTAGAGTCGAAAGTGGTTGATACAAGGTGCTTGCATATTTGATGATGTCCTGAAAAGTCAGCCTTACCAGACCCCCTTTGAGCTTAGGGTATGTAAGTGGGACTGCATTTCTACTAAATGGGAAAATAAAACACAGTTGACACATGACTGAGTTTAAATCTTCATTTGTACAATATTTTTAGAGTGGAAGCAGAAGTTCTGAGTGAATATGAAGTTGGCAGTATGCCTGTGTGGTATCTATGACAGTGAATTTTGTAACTCATTAAATGTTCTGTGGAAAAGTACTTGTTTTCTGCTGCTTTTAAGTCTCCCCCTCAGTAATTTAAATTTCTTAAATTATGAGAAGTAGTAAAAAATAACTGCTTGTCCACCTTCTCAGTACTACTCATGAATTACAGACAAATGTCAAATTCCCCTTTTTTCCCTGGCTGAAAAGTGATGTTCTGTTTACGCTTAGCTCATGCAAACCTCTGCCATTCAAAGTGCTGTATAAGCAGTTGGGGTAATTAAAAGAAGCAAATTACCCAGACACCTGGGCACAAAGACTTAGAAGCACTGAGAATTTGTAGCTATAGCTGACATGACTGGAAGGCATCTTCGGACTGAAAATCAGGGCCTTAGTGTGGAGATATGGAGAGATCTGTAAGGATCTCAAGAAGAAATTAATCTCTGAGCTAGAAGACAGCATTAAGTCATTTGAGAGCCACTCTGAAAATCTCTGCTCCATTTAAATGCTGCAAAATATTTACTGTCTGTGCTGTATATAAGCAACCAGGCTTTGAAGTGACCACCCAAAAAACCCCACTGTACAATAACTTGAAAGACACTTAGTTTTGCCCTCTAAGTATCAAGGGCAATGTTATTCTCATTTCATCCTGGAACAAGTTTTTGGGAATTTAAGGGTTTGAATCCAAAACTTGGGTGCTACCAATGGACTGTCTATTCCTGTATCTCAGGAACTGAGATTCAGATGAAAGGGAATGTTTTTAGGAGCAAAGCTATTCATGCACAAATCTCAAATTATCTTCAATAGCATGCTCAGCCAAATCTTAAAAGGAATACAAGTACACATTAATTGAGAATTAACATAATTCAGTTCCTTGAGTATGATGATTATTAAAACATAAACTCAATGAACATACACTTGAGAGGAAACTGCTAAATATTTTTAAAAGCCTAATTTTCAGACACCCTTTATTTTTTCATTAAGAGAGAAAAAAGGAGATGGCACTTGACTTTCTGAAACTTTCTATTTGCTTCTGATCAAAAAGTTGCTGAGTCTCCTTAACTGCTGATAGGACAAGTCACGAATAGATTAGATTTATACAGAAAGCAGAGACATGGGATGACATTTTGAGAAGTGCCTGAAAGCCACATTTGTGATGCTGTTCAGACAACTAAAGGAATGAGAAAATATGCAAAGAGATTTTCGGGTATATGTGCTGGCCATTAATGCAGTTTTCACAGTTGAATTTTGAGAAATTTACATTCTTAGGCATTGAAATGCTTGTAGAAATCTTACTGTTGTGGTATCACAAAGAAGGTTTTCAAAAATACTTCTTTTGTGGAAGACCCAGGTGTCTTGTCACTTCCACCACCATTTGGAAAATGGGATTTAACCTTTGCTTTGCCACACCAAATAGTTTAATACCAGAATACTTTTGTCAGTGTTGATGTTGATGCCCAGTAGTAACCTGATCTCTCACACCACCTCACAATTGACCACACTGGTCTACAGGAGGCTTTGCATGCCAGAAAGCATTGTTCCCTAGGCTTGCTGGTGTGGAAAATAGGAAATGGCACAGCACTGTAGGGACTGGTTTCTGTCCAGATACATCTCGCAGAATGAAGAGGGCAGTTTGCTATTGATTCTCAGCTTTTCATTCAATTTGTGTTTCACTTCATGTCTGTTCTTCAGCTGATTTTCTGTGTTCCTTGTGTTTTGTAGAATGCCAAAGCCAGCTATGACTTCAGCAGCAATGATCCCTACCCCTATCCCCGCTATACAGATGACTGGTTTAACAGGTAAATGGATTGTGGGCAGCCTGCTCTTCACTTTGGTTTGTGTAAGAAATTCTGCATTTTTGTGAAATGTCTGTTTTCTGCTAAATTCAATCATCACAGAACAGACACTGCAGTCTCACTGCTGCTTGAAAATTAGAGGTTATTAACAACATCATTTTTTTAGGTTTATAGTTTATAAATGAAGTTGCTGCTCCAGAAAAGTATATTTTTCGATTGTTTGGATAAGTGATGGCTACATAACTTTTTGTTGAAAACTTTTTAAAGATTTCAGGGCTCAGACTGAGTGCTTATCAAAAAACATTTCAGGCCTATTTGATGTGGTTTTCATCTCTGACTTAGGATGACTGGATGGTCTCCTAGTTTTGGATGGGGGTTTTTGTTTTTATTTCTAAAGAAATCAATTGTAGTTCTGTCAGAGTGACACAACAAAGAAGCAGCTGTGCTTCTACCTCAGATATGGGCTTCCTGGAATGGATTAAACAAAGTTAGGAGCTGTGATGTCCTTCTTTGTAGTCCTGCAATTTTTCGGCCAAAGCAAGATCTCAATGAGACTTCTGCTTCATTTTGTGAAAGGACCTCTGACACTTATAAAGTAGTATGAATCCAGTTAGTGAATGGAAAGTCACAGAAAGACTAGGGCTCTAATTTGTGAAGGTCTGCTGACTTTCTTGCTTTATTTATGCAAAGGATCTTTTTAGGAGAAAGATACCACTTAGCTCTGGAGAGGAAGAAAATTAAAATTAGCTTTAGTGTGTAATGGTAGCTTTTGTTGTTTTCAGTGTGGAACTTCATAAATTTGGGTATGTTCTGCCAAGTCCCATTAACACTGATTCTGCTGCTATCAAGTATTTTATAGTGGGGCCCATTTTGCAAAGTAAACTCTCTCTGGAGGGAGAGTTACATGCCAAAGTCTCTTTGACTAGACCTCAAACATTCCAGATGTGGCAGGGGTTATTGTCTCTGGTCCCAGGTGCCCCTGGCTAACTTCAAGCACTTCAGTGAAGCATTGAGGGTGAGCAGCACTATTGTTTGTGACCCAATCTGTGATAATTGAGAACAACATGATTCAGGTTGTCATAGAACTGCATCAGTTTCCTCTGTTTCTTGGGGGAATGGAGAGTTCAGGTCAGCAATAGGAGGAGGAAAACCACAGAGAAATTACTTTGCAGATATCCTTTACTGTTCTTTCTTTTCAGAAAAAAAATAAAATTGATACTTAGGAAGTATAACATTTTTTGTCAATGAACGTTAGTCATACTGGGATGCTTCATCCCTGGAAGTGTTCAGGACCAGGCTGGATGGGGCCCTGAGCAGCCTTATCTCATAGGTGGCATCCCTGCCTATAGCAGGGAGATTGGAGCTAAGTGATCTTTAAGGTCCCTTCCAACCCAAACCACTCTATGATACGATGAACCTTCAGATTTCTTTTGCAAGACGGAATTTTCTGTCTTGCAAGGTAAATCAGGGGAGGAACACATTCAGTGGAGCATCCCTTTCCTGCCTTCATAGTATCAGGAAGGATTTAAGATGCAAGATTCTTATTTTTCTGCAGGTTAAAATGCAAACGAGCATTCCATATCCAGCTGTCCAGGAGTAGCTGTGACTACTGTGTATTTCTTTGCTATTCTGTTAATTGAGCTGACATACTCCTCTATAAGCTCTTGCCATGGCTTCTGACTCCTGAATTAGTGTCACTGGTAGGTAATAGCTGTCTGCCTCTGACAGTCTGTCCCTACGTATAGCTACACAGGTGCATCTGGATAGGCCATGATTACATAGAATATCTATTGAGAGAAACCTGAAATAAAGGCTCCATTTTGCACAGCCAGTAATGCCTCTCCCATCGAATTTTATGCATGCAGAAGGATCAGACTCAAAATAGGATAAAGAACATATTCCATAAAAAATACATTTCTATGTGAGCAATTCAAGTGTTTTGTGGAACAAGAAGCAGAGGAGTGATCACTAAGGGGCTTTTGTGAGCTGCCAGCTGCATGTGGAATGTGTTAATTAGACTTTAAGAATAAATAGGAGAGGTTTTTTCATGGAGTATTCCATTATTCACAGCTGCTCTGTTTGTAAGCACAAATTCCCCTTCCATTTGGGGCTTTGCAAGACTGCTGGAATCACTTTGGCCTGTCCATCTAACAGCCACTGGCCTATGAAACCATGCAGGGTGGTTTTTGGAAGGGAAGGGTGGTGCCTCAGGCAGGAAATTGCTATCAGGCAGTTCAGCTGCTGCTGTGGGCAGAGGCCCATAGATGGCTTAGCAGCCAAGGGGTTTATTCTCATGTTTGCTGTATTCACTGTTTGACTGTGTTCAGATCCACAGTTTGGGGACCCAGCAGGAGAGTGTACGCTTGGTTCAACGTGGAACAGAGTTGTGCTTGAGCCTGAGGAGCAGTGGGAGCAGTGAAGGAACTTGAATCAAGCCCTGTTCCCAAAACAAGAGGCAGCCCCACAGAACTCAGTGTTTTCTAAGAACCACTTTGGGAACTGACTGATTTTGAACACCCTCTCCTCCTGAACCACATTCAGTACCTTGGCATGTACCACATTCTGCAGTGAAGAGGTAGCCATAGGAATTAGTGGCCTCATACTACCGTCTGATTTCATGTTGTGAACATGCAGAAGGCACAACTTGGGCTTTCCATCTCAGGACAATGAGATTACAAATTTCTGCCCTGATCTAAATTACCAGTAATTATCTCTGCTCCTATGGCCTTTGTATTCTCTCTATTCTCTCACTCAGCTAATGAGTTAGCAGGGAAAAAATTTTTTGCTACTTTGGAAACCTATATTCTTCAGATGTCAGAATCTTTTGCTAACTGTGGATCCAAACCAAAGTAGGAGAATGCTTCCCCTTCTGTAAATAATGCTTAGAGACTGACAATGTCATGTGAGTAAAAAGGGGATTGCATTTGCCCCACAAAGTGTCCATCTGAGCTCTGCATGTTTAATTGCTGCCCAATGCAAGCAGCTAAACTGGTCAAGAAAGGCAGATGGTCCCATCTATTGAGACTGCAGCTCTGCATAACCCTCCCCTGCAAACAGCTGAAGATAGGATGGATGGGTCCTGTCCTTTGCTGTCTGCAGAAACATTTCAAAGCAGATGAAAAGGTACCTCAATAAAAATCTGTGCCACCTCTGATGCTTTCAAAACGACATCAGTAAGGAGGCACGCACAGGACCATTGGCAGTGGATTTTAAAACAGAATTCTTTTCAAAGACAACGGAGAGTGAAATTTTTGTAGCTAGTATAGAGGTATTTTTTAAAATACAGTATGCAAAACTGTTTTTCAACTAAATCCACTTCTCCTCCTTACTTTTTCTATGCATGTTCACATAAAATGTGTTCACTTACATAAAGTTTATGCAAGACTTGCTCTACTTGCTAATATATGCTTTACCTTTGAAGTAGCTTGTTCACAGATGAAAATATTTTTGTGTTTTATCCCCCTATGTTAAATATTGAAATAGGGAAGAGGTGAACACTGTAGAGAAATGCTGTGATTTGTTCTTCTGACATGAGTCAATTCATAGAAACCACAAAGGTTTAGCAATGATACATGAACAGCAAATAGGGCTGACTTGGAAAAGTCTGCTATTTGCCATTAATAATTCAACCAAATGCATTTCCATGAACTCGTAAGTGATTTTTTTTTCTCTCTAGTCAGCAGCACAATATTGAAACTCTGAGCTGCTGGAATAGGCCTGTTTACAGTCTCCATTGTGTGGGCCACTGCTCTGGAGAGGCCAGGACAGGGAGAAGACCTTCTGGTAGAACTTTTTTGTCAGGAAGGTCCTAATACAGTTTTTCTTACTGTAATCTGGCAGCATCAGTGATGTTTTGCACCCCAGCATTAGTCAAACCAATTTTGAACAAAGCCATTTATTCTTCTCTGTGCCTTGTAGTTGGCCCATAGGTGACTAGATAATGAATGCCTAGCATTGCTAGCACCTACCAATGAATGTTGTGTTTCTGTCACACTTCCTTGAGCAAGATCGTGAGAGAAAATCTTGTTGTTTGATTGTTGATAGAAATTTCTGTAGCAGCTGAATAAGAAATCTGTATTTCTGTCTTCTCTGCCCTTTTGTAAAAGGAAGTGGATGAGATCTTCTGTCATCTCTCTTTATGGAGCTGCCTCTAAAAATATATTCTCCTAAGTAGAGCAGGAAAAAGTATGTCTTGCTTCTTATCTTTTTATTGTTACACTTAGCTTTGCCAGACACCCATAAGGGAAAGAGAGGGAAAAAAGGTGATTAAAACAGTTTTGCTGCCTTCCAGGATGGTCCATCTGATACTCAGTATAACCTTTATAATACAGCGTTTTGAATTGCACGAATCCTTAGCATGCTGTAGAATCAGTGCCAGTTTCAATGCTCAGAGTGGATTGATGTGAGCAGTAGGATGGAGTCATATATTGATTTAACATCTTAGACTAAAAAAAACCCTGACAGCAGCACAGGTTTCAGTAATTTCCCTGCTGCTATGCTATTTCTTAAAAACTAGGTTATATTGTCTGCATTTCTCTTCTCTTGAGTTTAATTTCTAGGATGAATTAGGAGAAAGGAAAATGCAATTTCCCTTCCTGCAGGAGCCACTGCCGGTGGTGCCAGTAACTGCCACTACAGCGAAAGAGTCTCTGTTAAGAGCTGTAAAGCACTTCATAGACACCAGGTATTATTGAAATACCATGTGTCAACCTGGACCTCTGTATCAGAGCAGACTTTTCGCACTTGAGCAGAAAGCAATTGCTCTGTGAGCTGGAGCACCCTGTCAGCTCTTTTGAGAATCAGGCACTGGCTGAGAGGGATGCATGTGCCTTAGGTCCCACGGCTTTGCGCCTGGCCAGCCATGTGCAGCTCTGCTGCTGAGGAGTGCAGCGACCATTGTGGCTCCCTTCTCCTACTCCAGCTTGGTATTGCACCCACCTCTTTCTGTAGCATTTCTGTTGTGGACAGGGATATGCTCTTTGTACGTGTTCAGACAGCAAAAAGGCAGCCAGACTGTTCCATAAGGTTCACAGTAATGGGTGTCATGGTGTCAAGACACAAAAATAAAGGAACTAATATTGATTTTATATTTATGGTGTTCTGTCAGGGGCTGTTTCTGCTAAGATTTGTTAACGAGGCAGAACCTGTCTCACAAGCTAAAATGAAATGGCCTGAATAACTTTACAGTTAAATGCAGTGTAGGGATACATGTTAACCTCAGAGCAAGCCTCACTCATCCTGCAGAGGGGAAACTGGATATTGCCTGCTTCAGCAAGGAATGAACACGTGCCAGTATTCAGCACTCAACAGTTTTGCATTGAATGGTTTTCCTCTGCAGCACTGGGAGCTGACTGAGGCAAAACAAGCTCACCGTGATCCAGCTCAGCTCAGCATGTGCATTAGCTGGGGTTCATCTGGTTTCTCTGCCTTCCTTTTCACAGCCACGGGACAAGGTGTGCAGGAGAGGTGTCTGCTGCTGCTAACAACAACATCTGCGGTGTGGGAGTTGCGTACAATTCCAAAGTGGCAGGTATGGTAGCAATCCAGGGTGTAAATAGCCCACTGTGCTTCAGGCAGAGCTCCTCCTGCAGAGACTGAGGGTGTTGCCCAGGACGGGCTGCAGATTGGTGCTGGACCATGTATTTATTACTTTTCACAGTAGCTGGAGAGAGGAATTTCTCCCTGGCTTTGCCTTTTCAATCAAGGGCCTTATAAATAAAGGCTTTTTAATAACAGTGCAAAAGAGCAGCTCTGCTCCTTCATATACAAGCTCCTGTTTGTATGCTGATTTTCAGTGCTTCTTCCCTGCATAGCTATTGAATCGTTTGTGCCAAATCTCATTTTGCAGGAGGTAAAGTATCAATTCCTGCTGCACTTAAAAACCATTTGAAAAGGCAAATCTTATGCTGCTCTTACTCTTTAGGCTCTCACAGGGCAGGACCTGCAGAGCTGTATATCTCTGTGGTTGTAGGTTTCCTCTGTTTTAACAGTGATGCAGAGTGATAAGAGCAGATGCAGAGAATGAAACAGGTGGTACCTAGCACTTAGCATCCACACCTTGGGTATTTTTACTTCTAACAAGCTCTTCTCTGTACATAGATACTGAATACAGTGCTTGGAGTGAGTTAGGCTCTCCACACCATGTGTCAGTTTAGTTGAATCTGAAGTAATCCAGTTTTCCCACTCTTAAGACAGTTCCATGATGAGAACTGAGGTACAGCAAGCAGAGATAGATGCTTATGAATTTCACTTTACTTTCCCTGATCCACACCAGAACATCACCCATTGCTTCTTGGAGATGGTTCACAGTGTGTGTACATGGACAGCGCTGCTCTGCTTGGCCAGCCCGTTTCACTGTAGTGCCAGGAGAATCTGAGGAAGGCCACATTTCACCTGTCACCTACATGACTGAAAGCTGAATCTCCACCAGAGAAGAGCACCAAGCAATGTTTGCTAAGCTCTTACCCAAGAAATATCAGTGAGAGTTAGTAACTGGCTGGGCAGGTCTAATAAATATCTCCTTTCTTCAGGAAGGGTAACATCTCCTTCAGGGATGGGACATTCCACAAAATTTACATTCTTTCAAGAGTTACTCTTCAAGGAATCTGAATTGAGACATGGGATTTTGTCTGGACCATGTCCATATTATTGATATAACTCTACAACTGCAAGCTGGTTGCTTAAAAATCAAGCAGTGTGACAATATTTCTGGTGACCAACAGCCAAAAAATAATCTTCTGTGTTTATCCACTTTGCATTAAAATCCCCTCAAGTTTTTGGAAGTGCCAGCCAGCCTTCCCTGCCTGAGGACAATATGCATTGGCAACACCACTGTGTGGTCCATGGCACTGGAAGTCCATGAAAGCTGAGGGTCTGCTGTTGTCATGGTTTGGAGTCATGTTTGCAGAATGAATGGAAAGTTGATTGCAGATCTGCATTTTATATGTATGGAAAGCAATTTCTCACCAATTGAGTTTGACTTCATGTTAGCTTGAGTTAGCCCATCAAGAACATCCGGCTTTGGTCTGATTTCTATTTGAAATTTATACCACCTTTTTTTTAGCCTTATATTTGAAACAGACTGGTTTTCTATTGAATATAGTAAAGCCACTGGCTTCTAAATCAGGATCCTTATTGCCATTCACACTGTTTGGCACTGATTTCTGCCCAATCTCTGTCCTAAACCATTGGGAAAAGCTGAACATCAACTCAGGGATACAAATAAAGCTTGGAATGAATCCCTGGTTACTCAGGTCTCATCCAGAGGCCGTGACAGGTTGGCTGTCACTGGAATTGTCCTGTGTGTGCGGCATGATGGATGTAAGGGCTTGCACTGCTGTCTGTTGCACTCTGGCTCACTTAGAGTCAACACTTTAAGGTTTTATGAAGTTGACATGTCCTAAGATTGTATCATTTAAACTCTTTTACTTCTACTGCAGTATGGTTAAAGGAAGTGGGTTTTAGTTTGCTTTTTTCCTCCACATGCTGGCTGTATTTTGCTATTGCATCTGCATGTTGACAGAACGTTGGCAGAATGACAGAATATTTTTCCAGGAAATTGCTGTGTAGCATGTTTCCCTCCTCTGATTAAATTCTGGAGATGCACCCAAATAAATAGAAAAATTACTTGAAAAACTAATGACATGTGAACACAAAACTGAATGTAACTTAGATGAGGGAGGGAACCTTACTCTTTTTTGCTAGCTTACAAAATCTTATTTTAAATGCCATTGATATTATTTAAGCACTGAATTTCTAAGACTGCTGAATTCTGTTATTTTTAAAGTGTTCTCAAAGAGTAGATGGAAAATATGGTGTAATTAGAAAGCTAACAATAAAGTTCTTTTTCTGTCTGGGCTGTGCTGCCTTGGTGGCTGGGTGTTTAATACTGGCATCCTGCTGGGTAAGCACACCCTGGTGACATGGGAATGTCAAGTGTAGAATTACTGAATGGGTAAAACTGCCAGTGACTTAAAATATCTGTAACTGGTGGCCTTCTGCAGGTGCTGAGATTACATTTTGTGCTGGGTAATGGATATTTCATGCTTATGTTGATTAAAACTACAGGTATTCGAATGCTCGACCAGCCGTTTATGACAGACATTATTGAGGCTTCCTCCATCAGTCATATGCCTCAAGTCATAGATATATATAGTGCCAGCTGGGGACCAACTGATAATGGGAAGACTGTGGATGGACCTAGAGAGTTAACGCTGCAAGCAATGGCAGATGGTGTGAATAAGGTAACAGTTTTAATAATCTGGGTTCTGGGGCAGAATGGTGTGTACATGCTTGAACTGAAAACAGTGACTTGGGAACACAATGCATTTGCAGAAATTATCAAACTTTCACCATATTTCAAGGTTCCTTTGATGTTCACTCTGCAATATTTTGGTATTGATTTTATTGTATAGTCTCAGCATACTGTGTTTATCTTTAGCCTGCTAACTGATGCTTTTCATAGGCCATTGCAGTCAAAATGGAAGAGCCTGAACCTGTAATATTCCCAGGTTGAAATATGTCAGCTGAGCTACTGACACTGCATTTTCTGTTTTGGCGTGTTACCAATTTAATTATTGTTTGGATTTGGAGTGTCTCTTGGGTTACTCATGTAAGGTCATTATTATAGCTGTGATTAAACTGCAACGGTTCGGATGTCCCTGGACTAATATCATCCAGGAGCCTCCTTGCTTATTCCCACATTCCCAGCTCCTTCTAGGAGCAGTCTGTGGTCTTTGTAAAAGACACTCAATATCACCCTGTGATCTGTTTAACCTGTACACTATAAGATGGTTGGAGGAAATGTGTGTGCCACAACTCAAAAATAAAATAAATTAGCCCAGACAAACCAACCTAGCAAGGCTTTATCTCTACCTCTTTAATGTCATGCAGCCAAGACAACCATGGCTGCCCCCTGGTGCTGTAGGGAATGAGCCTCCTCCCCTTGTCTGGTTGTAGATTGGTTTCTGTATTGACAAGATCTGAAATTACCCAGAACATCTGCGATAGTTTTCTGTGGGAGCTCCACAATTACTTTTCCATCCAAATTATTTCTTCCTTTTGCTTGTGCCAGATTCTCCCACTCTTCATCACCAGCTCACTGTAAGCAGCACATTCTGTTTACCATGTTTTGTGACATGATAATTCAATCTACTGCTGTGACAAGTAGTGAAGCATCTACAGCTTTCTCAAATGCTGACCCTCAGATGTTTTGCCTGTAACAGAGGGATTATAGTTGTCTTCAAGCTTCCACCCATAAAATTTACTGCAATAACAATGGAAGACTTGTCAAAAATTCCTTCTGAGTCTGCTCAGTTTTTTAGTATAAACTGTACAAACCTCTGATGACTTGAGTCCCTCTGAAGTCACCTTACACAGGCTGTGTTTCTTCTTGTGATTTTCATTTATCTAGTGTTTCCATAAAGATCCCCTTAAACACTTTGGTTTTTGAGGAGAATCTTTCTTAGATGTGTAACAGTTCTAGCAGCACCTTGATGTGTTATTGTTGCTTGATCTCTCTTCCACTTATGTTGGTTGTAGCAGATATAAACTTTGAACACAGAAAAGTTTCCATGTAATTTCTGTGCTGTCCTTATCTAATGGAGAACTTGTGTAAAAGTAGCAAAAAAGTAGCAAAAAAAAAAATTTCTGTGCTGTCCTCATCCAATGGAGAACTTGTGTAAAAGTAGCAAAAAAGGTGGAAGATTGAAAACTGAACTAGAGTTATTTTACCCTTCAAGTGAAGCAGATTTTAAATCATAATCATGGGGATTTTTTGTAATTTGGTATAAAAAATACCTTTGAATTAACTTGCTGTCCTATTGCCCTATGCTTTAATTTGTGCAGTTACACTGGAATTAACCTTCTCTTTCAATGTTAAATATCAGAGTAGGGATTTTTCTTTTCTGTTTTATTGCTTGGTTGGAGTCCCATACGCAGAGTGTTGGGCATATTACCTTTTTAATACCTTGCCTTCAGGAGTGTTTGTGATTCTCTTCAAGAAATAATTTGCAGTAATAAGATAAAAAGAGGCCCTGAGATCACTCAGGTTGAAGGCTCAGGAAAGAGAGAGCGCAGTGACAGTGATCTGTGCTTTGGCAAGGATTGCTTTTATCAGGAGACATATGTCTCTTTTATCAGGAGACATAAAATTAACAGGAGAGCCTGCAGTAGTAATCCAGTTCTCTTGGCAATTGGAGAATTAGGAGGAATTATACTGGATTCTACAAAAAAAAAAAAAAAAAAAAAAAAAAATTGCTGTCTTGGGGCAATTACACTTAACCTTGTAGTGGCAATATCCCAGCCATCTCCTGGCAGTATGTGCACAGAAGATGGGACAGTTCTGCCCCAAATAACTCCCTTTGTGTTATGATCTTAGCTTTATCTACCCTTCTTTTGCTCATTACATTTCCTAATGGAACAGTTTTTTTGGGTATAGTTTGTTCCGATTTGGTTTTTTTGAGGAGCCAGATTTTCTAGAGGTATTTCAAGCTGTCAGTGGATGCTGGGTATTCTCCATGATACTCTGAAAAACCCACTACAGAGCTGGCTGCATGTAAAGGAAGACTAACAAGCCTTTGATATAATACCCTTTTACCTAGTTTAGGTCTATAATATATGCATCACATTCTCTATTGACTAAAAATGTAAATCTAGTTTATTATTATTTCTCAGTGTAACCCTCCTATCTTATTAAAAAGTATCTTTTGTAAACTGAGAGACAAAAAAATGTAGGAATTCTTTTTATCAGCCTAGAGCTGATTCTCACCAGTTATGGCTCATGACTTAATGATGAAGCCGAAATATTGGCGGAGAGGAAGCAACATGCTGAGAATAAAAATGTATTCTTAAACTAAAAGCAATACTTGCAAATGTCCTTGAAGGCAATATAAGAGCTCTTGCATGGAGCAAGATTAATATCCTTTCTTCTAATGCAATAAAATAAAAATCAGTAAGTAGGAGCGATACAGAATTCTTACGTAGAATATGCATTTAATTGAGTTGACAAACACAGGTAATCTTTGCCTTGCTGCCACCACACTTGGGAGCCCTGTTCAAAGAGGACACTGCCAAGTGTTTCATCCTTCCCACAATCTCCATTCCACTTTCATGTCCTTCAGAATTTCTCCTTCCAGAGCTACTGAGATTTGGGGGTAACTAGTGACCTGATAATGACAATATGATAAAAACTGCAGAAACTGTGAAACTTCATGTTTATATGTCTATTTTTATGTGTTGAAGCCACCCAGCTATAACCAGCTGGACTAAGGCCAACATTTCTGATATATATTCTTCTAGCTGAAGATGTCCCGGCTCATTGCAGAGTGGAATTGGACTAGATGGCCTTTAAAAGGTCCCTTCCAACCCAAACTATTCTCTGATTCTATTTTCCTACCTTTCCTCTTCCATTATCCATTCTTGGCATGTGTTAAACTCATTCTTGCCTTTGCCTTAATCATACCTTCATTTTGGTGGGGTGTTTGCTTGGAAGGTAAATAGCATGAATAGAGGCAGCACTGAATTAAGGACAACACAATCTGTCATCAAACTGGCAACTCCTTTATGGGCTCTCTTACTAATTATATCTAAGGCTAAGCACAAAAGGGATAGTGTGTGCATGAACTGGGTGTCAGCATAACCCATGTAATCAGAAGTTATTGGGAAAGGTACTCAAGCTGCTCTTTGTTGCTAAGATATTTTTTAATGTGATCTGGCTTCACTGTGGTATCTCAAGGATTTAGTTCAAGGACAGTGGTCAGCAGCATGGCTGGGTCACTGAGCAGTGGTGGTTGCACTGCAAGGATATATGACCTCACAGTTGAATTAGCAAGAACTTGGGAATAGGGATTGAAAGGAGTTTCATACACACAGTGGTCCACAAGTATTTGGCAATTACCAGCACTGGCTTGACACGGGTGAACACTCTTACCTGATGCAACTTTCAGCTGCTAGAAAATACTTATTTGGGATGTAACTCGAAAGGACTTTTTAAACTTTTAGTTTTTAAAGATTAGACTGAAAGTTGTATGTTTACTGTACTTGTCTAATGAGGGGGCCTTGCATTCATTGTATGCATAGTATGACTGGACAAAGCAATGCTGTGTGAGTTACTTATCCCTTGTCTGAGCTGTGCTTACCCACTTTGGGGGTTAGAAGGCTTGGAGAGGGAGGTAGAGATGATGGAAATCCTGTGACAACACATCTCTCTTAAATAGAGACTTTCTGTTCTCTAGTATCTTGCATCCAGAATTTCATCACCTGTCATCTTAAACAGGAAAAGGCAACTTAGGTTAAGGACTAATTCCACTTACATTTTATGGTATTAACCTGGTTGTAGTGTAGTGTCCAGTAAACATTTCATATTTGCCATTTCATGAGTCTAGTTCTTTCCAGCTTCAGTTACTGGAATTTAAGGCAACAAAAAGAAGTAATCAAATAAATTGGTCTCTTATCTATTCCATTTTTATGATGTAGGCTTTTATATTAGGAGGTTGTGAGTGGTTGCTCATGGACTGAAATAATTCCTTGAGATTTCACCTTCTCAGCCAGGATATATAAGACATGAGCCATTTGTGCTTGTGCTGGTGAAAACATTAGTGCTTCCCTAATGTAGTTGTACCTAAGAAAACAATGCCCAAGTACAAATTACCTGGGGAGCAGTATTAAGAATTCATAGTCACATCATGGCTTTGTAACTGGGCTCACCAATGAAGGAAGAATTGACAGTGTAAAAAAACAAAAGGAAATATTTTTCATTTACCTCTCTCCAAGTGCACAGAAATTGTGTTATTGTTCTTTGAAAATATCATGTTAATGAAGTATATACAGTTAGATGCCTCTAACATAATTTTATTGTTCAACAGCTAAGTGAGGACAGGAAAATTTATTATATGACAACCATCTGATTACTCACTTTTTGAGGAAGCCCACCAAGCTACTTTATAACTTGGGAGCCTTTTACTATCGTATTGCCATTGTGTCTGAAATATGCATTATAATTCTATGCCTTGTCTTTTTCATCTAAGATAAAATCAAACCTTATTAAAACCCCACACATGTTGTATCTGTTTGCAATTCTGAACCCTGGTCATCTGACAGGGATCTTTTCTAAGGAGGCAAGATACTAATAGAGCCTGAAAATGCTGATTTTGTTGTCTCACTCTGCCCTCCAGGAGTGTTTTTTTTTGCCTAATCTCTGTGCCACAGCTCAGCAGATAACATGGTTTAGCTTCCCAGCAAGGCTGATACTGCAAGCTGGGAACCTTTGCACGGTGCTTCCAGGAGCACAGATGAACCTATGAGGCCAGAGTTCATCACACCACTTGGGAATGCTGGGAAACCAGCATTGTCACTGCTAAAGAGTAAATTGGGTGTGTTGAGTCTTTCTGAGTGATAATCTAGTTCAGAAATAATGAGAAGAGAATGAGATTGATTTTTTTGCAAATATTATCAATACTAGAATTAGCCTGTTGAATTGTTGTATTATCACTTGTGGTACACAGCCCAGCATCCAGCAAAAAAGAAATGGCTAATTAAAAGGTTTTGCCTTAGCAATTTCCAAGTTCCCTTCTCGTTTCCCTGCAAGACTGAACCCTCACTGAAACCTAATGCTGCCTCTCTTCACCAAAAATATAATTTTACATATATTTCTCTTGGCTAAGAGAAACCCATCCAATTTCAACAGCAATTTCGATGTAAAAAAATGGCTCAAGCATTATTTTTAGCCAAAGGAGGTATTAACAATTAAGCAATTAATTGTGGGTTGGCATATATGAGTTCAGTACTCTTCTGTGACCAATTCTAAAATAAGTTACAGAAAGCCTTTTATTAGAGTTTATGAATTATATGTCTTAGATTTTTTTGAGCCTTGTATGCAGCAGTCTTGGAGTTTGGTGGTTATTACTTGACCCAAATAGTTTCAGAAATCTGCTAGGACAAACTGGACAGACAGTTATTAAAGGCAGGAAAATGTGAAAGGGACACAAAAAGGAGAAGTATGTTGGAAATGTGGTTCCAAGTGATAGTTATCCTCTGCACAGTAGCCAAGTATTGAACTGAGTTCTTGCTCCTGCTAAAACAGCCTTTCCTCTTCCACTGTTGAATACCAGAAGGTTAGGCCAGTAGGGAAGGGACAGACAGGGCCTTCATCAGTGGTGAATTTGAGAGGATAACCCTGTTGCTGTTTCTTCTGAGCTGAACTGTATGGCTTGTGGCTGTGCTGGGCTTTTCCAGGGTTACAGTTCAGCATCTCCAGGCCTTCGGAAGGAACTGGATGTAGGAGAAGTGCAAAGGCATTCAGCTCAAACAGGGTAGCTGTGCGCTTGAACCTGTGTGGTGGCAAACTTTGGCAATCCAAGTATGTTTCCTGCTATGTTTTCTCTGAGGTATCTCTGAGGTTAAATCAAGGTTGCTTGGCTGGCTGTCAGAAATGTGTTTCTGCCTAGATTTTGCTTTAGGTTTTTAACAGTGCCCAAGTCATCAGTATAGGAAAGGAGCAAAGGGATCCAAGAAGTCACAGGCTACCAAATTGCTCTAGGCAAATCATCCTGGCAGCTGGAGGAGCCAGGGGAGTGAGAGATGTTAGGGATGCAGGAACATGCAGGCAGGCTCCAGAAAACCCTGGCAATACAAAAAATGGGCAGCAGTTCAGGGATGCCAAGGACTCGCTGCCTCCAGCTGACTTGTACTGCATAGCAACCTCTGCAGTAGGTCGTTGCAGCCTGAATAGCTGCTAGTAAAGTTCAAGGTAAGGAAGCAAAAAGGGCCTTTGCATAATATCAACAGATGTTTAATTCAGCTGGCCAGTGAGATGTTTAGAGTCCCAAAGCACACACATGTGGAGGGTCCAGGTTCCCCTCTCTCAAGGAGCCCCAGGGTGACGCTGGTCTCCAGGGCGGTACTAAGAAAAGGGCCAATCAGGGGATAAGGAGGGAGTGGCTCAGGGACACAGGAACAGACATAGGAGGAGCTGGGGAAGGAGCCAGTGGGGTCTTATGGGCTTTCGAGGGAAGCCTCTTGTGTTTCCCCAAGCCAGGGGATGCCCCCCAGGGTCTCCACAACTCCCCATTTTGAAATTATTAAGAAAGCTTTTCTGAAGGGTCAACTGAATCAACACAAAATGACAAAAACAAATAAAAACCCTCTACATGTGTGTGCTTTGGGACTCTATTAAACATCTCACCACATGGCTGAATTAAACATCTGTGGATATTATGTAAAGGCCCTTTTTGCTTCCTTACCCTGGACTTTACTAGCAGCTATTCAGGCTGCACAAATGGCGCACTGAACAGAGACCTCTTCTCCTAGAATACATCTGCACTAGATCACCCTGAGAATTGGGGGTTTTTTTACCCCAGTGTGGTGAGTTTGAAATTTTGGTTCCTTCTTCCTTTTACTCTCCAGTGTTGGGAAGAGACTGGGTTAAGATGGAAACAGCACTCACCCATGCAGAACAAGAAGTTTACCTTGTTATAAATGCGGTCCCATATCTCTAATTTATTAATTCACAGACTTAAAATTTAGGAGCAGTTTTTAATTGAGCAGCCATTTTATAATACAATCAAATGTAATCCAGTAGTTACAAAAAGAAATTTGGCATTGGTTCAGATAAAGCATAAGCAAAAATCGATTGATCGGGATATGGGGAGGGCATCCCACCATCCCACCCTGCCTCACATACAAAAGGCAAAAGGATCCAAACACAACTTATATACTGTATGCTAATTCATATTCATCAATGTTTTCCCATAAATCTCCTCCTGTTTTAGATTCTCAAAATCTATGTCACTGTACTGCGCAGCGCATGCTCCTGTTGTTGCTAAGGGAGGAAGGTACCCCCCTCCCACTTTTGGCTCTTTGGTAGTCTTCTTGGAGGAAGGCCGACAGTCTTTCTTGCTGTCCTCTGAATAACCTGGCAGGTGGTGCGTGCGCATTAAGCTTTGTGTTATGTAAGTAAGCACCTTGTTCCAATTAAGCCTTATTATTTTATAGATAAGACCACTATTTTAGACTCCCTGTCTGGAATTTCCCAACTTTATTTTCTTTATTGTCCCAGATTCTCAAGGTCGGTCCTGCTCTGGGAGTTGTCTTAACTTCATCTTGATGCCAGTTCTGGCTTGGGAGTCTCCCTAACTTTTGTTCATCCCAATTTCCTGCATCCTGTTTCTCACATGTATCATCTACGAAAAAACCTATCTGCTTCATAACACTAATCACATATACTTTTCCCAATTATTTTCCCAAAATATTGATGTAATTACAGTTTAGTTAGCATGAATCACACCCATTTATCAACCTCCACCTTAAAAATTCTTTTATTCAAGAAAACTTTTGTTTTTCAGAGGGGGAGTTGAAGTGTTTTGTACACTGGTTATTTAAGCATTTTCCTTATATTTTGCAGAACTCAGTCCGAACCAATAAATTTTTGGAAGTAATTTGGGAAAAGTTAAAAACTAAGACAGAATTCCGTTCTTTATTTAATATGATGATGAAATCCATTCTGAATCTTGAGGACCATTTAAAAAACAGCTGAAAAAACCCTCCTCTGTGTTCCCCTCTTTGTGCCCCTGCACCTCCTCCCCTGTCACACAGACAGACTCCTCCAGATTCTCCCATCTTTACTCCTGCTGCCCAAGTTGGCTCTCACCGCATGGCCGCAGCCGCATAGTCACATTGATGTGCTCAAGATGGCAGATACCCCATGGTTGGAGCTGCGGGGTCCCCCCTTCCGCCCTCTGGTACTTACACTTCCTCCCACAGACATGTTCACCTTGGTTGCTATAGCACTGCGAGACGGAGCAGGTGGTGAGAGCCATCCCCCCTCGCACTGAACAGCTGCCCCCGCAGAAAACCTGCGGCCTCCCCACTGCTGCTCCACATGGCTGATACTCACTGTCCAGCCCGCCCCGTGGCAGCCCGCTGCACGGGGGCTAAGGGCGGGCGGGCACGACCGGCGGGCCTAGGGTGCTGCTGTCGACGGGCAGGCAGACAGCCCCACCGGGGGATGGCTTAGAGCCGCAGTCCTGGCTGTGAAACCACTGCCCCCATGCCAGCAGCGCCCGCAGGCACCAACCGAGACAGACACCCGAGAAGGAGAAGAGGCTGAATTTCAGTGTGGCGACTAGCACCGGGAGTGCGATGGACTTTGCATGGCAGCGCACCAGCAACGCATCCAGCACCACCAACACAAACACAAACCCACTGAAAAAGGTAAAAAAGTCCTTGCCATGAACATTTTGGGGACAGTGAAATGGTTCAATGTCAAAAACAGATACGGTTTCATAACCCAGAATGATAACAAAGATGTGTTTGTTCATAAGACTGCTATAAAAAAAATAACGCCAGGAAATACCTCCACAGTCTAGGAGATGGAGAAATTGTGGAATTTAATATAATACAAGGAAGAAATGACCCCCAAGCAGCCGATGTGACAGGACCTGGTAGAGTTCCAGTGCAAGGTAGTAAACATGCACCAGACTGCAAACCTGTGAAATATTATCCACATCATAGAAGTCCTCCACACACCTACCAAGGAAATAGAACCCAAAAAATTCCTGTGGCATCCGTATCCCCCTCCCACTTTCCCCTTTTCCTTTCCATTGTCCTGTTACTCTTTTTTTATGTTCCCATAAATTCCTACCTCCCTTTCCCCTCACCTATGGTCTCCCTCCACTAATCCTTTTCCCCAGAGTTCCTTCGTAATACCAGAGGGAGTGTGATTGGGAGGGAAAGAAAGGAAAGTTTCCCTAAAGTAACCATCTTTTTCTTAAAAGTTAATGATTTCTATTTAGAGTTTCCAACAGGCACACCACCTACCTACCTTGTACAGGATCTGTCAGAGCCAACAAAACCGCCACAGGTGACAGAGAAGCAATCCCTGCTGAAGAAACCTTCTCCTGACTCAGTTTCCTGATAAACCATACTAAGCAAACCCTGCATCCCTTCTGCCAGCTCTAAGAAAATCTGTTTGGACATTGGGGAGTCAGAATTTTTTGCATTTTGAAAACTGTCTTATGAGTGCCTTTATTTGTTTTTGTCATTTTGTGTTGATTCAGTTGACCCTTCAGAAAAGCTTTCTTAATAATTTCAAAATGGGGAGTTGTGGAGACCCTGGGGGGCATCCCCTGGCTTGGGAAAACACAAGAAGCTTCCCTTGAAAGCCCATAAGACCCCACTGGCTCCTTAGTACCGCCCTGGAGACCAGCGTCACCCTGGGGCTCCTTGAGAGAGGGGAACCTGGACCCTCCACATGTGTGTGCTTTGGGACTCTAAACATCTCACTGGCCAGCTGAATTAAACATCTGTTGATATTATGCAAAGGCCCTTTTTGCTTCCTTACCCTGGACTTTACTAGCAGCTATTCAGGCTGCAACAATAGGTGGCTATGCAAAATCAAACAACCAAAGCTTCAGGAAACACTGGCTCAGGTACTAGCCCAGAGGCCATAATGAATGAAGAAAACAACAAGGGGGGAAAAACATAGTTTAAGTAATGCCTGAAGTTACATAAAGTGAGAAAGGCTGAAGTCTTCTGCCAGCTTGCTTTTGCAAGGTAGCTCACAAAAGATATTTCTCTGGCATTATGCATTTATGGAAGATGAGAAAAAGGGGTAAGAATATTTCTCAGGGAATGTTTCCTCATGGTGCAGCTTCCCACTAAAGACACCGGAAATAGAAAACCTGCTCTTTTCTTAAAGAGAGCTTCACAGGAACTGTCTGTGAATTACTAAACATATAGCCTTGCCAAACATTTAATTCTGGTTCAACTTGAATTGAGAACTGGGCCTCTCTT
This sequence comes from Agelaius tricolor, assembly GCF_023055355.1. Classification (NCBI taxonomy): domain Eukaryota; kingdom Metazoa; phylum Chordata; class Aves; order Passeriformes; family Icteridae; genus Agelaius; species Agelaius tricolor. The sequence continues at coordinate 17,539,275 of NW_027269261.1, read as the reverse complement.
GGGCTGGTATTAAATGCACCATGATCCATTTTCAGCTCTGAGTGAGATATATCTTCAGATGGCTCAGAAGGGTGAGTGCCAGGCCATGCATCACTTTTGGAGGAAATGAGCAGGTTTCTACAAGATTGTGGAGGAAAGATACTCTTTAAAATGTATCTTAAAACCTTCCTGGCGTTGTGTTCTTCCTGAATCTTCCTTCAGGCTCCCTCTAGTGGTTACAGTGTATGTTACTATTGCTTTCTTCAGTCCCGTTTTTGGTCCACATGGACAGCAGCTTGAGTCACACTAGTAATATTTTTTAGGTTCACATAAGGTTGAGATGCAAATAAGAGCTTTCAGTTCACTTTAAATATGATGTTTAGTTAATACAACTGGATTTTATTTTTCTGGCTTATCACAGAATCATAGAGTGCTTTGAGTAGGAATGGACCTTAAAGGCCATCTAATTCTTGAACCCCTGCCATGTCACGAGCAAGGATGCGACCCACTAGATGAGGACTAGATCAGTTTTATTACTACTACTATCCAGAGAACTGAAAATTTACTTCTCCTGAAGCTGTATATTTCTACCTGGTAAACTACACAATCCCTGAGAACAGTGACCAGTTTGCTTGTGCAGGCAGTCTCTCTGTGGGATCTGACTGTGGGACATGTGAACTACAAGTCCTAAGCATCATTACAAATAATGCGGTTGAACTGCTGTCAGTTTATTCCAGCAGTGTTTGCTTGTTTTTCCAGTCCTGGCTAGGAAGGAAAGGCAATTGAAATTAGAGTATTAAGAGATGAGTTGTAGGTTTTAACACTGAGACCACTTATGGATATGACTCCTGTGAAAGCAATATCGTGAAGCCATTCTCAAAGTTACAGTAATTGCATGCATAAAACCCATCCCAGAGTTTCAGTTCCTCTGTGACTTCCCCTTGCTTCATACCAACAATATGTTACATGCATTTTCTGCCATTCTGCTACAAATCCCATTCATGGGGTAAAATGCTTGGCAGCACAAAACAGTCCTGCTGAGCAGGGCTAAGTTTTTTTCTCTGTGCTGGACACTGCAGAGGTTAAATTCATGTTAGCACTTTAGTGAATTTCTCACATGAAATTGAAGTGTTTCCCTTTCAAATGACAAGAAAGGAGATTGTTTAAGAACGGGTCCATACATGACGAGCATCCTATTCCTGCCATCTGCTTTCTGTGTTGGACAGCCACCTGGTTTTTTGGGACTGAGGCTGTCCAAAGCAGGTAGAGGGTTGCAAAGTGGTGTGGTGGTGTTGGTGGGCATGGTGGTGGCAAGATTGGTATGTAGCCTCTGAAGGCAGTCCAAGGACAAGGTTTGGGCCCATAAACTAATGGCAGTCAGAGCAAAAAGTGGGATATGGAAAAAGTCCAAGAGAAAAAAGGCAGAATTGGTGTTGTTCTACTGAATTTTATTTTTAAAATAAATTGCTAGCATGATTTTGTTCTTAAAAGTACATATTTTTGCAACAGTATCCTCCTCCCTTAAAATGCAACTGATAGCAGGCCTTTGTGGAAGTTCTTAGATGGATTTCAGAGAGCTTTTTCATAGTCATTATCTTTATTATGAAAATCTGTGTCCTGAGATGTTACATATCCCAGTGTCAGCAATCCTGCTGTGCAATTCAGTGGATTATAATGCAACTCACTAACGTGCTTGAAATAATGAGGTTGCTCTGTTCAGTGGGGTGCAATGAAAAATAGAAGCTACTGCTGGGAGCTCAGATTTGATTTAAAATCCTGACTGAAAAGGTTCCCTATTAAAATGCTACTGCAGGTTACTACGTTTTTATATTCATTAACTTCCATTTCATGCTGGGCAGTGAGAAGACCAGAAGAAATTTTTTAGTGTTTTGCTCAGTGCATCTAAACAGTGTGTTAAATTCTAGCCTTGCAGACTTCTGGTGCTCTTGGAAGTAAATGTTGGATTACTTGAACTAAACATAGAGAGAAATGGTGGCTGTGCTCGAATCAGTTGGAGATCTGAGCTTTGAGTTCCATACTACAGATCTTTCCCTGGGAGTTGAAGTTCTCACATCTGACTCTCTTTCAGACAGCTCCTACCTCTTTCTGATTATGGAATTAAAAGGAGCTGAGTTGATCCTTTCCCACTACTTGCCTATCTGGAAGCTGGGGAGAGGGTATGGATTTATTTAGTTTAATTAATGGCAAGCCTTTATAGTAGCCCTTCAGCTTCAGTCAGTTCTGTCCGTCTCAGAATAATTACGAGACTGTTTTTCTGTAGATTTTTTGTAAGGCCTTGTAGCTTTATTTCCTCCTTAAAAGTAGAATCTGGTTTGTCAGAGAAATAACTGAGCCAATCATACCTTTGGAAAAAGAAATGTATTGAGAGAAAATAGTGCTGGTAAAGCTTTTTAGCCATTGTCTGAACCTAACTGGATCTTACAAACCCAGCCTGTGAGATGACCTATATCCCTTTTAAAACACTTTTCCTCATGGCACTTAGACCATGACATAAATGCTAATGAATATGTAAAATGTCTTGGCATGTGCCACAGGAGCCTTCAGGGTATGAAGCAAACCAGATGACAAATGGAAGTGCTTTGTGTACACAAGATTGCAGAACTGGCTTTGGCTGCCATTTATCTGGATTTAATAACCTGCATAGGTCTGTGTATCACGGCTGAGGTTTCATATATGTTTTATTTGTACCATATTTCTCCTTAATTGATGCTCAGCTTTACAATTAGATGTGCAGTTGTTTTCCCAATTGATGGGGGCGATTTAAAGGACATGGATACCAATAAAGAATGGTCTTATTTTACTACTAATACTGAGGCAACACAGAGGCAAAATAATACATTTAATAAAACAATAAGCTTACTATGCACTTGGCTTCAGCAACAAACAAAACAAGCAAGATAATGCACCTAATAAGTACTGTATGAGGGAGAGAGAATAGTGATTGAGAAAGATATATCACAAATTGCCTAAATACCATCCTCCAGAACCCACAGCCACTGGGTCTGTTGCAGTGGCTATTTGGAGAACTTTCCAGGGAACTGGGAGGTCCTAGAAGTGCGTTCCCTCCTAAGTGAGGTCTCCAGAGTCACTGCGAATGGAGTGTTCCAGCTTTTATAATACACTTCCCAACCAACAGGGACCAGGGCTTGGCCAGAGCGCAAGCCGTGGTGGGATTTCTTGCAAATAAACATCTGGTGGTGTCAGTTGGGAAGGTTTCTTTAAATGATACATTTATTAACATATCTTGCAGATAGTTACATAAGGTCATGTGAAAGTTTTTAAAGCAGTCGGTTTCATGTTAAAGCAGCTTGGTGAGTCTGTATGCAAGATTCTTTTGTTAAATGGCTAACCATAGACAGTATCTATTTTATGATTTTCAGGATTCATCTAAGTCAACTTTCGCTTGGGCCTGTTGTTCAAGCCTGAGCACTTCAGAAGTTTAAAGTTGCTGCTATCTCCTATTTGCTGTTTAACTCCAGAGGGTTGATTTTCTCCTCTCACAGGGCCGGGGTGGAAAAGGCAGCATCTATGTCTGGGCCTCTGGAGATGGAGGCAGCTATGATGACTGTAATTGTGATGGTTATGCATCGAGCATGTGGACAATCTCCATCAATTCTGCCATAAATGATGGGCGGACAGCTCTGTATGATGAAAGCTGCTCTTCAACCTTAGCCTCCACCTTTAGTAATGGGAGGAAGAGAAATCCAGAAGCTGGTGTGGTGAGTCCTGATACTATTGTGCTGCTGTTGCTGTGTTTGTGCATGATGTATATCTATCTGTATGACCTATTGCAACTCTGTGTACTTCGGAGCAGCAGATGGTTCTTTGTTGTGATGAATATTTTCTCATTTGCAGTATGTGATGGTGCCAAAACTGTCAGCTGAGAAGATGTGGGATTTTTACTGAGAACAGAATGATCTTCCATCTTTTAGAGCTTCAAAGGAAAGTCGGTGCTTTCCTTTATCAGAAACCAGATTACAAAGTTCAGTTGCCCTCTTTCTGGAGGACAGTGTGACAAAAGGTTTCTGTAAAAATCTAAGTTAACATCTGAGATCATATTTTCTTGTACTGGCAGACTTCTGCTGTACAAGCAGCACAGAGCAAAATGACATTTAGTCATCCACGGAGGACATATGGGGGTTCTGATTACCAGAGCCTGCTGTTGCTGCAGGGCCATACCTACAGCTGGAAAACAGGCAAGTTTAGTTCAATTGTATTTAGGATTCTCTTCCACTGTAATGATCACGGCTCTTTAGCACCTTCAGACTAGTTCAGTTTACAGAGTGGAAAATGCAGGCATACTGACTCAAAGTTCTTTTTTGCAAAAAGCTGTTGTACGTTTTCCATGGCCCTGTTTCAAATCCCCAAGACACAGTGTGCAATCCTAAATGCCCACATGCAGTAGCAGACAGAGCACTGCTTTCTGTCTTCAGTCAGCTCTGTGATGATACCAGCCAAAATGATCTGTGGCATCTTTGTAATTATTGCCATAAAATGCATTTCTGAGGTATTTTTCTGGTCTCTGCTAGTGACTAATCTGCACAGAAGACAGCAGCCTGGTGCTGCTGCTGGTCTCGGACAAATGTTAAAAAACTCAATAGTGTTAACAATTCTAGTTTCAAATCTTTTTGATAATCAGAAATGAATTTAAGGCCTTTGGTGGTTAAGCCATGTTTGTAAGAAGTTTGTAAGGGTTCTAAGTGATAATGACCACTGGTTTACTACCTGATGACTTGCTCTTTCATTTATGCTCTAAATGTGTCTCACTGTGGTTTTAAATTGATACACTCTTCCAGAAAAGAACAGAGCATGGGCATGAATACAATGAAAGAGCAAGGACACAAACTCCAATTTCTGTATTTTTCTGAGTCTGTATTTTTCTGAGTGAAAATGGGATAGCTGGTTTCATTAATTACATCTAATATCATTGCAGGCTACAACAGATTTGTATGGCAACTGCACCCTGCGTCATTCAGGCACATCTGCAGCTGCCCCTGAAGCAGCCGGAGTGTTCGCCCTGGCCCTGGAGGCTAAGTATGCTGTTGAGAAATTCCTCATGAGCTCTAGAGAGGAGAGGACCTGTGGTTTATTTAATGGTGTTCGTCATTTCAGTTGGCTGGCTGTGGCATGAGGCTGCAATAACCAGCTCAAAAGCCACCTTGTACAGTAGTGGTGTTCATCGTGACTTGCAGATGGAGCAACAGCCTTGCCAAAGTTGCATGGCGGATGTATTTTGGCTGTCTGGCTCTCTCTGTGTCCTCCCCATCCTCTGCATCTGGGAATTAGACTTCTCTAGCACTGTTTGGAGGAAGAGATTATTTAATTTCTCCACGTGTCCTCTGTGAAATGCCCAGCCTATAAAAATATAAGAATGACCCTGTAATAAGAGACAGGAGTTCATCTTGTGCTAGGATACTGTCTGCAATGACAGATGCTTAGGAAGAGGACAAGAAGTGAGGATTAAAAATGATCTTACAACAGGAGCTTTGTTGAGCCGTGATTTGTAGAGACAGCAGTGGGTCTCTTCTGCTTAATAGCCAGAGGCAGATTGATCTTCCTTGGAGTTGTCTAACTCTTTTTCAGATTGTCTGTATTTGGCACCTAGGTCATCCAGTAACAACCAGTTCCTCAATATTTTTTTTTGCAATGGTCGTGTGGAATGTTTTCTTTGTTTTCTTAACCCATTGCTGGTAGCTTGCTTCTGTGCTCTGTAATTGCTCTGTTACATGAAGGAATAAATATCCATTGTCTGTTTACTATCTCCATGGTATTCCTGACGCTGGAACCATTTTTATATCTTGAAATCATTACCTTCTTCTCTACTGATTAGGAAAAGTTTTCCTTTCAATATGTTTTTTTTTTTTTCATGAACTGAGGCAACATTTGCTTAGTTACAGAGTTTCAGTTGCTGTAACCACAACATGAAGTGAGTACTATGTGCATAGTTTCCTTCAACAGTGCAGAATAATGAAGATTTGTGAAAGGAGGCCAAGTTTACATTAACAGAGCAATGGCTATTGTGCTCAGAACATGACTTGGTCCAAGTCTCATTTTTCAGGTTTTATACATGTAAAACACATGCCAAATGTTTAGCTTGGAATGATCATTCCTTCTACTATCAAATTCATTCAGTGGGACAGCCACTATATAAAATATTAATATGCCCATGAAAATGTAAAGGTTTAATGACTTTTCTGACCACTGAATGTTTAAACTGGACTGGAACCTAAATATCTCAGTAATAATTATTCTTTTTCATTTGAGCTACCCATAAAGACTGGAATTACGCTGCCATTATAATGAATAGGAATTAGACTTAATACCCCTGGCTTGTGCTTTGCTGAAATTTCTAGGCTTTGCTGAAAAGGCAGCAGGAGAGAGAAGGAACTGTCAGTGTCTTCCATATCCTTCTGGCTGTATTGAATTGTATTGTGCATCCTGGATGAGCCTTGCCAGGAGTCACTGACAATCTCCCATGAAAGCCTGTTCTTGCCTGCATTATGTCTGTCAGCTCATACACAATATAGGACTGATGTGTCTCTCAAACCAGACCAATCTGTGAAATAGAAAGTACAGCTTTAAGATATGGAGCAAGCTTTTAAAAGATCTCAATAAGAATGATGCAAGCGATATCTTCTTTTCAGCTGTCTTGTGTCACCTTGGGGAATGACAGTAAGGCTGTTCTGGTATACATTCAGCCCATACACATGCTTATTACTTGGGGCACAGAAAGCTGAAAAGCACGTCCTTTTAGGCTGATGGTTTGAATTAGAAGCGGTTTTGCAATTTTGGAGAACATATTTGGAAAAGTACTATATACTTCAAACCTATTCTTATTCTCACTGAGCTCAATAGAAGGACCAATAGAAGCTTTGTTACTGATATGTGTGTAGTTACAATTTCAGTGTTATTCATAGAAGCAAACTTTACCCAAAGCCTTACTCAAGCACAGTTTTTCTTTAATATCTGCTTGGAAATACTGTAATGTTTGTTTCTCATGTTGCTCTTCCACAGCTTGCATCTGACATGGAGAGACATGCAGCATCTGACAGTGCTCACCTCCAAGAGGAATCAGCTTCATGATGAGGTTCACAGGTGGCGTAGGAATGGTGTTGGACTGGAGTTCAACCATTTGTTTGGCTATGGTGTCCTAGATGCAGGAGCCATGGTTAAGATGGCAAAAGACTGGAAGACTGTTCCTGAGAGATTCCATTGTGTTGGAGGGTCAATACAGGAACCTGAGTAAGTGAATAGTCTGGTGGATATGTTTGGCTTCTTCCAGGCATCTGGGAGACTGCAAGCATAAAATTATGTTAGCAAAGACAGTTAAAGAAACTTAATGAGGTTTTTTTGTTTCCTAAGAAACCATAACATTACCAGTAATAAGTTGATAAAACATTTTTTATCAACAATGCTTGATGAAACTATATGATTTTTCAGTTCCTGGCTTGCTGGAGCAGTACATTCTATAGCTCATCCTATATGCTAGTGCCAGTAGTGTTAATAGCAACATTCATTTCTCCTGGGCACTCGCAGGTATATTTGTGGTAAAGTTTCTGTGAATAAAGAGCCTATCCCCAAATGAAAATCTGGGAGACTGGCACTGTAAATTACATAAACTGCTGCCACATGAAATATCTATCAGCCAGGTCATATCTCATTGTGAGATTCTTCAGCAGACAATTTTATCTCCAGAAGACTGAAGCAATTATCTACAAGTACCAGCACTAAGCACTATGGCATTTAATTGCGCTTGCTTTAAGCTCTTAAATTCTCTAATTTCAGGGTAGGTAGTCAGGTTATTTTCTGATTTACCTTTACGTGCTAAAGTGAATGAGTCAACAAATGAATGAATGAATGCTAATTGACTACAACAGCTTTAGTTTAATTTAAGTAATTGAAATACTAACTTAATAATGGCCTGAATTATATCTATACCATTTGAAATTTGACTTTTCAGTGCCATTTTTGAAGAGAACATTATTCTGTTGGAAACAAAAAACAAACCAGGATGCCACCCTAGCACATAGCTCAGCCAGGGAAAGAGTGGATTTCCCCCCAACCTTGCAAATTGAATTTGCATGATTCAAGGTTCTGCAGCTGAGCTCTGAGTTTTAATTTATCTGTCCTATGCATACTCACAGGTAAAAAACAAATGAGAATACCAAAGCTGGTTTTAGGATATCTCTAGTTTATTAATAATTAAATGCACAATAATCTCATTTATCTTAGGATAGCTCCATTTACTGAAATGGGGATCATCCTAGAGGAGGAAAGAACATTTATTTCTGTAGGCTGTAAGGGTGTCTCCCTGTCAATTGCCTGACACATCTATATATTAACAGTACTGCTATAATATTTGTGTTCCCCAATGAAAATGTCACTGACAGAAGATGATAAGCATTATGAAGTGCAACATGTACATTTTTTGAATTGCACGTGAAAAAAATAGCTAGCTAAGTCCCAGCATCTCCAGAGATTCTTTGGAAATTAAAACTCTGCATCTTTGCTGTAGATAAGTGGGTTGTTCTCTTGGTTTGGCTTGCTGAAGCAACATTTTATATATATTTTCTCTATATTTTTATTTAAGTATAGATATTTTTATATATAACAAATGTATCTGGTATAGATTTATGAAGGTGAGTAGTTGATACAGAGGTGTGTTTTAGAGCAGCATTGTCAATTAAGCAAAAGGCCAGGAAATAATTAACAGACATAATATACCGTGTACTGAACACAACCAGTATTTAAAATAGAAACATTTGTTAGCAACAGGAACTTTTCCTGACAAGGGTTCTGGCTGGTTTAGGGAAATACAAAATTTTAAGAAAACGTAGTCCATTAACTGAGGAACAGGAGCACACAGGAGCTCCCTCTGCTCATCTCCCACTGCACCTGTACTACACCTGCAAAAGTGGACATACTATATATAATCTCCCACTGGCTCCTATGCCATGGACATACTATATATATATATATATATATATATATATATATATATATATGTATATATATACACACAAGTTGGGTAGTGGCACATGGTAAGGCTGTGGAAAATCCACTTTCTCTTCTTCACCTTTGTGTCAGGCTTTTCCATTAACCCTGGTTCTTTTTGTTTCTTTAGGAAAAATCACCTAGACTACAATAATTAGTCTAGTGAAGCAGAGACTATTTGATCCTAGTTAATAGGAAAGGGGGAAACAGAGGAAGCCTTTTCTCGTGATTTTAGAGAGCTGAGAGAGCTTTTGCACTGCAGTATTTGAGAAGGTGGAGAGAAAAGCTTTTTGCAGCTGTCAAACCTTCTGCAGAGCAGATGTTGTGGGAACATATTGCTCTTGCTTCTTTGGGCTTTAGTCTGGACAGGAAGAAAAGACTCATACTGTGATGTCCCTCCTCATTAACTGAAGGAGATAAAACACTTGTCACATCTCTGGGAATGAAGCAGTGTTTGACAAAGCTTTGTCCACTGTGTGAAAAGTCTGTGAGACAGCATGAATTCAGATTGAGTTGAGATAGAGGCTTCCCATGCAGAGAAACTGCAAGCACGTGGCAACTGTGAAATTACAACCCTTCACATCTGTCTGCATGTAGTGCATTTTCTTGTGCTTTGACATGTCAAATAAGTATCTCAAGAATATTGTGTTAGATGCTCAAATGTTTTAGCTATACAATATTTATGTTATGCCAACTTCTGCTCCATAATACTCAGAACACAGGTTTTTCAGTATAAGGTAAGTGTTTAAATGCCTTGAGGATCTCGATCTAAATGAAGTTTTGCTCTGCAAGTACTTCCAAGAAGGTAATACTCTATGGAAGGGGGACAGAGACTGGCCTGAGCCACAGAGTGATGTACCAAGTGTAATATCTGGAGCTCATCTCAAGAAGAAAAGAGTTCCTTGAAGCTAGGCTAGAATGAAATGCTTTCACTGGTCTCTAAAGAATGTGGTATTTTATTAGCAGAGGGAAAAAGCTGGTGCTGATTTCTTTTGAAAAGAAGGTATTCATTACCACAGTGTAGTCAATGCCCGTCAAAAGATTCTCAATTTGCACAAGTAAGGTCAGGGAGAAGCCACTGGAAGACAAGATAATGACAAGGTGACTGGACTCTTTTGTGACTTGGTCACTTTCATAATGATTGCTGTAATTCTTGTCTTTCAATTATTTCTTTTTGACAGAGGAAAATGTCACACTGCTTAAAGAACACTGATGGTGAAGATGTAGAGCATTTTTACACTTTCCATGTATTTTGCCAGCCAGTTTCTGAGGCAGTGGGTAATTGAAGTTGCATCCTGACCCCAACAGGTTTAGAAGGCACTTTACAGGCTCATCTCCCCACCCCTGGGCCAGACTGCACTTTGGTAACTTAGTAAACATGTGCAGCTTCTTTCCTTGGTGTATGTACTCATGTACGGGAGCTGTTCAAGGATGGAAATCTTTGTGGAAAACTATTTTTCCAATGAGCCAACTCCAGCATCCCACGCTTGTGCTGGTTTCTAAAGCAGAACAAGGACATAGGGTTTAATGTGACTGCACTGAAATTCTGTGCAATTGGTTCCTCCAACACCAGAGAGCCATTTGCTGCTGTCAGCTGTCATTTAAGGAAACTGACATGACTGACTGCTCGTGGTTCTTTTACTGAGTATGCACATTATTATGCAATTGCCCAATATAGGAGTGATAGGTAAAGACAACCACTAATGTTAGTCCTTAAAAAGCAGTATGTGCTTCTAAATTTTATTACTACTCTCTTTCTGTAGATGTACATTTCATAATTATTTTCAAATTAAGGTTTTGGTATAATTTTCTAAAAGGGGAACATTTGCTTTCTGACTAGGTTTGCAACTATTATTTTCTTACTTCTTCATGTATTAATAAGGAAAATCATACAGTGTTTTTCTGTGAGGCACTAAAACCCAGTACTTTTAGCATAAGCCATATTGTACTGTTTTAATTTGCTTAATTATCTTTTGACCTACAGAAAGATACCACCAAGTGGCAAACTGTTCCTCACACTGACAACTGATGCCTGTGAGGGGAAGGAGAACTTTGTCCGATACCTTGAACACGTGCAGGCAGTTATAACCGTGAATTCCACTCGGCGAGGAGACCTCAACATCAACATGACCTCACCAATGGGAACCAAGTCCATTTTGCTGAGCCGGCGCCCCAGGGATGATGACTCCAAGGTGGGTTTTGACAAATGGCCTTTCATGACCACTCACACTTGGGGAGAAGACCCCCGAGGTACCTGGGCTCTGGAGATTGGGTTTGTTGGCAGCCAGCCCCAGCGGGGTGTGCTGAAGGAGTGGACACTGATGCTGCATGGAACTCAGAGTGCACCGTATATAGACCAAATTGTAAAAGATTATCAGTCCAAGCTGGCCATGTCCAAGAAGGAAGAGCTGGAAGAAGAGTTAGATGAAGCAGTGGAGAGAAGCCTGAAGAGTATACTGAGCAAGAAGTAGTGCTGTGTTGCATGACGGTGTCTTTCCTTCCCCAGACCCTTCTACTCACCGTTCTACTATCCAAACCTCTGTGTTAGACGTATTACAATGATTGTCTCTCTAGACAAATTATCATCTTTTCCTGATTTTAAAGTCTTATATCTCGTCAATAATTATTTTACTTGCCACTGAAGCAGTCCATTTTTTATCTCTAAGCCAAAAAATGTACTCCCACCAAATAGTATGTACAGTTTGTGACTGTAAATGATGATTTTTCTTTTGTGTCATACAAATAGGTAATAATCTGCAAAGAAGTTAATGGCTTTTCCCTTCATATTTATGTGATATATGTTTGTATTTAAAAAAAAGTGAATTTTTACACTAGAAGTTGGTGATAATTGAGCACATTTTAAAAAGTGATAGAGAGAGAGAATCACAAAGAGGTTGTATGGAGAGGTCTTTGAACATGCTCCTTCTGCATCACTGACTTCAGTGGGACTTCCTCCATTGGGTTTAACCAAAGTACCACTAGACCCCACAAAAAGAAATAATCCAGAGATAAGGAACATTCACCAATCTGATTGGCAGAAATCCAATTCTTTTGAGAGTTTTATTTCATACTGCAGTTACACTACATACACTCTTCAGCTACAGGATGGATCAACAGATATGCAATAAGGAAGGCAAAGCAATGCCAAAGCTGGGTGGCAGGGAGAAGTGATTTGCAAACCGGGTCAGGGCCTCCTAGAAGCACAAATCCCAGTTTTGCTAGAGTTTTTTTTAGTTTGGTTGTTTTGGGGATTCTTTTCCTGTGTTGTTGTTTTTGTTTTTTGTTTTGTTTTGTAATTTTAGCAATTTAAATCAATTTACCATCTTACAGCAGAACAAGCACATAGGGATGAGCTGTAGGATTTCTGGCAGTTTGTGTGCATCTTCTGGTCTCTCTACTGAGAGGTTCTCCAGCACTGTAAATGAGGCTGTGTCAGCATTACCAACCACAGACACCTGTTTTCTGGGGTTTGCAACCCAGCTGCCAGTAAACTGCTGTGGGGAAAATTTGAAGCACATAGTTTCAGTCCCAAAGCAATTTTTAATTTAAATTTCTTTTTTTAAAGCTATATATTTGCTGGTATTATGTTATACAAATATATTTAAGGAGAAAAATATGCTGAAGTTATTAAAGTGTAATGCAATGTTGGCCTTCTTGAGAAATAAAATGTAGTATATTTGGGAATATTTGCTGGCAGTCATTGTTTTTTCTGTTTAAAGTCAGTCCCACCTTGACTTTTTGGACATGAGTTAAAGTCCATTTCTCTCATCCTCAAGAGTATGCTCTGGCTATTGCTGCAAAACATAACATTCTCCCTGATGGGAATTACTGATGGAAGCAACCACTACATGTTCTCCGGTGTGAGATTCGAAATTTAACCTTCGAGAAACAAAGGGTCTTGATTCTGCAAATATTTAGGCACTTGCACTAAAGTTCATCAGTGGACCTACTTAAATGGTAATTTTAAGCAGATATTTCAGATCTTTGCAGGATCCAAGATCTACATTTTAGCAGAGACTACTTTCAGATTTTTTAAATTTATTTTTAATATGCAGAGTATGAATCTAAGATGCTTTAATAAGAGTTGTTCTGGTTGATCCGGTGCATAGGAGTAGAAACACATTCAGTAAGTAAATATTTATCTAACAAATTAAAAACATAACCCAAAGGTTCTATGGTGAACGTTTCACTTAAGAATGTATGAGAATAATGTTAATTCAAGAGACTATCAATCTTTTATTTTTCCGTAAGAGGTTTGTTCTTTCCTTTTCCAAATGAAAAATAAACAGCTCAACAGCTCAAAGTCTATGTGAATTACACTCTAAAGCCAAGCCAAGCAGCCTCACACTACTCACAGGTTTCTCATTGCATGCAGCAGTCCCATCAGAAAAATTTACCACATATATATATATATTTATGCACACACCTGTATGACTAATACATACACACCTGTGGTATCACTCTCTGTGTGTTTTAAATATATATATAAAACATACAATATATATATTCAGAGTACGTTACGTATATTTGCATATAAATATGTCTAGAATTACATATGGTATGTATGGCATAATACACATACATCGTAACTTTTTGTGTGTATGTGATCAAAGAGGTCACTGAAAGTTTTTACTAGACTTCTAAAATCTGGAAAAGTTTTGGAATAAGAAAAGTCCATGTGGAATTCATAAATGAACATGTACATGATTTTTCATTGCATTCATGTAATTTTTCAGTTGTCTGGTAAATTATTAAATATAAACCAGCAAAATAACTAGATGGCTGTCCATATTTTCATAATGCTGACATAAGTTAGTAATTGCAAAATCACAATAATGAGTGAAAATGGTGAATTTTGATATAATTATATATATAAAACTACATTTATATACAATATAGACATCTACTTCAAATTCTTGGGGATTTTTGGTTCAAGGGATCACTGAAAAATATGTCCAGTTAGACTGATTTTTTATGGTATTGCTGATGCAAAAGAAAGTTAATTTTTTAGTATTTATAATAAAATGGAAAACTAAGCTCATGATGCAAAACAGGTTTGCCCTGTGATGATGTTTTATAATATCAGTAAAATAAAGAGCTGTTATAAACTGGCAGGTCCTATCATCATTGCTTATCTGAAGGTACATGGGAGGTAAAATGCTGCTCTCAGTGTGATGACTTCCTACTTCTCTGCTTTTTACACTGGTAAAGAAATTGGTATCCTGCATATACTGGATACGGAGAAGATAAATATTTGACAGCAGCAGATTATGAATAAAGTGTTTTATGTTAACTGTGAAACTCTGTCACATAGAAGATTCATGCCACAGGCTGGGAGGAGCTTTTTTTAAATTTACTTGGCATTATTTTCATGGTTCAAACCCATTGGCTCCAAGGTCAGCTCTGCAAAGGCAGCAGCAGTGAAGGTGCTGAGCTGCATTGGGAGGAGGATGATCAAGAATAGAGACTGTGGTAGTTTTGCACTTCAGCTCATAAGCAGCTCTGGTCCCAAGGAAATGCTACAGCAGATTTTTTTCCTCTGCTGTTTGGAGCACTTTGATTCACATTAAGCCCCGTTTCCCTTTTCATCTCTACTTCCCCCCCCCCCCCCCCCCCCCCCCCATAACTTTTGGGAACTTTTTAGCTCCTGTGTTCCCATGGCAGAAAGTACATTTCATTTTATAATACTCTGTCATGTCTGCAGCAGTACAATCTGGCAGGGGACCTCCTGATCTAGTTTTAGCATTTAAACACTTCATTGAGAATCTGCATTTAATGTAGAGGTTAGCCCCTAAAATAACGAGATTTACTATACACTTCAGCAAGGTCACTATTAACTACATACTACTAGTGGTTTTCTATGTAAATTTCATGCAAATATACAGAAAGTTTCAAGATTGTAGCAGAATTTAGCCCTCACCTCTTCTTAGTCCTTGAGTTCTGCTGGTTGCTGCCCAGGCAATGCAGTATGTGATTTCCTTCAGCAGTAAGTGCCATCAAACCAGCTTTAGGAGCAGTTCTTACACCACACTGAAATGCTGAGCAAGGGTTACAGCCATCATAAACCAGGTCTGGGTCAGCAGCCAGTGGTGACACCACTGCACAAAAAGGATTAAGGTGGTGGAGGTATTCACACACTGGACACCTCACCCAGGCTGTCCTGACATTGCCTCCTTGCCATTGAATGAGGCTTTTTGTATTTTGAACATTGGGTCCACTGTATTGCAGTGAAATCAGATGGACTGGGAGAGGGGGAAGAATATCCAGTTCCATCCAGGTACTGCCTGAACCTGTTTATACTCTACTTTGTGACAGAATTATTAAACATCCTGCCTATTGCTGCAATGAGGGTAGGTTTTTGGGGTTTTTTTTGTTTAGCTTGCAGCAGTCAAATTCTTTCAGCAGCAATTATTCTGGGCAGTTGCTACCAGGTGATCAGAGTCCAGCCTGCATAGGCATTGATAAATTCCTTCTCTGCAGTTATTTACACTATTAATATATTAAACTGAAAAGGAACATGCTCTAGTAAGCCATGTCTGGAATAAACTCCCACAGCATTCCAATAAACCAGCATCAAGAAAAAAGTCCTGACTAAAATTGTGACTGTGAGAGTCACCTGTCCCTGTTTCAAAGAATAAGGTGCCGCTTTACCAGACATAACAATCACAGTAGATCAGATGCTACACCTGTGCTGGACCTCATGAATGAAATAACCAAACCCAACATATTATTGAAGGAAAGCCTTGGGCGCTGTGAGGAGTTCCTGAAGCTCAGACTTGTCAGCTCAAATGGCTTTTAACCTTGCTTTCCTGCAGCTGACAGGAGTTAAAAGGCAGAAAGAAAAGGCACAACAATACTGGAAGCTGAAATGAAAACTTAGAGAACTGGCATTGGATTGAACAAGAAATTTGTAGAGACTAATCTAGTACCACCCTTCAGTAAGTCTTGGGCTTTAATGGGATCGTTTGTGTGCCTGGTGTCAAGTTGAGGCCTAAATGGTGTATGAGCACTTTAAGTAAAGCTAATTATTTACACACATACAAGCAAAATATTTCCTTTCTCTGATTTTTAATTTGTGGTTTTTTGTTTGTTTTCTTAAGCTGAAGGTTTCTGGGAGCTGCAAGTGTTTCTTTTTGCTTCCCCAGGCATGGGAAGGTGGAAAGGCACTGTTTATTCCAGCAATCCTGTGGAGCTCCATGTGACTGCAGGTGACAGGAGTGAGAATGGATCCTGTGGCAGTATGAAACTCTACAGTCCAAGGAAATGCTTAAAAAGAAAATAAAAAATACCTAAATACTCAGTCTTTGCTGCAGTCTGCTCAAAAGATCATTGGCATTCATAATTACATCAGTTGTGTTGGTGAAGGACAAATAATAGCTTTTGTAAGGGAGATCTCCCTTCGGGGAGAATTATTCTGAGATCTGCAGTAAGAGCTTATCTTGAATACAGGAAGTTTGTCTTTGTTGCCAAAAAGAAAGGTCTGCCAAGCTCATTGCTATTTAAAGACTTTTAAAGGGAGATATTTGGAACAGGTTATTTAAGAGGTATCCAGCTCTTTCCCTGGACAAACTGCTGCACACCACTCAGGTGATGTTTACAAGTAGGATCTGTTTACAAGTAGGGTCTGTGAGTCAATGTTATAGGCAAAATAAACCCACAGTGAGTATCTTCGGTAGAAGGCAAAACTTTTATTAAATGAACCAGATGTCACAAGTTAACATTTGCAGATATCTCAAAGATGGGGGGTCGTATGGCAGTTGAAGGAGCAGTAGAGGAATATGCAAATTTGTCCTGGATACTGTGGAAAGCCAGGCAGCTCTGTCATAATAATTTCTTCCCATGTGTCCTAATCATGAAAATGAGTTGCATAGGATGTGCCCTGGAGAGCACTAATGGTTGTTGCACCAAAGGTGAGCCAGACAGAATTGCCATCAAGGTTTCAATCTGTTCCATACCAAACAGCAAAAATCTCACTACTGTATCATTCGGTCAGGAAAAAAACACAGTCATTTAATAACTATGCCAGACAAATTGACTATCAGAGGGTATGTGTCACTTAAGAGCCTTTGTCATCTAGTTTCTTCTTGCTTGTCTTCTCTATCATTGTCTCAACAATCATTGCTGTCTCTTCATATGTCTGAATTTTGTCATCTGAAAACTTCTCAATGGACTCCACCACCTCCACCTTCTCATAGCTCATAGAGCCAGGTAAGGCTGCTTCCCTGAACAAAAGGCCCTGTTTATCTGCTCGCTCATATTCTGTCTCTCGGAGGAGTCCTGGTTCAGTTGGGCTTATCAGACCAGAGGAAGTAACTGTCTCAGGCTCAGAGATGTCCGGGTACTTTGTGATTTGCTCAATTTTTCCTCTTGCTTTTTTCCCCCATTCAAGCACATCTTCTTTCCCCTCCTCTCTCTGTTTATCTGGGAGTTGAAACTCTTCTCTCCTTTCACAGATTTCCCCTTTCTCTTTTTCTGGTGGTTCGGCAGGTTCTGGGAGCTCTGGTATGGACTCCACATCACCACCATTCATCATCTTCCCATTGCCTGTGGAAACTGTGATCCCTCCCCCAGCAGGGATAGAGGGGGCCAAGATGCATGGTTCTTCATAGCCTTCCTCCCCTGTCACCAGTACATAACGCCCTTTGGGATGGGCTTCAGACTTAGCCTCTGGTCTCTTGTAGACTCTTATTTTCTCCCTCATAATATTACACAATTTATCAAAGGCTTTACTTATCTGGGCTCCATCAGGTACATCCTCTGGGCCTATTTCTTTTTCATCAAATTCTGATCCTTCTTGCTCAGGTTCACACCTGACTGAGCCTTCATGCCTAAACTCCATCTGATCTTGGTCAAAACTTTCCAGAGTTCTTTTGTACGTTCTTTCAGGTGAGTGACTGTCGGTTATGTCTTTTGACATCAGCTCCTTTTTCCTGGCAATTTTCTTTGTCAGGCCTTTTTGTCTGGGCTTTATACTGGCAATGTCTTGCATGGCCTGGGTGATATCTAAAGAAAATTCAAAGCAAAGGGAACAACAAACAGTGCTTGAATACAGTCACTGCAAATGCTAGAGCTGCCTCTTGCCCTCACCACTGCAGGTGGAGAGCCTTTGTATCCCGGGGGGCTAAAAGAGAGCCAGGCACCTCCACTCCTGACAATTTGGAGTATGGATAGATACTGAAAGTCATGGCAGGAGGGAGCAGCAGTGGCTGGTGGTCACAGAGCTAAGAAGCCACCCATCTACAATGGCATCACTCTGTCACTGAGCTCTTAGAACCCCCTGATTCTGATCTCCTGGGCAATCAGTAGGCACAGATCCCATGAGAGCTTAGCAGCAGCAGGAGATTAGGCAAGGTATGATTTCCGTGGCATGAGCAGATAGAGCAGAGGAGACAGGGGTTGAGACAGGGGTAATTACAAGAACAAGAGGACAGACAGATATTAACATACTTTCCCTAAGGCAGCTGTTTTGTCCCCTGCCACAATACAGTAACACACATGAAATACCATGCTCATCATGCAGGAGAAATCAGTGTTGTGTCTAGAGACAGGCCAAATCCTCAGCATGTATAAAACACCACTTTGCATGACAGTAATTATTTACAGCTGTTGAGGATCTGGCCTCAGGCATTTTGGACCCATTTAATATAAAACTGCTACAGTTCACACAGCAGTTAGAAAAATTACAGCTGCATTACAAAAACATCCCTCATACGATGGTTTGTCTCCATTCTCGAGGCAGTTTGTCATTATTAAAACCCCAGTGAGCCTTGGATTTAAGTCATCCCATATGTTAGAATGTATCACATCCATTCATTTGTTAAGAGCAGTCTTTCTCATTTAGCCCTGGCCATTTCCTTGTCAGCAGGTTTACAAGCATCCTAATTCTAATAAGCCAACATACAACACAGAGAAAACATAATTCATAGGAAAACAGGCCTCAAAAATGTCCTGTGGCACTCAACACATCTTGGTGCTCTTTGCACATCACTAAAGTGCAAACAAACTCAGAATGAGTCAACACAAAACCTGCAGCTCTTTCCACCATTTCAGATGCCTTTTGATTTTACTCTTGATTGGCCTAAGTAGTAAACTGTAGAAATTAGCAAAGAAATGCTTTTGCTTGTGGTTTTGGCCTTTGACAGCTTGTCTCAGGGACAGTTAAGGTAAGCTGAAACGGTTGCATTTTCAAGCCTGTAGTCAGGCTGTCATGACTGGTGGCCATATTAAAGACAGATGGACAAACAGCTTAAAATGCAATGATGCTTCTCCTGACATACACAGAAAAACACATCATAGGTTTACCTCTTCCCCTCGAAGCCTGAGGCTGGGCAGGTCGATAAATCTGTGTGAAGAGTGTGACTGGGGTTCCTGCTATAGCAGAGTTTAACCTGTGGAGAATATATGTGCATCCATCAGTTCTCTCCCCAACATTTCAGTGAAAGCAAGTGAAATTGTGCAAAAATAAGCACAGAGCTTAAAGAAATGTACTCCTCTGTGGTGAGGAGTCAAAAAGAATGATGAGAACCTGTTTCTTGTCTGGGGAAAATCAAGACAGCCACAGCACTTTCACAGGACTGAGGTTGGTTTCTGCCAGCAGGAGAAATGGAATACTCCAGTAGGTAAAGTACACCAGTAATTACAACATGTAGCAACAGCTTTGCATTTGGCATGGCACTTTGAAAAGATGGGAGGTTGTTAGATGGGCAAACAGTCAATCCAAGCCTACCAGAGGTCAGCAAGAACTGTAAATCCATTTTTACCATGCTGGCTGGCAAAATAGGAAATTTGGAGCAGTCCTCCTTGGAAAACATTCAAGAAGTCAGTAGTATTAAGGGTTAAAAATTAAAATTGAGAGGCAGGCCTATTGAAAAAGTTACTGTTGGCCTCCCCAGTCTACTCTGCTGGAATTTGAGATATTTTGTCCTGTCAGAGACCCTGTGTCAATATGATTTTTGGCATTGAGAATTACTCTGTTAAGGTACTTCTAACTAGAACTCAGTGTCCAAAATTAGACCCTGAAAATTAATTAAATTCCCATTCCCCACACATAGGGTGGACTATTAAGTGAGTGTTCTTCCCCTGCATCTTCTGCACAGCCCAGAGCAGTAGTTTGAGTGCTTAGGGGTCTGGCTCTGCTGCTGTGCAAGATCCTTTTGTCCACTGTGGCTGATGGTGGACATTAGGGGGAGACAGTGGTCCTCTGTAGGTTTAAGCGCAACCCAAATCCCTGCCAGTTTCTTGTATTTTTCCTCTTTCTCCCCATGCCTGAGGAATGGCTTTGCTGGGAAGAATGCTTTGCTTTACAAGGCATTTGCTTTGTTTGCACCCTCCAAAAATCAACCTGCCGGTAGTGTTGAACAAGTGTCACCAACACCCAGTCTGAGGAGAGGATGTTCAGATTGCTTTTGTGCGCTCCTGACCTCTGTACACTGATGCCAGGACAGCATATGGAAAGGAGACTGCAAGGACAGGAAAGCCCAAAATGGCTCTGACCCTTTCCTTGGCAGAAGTTTCACCAGATTTTGCATCTATTTCAATTTCTATCCCTAGATATCTACCAGTGAAAGGTGTGAAAATGCTATAGCGCTGGGTGAATCAAATGTCCTTAAACATACATTTTTCAAATGAGATAAAAGAGATCCCTGGTCCCTTTGTGAGTGCCCAGAAATCCAGCCTTACCGGCTGTCCTCATTCTCGATGATCCGTTTGTACCGTTCCAGCTCATTCTCCAGGGACTGCTGGTAGATCACCAGCTGGCGGCAGTCAGTGGTGTACTTCTCCAAGATCCTCTCAGCCTCCTCTATCCCCTTCCTAAGGTTTTCAATCTGCTCATTGTAAAGTTGAATTTCATCATCATAACTCTCCTGGGTGTTTTTAATTGCTTGCTCCAGCATGGTTGTCTGGTAAATAAAATTGGTGGTGAAAGAAGCAGCTTTGAAAAATTCACCATCCCCATATTTTAAGCATAATGAAAGGCAAGTCATTCTTTACTACAATGTGATGCTGCACTGCTGAAACACAGGAGCAATTTCACTACCTTTGTTCAGTTATTCAAAAAGCAGTAACTTATCAGAGTGGGCAGGGCCTAACAAGGACAGTAAAAGTTCTTAACTGGGAAGATGAGCTCAAGAAATACCCATTCCTCCTTCTCTGTGGTTTGCAGACAGGGAAAATAAGACCAAAAGTCACATTTTAAACAAAGAACTCTTCTATAGAATTCAATTCCTCAGGCTTTTTACTTCAGCAATAAAACCAATGAGCACATCAACCAGGAGGTGGCAAAAGTTGCCTTCCAAAAATAAAGGCTGAGTTTCAGGTGGGATATTTCACCCTGTAAATCTCCTCTCACTTTCTTCTGCTATTTTTAGCTATTTATTATAGTTATTTTGTCACTTTTTTTTCCTACTTTTCAAAGAGATGAACTCACAAAAAGTTAATGGGGGAATAAGTGAATAATGAATTCTTCAATAATTGATTTATTTCTATATGCTTCAGGCAAGATAAAAAAAAGGACTTTTAAGAGGCTAAATACTAAATATAGAAGTGATGTCCCTTGTCATTTGTTTGGTTATATAGCAGTGTATGAGTAGACAGAGACTCTTTTCTGTTCAGTGCTCATGGGGTGGGACCCATGACCTCTGGGGCACATGGCTGTCCGGTCCAGAAACAGGAAAGCAAAGAAACTTGATGACACCTTGGTCATCAGATCCAGCCTTCACCATCACAAGCTACTGTGTTACTGACCTGCACTCATAAAGCTATTTCACTCTCTTAATCTCAAGGCACAAGAATGAATGAATGAATAATCTATTTCTAAATGGGATGGGAAGATTTGATTTTGAAAGCAGCACGATTAATTCTTCAAAGACTGCCTCTCTCCACCTGCCAGCAGAAGGCTGATTTCCTCCCCTTTTTCTCTATATCGATTCACTATCTCATCCCCATATTGATTCCTGTCCATACCAGAGTGCATGTGTCCTTTCCACCAGAGCATCAGATGTGAGAAAGAGACCAAGGAAAATACACTGTCCTGACCCTAATGAAAGAAGTTATGCTCAGGAAGTTATGAGCTGCTGCTATGGCTGTCCAAAGGAGTCCAAAATCCCACCAAATGATGTTTTTGTCAATATTTCATTCCTCTGACCTGGATGGACAACTCGAGGCACAAAGGAAGCTGTACTTGGGGTCATTCTCCACCCCATCTGCTAAAAAATATTCAACTGCATGGAGGTAGAGATGCCATTGGCAACTATTCAGATCTGGTTTCTATCCACTGCAGCCTTCAGCTGCTCCTCCACCTCCTGCCACCCTCAGCCCTGCACTGCACTCATGTTTGCAGGCACTGGCTGGAGACAGAAGGTTGATTTAGGGCAGATTTGGCTGGGAGATGGGCAAGGACAACTAGTCAAAGTCTTTTTACAACTCAGGGCTTGGCAAAAAGCACATGGTTTTTCTTGCTGGTAGTGTCCAAGCACAGGAGAGATGCTGGCTAAATGCTTAGTAGTGACATGGATGAAGGCAGAAAGTCAAATGTAGCTCAATAGTCCTCTCAGTTTTGCTCCACAAACCTGTCCAGTTCTTCCCACAGCAAGCTTAGCATTGGATGTGGCAGTGATAGAAAGGATGGGGCAGAGCCCTGAGGGTTCCCCATCAGTTTTCTTGGAGCCAATTTCTAGCCAGAACTCAGCAAGTAAGAAAGTCATAGGAACCCTGTGGTACTTTTCCATTCATAATGTCCTGCTGATTCTGTCCTGTAGGAATCCAGTTGCATTGTGGAAATCTTCCCTCATTAGCCACTCTGATAAGCAAAGACAGCTTCATTGCACCTACAATACCTACAGCCCATCCTGGCCAACTAAACCTGACAATTTGTTCCATTGAGAGAATGGGAATGAAACAGTTGAAGAAAAAGATGGAAATCTAAAAGGAAAACACACCTCCAAGTCCACCAAGTTAACATAACCATGTTAAAGCCATGTTAGAGGTTTTACTGAGTGACCATAAAAAAACCAGTTCATGAGCAACATGGTTGTGTTTATGGCTAGTGATTCCAATACCTCTGTCTGGAGCTTGTATTTCTGTGCCTGTAGCTGGCAGAGGATGCTCTTGTATTCCTCCAGCTGGCTCTGCAGAACAGGGATCCTCCTCTCTGCTATCAGTTTTTCCTAGTTGGAAGAAAACAATGTATGTACAGGAAATTATGTTTCACTCCTAAAAAGAGCCAAAAGAAATTGCACTACTGGAAATAAACTGTAAAGACAAATAGAAAATGGCAAAAGACAGATAAAAGATGGGGATTGAACCTCAAGCCAAATTCTATTGAACGGTAGCACGGCTTTAAGAATAAAGATATCAGATAGCAGGTCTGTAACAGTACAGCTTAGACCCTGTAAACCTGTTCACATCTTCTTCCAAATAATGAACATTCCTGCCATAGCCACTCATATTGGTGGAAATCACCAAGTTATCATCTAGTCTGTATAAATTAATTTCATTTAAATTTTCACCACATCTCAACCCTTCAGGATAAGATTTCCTTTCTCTTAAAATATTCATATATCCTGCCTGCTCCTCCTCCGAGAAGAAGCACAACTACTTCAAATATCTCTGTACCACACATTTTTGGGACTAATATATATGCTGGAGTGCACCTGACAAAGCTAACCTCTCTTTCCTCATTGATACAGTTTTTCAAAGCTACAGTAAATTTTTTTCTCCCATGTTCACTACTCAGTACTTACACATTGTTTTGACAGTTTTCAACTAACCTTGGAGTAGAAGTTAAAAGATCTGGGACACTTTAGGTGTAAACATCTTTTTCTTACTTAGAGCTGCATATACTTCCCAACAGCAATACTTGCCTCACATATGCCAGTGGTTATTGGGGACACACGAGGAGTTGTCTGGATGATCTGCTGCAAGACATTGACATAGGTCTGGATTTCCATGAGGTTCTGTGATAAGGTAAAAACATTTTCATTAGAAAATGCCATAGTAAGGTAGACATTTCCATGTACTCCTGGGGCTTATTTTTAGATATGTAATGCTTTTAGCCCATAAAAGTCCAATTCATGTTCAGGCTTTTGTTTGGAATGCAACTTACAACTGCTTTTGAGTGCAGGAGTGCTAGCAGTTTCATCATACTGAGGATATATCACAGACTTTTGGATAAGGACTATACAGTTCATAGTTTTAATTGAAGATTCCATTCCATTTCCAATTTCGTAAGAGATTTTCAAAATAAGAATCACAAATATCTTTGCATGTGGCACGAAAAAAATATTAACTTTTTTCAAAAGCAGCAAAGACGGGACAGTGGCCTGATCCCAAGACCCACAGTTCTCCCAGGAAGAAGGCAACAAATGTTAAAGTCAGCTGCAATGGAATCATACTTCCACAGGCATATGCCTGCTCATTAACTGGAGTGTCCTTTCCCAAAAAATTGGATGATGAAAGCAACAGCTTCCTTAGAATGAAATATAAGACAGCTGGACCAGCACTTTGGGTTGAACCATGACACCAGGTTGACAAATTCAAGACTCTGCTACAGCTGTAGTTACTGGACCCTGAGAAGCATGTTTGGGTGCTGGAAACCATCCGGTTGTTGCGCCCACTGAAAATAAATAGTGCTATATGCACCTACCAAAACATAAATGCAACTTGCTTTAATTTGCCACCATTTGATCATGGAGAAGGGCAAAGTTCCACATCTACCTCTACAAGGAAAACAGCAATTTTAGCCAGTTACCTTCTTGTATCTGTCCTTTGTAGCATTGATGTCATCCTGCAGGAACTGGGACTCAATTTGCAGCTCCAGGTTGCACAGCAAGGCTTCATCAGCTTCCTGCAATGCAGAGACACATGGCATGGCGGTATGTATGACTGGGGTGCCAAACCCACAGCAGGCCCACAGGTACTGCATGAGTCACTGTGCACATGGAGCAGCCTGCCTGAAGTGTAAGAGCCTACTGTAACATACAACAGTGTCATGAAAACAACCAACAGGAGCCATGTTACTCACCATGCCCTGCACAAATGTAATTTACAGTAGAGTTTGGCACTGGCACTGTCAAAATAATGCTGGGAGCCAAGTAGTAGATGTTTGAAATACCAGATTTTGATATTAAAATCTTGAAATGGTGGATGAATCTTAAACAAATGACATCAGCAGACTAAGGCATTGATTTCTCTAGTGTCATGACAAGATCTGAGGTGTCCTGATGACTTTTTAAGATCCCTAGTAAAGAAGTCCTTCTAAAAACCCAGGATGGTCTGCAGTATTTGAACTCTCTTTGGTACGTTCTCAAATACTACAAATGTTTGCCAATTTGGAGCCATTTCTGGAAATAAAAATGACATTTGACCAAGTTTAGAAAAAATCACTTTGCTGCACAAGTTTATAATACTTTGGAATTTGCAAAGACAAAAGTTCCTAACCTCCAATTAGTTCAAAGAGCAAACCATATGACTAGAAACCATGATCTGAGTATACAGGTATGAGTGGCACTGATATTTAAATCTAATGAAATCTCCATTTCTGTTCAAAGGCTTAATTTAGATTTTTCCTATGTTCTGTTATTTAACAAAAACCAGGGAATTTAAGGTAATTTCTCTGGAACTTGGTAATATATTTTATAAGTATGTGAGAGTAGTGATACATTTTATTTTTCTATTTAATACATTTTTTCTTTAATTTTTGAGAAAGCATCTTAAAACATTTTAACTGAATCTTCCTTGCAACTCTATAAAACTTGCCGGTTCCTCCACCAGTTTGCAATTTGCCTCAAGAAAGTCCTGCTTTGTGCATTTAGCTCAAAGAATAAAAAAAGAAGTCTTTGAAGGCACCTCTTTCAAAATACCCATGTGCCATTATCAGCTGTAAAAATACCTCTGTGAGCGAATCACAGGTTGCAAACAAACCATTGAGATCTGTGGGTGCAGCACATGACTGGTAGAAGAGGATTTTTCCTTTTGCATGCATACAGCACGCGCTGTTCAAAAAATGTGTAGATGTTGGCTGTCTTATTGTGCTGCTAAACCTCCCAGGCACAGAACTCTCCAGCAGGCTCTGCTTTGTGATCCAGGGGCTGATTCAGACACATCCAGCCCAGCACATTCAGAGCCAACCATCAGGAATGCCTGCTGCTTTTCTGCACTCCTCTCTCGTCCTATTGAGAGGAAGATCAGCAGGACAATGGCCATGTTGGGAGGTTTGGGAGGGAGCCAAAAAAAGCCCCCAGGCCCTTAGATAATGCCTATAAGCAAATATTTTTGCATGCGATAAAAAAAAGCAGGTTTTGGCTTTCCAAATGTTCCCCCAAAGGGGAAAAATACTTCTGCTTTTATTCCATGCTTTCAAAGAGACCAGCTTCCTCGATGGAGTTGTGTATCAGAACAGTGCAGTGTCTACACATTTTCTTTTGAACTTTGCAATATTTGCTAATCACTCGACTTATGAAAAGCCATTCTGCTTTATGTTATGATTCCAGAACACTGGTCCATGTGCTGAAGCAATATTTTCATTACCAGGGAAGAGAAATTCTTTAGATCTCTCCAGAACCAGTATTTTCCCAGCTGTCAGATAAAGAATGAATTTGCACCTGCGCATGCAGGTTTTCAGGCCACATCTTGGGTCCTGTACAGAAAACCATCTGTATTCCCTCCAGCACTTGGTGCTCCCAGTGCAAGGACCTGCTGCAACAGGGGTGTCCAGGGACATCCTGGGATAATAAACACCCTTGTGCCTCAAGATTTTGTGAACTGTGCCAACTGTGCCTAGGGTTGGTGAATCAATTCAATTTTCTTTAGCGGCAGATTCATTGAGAGGAACTGTGAAGACAGACTTACCAGCTCCAACAACCCCTTACAAAAGAGTTACCTTCACAACATTTTTTAAGGGTTTGCAAGTTGTTCAAGAACAGAGTATTCCGGAAAACAGAACTGATGCGGGATGTCAAGAGCTCACTGGAGACAGAAAATGCACTTTCTGTCTTTTCTTAATATAAAACATGTCCTTAATATAAAACATTGATATGACAATGCTCCAGCAGATCAGGTCCAGCCATTCGTACAAAGGAAATAAAAAAATAATCTCTATTTAGTCCACCTTTAATTTTTTTCCAATACAGAAGATGAATGATAGCCTGTGCAAAGTAGAACTGGGGAAAGTTATTATGTTCTTCACCCAGATGAAGGCTAGCAGCAAGAGAGGATGAATCAAGATTTTTCAGTTTCACAGACCTGGTTTGGAAACTTTCAAAATACTTCAGCCAACTTTTGTCTTTCTCTGAGCTTTGTGTTATATTAAATGTTGTTATTTTTATTATTGCTTTTCCCATGGTATTTAAGAACTATATTGATGTAAAAGGAACAAACCAAGGGGAGTGGCAGTGTCTCTCTTGTTTGGAAACCTAATGGGAAGCTGAGGGTCTGTCCTGGGAAGGGCTGACCATATCCTGCAAGGGACTAAGGAGCTTTGAGACATTCCAGGCTTCAAAACATGGACTTAATCAGCAATTTTTCACGGCATGGTTATCACTAGTGACTGTATTTTAATACTGTAGCTATGTTTAAAAAGTGTGGGGAAAAGGTACGCACATGCCGAGGCTCAGACACTTACATAGGGAGGGGGAGGATGGAGAAGGGCATAATGACAAGAAATGCCTTGCTCTGACATTTTATCTTCCTACTGCTTCTTCAAAGCAGCTCGCTGTAGTAAATGAAACCAAAGGAAAAAATAGTACACCTTTCCCCTGACATTTTCCCATACTCACTTTATTCAGGTGCTCCAGGGTTTCTTTTAGCCTCTGCTGATATTCACGTTCATTTCTATACCTACAAGTAGAGAAAAGGAGATAGAGTTCAGTGGTTCATCCCTCTGCAAACTGCATTTTTCTCTGCACTGTCATGCACAAGATATGCTTCACGCTAAAGGAGAATATGAATCTTGAAAGGGCCCAAAAGATTTATTCATGGGTTAGCATTAATTATTTTTTGGTCCCAGATGCTGAGGGTAATCTCAGAATTGCCTAAATTCTTGTCTTCAGCTTACATAACAGAATACAATGAAATGCCATATATTTGCTATCACTTTTTTACAGAATGTTCAAGAATAGATTATCTACAATAAAAACATATGCCATTGGTGTTGAACTATAGTGACAGCCATTCAGCAGTGATTACTCTGTGAGGATTTTCTACAATGGCACATGAACATTTAATTACATTGTTCTTGGTTTTCTATTATACCTGTTGTTGTTCAATAAGCACTTTAATGACAGACACATTAAACATAATGATTGCAATTTTACATATTGACCATGTAGGAAAGATGTTGGATTAGGATGCTTAGATGGATCAAGCTTTGTGTCCCCTTTAATGGTAATTTGTATACTAGCTTGGTCAAAACAACAAGTGAGCCTTAGTAAGGACTGCATTTAACCAACTATTCTTATGCTTTTATAAAGCACCCGCAGGTGCATGAAGTGCATGTTTCTGGTGCTGAGATGGATGTATAATGTGTTTATGTTTGGTTTGAGGAAATATAGCACATATTCTTTAAGAATTAGGGCTCCACATTTGTATGTAAATAGAATTATCTTCTAGAAATTCTTTTTAGCCACAGAGCACAAAACTTAGTTGTTGATTATTGTAATTTATTCCCTTCCTTAAGTAAACCTCATATTAAATGTTCAACAGTAGATGTGGCTTAATGGGACTCCATTAAAAACAAACGAACAAAGAAACAAACAAAAAAGCCCCTCAAAAACCACCAGCCAGAAGCAACTTTGGCAATGAGACTTTGCCATCAGTACTGAACAAGTGACTTATCAAACTCCAACAGCAGCAGAAATACAGTCTTAACCCTTTAAGTTTAACACTTTACTTTTCCTAAATAATAGATGTAGAAAGATATGAAAAAGCTATCATTATCTTACTTTCTACAAGAAACACTCTGGTAGGTGACAAGTCAGTTCTGGTGATTAGGATCCTTCATTTGCAATAGAAGCAATGGACACCAGTACAAGCCAAAATTCAGAACTGAACATAAGTTCCTGTCTGTCTTCTAAAATCATTGATCCAGCCCATATGTGCTGGTGATTTCAAAGGGCTTTGCTTCAGTCAACGGGGAACTTGACAGCTCCTAGACTGAGCACATCAAGGATCAAGTTATAATGATCATGTCAACCTCAGTTCTTCCTTTTGTCTCCTGAAGGACGAACAACCAACATTATTCTCATCTCTTTCAACACATACTGGAAAGCTGAGTGGATGATGTCACTCACAAACTGACCAGGACCACAAAGGAAGAACTTGGCAGAACAAGGAAATGGATTTAACCTGGTGCTCTGGTTTACAAAGTTCTTCTGAAATCCCATATTAGCAGGGTTGCTCACTGGTCTGTTTTAAATTCTTACATGAACAGCAAAGAACCAAGTGAAAATGATGAGGTTTTATTTCATTATTATTCCAACAAATTGCTGATAAAACAATGTCCTTTTTTGCCAATTAGTACTAACATCAGTTTCACTTCCAAAACTAGAATATTTTTCAGCTTCAGAAGTGAAACTGCCTTTGTTTCAGGTGTTTACCAAGTAACTCAATTCCAGCCAGTTTTCTATTTATTTAAAAAAATATTTGTGTGCATTTGACAGTAAACAGTTTCCTAACTTTGATATTTTCTGATAGCTGGGCAAGAATGAAGCATATTGTGGCATCTTGTGACAATCAAATACACAGTTACAATAAAAGGCTGGTTTTCCACTCACAGTAATATACAACCATCTAAAGGATTCAGTGTCTAAACCTCAGCCCTAATGTAATTCAGATGTCCCTCATTGCTAGATCCTCACTCAAAAGATTTTTCAGTTACTAAAATATTCAGCTACATTTTCCTTTACTCTCAAATAACCCAAATATATGCTGTGCCACACAGCTGTAAATCCACTTGGCAGCTTGAGAGAGTTAGTATTGCATGATTATCCTTTGAAGAAGAATTTCTTTCAAGTGAAATCAAGTTAAATCTTTTCCAGAAGATCAGTGCAAAAGTGCTGTGGATCTCTTTGAAATGCTTCAGAGACCTCAGGATGCCTCTGTGCCTGCTGAAATGTATTTGTAAGCGCAATGGCTGACAAGTCACAACCCTGTTATGCTTCAAAGTTGATTTTGATGTTTAGTAATTAGCTAGTCATGTCCAAAAATTTTTTCATTAGATGGTTGCTGGTCAGACATTCCTGGAGCTTAAGAGATATTAAGTTAATTTGCTTCATTAAAAAAAAAAGGAAAAAAATTAAAAAAAAAAAATTTTTAAAAAATTTAAAAAATTTAACAAAACATGAACCTCCTCATCTAGTCAGGTAGCATTAGGTCGGCGACAAATGTTTTTGGACTGTTGAAAGAAAAGGGATGTTAACTGGCTTGGGTTGTTTGGGTTTTTTTGCATAGGGGAAAAGAGAGGGGAGTAAGCTGCCAGGCCAAGCAGATCTGAGGATTAAAGATTTCAATCACCTCTTTTTTTTGGACTCTGCCTCCACTGCAGTGCAAGGGCTCACTCCCCTCCAAAGAGGAAACAGTAACAGTCCATCCCAGCAATGCACGATGGCCAGATACTCAATTTGGTGTCAAAGCTGAGCCTTTCATCTGAAGGAAAATGTTGAATCTGTTGAATCCTACTGAAAGGTAGTAGCACCTCTTGGCTACTACCTTTGTAATTTTCTCTTTCCCTGATGCACTTCACTAACCTTTTCTCAACAGACAGCAGCAATTTGGGTGCCAAGGACAGCACAGACTATGAAAGAGAGGTCCTACAAGGATGATGGACAGGCCAGTAATATTTGTCATCCAGAGTCATACCCTGAATGCTCAGATGAGCCCAGGAGGGTTGTGTTTTGCTGATTTATGAACGGATTCTACCTGTGTTATCAAGAAGCCACTGCTGAGCAGGTGACAGCCACAGGACAATATGCTTGCAGATTGTGGAGAGTGTGGAGGGCAGGCAAATGATCCTCATCTTAGCTGCAGCAGAATAAAGTCCTTCCTATCACTAGAGAAACAGCAGCAGTGACAAGAAAATCCCTGCAGACAGGGCTGGAAGGCAGCTTTGCCAGTGGAGTCCCCATATCCTAGCTATTGTGTTTACCACTTTTCATTTTCTCACACGTGTTGGGTCTCTACTGTGGCCCCAAAGGGTGTTAGCTCATCAGAGTATCACCACACAGCAATCTTTTTCTGGAGAACACTGTGCCAATTACTTTGTCCAGGGAACCATATTGCATGTTCAAAATTCACTGCATTAGCAGTGCACAAATTTTTTAAATAAACAATTGATTAGCAAGACTTTTAATTTCTGAAGTCCATTAATCCTGTTCAGTCAAGGCCACTAAAATCTGGATTCCAGCATCTTCCCCAATATCATGGAGAGAGAAATACCATTCTGTCCCACAGCCAGATGCAATGTTGCTACAATGGTGCTGGTCAATAAAGGTAGCATAATTAGAATTAGTTTTTTTATGAGTTGCATCCAGACTATTCCCAGCATTGATTTTTTTTTTTTTTTTTGCAACTTCAAGAGAAAGAATTCTTCCTGGTACAGAACTGAACTATTCATGTTAATGAGAAAAGCTATGAAATGTGACCATAGAGGACTTTAAAATAAATTTTAATGTAAGTTCTACTTTTTAATGGTTTATGAACACTTAATTGCACAGACCCAGTAGTCTTTGGCCCTACTCTGTCTAAATGCAACTTTAAAAGGCCTATTTATATAAATGTAGCTTAAAAGGTTTACTTAGATATAAATCTGTTTCCCCAATAGTGAAGGTGAGTGAAAGAATGGGTTGTAAGAGTCAAAATTCTTTGCATTAGTGAAGGACAGAGACATTTGTCAATTAATTGATTCAAAATACTCCCTCTAAGAGATTTTGTTAATCCCAGTGCACCAAAAGCTTTATGGTTCAAGTTGCAGCAAGAAACCTGCAGTGCCTGTTGCCAACGGAATGCAGACTCAGGGGGGAGAGCAGGTCTTCAGCACAGGAATGTTTCTGGTTTCAGCAGCCCCTAATAGGGCACAGAAGATTATTCCTCCCATACTTTGTTTAGGGAGCTTTGTTTATAACTTCCAGGAACTGAAATCAGAACCATCAGATGGCAGAGCACATGTTAACAGAGCAGTGGCATTGTTTTAAAACCTGCTACTCAAAACAATCCCAAGTTTTTCAGACACTGAAGAAATGTTCATGTCTCCTTTCTAGACAAATTCAGCAGCTCCCAATAAAAAAAAAAAAAAAAACTCACCAAAATTCACTTGTTGATGTAAACCAATTGGTGCGATTTGGTTAAAAAGCAGCCACTGTCTTTCCATTGTCATGGCCCTGTTTATCTTTAATTTTTAAATTGTAATTTTTGGCTTGAATTTAGCCAAAGTTTCCTTCTTACTTTTGTTTACAGCTGCTGAGTGAGCATCCCACGATTGTACAAGTACCACCCATTTTTTCTAGGAAGCCACTAACTACCCCTTTAGCAGGTCCTAAATCTTACTTTCTGAAAGTACAGCCCTTTTTCTGGGTGTTGTCTCCTCCTCTGGATTTTCAATGCCCTGTATTATTCCCCACCTATTTACAGTTTGCTTAGAGCAGCTTTAATAAAAGCAAATTACTTTGTGTCACATTACAATCCTGTACTATTCACATAGATTTTTAACTAATATGCAGCTAGAAAATTAAGTACTGAGTGTAGTCAAATACTCATGGGCACTGTGTAATAAAAACCAAGTACCAGAGTCAACACCTAAATTACAGCATTGTCTCATAGTTGAATTTCCTGCTCATAAATATTGGAATACAGTTCTGCCTAATCAGGTGCTTATTACCCACTGGCATGGAGTCAGGACATTGTGGACATCTGACCACCGGCAGCAATAAGCCTCAGTGCACCTGGATGGGCTATTGTCTCCGGTCAGATGAAAAAGAGAAATCAGGGCTTGGCATTTCTATAGGTATGCTGTAGATCACAGCCCCCATGTGGCTGTTCATTTGGCAGTGTGCCAAATTTTCATGGGTGAAGTAGT
This sequence comes from Agelaius tricolor, assembly GCF_023055355.1. Taxonomy (NCBI): domain Eukaryota; kingdom Metazoa; phylum Chordata; class Aves; order Passeriformes; family Icteridae; genus Agelaius; species Agelaius tricolor. The sequence continues at coordinate 17,506,217 of NW_027269261.1, read as the reverse complement.
AGATAGACATTTTGGGGGTAAAAAATCCCTAAGTAACAGGAGGATTAAACTCTTTTGTCCTATGAGCAATGCTCACCAACTCTTGTGTAATTAAGCCATGTAACCAAAATTGCCTGTTGCTGGAGGGAAGGCACTCATCTCCATCAGCATGTGAGGCTCCTGCTCTTTGATTTATGGTGGCATAGAAGTTAAAGAGATGAAATTAGAGGAAGCCTATTCTTATTCTTTTAGTGGCATGAGATGGAAATACAAGATGCAAAGAAGAAAAAGAGGGCAAATTTTACACACCAGGAAAAGAATTATCTCCTTTCTTTTCATGACAAATCACAGATATGGTTGGCACAGATTGGCTCAGGTGCTTCATAGTGGCTGTAAAGAAGAATTTCTCAGAGACATCCTGCGTATTTCAGGAGATGTTTGGCATTGTGTAACTCTGGGCTGCTCAGACACAAGACTTGCTTTGAGGCACCTTGTAGTCAAATAGGGTTATTTTGTCTTTGCAGCTCAGAGCACAGTTCTCCTAAGCCTAATGAACAACAGCAGCTGACATGTGCCAGGGCTGCTGCTATGGAATGGAGAGGGCGTTTTCCCATCTAGGAGAAGTGAGACCATAAAATGCAGAGCTTCAGATCCCTAAGTCCTGATACCTTACTTTTCACCTTACATGGGCTTACATGGGCTTACATACCGTCCTTCTTGATAAATCTGATGCACACAGAAAGGCATCACCCACACACAAGAAGTAGCTGGTGACACCAAACCCATCCTTATTACAAGAATTAACTATGGAAATAACACCATTCATCTTCCATGGATTGTAAGCCTTACTTGTTGCAGTACTCATCGAGCATGCGCTGGGCATCCTTCTCCTCCCGCTCCAGCTTGGCTCGGTCAGAAGCCAGCTCCCTCATTCGTTGCCGGTTGAACTCAATCTGCCCAGCAAAGGCTTCATCCAAGCCCACCAGCTCATCCATGCGCTGGAAGGTCTCCAGCTGCTTGCGCAGGATGGTGTTGCGCTGTTCCAGCACACGCGCCCGGTTGATGTAGCTCGCAAAGCGCTCGTTGAGCTCCTGCAGGTTCTCCAAGCCCCGGGCTTGGGCCAAACTGTCGAATTCTGGGGAGCCTCGTAGCTCATCATAGGCATCTGACCGCTCGTACTTCTCCTTGCGTACCTCACGGAGGAAGCTGCTCCTGTACATGGCTTCAGAGGGGCTGTGCAGTGCCGGGGTCCCCTCTTGTGTGCCTGCCTGTCTCTCCAGTTTGGATCTGAATTACGTCTGGGGGGTTTGGGGAAGAAGAACTGAACATAATCCCCCCCCTCCCAGATGATTAGGACTTGTCTCCAGGGTGGTTTGTGGCACTAAAGGCATCATCTGCGGGAGTGAACTAAATAAATCCCAATGGCCCCGCCTTGGAGCTGCCCATCCAGGAGTCAGCAGTTTGGAGGAGCGGTGGGTACAGAAGGGCTAGGGGCTTTTCTTTTTAAGCATTGGAATCGTGGACAGCCAGGATAAAAGAGAGCAACGTCCAGCTTTCACCCGGTGGATTAAAGCATTATCCATGGAAAACAAAACAACTGCTTTGCAGTTTTAAAGGCTGAGCTCAAAGCCTTTCATGGCTGTGCTGGGGGGAGAGCTTTGTCCCATGGGGGTGTCCCCAGGGCTGTGCACAGAAGCCTTCTGCTGAGAGAGGATTTTGGTGTGAGTGGATGGCAGCCCTTGATTTTTGTTATTTGACAGTTTTGTTATCATTTAGAATGATGGGATAGTATTTAAAAATTAATATGACTCCATCTCCATGGGCAAGATTTGGTCATTTGGTTCTCACTTCAGGCTTCATGTCAGGTTTTTCTGCAGGTTAATTCTACCTGGCATGAGAAGCACCCAAGCAGCAGTGGTACTAAAACCTCTGGCTTAACAAAGCCTCTTTGGGAAGCCACTTTCTTTGGGTATAGCCAAAAACCATGTCACCTCATGACTTGGTGGACTTTCCATATTATCCCAGGGGGAGCCACCATTCTTCCTTCACTTCCACTGTAATGGAGTCTTGTGTGCTGCCATTCCCTAAGAGGCTTTAATTTCCCCTCGATGCATCTCCTCTAGTATTTTTTTCCTGTCTTTCATTTTGAAAAATCCTGTTTCGTGGATGTGTTCTTCCCTAATCTACTGTCTGCCCAGACAGAAAGCCCAACACCAAGCCACTCCAATGTTGAGATCTCTGTTAATAATTCATATGAAAGTCAATTTCACTTCTTAATGGTCATAACTTAAATGAATACTTAAATCTCATGTATTTTGAAGCCCAACAGATCTCAAGGCACTGATGGCAAGTACAGAGGTGAAGAAAGAAGTGGGTGCTCAGGTGACTCAAAAAGTTCAACTTCAAAAAGAAAGTTTGGCTTCTCTGCTACTAAATCTGAATCAAAAGGGGGAAATGTTCATTAGACATTTCCTATATATTTCTTATTTTGCTTCAGATTATTTGGAAGTGCCATGGGGAAAGATCAATGATGTCTCAGAAAATTTAATTAGGCTGTGCACACAGATTGTGCAGTTCCATAGTCTGTTTCCAAGGTATATAAATAGCAAAACAGAGATAGACCTTTCAGAAATGTCTGGGATCTTTATGAACCAGTGAACGTGAAACCACTGATTTCCATGCTGCACAAACATATCAGCATTTGCAGCTCTTTGGCAGGAGCAGCCTGCTTACCCCAACAATGTAGCTGAGCTTTTAACAAAGTTAGTCTTTCAGAAGAGATCAGAAAGTAGATTCTGCTGAATTGTGGGTGGTGTATTTTCATGGCAAGAGTTTTTATGGCTTTAGACAGCCTTTCAATAAAGTAATAGCCCATGTAAGTGCTATTCCATCTCTCTCTCAGTGGCTGGAAGAAGCACTGACTCCATGCTGATCCTAACTCCTTAGTAAGCGGACAGGCCCTTCAGTGACTCACCATGTCCCTAACCGCAGTGGTCTGGCTGCAGGGGAACCCTTGCAGTCCCAGTTTTTGTTATTGAAATTTATCCCACGCTTTCTACTGGGAAAATCTGGGTTTGGTATAGCATACTTTGCTATTACATGCATGTCTTTAAGGTGAGATCCCTGATTCCAAGACCTCTTGGGCAGTTTCTGTTGTTGACTTGCTATAGACGCAGCTTTACCAGGGCCAAGGCAAGCTTACATGACTCAGGCTCTGTGTTAGTGACTTTTTGAGATGGAGGTGAGTTAAGGAGTCACCCTGGCCTCTAGACAGCTTGTGAACATGCAAATCATAGAAATTATAAAATGGTAAAGTCTGGAAAAGGCCTCTAAGAACCCAGCACTGCCATGTTCAATACTAAACCATCTCCCCAGCTGTCACATCCACAAGTTTTTTAACATTTCCAGGTATGGTGATTCCACCACTTCCCTGGGCAGCCGATTCCAATGCTTGATAACCATTCCAGCAAAAATTTTTTCCTAATATCCAATCTAACCCTCCCCTACCACAACTCAAGGCCATTTCCTCTCATCCTGTTACTTGTTACTTGGGAGAAAAGACAAACCCCACCTCACTACATCCTCTTTCATACAGTTGTAGAGAGAGATAAGGTCTTCCGCAGACCTCTTTTCTCCAGACTAAACACACCCAGCTCCCTCAGCTCCCCCTCATCAGACTTGTGCTGCAGACCCTGCAGCACCTCCATGTCCTTCTTGTAGCAGGAAGCCCAAAACTGAACACAAATGCAGCAAATCAGAATAAGATAGCCTAAAAGGAAAACCAGTTTGGAACAAACTTCAGCTGTTACTCTTTTCAGTATAAACAAGAAGGAGCATACAGAAACAATTTGCACTTTCCCACTTTGTCCCCAGATTATGCGTGACTTCTTCCAATAACAAAGTCTGAAAGCTGGTTCTTTGCTGTTGAAATGCACTATATGATATATCACCATCAACCCAGAATGGGTGTTTACTTACACAGCTCAATAAATCTCTGGTACAAGCGGGTGGTTTTTTTCTTCTTTAATTGTTTGTATTGCTATAAATCACTTTGCAACCTAACTTGGCTAAATCCCTAATGCACAACATGAGTATATTTTGGCAGTGCCAAAAACCTGCTTGTACTCCTTACTGCTTGGCTAGGTCAACACAAGTTTCTCAAATGAAACAAAAATGCATAAAATACATTTAAAAATGTCACAATCCAAAGGAACTCTATCTTTCTGATAAGAACTAGTCCAGTCCCAGCTGTGCTTGTCCACATTTTGCTGGCCATTGTTGTGGGGCAACCTTGGAGCTCCTGTACTCTCTCCCTGTCCTGGGAACTTCCAGCTCTGTTTCTTTTCTCATAGCAAAAACCTTTTCTACATTGGGTTAAGACAGGGTAAGAGTCATATAGATCCCCCAAGGCAGTGGGCTCAGAGTTTTCAAATTAATCCTACAAGTTGAGTGCTTTCTCAATAATAATATGACAGTTTGTTGGTGCAACTGTTACTATAAAATGATCCTATCTACTGGTACAGCCCAGCTGAGGCACTCAATTCACCCTTGCTGTCTTTTCATGTTATTTGGCTTTATTCAGAGCCTGATGCTATAGCCCAGGGTTTCCTGTTCCTGTAGTCCAGAACAAAACTTCAGAGAAGGTGTGATAATGAAATGTGTCACAAGTGTTTCATGCTGAGATCTCATAGATGGAAATTGAGGTTATTCTTCATTTTGAAAACCGATGCTCAAGAGCCATGTCCAAATACATAACATTAACTATCTGAAAAAACTGCTGTGAAGACATTCAAAGCAGAACCTCTTTGTGAATATGATTGATCAGAAAGATGAAATGAATTTGTGCTGATTAGCTTTAAGGAAGAATCAAAGAACATACATTCAAACATGAAAGAGACCAGCACACTGGAAAAAAAAATAGTCTTGTGTGTTTCTTCCTTTTCCATGACCATAGTAAATAGATCAAGAAATAATGACTTTAAACTGTGCAATATAAGCTATGAATGAAATATAAGACAAGTAGGCTAATCGTTACTCCAATGAAGCACAGGGAGTAAAATATTGCAAGATCTCAATGATTTAAGCACTTTAAAGATCAAGCTAAACAAACTCTATCCAGGAGTAAGGGATGCTTGTTTCATCCTCCTTTAGGAGAGAGAAGAGTTTATTGCTGATTGCCAAAACACTATTGAGAGGTCCTTGCCTCTTCCCTGGGCAAGTAATTTTTTCAGGACAATGATTTCTAAGGTCTCTCCTAGTCCTGTGAGGTAAACCCTCCCACTTCTTAAGTACCCTTGCACTCAGTCGCTGAATTTTCTTTAGATGTTTTTATCTGGTGGGTCATGTCCATGCAGTGCATCACAGATGGATGATGACTTGCACCCTGCTTCTTGGACTCTTCTCCCAGAGATATTCTTACCCCTCCAGGCAACACCAGGTTACTGGTCAGAGCCCAAAGGTGAGTTTTCCCCTATTATGTTATGCAGCTCTTGACAAAATAAGTGCCACCAGAGGGCTGTAGTTCTACAGCAGGAGCAGGCTGTGGGTTGGAGATTCAGCACCATGTCAGTCTGTGACATAAACAACCCCAGAGATTCCTGCAGAGAATTTGCTTTGCAGTAAGAAAGAAGCTGGGTTTTGTCATCATTGCAATAGTAGATGTGCTGCAACAAGCTGCTGCTTCTGCTCAGGGGGACCAAATCCTGCTGGGATAAGGATGAGTCCCCTAGCAGAGGTGGATGTGCTGACATAAAGGTACATATCTGATGCCTTGCTCAGGACACATCTTCCCCCACACCTGTCGAGATCCAAGGGTCTGGCCTGGCCAGCAAGCCAGTCATAGCCGGGATCAAGTCAAGGCCATGGAAAGCTACACCCTAAGTTCAGGGACACTGTTTCGAGTTAGGGAGAGTTAAAGTTTGTTTGAATGGGATCATGGGAGTTACTATGTTAGTATAGATTACCTTGCGTGTTATGATTAGTTAGGATATTTCTAGAATGTTCCATGTTAGTGCATATAAGTTGGGATCACCCCTTGTTAGAGGTCTTAGTGTTTGGTTGTATTCAGGAAAGCTCTTGTTACTGTGGGAAGAAGAATAAAGGACCCTTGGATTTTCCACCTAAGACCCACTGCCCACTTTTTCTTCTGCGCTGACCCCTCACAACATGACACAGACTATCCCAAATAAATACCCCAAACTAACAGCAGCACTGGAACAGATCCCTTTCTAAGACTTTTCGAAATCAGGCCAGAAGAAAATCTGCTGCACACATCTAGTGCTCAGTTGTACTCTTCAGAGAGATGGGCATGGAATTTGAGTAAAGGAAATGACATTGTTAACTTTTGTAGTGATCGTAAACAAAATTAAAATGGCAGGAAATTTTTGTCTGTTTTGTTCTGGCAAGTCTGTGATAGTAAGTAAGTGATTTTCCCAACTGCAGTGGTAGGCAGACAAGTTTTACCCAGTTAAGCTGAGATGTTTTTCCCTTAATTTTGGCTATGAGCCAGCAGAAATGCCACTCTGATAGATGCCTTTTCAGTCAAAGGATCAGATGTGAAAATTGGGTAAATACTCTGGATTGTATTTTTAATTTTCTATTTTCTTTTTATTCTATCCACTTGGATTATTTTTCCCTTTCTGAATAATGCAGAAAGCAGCAAAGGACAACATATCAAAAATAAATTAGATCTCTGACGAGGGGTTCAGACTAACTCAGACCTCCTGGGAAAAAAAAAAGTAGAACTCAAGAAAGTAAGAAGACAGTTTGAGCTAATTGGAGATAACATTCCTTTCAGCACTTAATATTCCCTGACTTGGGGCACAGGATGGCACCTCTCCATACACCTCATTATTTAATAATATTGCTAATTTGTAAGGACAGAACATTTTGGATATACTCTGATATGTCTGTATCTTGTCACCCTGAAAATGCTTAAAATTGAAATATCTATTCAGTCTTTGTAGAAATAACATTTCTTGAAAAGTTGATTCAGAAGCTTCAAGTACTGTGTCTATTTCTTTGGCCCTTCAAACCACAAAAAAATTCACTTGAACAATTCTCGTTCTCTCAGAATGTCTTCAATGAATGAAATATTTCAGACCAAATTTTTCCATGCAACCTTAAGGTTTTTCCCATTTCTTTTTGAGTGAAAACCACAGTAATTGAGATATATATAATTTTGATGGGACCAATAATATACTTCACAGTATAGAAGAGAGAAAATAAATCCAGTTTTCTCACTGAAGAGTTCGTAATATGAGGAAAGAAAAGACATAGCATGTCTCATAAACCAAATGGTCTTTCCTTACATATAGGTAAAAAAGAGTAGGAAGCTTTTTCTGTGGAGGTGTTTAATTTCCTGGGGGCAGAAAGAAAGTGGAAAGGCAGCTGAACTGAATCTGGGTTTCACCTGAGCCCTGCAGGCAATAGTCCGAATTCCTGTGACAGAACAAGGAAAACAAGAGCCAGAGGAGATGTGCAATTGCTGCTGAAATAAATACCTCAAATGAATGAAGCAATAGAATCAGGGAAGGGAAACAAGAAAAGCCTAAAAAGAAGGCAAAAGGATAAACTTATATTTCTGGCTGATATTCAAAAGCTGTTGGCATATGCCAAGCTGGCTGCTTGGGGAGACTACCAATGGTAATTCAGAGGAAGAGCTAATGGCAACTAAGCACTGACAGTAATGGGAGGTCCAGCACAGAAATCAGGACAAGGAGCCTCCAGCAGACTGGGGAGAGAATGGGCATGGCTCAGATGCCCCACTTGTCTCCTGCCTCTGCCCCATGAGTGGCTCAGTGCCAGCGTCTTGTTAAGGACAGCCTTCACAGAGGAGGATGAGTGAGACCACAAACCACACACGTCCCAGCACCTGCAAATCTGAAAAGCTGACCCTGATCCTCACAGCAACCAAAGGCACCTGCCACTCAGGTTAAACTGGCATTCAGAGCTAATTGGCTTGTCCTGACCAAATAAAGGAGCAAGAAGAGAGCCGGAAATGTGTATCTTTCCTCCCCAGCAGCACCCAAGTGCACACAGCATCTCCCCCCTGTTTCTGATGCCAGCAGCAGTGTGGGATCTCAGCACATCGTTCCCGATGTCCAGAGATGCCAGGAGAACCCTTGGGGGTCTCGAAAACCCTGGAATGTTGCCAAGAGTGTTTGGTGGCTTGATTTTGATCCATCCACAGAAGTAACAAGAGTCTGAGGACAAGAGAATCACTTTAGAGTACAAGGTGTAAAAGAGACACATTTAGAGGGTGAGATATAGACTTTAAGGTTTTTGGTACAGGGGGGTTATGGAGACAAGATGGAGAGATTGGGGCGTGTCTTGTCCTTCTTCTTTCTTCTTCTTGTCCTCCATCTCCTGTGATGATGTTGGCACTTAGAGATTGGTTTATGGTGAAGGTGCACTTGCCAACATGGGTGAAAAGCATTGGGAAATAAAGGTAAATATTGTATACATAGGTTTTAGTATAAAAAGACATGACCGCCCCGTGGGTGGTCAGAGAGTGCCTGTGACTGCTTGCAGATCAGACCTCTGTTGGGCAGACAGAAAAATTTTGTAGATAAGAAATAATAAACAACCTGAAGACCGAAAAACTGAAGAGTCCAGACTCGTCCTTTGCATCGCGCCCACCAAAGAACCACTCTACCCGTGTCGGGGCAGAGACAGACAGCCAGACCCGACACAGCAGTTGCTGTTTTTTCCTCCCCAGGAAATAACAGTTAAAAACCACACATGTGGCAAATGATGATGTCTTTTCTAATAGCATCCACATGGGTGTGTGCTCATTTTGAGGAGCTGCTCTCAGACACATTTGAGCAACATTTCATCACAATACTGGGGATGAATAACCTCAAAATGAAACGAACCATTATACACACTGTGCACAGAGAAGACTGCAAATTCTGAACACACACCATTTATTTCTCTTTCCCTCCTCTCTGCCCTGAACATTTAGCAAAGAACTGCTAAAATCCTACCTTAAATTTTCAGAATGTAATAAAACTAGGCAAGACGCTTGAATTCTCTCCAGCAGCAGATATATAAAGAAAGGTACTCAGTAGGGCTGATTTTTATTGGATCACATCTCCAGTGCAATGTCACAGAAATGAAGCAGACATGTTCTAATTCAAAAGGCAATTTTTAACCTATCCTGTTTATCTGGAAAATCATTCTGCCCTCAGAGCTGCCAAAGGCATTCTAGCAACAAACATACCTACAGAGGGACAAGTAAACAACAGGGAGATTTGTGCCTTGAGAGCAGGAAACAGAATTCACCAATTGCAACAAAACTGACCAGAGAATTTTTTTGAAAGAAATTTCACCAGGGTAGTGTTTTCTTCTCCTCTTTCCCTAATTTCACCATAGATGAAAGTGGAAATGTTAAAGAATGTAAGACATGTAACAGGATAAATGAAGTAATTTTGAATAAATTAGAGGTGAAAACAGAATTCTCCCCCTTTTTGTATTGCTTGTTAGCTCTGCTTGCCATGAATCCTGTTAAAGAGAAAACATGATAAAGCACTTTGTTAGTTTTCCTTCAGTAAAAGTTCAGGAAACAAAAAGAGGATGTCTGTGACTTGAGGAAAAGATCTAAATAGGATTCATTAGAAATTAAATGCTTCCTATGATTGAAGCAACAGTCCATTTGTTCACTGCCATTGACATTGGTTTGCATCAGTCCAGCAGTCATCTTATTGTCATCATGGTGTAAGCCTGGTTAGAGGACATGAAGACTACAAATAAAGAATGGAATTAGTGAGGTTAATGCATATAAGGGGAAAGACCAGCTGTCATCATAAATACAAGATTTTCCATGTTATAAAGGCATTTGAGGAGTCTCTTGTTCAACTCTCTGATTGTCTACAGCGGGGAAAAGCTGGCTATGGGTGCAGTATCAATCTCTGACATTCACGGGTATTTAAGTAAAAAATGAGAGTCCTGTTTATTTCCTGACTGTTTCTGAATGGCTTGAGTGAAGAGCAGATCACCATGAAGAGCTTAGGTGGCTCTTCAGGTTTTGAGGTTTTGAGGGAGTAATGACAATCCCTGTTCGACTGGTCTCTGGGTATTTGAAGAGCAAGTTCCTAGACACCAAGTGTTTCTTAGGCTCTCCAGCCACTCTTTCCTCCAAACAGGTTATGAGATCTTGCTGGCAGCTGAATCACTGATGCAGAGCTTTTCTGGAATCCCCAAGCATCTACAGGGAGATATGAAAACAAAACAACCACCCTGTTTACACATCTTCACAAAGGCAGCACAGCAGAAGTAGACCCAAAAGGTAGCGTTTCACCCTTGTCTCCCCCACTCTCAGCTCCTCTGTGCTGCTCTGCAGAGCTGTAATCACTCTTCTTCAATTACGAGAAGGGCTTACTTCTTGAGTTTATCAGTGCACTCACTTCTGAGCTACATAGGTGTTTGGAAGCAAGATGGTAAAAGAGCTGCTAATCCAAAGATTACTTAATTACTCTGCCTAGTGATTGTTGCCTGCTCATCTCACAAATAAATGGCCATTTTTTAAAAAAAATTGAGTTTTAGTATAGGCTGTTATGAATAATCTAAACAACTCATTGTCTCACTAAAATGCACTTTAGAGCTCCTTTATTTTACAAAGCGATTGTTGGAAAATTTGGGAGTGGCATCTGTGAAGTGTTTACCTACATGTCTCTAGCTTCACAAAAGTATTGGAAAATGCCTCTTCAAGGACATGGTCCTAATTAGCCTTTTAATTGGTCAGCTTTTTATCCACTCTCTTATACCTGTGCTACCATGGACTGAGTCTCTGAGTCTCTTGTTAGTACCCTTAGCTGTCATCATGCCTCCAGCCTTGATTGCACCTAAAAACAGCCAGCAACAAGCAAGGTAGTAGCCTGAGAGGGCTATCAGTAGGATAAGGTTTCTGAAATTAATTTACAAACAGAAAAAAAGCTTCTCAGCAGTGAGAAACACCTCCATTTCCTTTTCTTTTTGCAATTCCCTCAGACAGACTCTCCTGGTTTAAAAGAAAGATGTCTGCCAAGGAAAGGCAGGAATCTCCCCAGAACGGAAAATATGAACCCCTCCCTTGAAATTATTATAGCCTTGAAACATTATGGGGCTTTCAGCATATGGGCTTTTCAAAGATATGGGAAAAGAAATAACAGGAGATATATATATAACAAACTGGACAAACAACAGCAATGACAGCAACAGCAACAACAAAAGAAACCCCCAGGAACCCCAGTGACAGCCTTTCCTCTCACGCCCTGCTGTTTCCCCTTTGGTGTGGTTTTGACCACAGGCCACAGGGGTTCTGTTACAACAGAGGTGCTGTCAGGGGGTGCTGCTGGCTCCCAGAGAGGCCTGGGCACTGCCATGGCTCCCCTGTGGCCTCAGGGGCAGGCAGGTGCAGGGGGTCGTGGTGATGCCTTGAAGAAGCTGATCTAGAATAGAGGCTAGACAGAGTTAAAGAATAAAGTAGGTATTTATTAGAAGACTTCAATGGATACACCTTGGGCAGTACAAGAGCCTGGCTGGGGCTATATCCAAGATGGACCCAAAATGGTCACAAAATGGATGACTGGTCATGAGGTCTCACACTTTTATAAGTTTTTGTCCATTTGCATATTGGGGTTAATTGACCAATTATAGCGTAAGGTTATGAAGTCCTGTGAAAAACACATTTACTCTCCTATGAAAATTGAAAAAGTTTAATAAAGGGCAATAGGAGACAAGGACCATAGAGCAAAGGTTATTATGGCCAGGTGCATCTTGGCACTCAGCCAAGACCACACTGTAATCCTCAGCGATACCCCTTAAATACCTTTTCCCTTACATCAGCCTATTGCATATTCACAGACCCTTATGCATAGTAAACTTTTCCCCAAACTAGTTTACATGTTCCAAGAACTGTTTAGCATATCTTCTTCTTGGATCTGTCTTTTTAGAGCATGCGTATTCCTTGGCTGTGGTTTTAGTCCATTTTTATCACCTCCAGTTTTTGGGCCTTGGTCCACCGTCTTGAGATGGTGGGTGCTGATAGTTGGCAGGTGCTGATATCTATAGCAGATGTCCTCTTCATATGTTCATTGGATGTTATCCCATGCAAGCAGGCATTTTAAAACAAGCATACTTATATCAGCTATGTCTAAGATTAATTAACAACAGAAATAAAAGCTATATCTTTATAACAAAGTTACTTTAACATCACACATATAAAATCCATCTAAATATTTGTGAAAAGCCAATATTATAATATGTATCTATAACAAGTCTCATCCTTCTTGTTTTTCTCTCTTCAGTCTACCGTTGTTTATGCTCTTGGGCCTGAAACTTGTAACGGTTGTCCTTTGTCCCAAGCTAGAAAAGAAATTGTTTTCTCTACCTACTCTGTGAAGAGAGTTCAGCAACATTTAATATGAATCTCAGAACTACACACCTAGGCAGCACGGAATCTGAAAAATATGAAAGCTAAAACTTAAAGCATCAATGGGAGCTCAGGTGAAGGGGAAGATGGGACATTGCTCCTTTGAGCAGCTCACAGGCAGCTGGTCATGATGTTGGGCTACTGCAATGGCAGGGGCAGCCCCAGCTGCAGCAGCATCCCACACGTGGGCTGTGGACTCCCAAACAACCAGGAAACAGGGAGAAAGCAAGCAGCCTTGCAGTGTAGAAACCACTGCCAACTGGAGTCTTGGAGCCTCACACACAGGAGCTGCCATAGGGTCAGTGGCCCAGTGGAAGGCAGTGTCAGTTCTGGTCCCGAGTTTCAGCATTAGATGTGCTGGTTCTGAGCTCCCAAGTGACAGGGAAGCAAACCAGCAGGCCCTGGTAATAGTGCCAAAGGAAAAAAGCAAACAAACAAACAAACCAGAAAAAATTCAAACCCACCAAGTTAAAGGGCAACAGGATGCAACATTATAGTCTAGGGATGGTGTGGCTGGACAGTGCCCAGGCAGAAAAGGACCTGGGGATACGGGTCGACAGCTGGCTGAACGTGGGCCAGCAGTATGCCCTGGTGGCCAAGAAGGACAATGGCATCCTGGCCTGTATCAAGAATAGTGTGGCCAGCAGGAACAGGGAGATTGTTCTCCTGTACTCTGCACTAGTGAGGTCACATCTTGAGTGCTGTGTCCAGTTCTGGCCCCTCAGTTTGGGAAGGACGTTGAGATGCTCAAGCATGTCCAGAGGAGGGCAACGAGGCTGGTGAGGGGCTTGGAACACAAGCCCTGTGGGGAATGACTGAGGGAACTGGGATTGTTTAGCCTGGAGAAAAGGAGACTCAGAGGTGACCTTATCACTCTCTACAACTTCCTGAAAAGTGGTTGTATTCAGGTGGTGTTGGTCTCTTTCTCCAGGCAGTAACTGATAGAATGAGAGGACACAGTCTCAAGCTGCATCAAGGAAAATATAGGTTGGATATTAGGAAAAAGTTTTTCACGGAAAGAGTGATAAAGTTCTAGAATGGCCTGCCGGGGGAGGTGGTGGAGTCATCATCCCTGAATGTGTTTAAAAAAAGACTGGATATGGCACTCGGTGCCATGGTTTAGTTGAGGTGTAAGGGCATGGGTTGGACTCAATGATCTTTATGGTCTCTTCCAACCTAGTCATTCTGTGAATTCTGTGAATTCTGTGATCTCAGGTCAGATCCACTCACAGGGCCAGCCACATGGCTGCTGCCTCCATGCCCCCCGAGAAGGAAAGGCCTGCCCTGGCCTCAACCCCCACAGGATCCTGAGCCAAGCCTTCACCCATCGTGATATTCCATGGGAGGGGGAAAGGGGAGTGGGAGCAGAGGGTGTAGGGGGAAAAAAAGTGACAATTCTGGGCATTAGATGACTATGGCATAACCCCATCAACATCAGTGCCCCCAAGACAGATGAAAAGAAAAAGGCTATTTCTTTAAGAAAACAATAATTTATAAAGGGTAGCCTCCTCTTCAGATATTAAAGCAAAAATAGATTATTAGAACACAAGTATTTCTCTAACTGGTTTATCAAGGTACCTGTCACATTATGAAAACACTCAAATCACTGTTCCACTGTCGAGAAAAATAATGACTCATTTCCCCAATTAGATTGCTCTGCGAATAGGTGCTAATCACAAATCTTCTAGACCACCAAAATTGCCCAATTTTGTTACAAAATTAACTACTTGTGTCATAAGAAACCAGTTGAGTTTGAGGTTGCAGACAAAACATCATCTGCTGCCTGCCTTTAAAAAGTTAATAAAGTGCACAGACAGGCTCACACAGACCATTATAATCCAAAAAGACTATCAACTTTTCAGTACAAAACAGATCAGATCATTATGCAAATAAATCCTAAGCTCAATTTATGGCGTCTTGCAGTTGGTGAGGGACCAGTTGTCTCTTGGACTAATACAAAGGCATTGGCACTGTTTTTAAGCAAGACAATGAGTCTCATCTTCAGTCCTCTGGGGTGGCTGTGAAAAAAATGCCAAAATGTCAGGATCCTACAGATTAAATATGTGACACAGACTACAGGGACAGAATGCTTCAGAAGACCCTGTCTGTTCCTCTCCTGTCTGGCCTTGCCAGTAGTGACCCTTGAAGCAAAAAAGACATGCAGAGCAGACATCCAAAGCTGAACTTTGAGATGCCATCATATCAGGAAACTCTCCTAAGGCCATGGCCGTTGCTTTCCAAATGTGACTGAAATTTTGGGAAAACAGAAACTCTCCAGCACTATATTCTAATTGTTAGAGAATCGGGCATTACTTTACTCTAGCCAGGATGTTATTCTGTACAGGATGTGCAATATGAATCATTCCATCCACACATGCCCAGTGTAGTAGAAATCATTCCATCATTCCACCACACATTTTTTTTACCAGACTTTTCACATGTTTATACATAAACTAAAGAAAAACTAAAGAAACTCTTGTTCATTGATTGCGTATTACACAATTCTTAGTATTTGGTCTCCTATTGGTTACTGATCCCTTTGTCTTTGATGCTAGTTTGGCCCTCATTCTTTGGTTCCCTCATAAACCTTTTCCCAGACCAGGTGTCTCTGCTCCAGGAAGTAATGTTTGTTAATGTCTGTTTATCTCCTCTGTATCTTCTGTCTACTCCCAATCTGTAGATGTTAAACTCTCTGAGTCTAGGAATTTTCTTTTTGTTGATTGAAGCCCTGTCAGGCCTCACCCATTGAAATTCAAACCATCAGTGAATAGAGTCTTTTAAAGAGAAACCTTAATTTCAGCCCCCTTGGCAAAGGTGAATAAACCCATGATTAAAGTTACTCAAAAAAGAAAAAAGTTGTATCATTTCCAACAAAACATGAAAAATGTCCCTTGGCATTCATTGCAGAATTACCCAATATTTGCCTGTACTGATTCTGCCTGAACACCAAGTATTTTTTATTGAGCAAAATTTTGGGTCTCAGGTTACTGCTGGAAGCAGTCTGACCTCTTGAAGCATGTGAAATAACTGCATGCTGGAATCACTGAGAGTCTATTACCTGACAAAAGGAAACCACTTATCATTTATCTCAATTCACTGCATCAGCCTTTAGGGAAATTTTCCTAAACACTCAAGGCAAATTCTCCAACTCTGGTTGTACAGAATTGCTCTGGGGTCACTGCCTGATCCTCCAGACATGTTATTATTTTGTGACTCCCTAACAGAAATATAGAAAGCTGATTGTTACTATGCAGTCAACCATGTGATTTAAAGAGGGTGTATTAGGGAGAGAGGCATCCCCAGTGACAGCTGGGAAAAAAAGGAAACCAAGTACCCTGTGATGAGATGCATTGCAGGATAAATCCCCCTTTTCTCCATGATACTACAAATTCCCTCTGATGCCTGGCAGGTTGAGTCAAGGAATTAGAAAGGATCTGACAGGGAAATATTAATTCTCATTTGTGGAGAGGAAATAGAATTGAGGGAGATAATGGAGAAAAGCAGCCTTTAAGTCTCCTTGTAACTCTCAAGAACATGGTATAGCTCTTGCCCTCTTGCCACTCCTTGGCCATGGCCACAACTGGTTCCAGGTCCCTGGGAAAGGATCTTGCCCAGTGGTGCTATGATTGCAGATGTCCATGCTCCTCTCACTGACTCCTGATCTGAGCTGCCACTACTGTATCATGCTGTCCTTGGGAGCAGGGGAGTGGAAAAATTCATGTCACTTGTTATCTGCATTTCCATTATCTTCCAGCTCTTGCCTTACGTTAGAACAGACTGAGTCCAAGTAACATGCTCCCAGTTGTCTTGAGGTGTCTGCACCAATTTGTCCTTTTGACATTTCTTATTTTTATCATCTCCTCCACCTCATTCTTATGCTCTTCACTTTCAGACCACACAATTTCTGGTTTGACCCTCTCTATATTCCCTGAAACTCAACCTTCCTCTAGTATGGGGCTGGACTTGCTGGTTTGGTTTGCAACCTTACATGTGTTTTTTGCTGCAACGACTTCAGTCAGCTTTGCTGTTTCCACATCCACTGCAATACTGGAACTTCACAACTTGACAAACGCAACTCACAAACTGTAACTCCATTTTTTAAATTCTGCTCTTTCTTTAATCTCAAGATTACTTACCAGTTTTTAGGTACAAACCATTTAATGTAAAAAATTATGTCTTGCTGTAATTTTTTAAAAGGATGACTACCATCCTCAAAAATGACATCATTTATTAGCATTGATAATGTTTTAGAGTAAGTCTCACAAATCATTAGTAATCAGATGCTGATGTACAATTTTCCTTCCAGTGTCTCAAGCAATTTATTTAATGGACTCACTGAGAGTTCCAAAACTAACAGAGATCAGATTGAACTGAACTGCTCAACTTCATTATCTTTTTCCTCCTATCACTGCAAAGCTTTTTTTTCCTCCTACTCTGTCTGGAAACTAGAAAAATGGGAAAACTTAAGACCAATTTTCCATAATGCACACACAAAAATGACAGAGTAAATGTTAGTGGGAGTATCATTGGCATTTTCTGTGACCTATCTCCCATGTTCCTGGCACTATTAGGAGGTTTTGCAAAACCAAAAAGAAAAGGGAAAGAAAAGGAATAAAAAGTTTCCCTTAGCTTTGCATATAGATGAGCTTGTAATAATTACTAAAGATTAGTAGCTGAAATGTTCTTCATTTCATTCATGTTCTACCTAAAGTTGCAGTCCTGAGAGCAGATTTCAGACTTCCAATGACAAAATGAAAAGCAAAACCAAAGCCTATAAGAAAACAAAGTCCCATTGTACAGCACAGCCAGATACTCTCTCACGTCATTGTTTTTCTATTATAATTTATGGTTTAGGTTTTTTTCCCTTAAATGATTTATTTTAGTTCAGAACCCAGTGCTTTAAGAAAAACTATGCTGTGGTTGGAGGCTGTGTGTTCACCAAAAGGAATTTGAAGTAAATAATTTTTATATTGCTTCCTACAGTCATTTAGTGTTGATCTTCACTGTGGCCATTTCCTGTTTCAATAAAATGTTATTTACCTCCTCCCTGTGAAAGGTTTGTGCAGAGCTCATTCTAAAGGGCATGTTGAGGCATGTTTGTAATAAACTCCCCTTGTTTTGTCTTTTCATTATAAATGGCTCACAAATGTAAAATACTTGACAAGAAAATATCAAAAGAAATAACTCTAAATTATCACTGCAATTGTGTACAAAAAAGCTAGTTGCCCACAGCTATGTCTAATTCTGTATTTATGTCCAGTTTGCTACAAGGTTATGTCAGATAAGGTAAATTAACCTGGCATCAGCATGACAAATGTGTGCTAAACACTGAGATTTCATATGTGCTGTCTCTGTTCGCTCTCTTGGCAGAATGTGCTTAAGTCTTACCCTCAGTAAAAGCCAGAAGCCATGCACCCACCAAAGCCACTCTCTCACTCCTCTCCACAACTACAAAGGGGAGAGAAAATTTAATGAAGTGTTCGTGGGTTACACGAGGGGAGTTCATCAAATACCATCATGGACAAAATAGGCTTTAATTAGAATTACAAATTAAATTTATTGCTAACAAAATCAGAGCAGAATAATGAGAAGTAAAATAAAGCCTTAGAAACACTTTCCCCCCACCCCTCCCTCCTTCCCAGCTCTACCTCCTACTCCAGCAGCATAAGGCAAGAAGAGAATGGGGGTTATGGTCAGTTCATCACCTGTTCTATCTCTTGCTGCCCAGGAGAGGAGTTGCTCCCTTGCTCCAACCTGGGTTCCCTCCACTGGAGACAACTCTGTGAACTTCTCCAATGTGAGTCCATCCCATGGGCAGCAGTCCTCCCCAAATCACTGCAGCATGGGGTCACTCTTGCATGGGGTGCAGTCCCTCAAGGACAGGCTGCTCTAGTGTGGTCTCCTCTCTCCAGGGTCACAGCCTCTTCTCAGGCACCCCCAGCTCCTCCACGGGCTGCAGGTGGATCTCTGCATCCCCATGGATCTCCATGGGCTGCAGGGCACAGCTGCCTCACCATAGTCTGAACCACAGGCTGCAGAGGAATCCCATCTCTGGTGCCTGGAGCACCTCCTGCTCCTCCTTTTCCACTGGCTTTGGTGTCTACAGAGTTGTTCCTATCACATATTCTCACCCTGTTCTGGCCACAATTACAACAGTGCAGTAACTTCTTTTTCTTTCTTCTTAAATGTGTTATCTCAGAGGCATTACCACCATCTCTGATTGGCCCAGCCCTGATGAGCAGCACATCCAACTTTGGAGCTGCCAGAGATTGGTTCTGCCAGACACATGGGAAGCTTCTAGCAGCTCCTCCCAGAAGCCATCCCTGTAGCTTGCTTGCTAACAAAGCCAGGCTGTTCAAACCCAGTGTACCCTCTAAGGGGTAAAATAAGGAAACAGATCAGAGAGTATGTTCATTGCTGCTGGTACTCCCAAGTTCTCGGAGGAAACCATCCATGTGAACATTGCACAGAGCTGTGTCCCCATGTGATGCTTGAGGTTATCACAATGTGGCTCACCCTGCCTGGGCCAGCTCTTCAGCAGGAAAAAGAGGCAGCTCACAGTCCTGCTTCTTATTTAAACAGTACATAAATACACTCTGCCCCTCACTTTATGAGCCAAAGGGCTGTTTTCTGTTAGAGTTGCCTATGGTAATGCTAATATGGAACAGTTTTATGAACACCATCAGCAATTCCAGCACAGTCCTTCAAACAAAAGAACTGAGAAAAGGGAAAAAGCTGTAAGAAATAAAGCACAACATATGCAAAACCTACCAGTGCCTTTACAAGGTTTCTTGTTCTCCACCATAAAGCAAGGCAATCACAAGGCATGCTGAAGTTTACCTGGTGTTTTTCTGTAAAAGCAAAGAGAAACAATAATCTTTTGCACAAAAAAGAATTTTTACACATTAATATGAGGAATCTTTCATGTCTTACTGATGTTTTCCTATACTCTATGGAAGAGATTGTGCCCTTTCTGTTAGCCTGTAGCCTAAAATGGCCTGTGAATGTCATGAGACATTTTTTTAATGTTCTTCTTGTTCAAAGTATCCAGTATATGTCCCTGTATGCATTTGGTGCCTGCACTGACACGCACCGCCAGTGGTGTATTTTACAACACAAGACCAAGCTGTGATTTGGACTCCATGGGGCCCAAAGCACAGTGATATTGTGTTGGAGGTCTGTGTAAGGCAGGAGGATGTAAAGCTGGGGCAGCCGCATCATTCTGTTACTTGGGTGTCCTTCCAACCATCCCCGGTCCTCATTAGAAGCAAAACTGTTCAGCATTCCATCCACTACAGCCACCACTCTTCCCTTTGCCTTACCTTTTCCAGCAGGCACAAACCAGCACCATTTGAGGACATTGTGAGGTTTTGTGCTCCTCCCCTGCAGAAGCCACAGCCTGACACACTTGAAATGAGAAACTCACCCACATCAGCAGACATTATTTCTAACTATTCCCTTTCTCTTGATTAATCAGCTGCATCTCAAGCAGAGGTCAATCAAAAAACTGGGTCATAGTCCCTCTGGCTGCAAATATGTAGTATTTCCTACACACCTATGATGTTAATGGTGGCATAAGCATTTATATCTTGATAAGATATATATAAGTCGGGGAGATTTCCTTAAAAGTTTTTGCGTAGTCCCACAGTACCCCCTTGAGTATCCCATAATGTTCCGAGTAATCTCTAGTAATCTTTCCCTCTTATCAGCTAAGAAGTCTAGGATGAATCCCTTTGAGATAGTCTGCAGTTTCAGAGGTCCATCAAGTAGTGGCTGAAGAGTTTTAGTCTTGGATACTGTGCCCTTTATCCCTAGTCTGCTCAGCTGATGTTGTTGTGCTTGTTTATCAATTTGCCTATTGATTACTCCCAATTAACTTGTAATGTCCAGCATCATATGGTCTAAATGGAGCAAGTAAATTCACATCTTTCCACATAAACTTGAAAAGAGGAGGAGAAAAAGCATCTCTGAGAAGTTACTAGGAAAGGCTGCTCTTCAAAGGTCAGAGGGATTTGTAGTGCTAAACATGCAACTCCAACATCATGCATCTCTTCTGCTTTTCAGTTTCTCAGTTGTCTCAGGACAATAAGCACTTGAGTCCACTTGTTCCTAGTGGTAAACAGCCCTTGAATCTACCAGATTTTGTTTTCTGTTGATCAGTTTTAGGCTGCTGCTACATTGCCCTCAAGGCTTTAGGCAGAAGTTACTTGAACTTATTTTTCTGTTCCCTCCCTGGTGAGGCAATACTTCTTGTAGCTTTCATTGAAAAGAAATTATACCTGTATTTAAGCTTCCCCTCTTTTGGCAGCACCTCTCTGATATCACAAGTGCCTCTCTTCTGACATCTCTGTTTGGCATCAGAGAACTAATTTTCTCGTTTTCAGGTAACATCACTTTGGTGAGGCCTTGCTGCTTCAGGTGAAATGAAGGTAAGGATTTTTTTTTCTGGATCTTTGTTTTCCACAGAAGGAAGGGGAAGGTACCCATAACAGGAGCAGGACATTTGAGCACTCACATAAAATGCAAGCAGTATATTGTCTGGCCTAACATGCATCTCATATGTAATACACATCTGCATTTTAATGAATGAACATCCAGATGGATGTGCCACTACATTAGGGCATACTTCACACGACTGTTTGACATTTAGTTTCCTTGTTTTCTAGGCAGTAGAAGGAATTAGCAGAATATTCTGCTTTCTTTTGAGGCAGAAATTGGGATTTGAAATGCAGTAATCAGTTCTACTTCATCCTTTCAGTCAAGTAAAATTGAAAGATAAATAAAGGAACAAATTATCTGGAAAAATACACATGTATCTCAATGATAATAGAAAGAGAATCACAAAATCAAGGCTCTAGAATAGGTGAACACCAGAATTAGGCAGGAGCTAGTTAATATAGGTATTAGTTTTGCATGGCCAGGTTTTGGTAGCTGGGGGGGGGGGGCTCAATCTTCTTTGAGAAGCTGCCAGAAGCTTCTCCCATGTCTGGCAGAGCCAATGCTAGCTGCCTCCAAGAGGGACATGCTCCTGGCAACGGCTGAACCCATCAAGAATTACAGTAATGCCTCTGTGATAATATATTTAAGAAGGATAAAAAGAGTTGTTGCACAGATGCAATTGCGACCAGAGAAGAGTAGGGTGAGAACATGTGAGAGGATGTCTTGGTTTGAATGACAGGTGTCTGCCAAGGAAGACAGAAACCTCCCTTGGAATGGAAAATATTACTCACTTCCCTCCAAATTATTATTACAATGTTAAAAGTAATTGTCTTTCAGGCAAAGGTATGGGAAAAGGAATAACAGTTCTTCACTAGTATGCATATGGATAACAACACAAACAAACAATGACAGCAGCAACGCTAAACAGAACCACAAACCCAGCCCCCACGGGTACTTTCCCTTTTGGTGCGGTTCCGGTCACAGCCGGCAGGGCCACTGGTGGCTCCCGGCCGTGCAGAGTGGGTGCAATGATTCCCCCGCGCCTGCAGGGGGCGCTGCGGTGTGAGCTCAGCCACCTTTCCACGTGGCAATGGCGACTCAGGTGACACAGAAAAGGGGAGGTGGCTGCCTTGGCCACTTTTGTCACTTAAGTACCCGTCGTTATCATCTCTTAGGCAACAAATGGGACAAAATTCTCTGAAGGAAAGAAGAAGAAGAAAAAAATTCCTAACCTCCAACAGAGTAATAGCTCTGCAGACACTCAGGTCAGTGGAGAAGGAGGGGCAGGAGGTGCTCCAGGCGCCAGAGATGGGATTCCTCTGCAGCCTGTGGTTCAGACCATGGTGAGGCAGCTGTGCCCTGCAGCCCATGGAGATCCATGGGCATGCAGAAATCCACCTGCAGCCCATGGAGGAGCCCACACTGATATAGGTGGATGCTTGAGAGGAAGGAAGCCTGTGCTGGAGCAGGTTCCTGGCATGGATCTGCAGACCCATAGGAGAGCAGCCCATGCTGGAGCAGATTTTCGAGTAGAAGTTGTGACCCTGGAGCAGGCTGTGCCTAAAGGGCACACACTGGAGCATTTTATGGAAAACTGTTGCCCATGAGATGGACTCACAGTGGAGAAATTATTGGAAAACTATGTCCTGAGGGAGGAAGTCCATGCTGGAGCAGGAGAAGGACTCCCCTCCCTGAGCAGCAGGAGAAACCACAGGTGATGAACTGACCATGACCGCCATTCCCATCTGCCTGCACTGCTGGGGGAGGAGGTAAAGCTGGGAAGGAAAAGTGTTTTTAAGATTTATTTTACGTCTTATTATATGTCTCTGATTTTGTTATTAATAAATTCAGTTAATATGCCCAAGCTGCATCTGTTTTTCCCATGACAGTATTCAATGAGTGATCTCTCCCTGTCCTTAGCTCATGAACCTTTAATTATATTTTCTTTGTTCTATCTGCTTGTGGAGGGGAGTGAGAGAGTAGCTTTGGTGGGTGCTGGACATCCAGCCAGGGTCAACCCACTACAGTCTTTTTTGGTGGTATGACTGTGATCATGAGGATTTCGTGATAGGGATAACAACTGGGAGAGGTAACAGGCAAAACAACTGTACTGGACAATGTTAGAGAGTGGAATGATCATGCGGAATTTTTCTTGTAATTGTGGTGACCAGACAAGGGGTAGATTATGTGTAAATTACCCACTTTCGTTCAGTATTTGGATGATGCTATTTTGATTTTTGTGGGGTAATTTTTGTTTTGTTTTGTTTAGTTTGGCTTGTTGATGCAAGTGAAGGCTTGTGATGAATGTAGATTTTAATGATAATCCTTTAATATGTGATTCATAAAGGTGAGGGGAGGAACAGTGGAGTAGTCCTGTAGCTCCTCCACTGCCACAGGAACGGCTGCTTGTCCTGTAGCTCCTCCACTACCAAAACTTGGCCACACAAACCAAATACAATAACTAAACCTCTGAAAAGAAAAATGAAAATGAGTAGTTTAAATTGCTCAGTATATACAAAAATAAAGACATTTAAAAGTTGTCATCTTCCTCCTGTCAATGAATATATTGAAAAAGAAAGATGAATTGCTGGAGGAAAACTACAGGAATTCCTCCTGGAAATAACTTCACCTTCAAGACACTTTCAAACAGCTGCAATGACAGAAAAGCAAATAGGAAGGGTACTGAAAGCTGTAAGTAATTTAAAATTAACATCTAGGGAAGAAAATGCTGATTTCATCTAAAAAGGATGTTCATCTAGAACTGATCTTGAGCTGGTGATCTGATCTGGGTTGGGGCATCCTCCCTCACTTCCCTCCTCCACAGCCTTCTGCTTTGGCCAGTTTTCCCCTCAGCATTCCAAAGTAATTAAAAATATTCTCCTGCTTGTTAGTTCATCTTTTCTTGTAGCTGAGTTTAGTTATATTTCTTTTCATTTGCAAGTTTGCTTCTTACGCCTACAAGATCTGTTGACACATTGAGGTTTTGATTTATCAAGCAGTCCAAATAACTCAGGTACAATTCACTTGAAATTGAATGTGTTCCATAATGCCATTTAAAAATCAATCGCTTTCCTTGCCTGTGGAGAGAGATAAGATCGAATTTAGCTACCGAGCATTCTGCAGGCTATGGGACGTGCCTGCAGAATGCCCTGGCAGCACAGAGAGGCTTCTCTCTGCCTGACCATGGGGGAGGAGATGTGACATGGCAGATGCCCTACGGAGAGGAGCCTGCTGGATGAACATGCACATGATGAACAGCACGTGATTGCCATCATATAACATAAGGACATTAAAGGTGTTGCTGACGTGGCAATGTGTGATAGGTCGCTTAGTGAAAAATACCATGTAAGGAAATACTGTGCCTTGAAGAAGTATATAAAACCAGCTCCTTTCTCTTGATAAATGTCTCAGTATCCCTGATGATCTGAGTCCCTGCATCAGCCGTTCACACCTGCCTTTAATCATCTTTATATAAAACCAATGAGATCCTACAGTGCCTAGGCTAGAGCAACAGAGTTGGGAAAGGAATTCCAGTTTTAGGATGCAAAGCATCAGTAACTGCATCACACTGAAAAACCTTAATAGAAGTCTCTGAAGGGCTGCAGGCAACAACAAGCAACAAATTTATTTCACTGATCAAACTGAGGAAACAATGCCAAGAAGATATTAGGGAATACTTGAGAATTTAGATATAAATGTGCCATTTCAAATCTTGCCATCGAGGTACAGAAAACCAAGATTTTGTTTCAGAAATTTTGAGTTGACTTTAAGAATTCCATTCATCATTGTGCATTAGAGGTGACACAACCACCAGAAGAATAACTGTTTCAATCCCTGCCTTGCAAAACAACAAATTGCAAATTGCCCTTGCTTGCAGCTGAGTGCTGTGCATTGCTGTGCATCTCCAGTTTGATTAACAGTGCCACAAGCCAAGTAGCCAAGAGCCATTCATAATTGCATTACAATTCTTTATAGATT
This sequence comes from Agelaius tricolor, assembly GCF_023055355.1. Lineage (NCBI taxonomy): Eukaryota > Metazoa > Chordata > Aves > Passeriformes > Icteridae > Agelaius > Agelaius tricolor. The sequence continues at coordinate 17,481,409 of NW_027269261.1, read as the reverse complement.
TAATTCTATACAAGAAAAGCTAAGCTGGACAGACACCTTGTCAGACTGTCCCAGTAGTACCCTATTCTTTTTCATCAATAGATCTTGAAGTGCTCAAGGACTCCATGACCTTTCAACTCAGCTATCTCAACAGAAAGTTGTGGCTTTCCAACAAGACAAAGCCTGTAAACTTCCAAGGCTTTTCATTTTATATAGGGTAGGAAAAAAAAAAAACTTTAAAGCCCAGTAAAAATATTGGCTTCAAACAACTGAGATTTTTGGTTTGCTCACATTTTAGAGCTCCAGACTGCAAATTTCCTCCCAAATTCTAATAATTTTCAACTAAATGAAGTAAATACAACAAGAGTGTTATACTAGGAAATACTTAGCAGCTTTTATAGTGTCATAGAATATCCTGTGTTGGAAGGGACCCACAGGCATCACTGAGTCCAGGTCCTGGCCCTGCTTTGACATGTGGATCTTACTAGTAAAAATACAGTAAGTATATTCTGTAAGAAATTATCAAGCTTTGTTTTTCCTTTCAGTGCCTTCCCTGTTGCATTTAGATATTCACCATATTTGAGTTTTCTGTCTGGAATACAAAAAGACCAATAAAGAATGAAAAGCTGACAAACAAGCCACTGGCTCCTCTTTGTCTTCTGCCAAAGCATTGCTGGGTATCTTTGACAACAACCTTTCCTCAAAAACAGTCTCTCATTGACAACAGCTAATTCTTTCTTTTTAATAATTTCCCTGGGCATTGTCCTCTCTGCCTACTAACTTTATAGTTTATCTGTTTTTCTCTGCACTGCAGGAGCCAGAGGCGGAGCACAAAGCTGAAAGAATCTTGTGAGAAGCAGGTAACAAAGAGCATTAGCTAAAGCCCTTTGGAACAGCCTTGAATGACATGTGGCATAGCAGCATGACAAGTCCTCATAAGAAAACACATTTCTATGCAGGTGTCCATATATCTCAGCACATCTTCCTTGCCTCCAGCTTTTACAGCAATATTGTATTTTTGGCATCAGCCCACAAGTTATTCAAGTAAGGGAGTCCTTAGAAGGTAATGCCAATGCTTAGATTTCTAAATGCAGGGCTAAATAAAAAATATTTCCAAGGCATTGAATTTGAACATTGCACTCCTAATATATACAATAGAAGTCAGCTGGACCTGTCAGACATTCAACACTTCTGAAAATTTGGCTTGCTAATTACTGAGTCAGGAGCCTAACGGTAGATGTACATCCACTGCTGACCATCCAAGCTGCTGCTTTACAGATTTCCACACCACCAGCCTCTACAACTCCTCGGCAGAAATGCCACACTCACAACGTGCAATTACTACACCCATTCCTGTGTCAAGAATTATTTATGCATTTAATTCAAAATGCCTTTGAGGTCTTCCCCACCCCCCACTTTTTGTTTCATTAATTATTTGATGGGGAAAACAGTTCTGGAGAGCATTTGTTTTCACTGTTCTCTATCATCCTTTGAAAAAACTGCCCAATTTCTGCTTCATATTTATTATGGCAATATTTGGATTACAATTTGAATAAACAGCCAGGGGGAGTTTTGCTTATTTGTAGTTAAGTGTTTCTCAAGAAGAGGGGTAGAAACTTCAGGTCAGTGCTGCTGCAACAGGAAGTACAAATTAATATTTTCCAAAGCTCAGTAATTTAAATTACCTTGTGTACAAACTGTCAGGAAATCAGTAGGAAGCCTTGCAGTGATTTTCTCCTTAGAAGGAGCATGGTGGAGAGTGAACTAACACACAGAGTCACACACCACATGGATGAGCACATTTATAGTAAAAGACACTATCTGGGCAAATGTGTGGTGACTGACTTTCACACTGAAGCAAAGCTTAGGTGCAGCTGCTCAGAGGAAAACCCATGCAAGTCCCTAGATCCAACAGGCTCCTGCTCATCATGCCTTCCTGGAGGCTGCAGGTACAAAATAACACGTTCCTGCTGTTGGATATGGGGCTACTTAGAGGCTTGAGGCCAGTAATGTTCATTATTGTGTGTCATTGCTCTGACTCTCACCTAATACTGTGCATGGTTCACAGATGCACAAAAGCCAAGACAGTGTGGTAGACAAAACATAGCCTAATGTGCCCTGTGCTTGGTATTCCTCTCTACACTATAAAACACTTTTGCCTCAGCAGTGGCACTGGCAACCAAAAATATTCCTTAGATATTTATAGGTTTGTGCTGGACCAGCACAACCTTATTTATGTTCCATCATGACTTCACTGATGTTTTCTGACTGGATTGGTTAATGCTTCTGGACATGAGTCCCATTGCTGCAGCAAATTAGAGCAACTGGCAGAGGCAGTTCTCCAGTTGCACAGCTGGCTGGCACCAAAAGAGGGTCTGGCTCCTCACTTAACATATGTCACTTGGTATTAGGTGATTGCCCGAGATCAAATTTTTTTCCTTCCCTTGTCAACACTGCCCCTATTACAGTTTGTGTAACCTCTGTAGAGGGGTATTGTTTGCATTAGTTTCTGCATGAACCATTTGTAAGTAAAGTCACATTTAGCTCTGATTGTAGCTGAAACCAATTTTCATATAATTCATTAATGTTGCTACAGTACCATCTCAAACCATTTGGATTTCTCTCAAATGTTGCCCACTACATACAGTGTGGCTGCAAGATCATTTGTAAAGATAAGCAAAAAAAACAGTTTAATCCCTTTGACTAAACTTTGCTTAACTCTTTTTTTTTTTTGTTTGCTTGTTTTAAAGGGCTTGAGGGGTTTTGTGATTTATTTATTTTTAAATTCTGCACTAGGGTCCATAATTGAGGGTCTCAGAGAGAAGGTCACCTTCCTTCCCCATGTTTCCTTGCTCAGATGCCACCTACCAGGTGCTAACTTTATTTTGGGGGTTTGTGTGCTGTTCCTGCTAGGACAGGAGCCACTCAGCCTGTCCCTCGTTGTCACAAGGGAAAAACATATCTCCACTGGTAAATTCTCAGTTTCTCTAAAAACAATTTGGGGAGTGCTTTTACATCGGCCTCCGTACCTACTTTTTGTTGACACAACCAGACTATTTCATTTGAATCTTCATACTGATATGAAAATGCAGCTCTCAAGAAACACAGAAAACCCAGCACTAAGAAGTACACTGGAAAGTCATTGTTGCATTGATAGCTTCATCTTTAAATCAGCTCTGGGACAGAGTGAGAGAAGGGAGAGCAGTGCAAATATGTGATACTTATATTCTCCCCCTCATCAGAATAGCATTCTCAATAAACCAGCCAAGACAAACACCTTCTCCTTAGTTTCCTTGAATTTAGCCATTGCCTAAGAATCTTGTAACAACAGAGTTGCAGTGTGGTTAATGCACAGTGAATAACCACAGCATTTCAACCCCACTCCACATGTGATCAGCCCAGTGTGGTCAAGCATTGTCCTCTCATGTTCAGAGATCAAGGCCCCTGCCAGACAGAGAAAGAAGGAACAGTTACAGGTCAAAACAGGGTAGGTTACCCCATAATTACAGACACTGATCAAGAAGAAGAATGGGAGGCTTTGTATTGAGGAATAATTGGCACACAAGAGTCCCAATGAACAAACTGGACTTTTCCTTCTTGAAGGACAGAACTTATTTCCTGTTTTTGTTACTCATGCCCTTTTTAAGGTTGTTAAAAAGCGCTGCAGATGAGCACTTTCAGATCCACAGATTCTGAATATTTCAGTTGACAGAACATACATTTATTTATTACTTTAGAAGAATAAAGCATGCTTGGCTCAAATATAATTATATGCTGCACATGTACCTTATATTATAAAAGTGATTAGCAAATGACCTAAGCTTCACTTTTAAGTGTGCATTGGGACCAGGATCTCTGTGTTGCAGATGGATACACTCAGCATAGAAAAAGATCTGGTTTTCCACATGCAGTTAAAATAAGTCTCATCAACATCCCCAAACATTTCCCCCTTACAGAAAAAAAAGACCTCTGGAAATCATACTGTCCAGTCAGGCTGTCCAATTTCCCTTAATTAAAGTTAATGCAGATTCCTTTAATGAAATAAGATTAAACATGGCTTATCAATGAACCAATATTAAAATCCTGTGCTCTTTGTCACCCAACATGCTGGATTACAAGGCAGATATCTAGGTAATAACAAACCATGAACATTACCATGGGATTCTAGATATGCCACCAAAAGATAGCAGCTTGCAATTCACAAGCCGCATTGTGCAATTTGCTTTAATGCACCTTATTAAACACTTAAGAAACAATTTATCAAAAAAAAAAAAAAATCCCACTTATTCCCACACTGCTAAGCTCAAGCTCAATGTTTTACAAAGATTTATTGCTATCACAAATGCTTTACTACCAAAGAGTGTGATCAGCTGGAGATAGGCAGATGTGGGCAGGAGGTTTTGGAGCTGAGGGAACACTCACAAACATCCTCCCTGTAACTGAGGCTGCTGAAAGAGGAGGCATTAATCCTGCAGCAAAGCCAAACCAGCTCCTACAATCCCTGTTCCTCAAATCCCAGTTTATGCCTTCCATCCTCTTTACTGGGCTTGGTTCCTGTATGATTTTGCTCTGTTTGCCTTAGCAGAAGATCCAGCCCAGGGTCCTCTTCCCTAAGAGGAGGACCTCGCCTTCAGCTTGCTGTGTGACTGCAGATGAACCAGTTGCAGTTATAGTCTGACAACACACATTGCCATTACCAAAACTTGCCATGGATACAGCACAGCACCATTTTCTCCAGAAGCATTCCTACTTTACCTGTTCATAAACAGGACTGGAAGTTTTTCAAAATACTTTGAGAAGTTATGAACAAGGCCTCATTCTTCTTTTACTGAAATTGAAGAGAAAGGAGCTCTGTTATTTTAACAGGTAAGTTTGATTCTACTGATCAGCTTACTATTTGTAATGCTACATAAGATAAAGTTAAACCTGGATAATTTCAGCATAATTTTGAAAGATCCCCCCCGAAATGCTGATTTAGAAAGCAAAGTTCTAGTACTCACAATCGGTGTTTTATCTGTTTTACCAAAGGATAAACAATTTCCCCATACATGTCTCTTTAGAATTTTTTTTTTCTTTTAGCCGAAGACTGAAGATAATGTTTTCCTACTAAATTCAGTATTATAGCGGCAGGGTGAATTTCACATAACTGCAGCCTGAAGGATATCTTTTGTGAAAATGAAAAATGAACACATTGTTTACCTAACAATACTGTAGCACATGCATTCGCATAAGACATGAGCAGCTTGCTTCCCCACTTCCAGCATTCTAAGATGCACCTTGCACTGCTGAGGCTCTGCTGGGAGGTTATCTGTAATAAAGAGCTTTCAGCTGCTGGGCAGAGAAAATGTCTCACTGCAAGCCAGCTGTTAACTACCATAATTTGAGTCTAATTCACTCCTCCCTTCCTTTCCACACAGAGTAGCTTCCTGCTTTTTTGCAGTTTATAATGGTGCTAATTGTACTGGCTTCCCATTAAGTGCCGTCACCCCATGCTGTTATTGGGTTCAACCAGGTGTTCCCAGAGGATGGGCCATGCTTGCAGTCCCGTCGTGAGCATTTTCATTCCCGCTGATTCATAATGTGCAGATTAACATGCTTTAGGGGTTGTTTTCTCTGAGCTGCCTCCTGGCAGAAGTCCAGCTACACGGCACTGCCAGGCTGGGCTGTGCCTCTGAGTCCGGGGTGCTGCTGTCTGAGCCTCCTTCACAGGGCCATGTTGGGACCCAGAAGGCTCTTCAAACTACATCTTCATGATGTATTAAAGGTGCAGATTTGATGTCTGGGTGTCTGTTCATTAACCTGAATGTTAAATACACCCTGACCACATCAAATGTGTGGGCCTTAATAGGGTACCACATGTTCCTTGCAGTAAAAATAACTTTAGAATATGACAGGTAAAGTATGTTGTTAGTCAGAAGCTGAAAGGCTTTTTCAGAAATATAGCAATACTGACAGAATGAAGAAGCAGCAGAAGAGTTCCCACTCATCCTTATTCTCATCTCATCCTTATTCAGAAGCTGATCCACAAACATCAATCTGTGTTATGACTAACCTTGCTTTTGGAGGAAGGGTATTTTGAGGAGCACTTTAGAGAGGAAACATATTGTAATGAACCCCTGTAGGATCTTGCTGGCAGACTAAAATCCTCCAAATTAAATGGGTGGGTTAGAAGGTCTTGTCTTGCATGGCCATGCACTTTGCACATGCCACTCTACTTTCACCTGACTTGGCCTTGACTGTTAATTTTTCAGCCTTCAAAGTTTCTCTTTCACTCTCTCTGAAAGTGATATCTCCAATCAACTACATATGTTTCTGAAAACTAGAGTTTTTGAGGAAATTTACTCAAAGTTCTGATTTTTAAAAGCGGGATGAGATAACCAAATGTTATAAGATAAAAAGTTTTTGACAGCAACCTAGGTTTTTTGGAGTTTCTTAAATAGTTTGAAATGTCAGTCCTTTGCAATGAGCACACACAGTCTCAATACCAAAGCTGGGCAGTAGAAAGCTGTACTGAATGTATCATTGTGCAACAGACTGCAGCTGAAATCTTCAGTACAGGTCCTGCCTGGAGTAGGGGAAATCAGCGGAAATTTTGGCATTGATTTTAATAGAGATGGGCTGTCAAATTTAACATTTCTGCGTTGTGCCCTCTGTGAAAAACACCAATAACTTTTTTTAAATTTTTAAAAGTTTAATAGTAATAAAAAATGGTTATAAAAATAGTAATACAAATTAGAGCAATAAGAATTCGGACAAGCAGAGTTAGGACAATAAATGACAATAAAAACAAAGAATTATGAATGCTCGGATGTTTTTCTCTTGAAAACATGGCTCGCTAACAGAGGATTAACTCTTAAAAGCAATAGCCTGTTTCATATTCAATATCTCATATATGATTCAAAAATTCTTTTCAAACAAAGGGTGTTTTCTGGTTATTAAGTCAGCTTCTTCCCTCATCTTGTAAATCAATTGTCTTGGTACATCAAAGTCTGGTCCCTGATAAGGAGGCAATAATTCTTCTCTTATAGTCTTGATGTCTTGTTGCTGTTATCTCTGTGCAAAGAATTTCTTGAGCTAGTTAGAAGTAGTATTTTACATCACATAGTTTTTATTTTTGTATTATGTTATAGCCTAAAACTATATTTAACATGCTACTGTAAAGGATTAATACAGTATAACTTTCTAACATAACGCATATAATATTCATTTTATATTTGCGAAAAGCCAATCATACAATATGCATTTTTCAGACCTCTGAGATGCTTTTTGTAGGAGCAGAAAGAACTTGGAAAATTGTAGAAAAAAGCTGAGCTCCTGTAGGTACTTGCTTGGCTATTGGCATTTGAATTCACGTTCCTTCCCAGGAAGCAAGATCATGTCTGGAAAGTAAAGCCCTGCAGCAGAGCTGCTCCCCACTAAGGCACTACCAAAATCTAGAGCAACAGTCCCATCCTGTTCTGTCTGAAAGAATGAACTAACCAAGCAGACACTAGTTTGATGAAAACAACTTCAATTTCAGGGCTGAAACTCCCTGATGAGATACAAGGGGCAGCATTCTGCTGCCCTCAGCTGGGGTTTGATTCCCGGCAGCAGTGCAGACAGGGAGCAGTTACCTACTGCTAGGGAAAAAGCCAGAGAAAACCTACAAAGAGGGCCAAACTTTGCAGGGAAACTAGTCAGGAGGTAAAATCCAATAACAGATTGCTGACTTGCTGGCTTGCTTAACATGAAATTAATTTTCATAGACTTTTTGTTTTATAGCAGGAAATTAACAGCTCAGTGCTTGCATGCAGGTCAGCTCCTGGTAGGATTGATATGAAGTGGGATAAGAACTATGAGCAGAAGGAACAGGTTCTGAGTACACATCCTTCATCATATATGGAACAAAAGTATTCCCTGCCCACATTTATGAGCAGTAGAAATGGGAAGGAGTGAGAGATAGGGCTTCCAGTTAATTTTATCCGTTTCCTTTCCCATATCCCCATAATGTTTGTTTCTTTTCCCAAACATCACATTTTTTATGGCATTAGAAAGTCAGCAGATACTGCCCAAGCTACGGAGATCACTGAATCCCTTCTATACATCATATACATAAAACATCTCACGCACCTAAATCTTGTCATCTTCTGCACTGTAAACAACTACCCTAAGTTAAACCTGTTGCACAGAAGCTGTAAAACAAATAAGTTTTAGAAGTGGCAAAGAGAGGTCAGGATGCATTTGCAGAGAAATAAAAACCATTCATTATGAAGGATGGTCATATTACTCTTATAAAAATTCCATGTTGTAAATGTACTGAGACAGTCATGAGACTTGAAGATCTCTTGATCCTGTTGTGATACACATGAAAGTTATGTATAGACATTTCTTAGCAGGCACCAAAATACAGAATCAAATATCCATGGATCTCTTCTAAAAAAAAAGCACATATTTAAATGTCTCAATAAGGAAGGGAAAAGTTCTGACGATGTGCAATGGATAATAAGCAGAAGTACTTCAGTTGCAGAAATAAATTTTTTCAGGACTTCCATCAAAAATCATTTCGTATTAATCCTAATAACTTCTAGTGAAGCTTCAGGGTAAAAGTTCAAAAGTGCATTTGTGTCAGATTCCAAAAGCATTAAAGCATCTGAGAATATACCAGGTTTATGATTCTACAGAACTATCAGAACTATATAGGGAATTTATGCAGCCAAGAGTATAAACAGACAACACAATTTGAAAAACCCCAAACCTTTCTAATTATTCATACTACACCTTCACCTTCGGAGAAACAGTATTTTCTGGAGAAATTCTGCTAATTCTTCTTGCTTTAAAAAACAAAACTGAAATCACAACATACTTGAGACTAGCTTTGCAGGGGGGTACATCATCCCAGCTTTACCAACTGAGGGATTTCACAAAGGATCCAGACAGCATCAGAGTAGCATGACTGGTCCCATGGAAAAACAAATGCTCAAAACTGAGCACTATTGTAAATTCTGGTGCATCACTAGAAAGCACCAGATGACAGTTCTCAATGTCAAACACCAACTGCCAGCACCAAACACTTTCCAAACTGTAATCCAGTATAAGATAGCAAATGAAGTCCTTGAATATATTACCCAGAACTTCTACAGAGAGAACCTGATGCCTGAATAAAACATATATTGAATCTGAAAGCAAGACTCCTGATTGCAAAAGGCTCAGAAAGAATCTTGGTAAAATTTCCATGTGACAAAACTGGGTACCAGGTGGGGTGGGGTGGAGAATGTATGAAGTGAGAGGAGAAATGTGTTGACTTCAGAATGGAAAAATAATAAAGTGTAAAGAAGTGTCTCATGAGGCAAATCTTGCACAGGCCAGTGACAGCACATTACTCCATGTACTTAAATCCTCAATTACTGATACTATTCATCACAAAATTATACTTATCTTCTGAGGCTAGGTGTCGCAGACATCTTTTTATGAAAATCCTTTCCTTAGGATTTTTTCCTCCTGAGAAGCTATGAGGCCTCAGGGACATAATGTAAATAATGGTTATCTGCTGCTGTGGAATGCAACAGGTGGGTCTGTGATTGGTCTCATGTGGATGTTTGGAATTAATGGCCAATCACAGCGCAGCTGGCTCAGACTCTCTGTCCAAGCCACACACCTTTGTTATTCATTCCTTTCTATTCTTAGCTCAGCTAGCCTTCTGAGATGAAACCTTTTCTTCTATCCTTTTAGTATAGTTTTAATGTAATATATATCATAAAATAATGAATCAAGCCTTCTGAAATATGGAGTCAAATCCTTGTCTCTTCCCTCATCCTAAGACCCCTGTGACCACCATCACAGGTAGGAGCACAGAATTTTTAATTTTTTATACTCACAGTCTAAAACCATGACAATTAACCTTTTTGGTGTCTGGTGCCAAACAAAATCTTTTGTGAGTTTTACATTTTTTGGTAGTTAGGAGCAAATTTAGTCCCCTTCAGTGCCTTTTTGGACATGTAATCCTTAAGAACTGGAGAGAAATTAGCACAATCAATAATCTGGCAGGTGATGATGACAAGCACACACCCAAAGCTGCTGGGTGTCTCAGAGCTGTGCCTGCAATCATTCTGCTCCCTTATAGTGAGATTGATATGGCAGGACATGGAGACAAATGGAATGGATGCCAGGAGATGGCCAGGATTGGCATTATGAGTTCCCACTGGAAGATCCTGTGACCTTCATTACACACGTACACCTTGCCAGGCATCAAAGAAAGCTGCAGGGAAAGATGATATTTTTTTTACCTGATGTGTGAAGTGTGCTGAAAAGAGGCCCCAGGTACCAGGAGGAGAATTGCCTGTCTGATGCATCCTTTCGTTCCTCTGCTTATCTTCTTGTGCAAGCATGTATTTTATTTTGGTGACAGCCACTAAGTGACTGGCTGCCTGTGTGCAAGAAAATACCACTCCATTTAGGAAATGTAGAATCTGCCTGAAAACAGAAGAAAAGCAAAGCATTGGAAAGACTTAGAAGTCAAAGAGACTAAATGCCAAGGCAATTATCTTCTGAGAAATAAACCAAGGTATCATTTTCATACACTGTCAAATTATGACAGATAAACAGACCATCTAAAGAGAAAATCCTTTTAATTAAAAAAAAAAGGTTTGCCTCCTGGGAGGGCCAGCCAGTTGGTATTATGTATTTCTAAGGCATTTGTCACTAATGCTTTACTTCGAAACTTTCACTTCACTGTTGTCAACAAAATTACTGTCCCCATTCAGTACATGTAACCAATTTCTTATAGATCCATCCTGCTCAGACAAAACTGACTGTCATGGCTTAATGCCTGCCCATTCAAAAGGGGTTCCACTGAAAAATTGTAACACTTCAGACAATCTGCATACAGTTTGTTTGTCATGAGGTATACTGTTAGTTTTTGAAGAGCTTATATGAACGAGCCTTTCATATTTTAATAAGCAGGTGCAAAAAGAAATAACTAAAACGTCCCATTTTTTTGGGACACATTAAACTGGGTGTTTCAGAGGATGCATGAAGCAGTCATAAGGCTTGAAAAACAGCTATGGGAATTAATTTCCAAGGCAGTTGAAAAAAGGAACTTGATATATCTGGTATTGGGTGTTGGAAGTCATATGCCTTTTTCTCTCATCATTATCCCAACACTTCCTAGAGCTCTGTACTGGCCTTTTCTATACTCCAAGAAACTCCTGTGAAGAGGACTGTCATCATATTCTGTGCAACAGGTCCTGACAGAGACAGGACACAGACAGAGACAGAGATTTGAAGCATTTTGGTAATGTATGTGTTGAATAACAATAAAGACTGATGTTTCTTTGATACCTGGGAATCTGAAAGACAGAGGATAACGTAATACTCTTGCTTTCTCTTTCACTTTCTCTGTGAATTGACCTTATTTTAGCAAACACTGGACCAATTTTCATCCACTTCAAAGGAGCAGGATCAGAATCCCTGTTCTGTTGTTTGTAGAAGCTGGTAGCTGTCAGCAGCAGCATTTTCACATCTGCTCTTGTCTAAACATCGTAAATTATGCTAAAATGGCTTCTGTAAAGATGCACAGCATGGGAAAATTGAATTTGCTGTTTTAAAAAGACAGTGGAAAAAAATCAGATGTCAGTTGAAACACCAGGTAATGAGAACTGCGTAGGAGTAATTTTCTGTTCTCTTGTTTTTATAGAATGTAGAGAGAAGTACAGAGTAGAAATCAGGAGAAGCCATTAGGACAGGCTCTGTCAGTGCCTTTTAAGTCAAAATGCTTATTGGCTGATCCATGATCAAAATCTGTGGCAAATGGTATCAAAGACAGACCTGAAGGCTCAGGATCTTGCCATGCTAGTGGTGCAGTTAAGCTCTCTTATCTATATCCAGGGCTCTTTTTTGCTAATTGCTTGGCAATATCTGCTGGTAGATGTTATTTCTAAGGCAGAACATTTTCAGCTTTTGCACCATCCAAGGAGAGAGAGAAAGGAAATCCAAGTGAAATTCAAATTTTCACAATGAGGAAGGAAATAAAGTTGCAATTTCTTATTTCCAGATGAGTTACCTACTGCAAATTGTGAGGCTGCAAGCTGAATGCAGTTAGAACTGGTCAGACAAACTGGAGCCCTCTCATCGGTCCTTTTGGAGAACAAACCCTGAGGTGAGAGCAGCTGCATCATCCAGTGAGGCAGATCAGATTTATAAAGCCATGCAGTATAAACAAACACACTCATCCTAAAGCTGAAGTTTGAATGTGGCCACCAGCTTCCCATGGGAGACATTCTCTGGGTTTCACAGACCAAATTAAGCCACCTATTTAGCCATCGGTCTGTCTTGAGCTGTAATGAACATGCTTCATATTTTGTTCTGCTCCTGTCCTCAGCTGCTGTCAACAGAAAAAGCATTTTAGATCTTCTTGAGAGAGGTGGGGTGTGAGTGCTTTGAGTATGACAGCAAATTAGGTTAAAAAAGGGTTCCCTGAGCAATCATCTCCTACTCTGTCTACCACAAAGACCAAGAGCTGACAGAAAACAATGAAAACAGGTATCTTGTGAGATTTCTCTCATCCTCCAGTAAAGTGTCATCTGAATCACATTTTGGCTGTATCATGTTACCAATTAAAAGTGTTGAAAATGTTAAAAGGGTTCAAAATGTTAAAAGAAGTATTAGTAATTGTTGAAGGCTTGGACATTTTTCCAGATAATTTGAATTAATGTAGTCAGACTTCCCTAAAAAAGGAAATGTGGCCTCTCTCCTACCTTGGAGAATGTCATTAACTGTTCATTTAATTTGGGAGCAATGGATCTTACATGTTTTGTGGCTGAGTATTTGGTTCTGGTTTATTTGTTTTCATACAATATAGGTGAAAGGAGTAAAGAATGCCCTTGCCAGAGCTTCAGTGTGTAACACTTATGGCCATTCCTGAGAAAGTAATTACAATCTTGAACTTTTAAAATGGCTTTACGTCTTCTTCAGTACATATGTACACATATTTTTAAACTTGGGCTTCAGGAGAAATATTCTCAGATGCATGTCTTCCCTTCAAGCTCTTGATATTGTTAGATGTAGAAAATTTTCCCTGGAAATGAGATTGCATGTCAGCATGATGCTGAGCTTAAAAATGACCAAGCCATACTTCTTAGAATTGCTTTTGTGAGGTTAGTTCAGGGGATAGAGATAGAGAGGTGAAACCTGGCGGGAGAGGGACATGGGGACTGCATGGCTTAGTGAATGATTGTGCCAGTGAGGCTGGGAGATTTAGAAGCTATGGATGACTTCCTTTCATCATTTTACCTTCATATTCTGCCCCTGAAACTGTTTCATGAAAAGACAAACATTTCTCCAAAATACATCCTTCTGCAAGGATGTCCCTTCTGATAGACACAGGCACAGGCTTTTTATGTAAGCAGCATGATTAATGGCTCTCTTGTCAGCCATTCAGGGAAGACAGGAGTAATCTCTGGGCCATTTGCAGGGGATTTAAAAAAGCTCTAGGGAGTGCAGGCGATCTGGGCAGTGAACAGGGCATGGCAAGCAGTGGGCGTGTGGCACTGCAGTTTGCAAAGACAGTATGAGCAGGAAGGGTGCAGCCACCTTTGTGGTGGTGGGTTGTGTGTTAAGTGGCTGTGATCTTTTGGCTGGTTGTGGGATGTTGTGTGTTTTGTTTTGTTTTGTTTTTCCCACAGTAATGGTTTACAAACAATTAAAAACCATTGCTGCTGCTGCCATCAAGAGTGTGCTAATCTAAACAGAATCCCCCAAGAAGCTGTGCAGGCTCCTGGCTGCAGGCAGTGTCTAAGAGTGGTATTAGATCCAGAGGACAGTGCACGAGTCATCTGCATGCGGTGTGAGCAGGTGAGTGTTCAGCTCTGTCTGGTGGCAGAGCTTAAGGAAGAAATGGATGGTCTAAGGAGTATTAGTGAGAGCCAAACAGAAATAAACCGGTGGAGTTACACTTGTCCAACCCTGAAAGAAACTCAGCACTAATCACAGGCACTCTGCCCCTCTTGCCATCAGGCAGCAGGAGAAGACCAGTAGATGAGGGGGATGGAATTGGTCCTTGCTTAGGGAGGTAATTAAATTCCCTCCCAACCCCCCATCACCTTTTCATGTGCCCTTACAGAATAGATATGAGGCTCTGGTTCCAGAAAGCCAGACAGGTGACACTAAAAAAGAAAATCTGTCTGGAGTGTCCCCCATTTGCACTTTGTGTGTCAGAAGGATCACAACTTCAAGTACGAAGAAGAAAAGAAGGGTAGTTGTAGTAGGTGACTCCCTATTGAGGGGAATAGAGGGCCCTATACATGGACCAGAACTATCCCACAGGGAAGTCTACTGCCTCCCTGGGGCAGGGATATCACCAGGAGACACCCTGAACTAATTCAGCCCTCTGATTATTACCAGTTGCTGGTTGTCCAGGTTGGCAGTGATGAGGCTGACAAGAAGGGTACCAGGGTAACTAAAAGGATTTCAAGGCTCTGGGTTGATTGGTTGATGAGATAGGAGGACAGGTGGTGTTCTGCTCAGTCCCTTCAGTAGCAGGGATGAGTGATGAAAGGAACAGGAAAACCGACTTTATCAATGGATGGCTTAAGGGTTGGTGCCATCCGTGGTATTTTGGATTTTTTCATCATGGGGCTACTTTTACAGCACCAGGCCTGCTTGAGTGATATAGGCTCCATCTATCTAACAAGGGCAAAACAATTCTAGCCCATGAGTTGCAGGGCTGATTAAGAGGCCTTTAAACCAGGTTTGAAGGGGGAAGGAGATAAAACCAGGCTCTCCAGTGAGGACCCTCAGGGTGATAAGCCAGAGCTGGGTGAAATCAGCATCCCTGCTGAAGTGCATGTACACTAATGCATACAGCATGGGTAACAAACAGGAGGAGTTGGAAGCCATGGTACACCAGGAAAGCCCTGGCGTTGTCACCATCATAGAAACATGGTGGGAGGACTTGCACAACTGGAGTACTGCAATGGATGGCTATTAGCTCTTCAGAATAGACAGGTGAGGGAGGAGAGGTGGTGGGGTGGCTCTGTGTATTAGGGAGGCTCTTGACACTAGAACTTGAGATTAATGACAATGAGGTCAAGTGCCCATGAGTAAGAATCACAGGGAAAGCCAACAAGGCCAATATCCTGGTGAGAGTCTCTTACAGACCACGCAACCAGGATAAAGATGTGGATGAATTATTCTGTAAGCAGCTGGAGGATGTTTCAAGATCTTCAGCTCTTGTTCTTGTAGGAGACTTTAACTTGCCAGATATCTGCTGGGAACTCAACCCTCAGAGAAGAGGCAATCTAGGAGGTTCTTAGAGTATGGAGAAGAGTTTCTTGTTCTAGCTGGTGAGTTAGCCTACCAGGGATGGGGCTCTGCTAGACTTGCTGCTTACAGACAAAGAAGGGCTGGTGGGAGATGTGGAGCTCAGAGGCTGTCTGGGGAACAGTGACTGTGAAATAACAAGTTCTCAATATTCTGTGAAACAAGGAGGGGCACCAACAAAACTTCCAGATTGGAGTTCTGGCGGGCAGACTTCAGCCTATACAAGAGATTGATTTGGAGAGCATCTTGGGAAGAGACCCTTAAAAATAAAGGGGTCCAGGAAGGATGGACATACTTAAAGAAAGAAAGAAGTTTTAAAGGCACCAGAGCAGCCTGTTCCTATGCACCAAAAGAGGAGCTGACAGGGAAGATGACTGGCCTGGATGAGCAGGGAGGTTTTGAAAGAACTACGGGAAAAAAAGACGGTGTATCTGTAGTAGATTGTTTTTCTGCTGTAATTTTAAGGTGCTCCTTATTGTGAGTTTATACCGGTTTGTTCTATGTACCCTGTTCAGTTTCCTCAATGGTTTTGCCCTGAAGTTGTTTATTACTATTTTCCCACTTAATCTTCTGTCAGTCCCCATGTCAATCTCCCTTGCACCTCCCTGATTTCCAGACCCTTTTCTGCCAATCCTGGAAGTACTGCCCTCTTCCCTTGTTCATTAAATGTAACTCCACCCCTTTCTCTAGAACCTTCCTTGTCTATCACCCTTCCCTCAAAGTTCCATTGGTGTGCCAAGCCTGATCCCCTCCTATGTTATCCCCTATTGGTTACCTAGAATTTGATCCCGCCTATGTTCCTCCCTGGATATCTCCTCCACTTCAACAACATAAAACCCTTCTTCAGAAAATTGAAATTTTAGCTGATTTGCTCAAAAAGGGTCGTGAACAGACAGTACACATTATGGGAAAAGAACCTGATCAGATACAGATACCAATGAAGAAAGATACATTGACCTGGTATCTGGCAAACAGTATGGAGTTACAAGAGGCCCTATTGGGAGCCGGTAGTGTGACTGCCACTGATGATATTCCCAATGTACCGTTGAATTGGATAGGACAGTGGGGTTGGATTCAGTGCCCAAAAAGATCACTAAAGCCCTTATCGGATGCTATAACTGTCTACACAGATGCAGGAAGAAAATCCAAAACTGCTGCAGTGACCTGGCAAGAAGAGAGACAGTAGCATCATCATATACTCCGAACTACTGAGTTAGACACCTTGCAAACGATAGAGCTATTAGGTGTTGTATGAGCCATGATGCATTTCTCTGGACCTCTTAACATTGTAACAGATTCTTTGTATGTTGCAGGCGTGTGTGAGCGAATAGAGGATGCCTCTATAAAAGAGGTTCAAAACAAGAAGTTACATGAGCTGTTTATGCAGCTGCAGAGAGCGATTAAGCTAAGAAAGCACTCTTTTTGTGTTATCCATATCAGAAGTCACAAATGAGATATTAGTCTGAGAGAGAGTAACATGTGAGCAGATAAATTAGTCCCAATTACACAAGCAACTCCGATTCCCAGACAAACCATAGCCAGAGAGGCACACTCCATGTTCCACCAGAATGCAAAAGGCCTTCATAGAGAATTTCAAATATCTATGGAGGAAGCACGGGCAATAGTCAAAGCCTGTCCTATATGTAGTCATCATAATGGAGGCTGTGGCTTAAGTCTGAGAGTTAACCCAAGAGGGCTGAGCACAAATGAGACCTGGTAGATGGATGTCACATATGTGGCAGAGTTCGGGAAGTTGAAGTACGTACATGTTACCATAGACACTTACAGTCATTTTATATGGGCCACAGCACAGACTGGTGAGAAAGCAGGGCAAGTAGAGAGACATCTCAGCAGTTGTTTTGCAGTGATAAGAGTGCCACAGCGCATCAAGATGAATAATGAGCCTGCTTACTGTAGCAAAAGAATAAAGCAATTCCTGCAGATGTGGGAGATAGAACACGTAACAGGCATCCCCAATTCTCCTACAGAGCAAGCGATTGTGGAGAGAGCAAATGGTACCTTGAAAAGATATCTGAGTAAATATATGGATACCAGAGAGCCACAAGAAAGATTGTTAAAGTGTTTGTTTGTTTTGAACCACCTGTGTGTTTTTGGAGAAAATAAAGTTCCTGCTGTGATTCGTCACTACGTACATGAAACAGATGGTGTAAAGAAAGATGTATGGGTGAGATACAAGGATCCTAAAACAAGACAATGGCAAAGTCCTGCTAAAGTGTTATATTGGGGCCGCGGATATCTTTGTGTTTCTACCCCTACAGGATCTCTGTGGGTACCTGCTAAATGGACCAGAGCAGCTGTGTTTGATGGAACACCTCGATCAACTGAGCGAAGAGGATCGTCAGCGGGTGGAGACGAAGCTGCTGATCATCCTTCGACCGATACTTCTTAAACTGAAAAGACAGTGTGATGCTGCCATCGATCGAGCAGTTGATTGGTGCAAATCTCTTGATAACATATTAAGCTTGTATTCAATGTTTTCTGAATTTGAATCTGAAAGGCCTAGAGATCTAGCTTGTATTAAGTGTCAAGATAGACGTTGTGCTGCATGGGTACTGCTTTTCTGTGGAGGTTGTCAAGAAACTAAGTAGGTACACCAAACTCGATTGGCTGAATTGTGGTGTGAAAGGTGTGGTTTCTACTGGCGGTTTAACTCTTGGCAGAGAGATCTTAAATTGTTCACAGGACTACCTGGCCGCCAAGGGTTACAGTTGTATGAGTCCCCAGAACAGAAAATCCTTGCATGGTTTAGATGGGAAATACAACATTTAGTCAAATGTGTTTTGGAGATATCTCAGTCCTGTATTTTGCAGACTAAGTGTGGTAGAAATATTCCTCTGTCACAGTCGAATGTGATAGGTCCTATTTCGGGAGGTCAAGATCCCAACCAAGTGTGGGAAGATTGTTTGAAAAACCTAAAGAAGCTGAAGCTGAGAAAGAAGAGATATTCTTAAGAGTTTGTGACAGGCATGATGGCCGAGTGATCCAAAAAAGTGCCTAGAAAAATCAGGGTGAGATAGAAACTTTATGTTATTGCTTTATTAACTTTTGCTTCTTTTATAGACAGTGTAGACCATCAGGCATAGGCCCCACCTCAGCCCAAGACTAACATATGGGTCACCCTGGCAAACTTAACTAAACAAGAGACTATTTGCCTGTCATTATCTTCTCCTGGCAATCCATTCACAACCTGTTTGGTTGGATTACCAGCAGATCACTAGCCGTGCCCTTCACATGTACCAACTTGTAAAGTTAGCAATGCTAAAACGAGTGTGGATAATTGAGATCAGTGGATTTCCCACTTTCCTATAGCACCACAGGAACCCCAAGAGTAGGAGTTGTTAGGGTCAGTGATGGCAGATGCATGTATTCATTTTAACCATAGAAGCCTGCTGTCAGTCAAGAACCATTCTAATGTTGTAACTTCTAGCATGGCTGTCTACCAAAATGCATCGGCCTAGTGCAATTATACAACAAAGAGAGTGTCAGTCTCATCAAATGACCCTATTCAATTGCCAGCAAGATATTTCCTGATATGTGGAGACCGTGCTTAAGCCGGTATCCCATCAATGCTGCACGGGAGACCATGTACACTTGGACGGCTGTCTCTACTTACACCTAACATGTCCATGATACTAAACATGAGCCGCCGCCATCGTAAGAGCAAACGAATGGCTCATGCATTTGCGGCAGACTGCCGGGATGATGTAAAGTTTTAGTCCCCAGCAGCCATAATCGCAGCATCTTTCTTAGCTCCAGGGATATCAGCAGCACGTGCTCATGCTATTTTAAATAGGTTAGAGTGTTAGCTTGCTAAACAAACAAATGCAACTTCTTTAGCGATTTCTAGTCTTTTGCTTGATGTAGATTCTATTCGCCATGCGACACTTCAAAATAGAGCTGCAATTGATTTTCTTTTACTTGCACAAAGCCATGGCTGTGATGAATTTGAGGGCATGTGTTGCATGAATCTTTCTGATCATGCACAGTCTGTTCACTCACAGCTCTCTGAGTTACGGAGGTTAACTGGGAACTTACAGGTAGAATCAAGCCTTGGTATTGATGGATGGCTTAAATCTTTAAGCTTAAGATCATGGTTACGCTCTATTGTTAAGGTTAGCATTGTAGTAGCTATTGTAGCTTTGTTGTTAATATTAGTCTTGCCACGTTTTTGTATATGCTTACAGAATATAGTGCGAAAAATGATAACTACCGCATTTAACCAAACCATACTTGTTCAACAGAAAAACGGGGGAAATATGGAGAGCTTTTTGGATAATTGGTTAGCTGAGAAAGGCCACTTCAATGTGATACCGTTAGATAAAGATAGGGGAAACAAGCTGGGGATCATGTAACCGGTGTCCAATCACTGACAAAGGTCATAGTGACCTTGCTGAAACGGGAAGACGGGGGAGAAAATCGCTTGCCAGAAAATGTAGATATCCTAGGTAGAGAAGCTAGAAGAATGCAAACATAGAAACAAAATAATCATTAGAGCATAGAAGTAGGTGTGGTTGATCTAAGTGTGCTTTAACCAATAATGAGCTCAGGTTTTGCAATATGTATAAGCTTCATTAACACCAATATAAATATGTGTGAGCTTTTAATAAACTTTGGGATTTGCCATCCACGCATATTGTGTGAGGCATTTCTTCCGCCATTCACGACACTCCCCTGCTGTTCTACTATTGGTTATCCTCCCCTAGTACCCTCCCTTGTTCTTAAGTTGCTGTTACCCTGTTGGAGCTTGGTCACCTGTCACCTGTCTGTGGACTCTGTTGGAGATTAAAGCCTCTTGAGAACTTATACAAGTGGTCCCTCTCGACTCCTTTGTTCTGGCTTCCTCGACTCGGCATTCCTATCAGCAGCCGCACAGAGCAGCTTTGCTGCCTCTGGGAGTTGGTCAGCCCTGCTCTACTGCCACCCAGACTGACCCAAGGGGCAGAGAGGGGGCAGCCACTCTTGGCACGGGCCAGGAGGTGGGAGCTAGCTGGAGGATCATCAAGAGACTGCCTGTGTCATGTATCACTTTTGGATACAGGGGCAGGCATCTCAGGAAATGTTTAAGGATGTCGCTAGGTCCTGTAGGAAGAAAATTAGAGAGGCAAAAGCACAATTAGAACTTAATCTAGCCACGTTCATAAAGAATAATAAAATCTGTTTTTATAAATACATTAATGGCAAAAGGAGAGTCAAGGAAACTGTCTATTCTTTATTGGACATGGGAGGAAAATACAGTTACCAAAGGCAAGGAAAAGACTGTGGTACTTAAGACCTTCTTTGTCTCAGTTTTCAACAATAAGACAGGCTGTCCTGAGGACAACTGACCTCCTGAGCTGGTAGATGGGGTCAGGGAGAAGAACAGTTCCCTTTAATCCAGAAAGAAGCAGTTAGTGATTTGCTGAGCTACTTAGATGCTCACAGGTGTATGGGACCGGAGGGGATCCATCCTAGGGTGATGAGAGAGCTGCCGAAAAACTTGCCAAGCCACGTGTCACGATTTACCATCAGTCCTGGCTCACCAGAGAGATCCCCAATGACTGGAGAGGCCAATGGGAGCCCAACCCAAAGAAGGGCCAAAAGGAGGATCCGGGAAACTCCAGGCCTGTCAGCCTGACCTGTACTTCTTAGTGCCCAGCAAGGTTATGGAATAGATCATACCGAGTGTGGTTACGTGGCACTTAAAGGACAAATGAGGGATCAGACCCAGCCAGCATGGATTTTGGAGGGGCAGGTCCAGCCTGACCAGCCTGATCTCCTTTTGTGATCAGGTGACCCTCCTGGTGGATGAGGGGAACACTGTGGATGTTGTCTACCTGAACTTTAGCAAAGTCTTTGACACCATCTCCCATGGCACAATCCTGGAGAAGGTGGCAGCCCACAACTTGGAGAGATGCAAACTCTTGGTTTAAGAACTGCCTGGACAACTGGGCCAGAGAGTGGTGGTGAATGGTGTTGCATCCAGTTGGTGGCCAGTCACCAGTGGTGTCCCCCAGAAATCTGTGTTGGGCTCAGTCCTGTTTAATATCTTCATTGATAATCTGGATGAGGGGATTGAGTCTACCAGATGACACCAAGTTGGGTGCCAGTGTCAATCTACTGGAGGCTAGGAGGGCTCTGCAGAGGAACCTGGACAGATTGGGCCAAATCAAATGATATGATGTTTAACAAGTGTCAGGTTCTGCACTTTGGCCACCACAGCTCCCTGCAGTGCTACAGGCTGGGGAGAGAGTGACTAGACAGTGGCCAGGCAGAAAGGGACCTGGGGAAGTGTCCTGCTTTAAAAGACAGGTGTCTGCTAAGGAAGGCGAGAACCTTCCTGGAAGGAAAAATATGATTCCTATCCTTCCAAATTATTTGAAATCACGGAGCTTTCAGGCAAAGATATGGGAAAAGGAAAACCAGTTTTTTACTAGAATATATATAACGAGACAAACAAACAAACAACAATGGCAGCAACACCAAACAGAACCACAAACCCAGCTGGAGCCTCTCTCGGCTGACAGGCACTTTCCCCTTCGGTGCAGTTCCAGCCACAGCCGGCAGGGGCGCTGGTGGCTCCCGGCCGGGCAGGGTGGGTGTGATGATTCCCCCACTCCTGCAGGGGTGCTGCGGCGCAAGCTCGGCCGAGTCTCCCTCACGTGGCAATGGCAACTCAGGTGATAGAGAAAACGGGAAGTGGCTTCCTTTGCAAAACCCACAGGGAGCAGCCGGTGTCAGCACTGCTCTGTGTGGCAAGCTGGACTGTAGCAGTAACTTCTGAGCACAGAAGCTGGCTGGAACAGCAGAGGCAAGCAGACCAAACAAAGTGTAGCAATAACCCTAAAGAGGTGGCAAGAACAGCATGGGGCCAGGTGGACCTGGGGTGTTGAGCTTAAGTGTAGAAAAAACCTCTGGAGCAATGTCAGAAAGAGTGAGGGCTGGGTGCCCCAGGAAGAGAGAAAAGGTGAAAGGGGGTGTTTTGGGTTTCCCCTTTTCTCATGTGTCCCATGTGATGTCCTGGCAACAGCAGCAGCATCCAGGCTCTGGCAAGCTTCCTCCAGAGGGAAGGAGGAGGTGGGGGTATTGGGTTTCCCCTGAGGCACCCAAGCAGATGGTGAGGGTCTCTCCCAGTGAGTTTGGGTGTTGAAAAGTCCCAGTTCAATGGCCACTCTTGACTCACAACAAGGAGAAGAACTGAAGGAAGAAACTGCAGTAGCAGTGAATTCTCTCTGCAGCAGCAGTCCAACACCAAAACCACAACCATCTGTCCTCTGAGATGGGCAAGGACTCCCTCTCCCCAGATAAGAGACTGCTGCAACCGCACTACCTCCCCACTACTCCCCAGAACCAAGAACACCATTAAGCTCCTCCTCCAAGGGAAGTTTAAGCTGGATATTTGGAAGTTCTTCACAGAAGGAGTGACTAGGCACTGAAATGGGCTGCCCAGGGAGCTGGTAAAGTCACCAGGTCTTGAGGTGTTTAAGAAAAAGTTGGATGTGGCACTCTGTGCCAGGGTATACTTCAATGGGTGGTATCATAGGTTGGACTCGATTTCAGAGATCTCTTCCAACCTAGTCAATTCTCTAATTCTCTGAATATAGGAGTTGAAAGCTCTTTCTTTGCCCTTTCCAACAGTAAAAATGCATCAGTACACCACTAAAGTGACCTGGACAGGTAACATCTCAGGGCAATATACCTATGTAAGCTCTAATCAGACTTAGTCATGCCCCTTGTGCTGAGATTGCAGACGAAGTGGTATTTTCCTCATTGGGAATACCTATTCAACGAGGTAAGGCAAGACCACCCTCAAGTCCTGCAAACTGCACAAAAAGAATCATGGATTCCTTGGTCCAAAAAGCTCTTCCATCAGTGTGAAATACCTGAATTCCCACTGCTCTTTGTAAAAAATTGCTGAAATGCAATACTATCACCTTGCAGGTGAATTGCTCCTCTCAAAGTTGAAGCAAGGGAAAAGGTAAGAGCTAACTCTTTGCTTTCACAGCAGCCTGGGGTCATTTACAGGTAATTTCCTGCCTCTTGGCTGGAGAACTGTAACTTCCTAAATTTTAAGAAGTGAGCATACCTTGCATGAGAAGTCCTTAAATTTATGGGTAGGTGTAAAATCTTTGTTTGGGTGGTAAACTGAGGCACAATCTTAAGAGTTCTTTTCTGTCCCTTCTGTTGCAGGGTGTGTCATGACATTTATCACCCGCTCCCCCACCACAGATAGTTGGTGCATAAACAGATAACCTAAGGGCTGAGAGGTGCTAAGGGCTGAAAGGTCCAGCAAGCACCGAAAGTGCTCAGGCCTCATCTAAGAATCAACATCTTAGTCTGGAGAGCAGATATGGGAAGAGATAAAAGAAATATTCTTGACTAAGAGATGCTGTTTTACAAACCATAAAAGACACATGAGTTGTCACAGAGGTAAAAGCCTTCTACACACACACCCTGAAAGTGCAGGAGACCTTTCCCTGGAGTCTGAATGCAGGTTCCGTGGTTACTTCTCTGGGGATTGAAGGAAAGGATTTCGATGTGTGCCCCACCAACCACTGGATAGTAAGATACATTGAATCCTAAGTTATATTATTTCTTTCTAGGTGTAACGTTAATAGGTATCTTTAACCTCATGCTGTATGTATCTACTAGTAGTCTCTTCTCTTTTTGTCTTTAGTCCTTTGTAAGTTTAAGTCTTTTGTCTGTTAGTTTTATGTCTATTAAAAAATAATTCATTCTATAATAGACTGAATCAACCATTATTAAAGAAGTTGTGAATGAGAGTGGGCTTTGGGGTGCTGGCTGCCTCAATAAAGCTACTGCCTGCTGCCAGAGGCCTGGGCAAAAAGCAGGGACTTCTCTAAACCCCCCAACCATTCATAATACAGGGTAGACATAGGTATATGTTCACACTTGCTCAGGTTGTAAGAAGAGATTTATTTGGCACAGTGAACTCCCACAGCACCCACCAAAGTAAAAAATAAACTGTTTCCTATCAGGCCAGCATTTGGATAATGATGAGCTCCAATCCCCCTCAGCTCACCTCGAGACCTGCAGTCTTGAAGTGTTTGTGATCATTCCGAATAGCAGAATATCATGTATGTTACATGTTGGCATCTTCAGACAGCAGACATCCTGCAGTTTGGCATGATGATATGTGGCTGTTGATGACTGAAAAAGAGAAAGTTAGGTATATTTGGACAGATTGTTCCGAAGCTGCTCCTGAACCAGACTGCAAGAGATACAGATCACATGCAGCTCTCACTGACCTTCTCCATGCTAATGTAACCATGCTGCTGACGGTACTGTGCTTCTGTGTTACTCATAGTTTCACTAAAAACCTTTATGGTGTCTGGTTATTTCCAGTCTACCGAAATCTGATACTGGTACACACTGGAGTAAGAGTGCTCACTCTGTAGTGCTCTCTGCCCTCTTCATTAGCAGTTTTTCAAAAATGAAGCAGAAATAAATGCCTTTGGTAATACATTATGGGCCACTTCAATGCACACCCAATATCAGCAGTGTTCCAGAGCATCACCTATTGAATGTGCCTGATTTCTTTCAGCTAATTCATATGCTACTCTAAATTTGACCTAATGAGTACAGAACATTATACAGATCAAGAACATGCAGGGCCTTCAGGTGGTGTAAAGCAGCTGCAAAATCCTGAAGGGTCAAAATGTACCCATGAACTGCTGTTTTCTGGGAAAGATAGCCTGTCTCTCTAACATTACTCCCTTAGTAAGGTTCTCTGAATATAGGAGAACCTAGGCCAACTTCTGCCATCATGACATACGGCAGGATTTTAACATTCCAAGGACGTGGTACCTGGTGTCTCGTCTGTGACTCTTCAGGCAGCCTGTGTGCTACAGCAGCTTTTTGAATTTGCCTGCCCTTTCCTATCAGGGCAGCTGGCACTCACCAGCAGGTGCATTTGCCATGTTTTCCCTGATGAAAAAGAGACTGCAATATTTTCTGCATGCTTCCCTCCTTATTTACTTATTTTTCACAGGTGTCTCGTGCCATCTGATCAAAGGGACTGAAATCCTTACCTTAAAGGTACTTGCTGGCTAAGTTCTATACTACTCCGGTGCTCACTTCTCATTTTTCTCTTGGATCTTAAATGTTTCACCCTCCATTCTTTCTGTTTCACTACTCCACCTTCCCTTTGCAAATGTCAGTCAGCCTTTACTCTTATGTGTCTGTCCTCCCAAATAACTGACCTTTGATTTGTAGAGGAGAACTGTAAGTTTTATCTGGGAGTTATGTGGAAAGAGTTGCTTTTGGAAACCTCTCACATTCGCATTTCACTCGTCTCCCCAGGCTTTTTTTTTTTTTTGTCAATCAGCATAAATTCAAACAGTCGGGGTGCAAGTGGAGTCAACCACTACTGGGAATTTATCGGAGGCACTGCAAAAGATTTTGATAGTTACGAACTGCTTTAAAGGGTTTTTTTTCAGCCTTAGAAGTTTTAGCAAAACTGCAGAACACATTTCTAGACACATATAGCAAAACCAGAACACATTTTGAATGTGTTTGATTTTTATATACTGATTTACAACACTTCTAAAAAGATTTATCATGGAAAGCTCTATTTTCTCTGGTTCTGTAAACAGTTATCAACATGTTCATAAAACATCAGAAAGAAAACCCCTGACACCCTCTCATTCTTCCAGTGAAAAATTAAAGCATTAGAAGGTGCAGTAGTATCTTGAAGAATGTGGATCTTGATCCTATGACTTAATCATGTCACACTTTTCTGCTCTTAACTGCTTATGCTTAGTCTGTGTGTTGAATAACCCTCGATGTAGCTGAAGCCAATAGACAATAAATGCCCAATAAATCAATCATTTGACCATTGACAGTCAACAACAGTTAACAGAACAGTTAACCACCAAGAGAAGAAAGGTCTTTTAGAGATTGAAAGTTATTTCTCACCTCATGAAGATAATGAACCTTATGGACTACCCCAGATATGGCACAGACAGGAGAAAGAATAAAAATACTACACCCAGAATAACCCTTAAGCAGTATGAAACCAGCAATGAATGAACATAAGCACTGCTTCTGATTTAAACTTTGCACAGGATGTAATTTGGGGTATATATATTTCAATTGTTGCTTTTGATAAATATGTATTTTTTAAAAATACAACTGGCTTATCTGAACAGAGTCAGAACATGATAGCTGATGCTTCTTAAGTAATTTTGGCCCTGCTGCTTGGTCTACACAGCTCTTGTGGATTCAAAGTGAGCAGCTCAGATAAATCTGCCAAGGGCCTCTGCCAGTGAGCTGCAAGAGTTTGAACATGGGAACAAAATCACTCTCCTAAGTAAGTAATAGGTCTTGAGCCATTACAAACAAATAATTACACTCAGGATCTTTGCCTTTCTCTTCTCAGCACATGGTGCCAATTGGTTGTTCTGTGGGAAAGACTTAGGATTGGCTCTGTAATGACATTGAAAGTAAACATTAACAATTAATGCAATGCATTATCACAGTAGTTTTAAATGGGTGCAAATTGATTTTTGAAGAGTATCCAAACCAATCTGTTTTAGAGTAACTGCTAACAGTAACTTACCTCTTTGTGGTGCTTAGCATTTACTGAAATAAAAATGCACTATTCTAAAATTTATGAGAATTTATATAAATGTTCTAATGAACTTCTCAGAAAGTGCAAAGGTCCTCGGTGAGCTGCTTAGGATGGGCTTCTGACACCATAACTGGTATTCAAGAGACAAATTGTATTCCAAGATAGTTATTAAAGTCCAGCAAGGCCATTTGGTGGGCCTAAAAAATAATGTATAATTCAGTATGAATAAACATATAAAAATCTGATATTATGAAGTGTTTCTCAGCTACCAGGAGCCTTGCCGTTCCTGTATTGAATCAAAAGCACTCAGAAGTTATGTCTACTATTTACAACATCAAAATGAATTAGTGCATTATTACTGGTTAATGTGAGAGTTACAGGAAAGCAGTGATAAGGAAATACAAATGGAAGCAGGAAATACACAATTATTGAAAGTCCCAGTCTTGGTAATGGCTATTTCTTATTAAATATAAATGGATGAGAAATGTCTGTCTCTAATACTCTTGTCAGATCACCACAGAGTAACAAAATGATAAATCATCTCCCACAGGCAAACAGTTTTTCGTGTAGGAAAGAAGCCAGATATTCAATTGACTTATTTGGATTCTGCTGAAGGAGAGGCATCTAAGTGAGTTTGAGAGACAAGAGAAATGAACCTGAACTCCGGTAACAGTTTACAGGAACTGTAATGCAAATGAATGAAAGAATGCAAAGAGCCGGATCAGAAAATCATAATTTTATCATCCTGCTAAGAAGGTGAATGCTCTCCCTCTATTAAGTCATCAATATAATTAATTATATTGTAGGTTAACCTAATGGATTCTACTGTTTGGAACTCGACATTTAGGTAGATTTGGATTTGAAAACACATAAATGGACTTCTTGTTCCTGATAGTCAACGAGTTATCTACAAGGTGCAGAAGTTTGCCATGTGGTGTTGGAACTTATTTAAAACAACATGTTATTAGTCAGCTCCATCCAGAACAGTGTGTAGCAAAAGATAATTGGGTAACACAGATCAACTAATTATGACAAGGTGAGCACAAATATTTTTCCACAATACATCAAATTTGAATAATTAAACTTGTTTTCTCACGGAAACAGACTCTAGATGAATGTCTTGTAGTTCTCTGCTCTTGTTAAGGAAAACAATAATAAAGCCCCCCAAATTTAAAGCTTTTATAAAATCTAATAAAAGACAGTTGTTACAAGTCTGGTCAGTGTCAGTCTGGTCACATTAGTTCTTACTCAACATAAAAGCTTTAGCCATTCTATGTCTTCTCTTGTTTCCACATATTTATCTATTTTTAAAAAAGTAAATTATCCTCATGCGCATTTTAGATTTATGCCTTTCATTTCAGCTTTCTTATTTTTCATCTGGTCCCAATTGCCTTATTACATTTTTGTGTTGCTCTTGCTATCGAGCTGTTGGTGGTGATTACCACTTCAAAAGTTAATATTCATCCTGGAAGAGAAAAATCATCTTCTTCAGCTTTTGGTGAAGTCCCCAGTACCAATTTCCAAAGAAAATGCCATCACCATGAACAGGAGTTTGACAGTGAATGCACACTTCAAACATTATCTTTAATGTCTGGAGGCCAGGACTGGAAAAAACAGTCCTTAACTGTCTACATCTGACTCCAGCACTTGCTCTAAGGTGAGTACTGCATGCCCTGACTCCCTGCATTTCCCAAAGGTGTTCTTTTTAGATTCTCTTGAAAATCTGCGATGCTGCAGGTGCATCTGGACAGACCAGTGTGGGAGTTACAGGCAGGATAAGCCTTTCCATATGGTCAGGTCTTTGTGTGGTTAAGAAGCTACTGAGCTGCAGTAAGTGGCACTATGAGGACTTATAATCTTCTTGGGGGCCAAGATGTGATAAAGCCTCCCTAGATTGCATTGAAACAGGCTCTGGGTGCTTATTTACATCATGAAAGCTGGAGGATGGTGACGGGTAAGGCAGGTGTGGAAGTGCACAGTTTGTACATCTGTCCCTCCAGCTACAGTTGAAGAAGCCACTCACCTCCAAACTGAGCACAAGCACTTCCAAGACCCTTCTGCAGCTCAGAGGGTGACTCACAGTATTAGAAATCCTGTTGAAAACACTCTTGTACCCTTTGAATCAGGCCCTTTGTGAAATAAGTCACCTTTTACTCAAAGATATGTTTTTACATGCTCTGTGAGTCCATCCCTTTAGCCATTCCCAGCACAAGGAGAATCTATTTTTTCTTGTTTGGCCTATAAGTTTTGTGGGCATTAAAGTGTCCATGAGCACAGGGTAAAAGCAATTAAGCATATATACCTGGTAAATGATATTCAAATGCTTCTGTCACTCCCAGTTAGCTAAACCATGGATTTTTCTGGTATGATAAAAATCGAAATCCTGCTCCTAAACTGTAACTTGCTCCTAGGACCTGTGTGACAGAGAACTCAGCTGAAATCTGAGTGAATTCACACATGTGAATCTGAAAAACATTACAGTCATCTTTCTAGAGTTAGCACATGCAAGCTAATTACATTCCCTGAGCAGAAAAACACTTAGTATGGGTTTTAAATTAGTGTGACTACAAGTAAGATATCAAAGTTATGGAAGCAGGCTACAGTTTTCACAGCGTATCTATGGAGTTAACACCTAAACTCCTGTTTTCTGCAGCAAAATATCAGTGTCATGTTTCTCCTTAGCAGCACATGACAGATGATGGCTGCTTCTGACTCTTTCTGGAAACCAAAGGGACCAAAGCTCTTCCTAAAGAGCACTCTACAGAGCTCTACAGAGGGTCACATGTGAGAGATTTTCATGTTTCCTACAGGCCCCTTGCACATTTGCTATGTTGTTTCCTTCTCTCTGTTGAAGTAATAAATCCTTTGGGGCTGAAGCTGCCTCTCACTGTGATATAGCACACAGTTTTGCTTCAGGTCTCAGTGGAGGCTTTTAGCTGTTACTGTAAGATAAATTATAGCGGATAACTACAATACAGATGCTCTATAGTCTTCAGAAGGATCACCTGTCTCAGCTAAAGTTTATTTGTTTCTTGTTTATTTATTAATTGAAAATACCTGGTGCCTAAAGGTAAAGCACTCAAAAATTATTAGCTTTCATTTGGAGAAACAGATGTCATTTTAACCACAGCTTTTTTTGTTGGCTACAGTTGGCAGACCCTCATGCAGAGGCAGAGCTTTTTGATTTGGTCAAGTAACAGATCATTAAACACAGCACCAGGCAAACCCAGGGAACTAGGAAAATTTATAGAGAATGCCTCCAAAATACTTCAGCTGCAAGTTAGGCAGAACATACCTTTCACTTGTTCACTCTGGCCCACTGACTCAAACATTAAATACACTGGGCAATTTAATAGGTAGCTGATGCCAGCACCTGTGGCTACAGATAGGAAGTGTACTTGATGCTATAAAGAGCAAAGTTGGTAAATTTGCTGTAGGATCACAGAAAGGATATTTCTCTTTAATGATTTCTAACTGACAAACCTCTTGCAAACAAGAGGTTAGTTGATTTCAAACTGACAAACCTCTTAACACTTTGAAAAGCCTTTCTTATGAATTCAGCATTCACAAGTGGTAACAAGATTATCATCCCTGCAGCACGGGATGTACAAAACACATTCCTGAAAAACTGAAACTTGAGAAAACCTCCTATTTCCCAGCAGCTCTTCCTCTCCCATCACCTTCACAAAACATTAACCTTAAGGCTCACCCAGACTTTCATTTCTCAAACTGTGAATAAAGGAGAAGCCTCAGAATCTGAGATACCAACAAGCAGAATGTAAAGGGGCAGTGCTGCGACAAGATGGGAGGTCCTGTCCTCATTAGCATCCCTCCAAAACAGACGTTAGGGATACCCCTCAGCCTGGAAAGTGCTTCCTGGGGAGGCAGTTCTGAGTAGTACTCAGACCTACAGCAAATCTGGCTGCATTTGCACCGAAATTTGATTAGCCATTTCAAATAAAGAAAAGCATTTAGCTTGTTCTAATGTTTTACTAAACTTGCAAACCTGAAGGAGTTTTCTTGTGTGAACTGTCTTTAATTACTGCTGTTTTCTTTTAGCTTTAATCAGAAGATGGAACACCTGCTTTGACGTTCATCTCAAGGTAAAATGCTGACACTGTAAATGGCAACATTGTCAAAATGCTCTGATATGTTTCATCATAGTTACTTTTTTATTGCCTTCTTTAAAAATTTGAAGGAAAAATAAAACCACTCAAATATTCCATTTTGAAAAAATTAGGAGTTGTTCTCATGAAATAAAATTCTGACAAAAACTCTGAGGAATCATGTTATGCCAGATGTCCTGCAGCAATGAAGCCCAAACAACTGCAGTTTATGTGAAACAAGTCCTAGTACTTATTTCTCTCTTCCAGCAAAACTCACATCCCAAAATCAGCCAAATTTCGGTAGAGGTTTTGCACACCTCTTAAGCTTGTAGCTAGGCAGTGGGGTAGAAAATCCACTTCTTTTGCAGAGTGTGTTACATTTAGTGTTTTGTTGATGACATTAGTTTATTTAGGGTGAGAACATCCTGCTGTGAACTACTTTAATATGAGAAAAAAATAACTTTGTCACTGGACAATGGATGCAAACAATGTATTTTCCAAGTTTCTTTCCACAGGTTGTTTTCCACAAAGTTGTTTGTTTTTTGTCAGAGGGATGAAGTACACAAAATATCATAATAACCCAGACAGAAGAGGGATCCTGGGTTTGGAGGAGTAGAGAACAGTCTCAGTAGTAGAGAAAAAGTTCCATATGAAGAGAGTATGATATTGTTCTACACCCCTCTGCAGACTGACAGACAGCAGTGTATTTTGGTGATAATAATCCATCACAACACAACTTCCCATCCCCCTAAATGATAAACCAAATTAAAGTTGGGTGCAAAGAAAGTGAAATTAAAACTGATTTTTTCCAAATTTCATGAGAGGTGGCCTAAGGCAGGGACCTGCACAAGAAAAAATCTGCTCCACAGCATACAGCACTTGGCTTTGATATTTTTCTCATTAAAGGAAAAGCCCTAGGATGGGTTAAAAAGTGACAGTGCAGGAATAAGAAGCAGCAATGTCTCCCTGCAGTAAAGGGGAGCTGTAGTCCCTCCTTCCATGCTGAAAAGCAAGGGAACAGACTTCATTTACCTCCTCTTCTGTTTATTTCACTCATTCTTAAAATACACATTCCTTTTGTCAATATTCACAAAAGAGGAAGCAATCAGTGAAGTAATGCATTTTGCTTAGAGAGAAATGTAAATTCTCTCACTTTGAAACATAACCTAATTCTCACCTCCAGAAATCAGTAGAATGTAGCCATGATATTTTCTGAAAAATCCTTTCCATTGGATTATTTCTTCTGAGAAGCTGAGAGGCCTCAGGAACAAAATGTAAACAATGATTATCTGCTGCTGTGGAATGCAACAGGTGGATGTATGACTGGTCTCATGTTGTTGTTTCTAATCAATGGCCAATCCCAGTCCAGCCGTCTGAACTGTCTTGGTCACAAGCCTTTGTTATCATTCTTTTTCTATTCTTAGCTAGCCTTCTGATGAAATCCTTTCTTCTATTCTTTTAGTATAGTTTTAATATAATATATATGAGAAATTAATAAATCAAGCCTTCTGAAACATGGAGTCAACATTCTTGTCTCTTCCCTCATCCTAGGACTCCTGCAAACACCATCACAGTAGAAGACCTTTCTTAGAGAGCAAATTTTTGCACAAATGTACAGTTTCATTCTGACCACCTCCAGATCTGAGGATAACAACTTGAAAGTAGGTAAAATATGTCAAACCAAAGGTCTGCAGAGGTCAGTATTCTCCCTCTAATTGTGAATATGGAGGCAGGCTGTTCTGTTTCCTGTAAATTGTTGTTATTTGTTGTCCCCTGGTATCAGCTGTTTTCCCCCTTGTTTTTTTCATTTTCTCTTTTTGCACTTTCATGCCCTTTAAGACCTCATTGTTTACTTAGGTTCATGCCTGGCCATATGAGGAGGCTCCAGTATGAAATGGATAGAAGCGCATGGGAACAGAGCAAAGAGTCAGACTTTTCCACATGGGATGGAATCCTAGCCTTCTTCTCCCACTGTGTTTGTGGCATCTGGGTTTACTCTCTTAAGCTGCAAACCATAGGTTTTTTGCTGGTCTGCATCAAAACAAGTATGAATATAGACTACAAACCATGTCCTGAATCTATAATGGATGACTGCTTAAACTGTTCAGAGATGCTCCATGAATATTTAGTTAGAGATAGGTCAGCCTATGAGTACAAAGTACAGTTGCCTCTTACATGGCAAATGAACAGGTGTAGAATGATAAATCAACAGCATTTGTCTCCATTTTACCAAAGAACGCCCAAACCTTCTTTGAAACTTTTGAATACATGGAAGAATTAAGTGTCTATACTCTGATAGGGCAGCTGTCAGAGTATATACCCCACTAATTTCAGTGGGGTTGAGAGATCTTCAGGAAATCAAGTGTTGCATGGGGTCTAACATTTGAAATTTTTCCTTGATGTCTATAAACAAAAAAGGTTCATCTTAATCTACACAAACTATATTTTCTTTTGTTTTTTTCTGGATATCATCAAAAACAAGCCTTGATTTATCAATATAAAGCAAAACCAGATGAAAATTTACAAACTATGTACATTGTTTCTAAAACTTAGAACAGGTGTAATATTTATTTCCTACATAGCATACATACATACTACATGGTATCACTGGTAGAGGTATCAGTATTTTGTGACTTCAGTTATTGAAAACTACAGGTAAAAAAATTTCTTCAGTACTTGAATTTTCAGTACTTCACTCGAAATTAGTGTCTGAGGAACCCAAGTAGAATGTGCATCTTATGCTTGCATTCAGGAAATATTGTATATATTACTTTGAACACACTGGGGAAAAGTCTACTCTAGAGCTATGGAACTGATGACTGAAAGAAGTTGTGAATACAAACTCTTCAACTATGAATATAACAGATAAGTCATATTCATAATACAGAAAAACCTCTAAAAATTAAATGGGATGAACCTCTGACTTTTATCCTTATCCTGTTTGTAGATTCAGATGTTCCCCGACGTCCTACAGAAAATATTTTTATATGGCACTTTAGACCTAGGAGCAATCTTCCAGTCTATAAACTCCACACTTAATTTCTGTTGGCTTTCATTTGTCTCATCAAAATTTACTCTGTAAATTACACTCCCCAGAGTAGTTTCACTGAAGATAGCAGGACAATCCCAGTTAGGACCTAGGTTATAACAGGATGTTCTTGTCAGTTGGCCAGAGGAGTCAGGAAAGGTGGGTGAGACACAAATCTAACCTTTTGAACTGAAATCTTGCTCAAAGATTTGAGTCAGAAAGCATTCTCCCATTTTTCCTATTTGACCTTGTTATGGGTCAAATGGGACCTTCAGACAAGCCCTGCCTTAGGCTAAGACTTTTGGCAGCAGCTTGAATTTAGGCAGCTCACCCCTAAATCACTTCAGCCCACAAGTTGTCAAGAATGGTAGATGGGTTCATTATAAAATGCATTACTTATTGAATAGATAGAAGATTAAGAGTCAAAAGGCCTTAAACAGAGTTATTTACTACACAGTATAAAAGAACCACTAGTAGATTACATGAAATAGCACACAAGATTAGGGTACCTATATTAGAGCTAGCAAAGAAACAGTTTAGATTAGAAGTCAGTGTACTTTACCACTGAAATGACAATAGTGTACATAGAGTCCTTTCACTCAATCCCCAGCAGAGTAAGCACAAAGAATTGTTGTCATGACTTTGGGGAGAAAGCTCCACATGTTTCCAGGGAATGTGCAGAAGATTTCTCCTTTGTGAAAGTTGATGTAGCTTCTATAGTTTGTAAAGTGAAACATCTGTCAGTCAGAAATTCCAGCTTATCTTTCTTCATGTGCTTCCACAGCAAAATGTCCACTGTCACCTAAAAGCATCAATTCCATGGTGCTGAAATAACTCCATCAAGGCCAACTGTCTTGATTGAGTCATTGCACCAAGGCTTAGATGAGCATATGTGAGATGCCCTGAGTTATTTCATCAGCTAACGAGCAACAGATATGCTCTCGTGTGATTGGGGAAGATGCCCTGCTACAGACCTTGCTGTGGACCTCACAAACTGAAAAAGCCAAGACAAGTAAGTGAGTTGGTGATCACAGGGATGGCTTCTGTTTACTCTAAAAATGTCATGGCCAAACAATACTACTGGTCAAATGTCAGTTTTCCATGCATTAGCAGAGGTAGAGATGTTTTTACCTGGAAATGTTTTTATTCTGGAAATCTCAGCCAGAGGAAAGAGAGTTTAGTACCTTAATAAGAACAGACACAGTAAAGATGAGGCATTTACTTGTATAAATAAGTAAAAAATCTGCATCTTGAAGTCCATATCCCAAATGTTTCACTCGAGTCTTACCTCCACTTTCATAATCAGGAAAGCTGAAAGGACACAAGGAATACAGGCAACCAAATGTTCAGAATCAAATAGAATCATATAATTTCTAGCAAGTACTAAAGCTCAGAAAAAAATCAGGATATGCCAATGTAATTGATATTCCTGTGCATTAAGACATAGCCTTTTAAAACATGATATTACACTGTTTTATTTAAGAACTTTTAACTCATCATTACTAGATACTTTACTCTTCTCACTAAACACCTATAGACTCCAGACAGAAATTCTTGTCTAGGGTGAATAGAACACTAACATTTTCCTGGTTGGCACTCCATGCATTATTATAGAACTGCTTGGGGGAAGTCATCAAGTTCAGAAGTGGAAGGTCCAACACGAAAAACTCAGGTCTGTCTGTGAGAACATGGTGAGTGACTATCTGTAGGGATAACTGGCATCTCCTACATTACACTGAGCTACTTTGAACGAGCAGGATAGGTATGAGTCTGCCAAGAGAGGAGCTGGTAGTGTCTGTCACTGGAAATGTCGGGGAAGGTCCAAGCAGCAGCTCTGACTGTGAGCCCGTTTTGCCCCAAAGTACATGACGGACCATGCAGCAGTGGTGGCCCTCAGACAAAAACCAGCAATCCAGAAGAACTTAAATAATATCCATTTGCCATCTGACTTCCAGGAGCCAGACAACTGCCTCCATGATGGCATCTTTGAAAATCTCTACAAAGCAATTTCTCAGAAGTCTGCAGTTCCCAAACTCCAGTGCCCCTCTTCACAATGCTAAGATGATGAAGTGAATTATTTATGGATTCAAATGGTACATTCTTCTCCCTAAAGAATTGTTGTATAATTGAGATAATGTCCTTCATTGTCTGCCTAAGTGAAACTTGGATAGGAATAAGTCTTGGCTTTCAGCCATTTGATCAGTAGTCAGAGCTGACTGAAAACTTACCATCACGGCATTCAAGAATAATTAATCTTTTCAAATAAACAAAATATGTCAGAGTAGTACTCCTCTTCCTTACAATATTTTATAGTATTTTAGATTGAAATAATTTTAAAATGTCTTTTCCCCCTTCTAAAAACTCTTGCAACATTGTACAAAGCAATTACGACAATATTTTCCACCTTTTCTCCTCCTCAACCTCTTCCCATCATCAATCCTCTTGTATAAGTAGATGACTGTCAAGATTGCAATAGGGAGCTATTACCTCTGTATAGACAATAGGTCTAGTGTTCATGCCACTGCAGCCTTGGGAAGGTTTCAGAAGGAAGTTAAGAAAAGGTCTCCAGATTCCTGAGAGCTTTACAATGTGAAACAGGGGAAACTGAATCAATTTGGCATCTAAAAGAGAGGGTAAAGACTCTGATAAATTTCCTGGATGTGTCCACAGTGCTGCAGTGGAACTAAATATACTCAAGTACCATAGTGGGATCTCTGTAGCTATACAGGCACAGTAACATGTGTTTGGCATGTTAATTAACTCTGAGTTAATTATCCCTGAGTTAGTTAACTCAGGAGTTAACACAACTTTCAGAGCAAATTTTGCAGAGAGCACTGAGTCGTGGTTTTGCTGAACTGAAGGAGCAGAGAACTTATCTTGAGAAGTTTGAAGCCATCTGCTACACTGGAAAGGATTTTATCCTCTTGAATTCCATGTCTAATTTGGAGCGGTTCCATTTTTGATAAATGTATGAAAACTATCCTTCTGCCTTGCACTGAAAAACAAAATTTTAAATCCAGTCCTTGAAACATCTTGCAGAACCAGACCCAAAGGCAGGAACTGCGCCCTTGAAATATCATCAGTTATGATATATGGAATACGTGTGAAACAACAGGCCAGCATCAACACATCTACAGTCCACACCAGCACTAAACACCTTGTGAGGGCAAAGACTCAGACACCTGTGAATGCATACAGATATACCTCTTCAGGCTCACCATCTCAGGCACCCTTGCAATATAACAAATCACTGCCTCTCACTGCAGGATTTGCTTAATAGCAAGCTCTCACCTCTTGGCAAATCCTGAACAGTTTCTCATTAGCAGAATTACAAAGATATTTTCCCTTAAGTATCCAGCATTTCTACTGGCAGGGCTGAGCTCCAAAGAAGAGCAGAAGCATCTCCTCTGAAGTTTTCAGTAACTCAAGGTATTAAACACCTTCTGTTTTAGTACTCTTGAGCAGAGTCTGGATCTGTTGCTATTTGTCTGTGTGGGCTGTATTTACACATTTTAAAAACATTATTACAGCAATTCTTTACATCACAATGATGTGACCTGACTAGATTTCAACAGAGTGAGCAGCTTTGTGTTTCAACATTTTAGGAGAGATTCCCCCAGACAAAATGGTGATTTAAGTATGGAAAGATTCAATGTCCAAAGGAACCCCTTAAAACCTAGTTCCATATGTGACATTCAGGGGAGGCTAGAAGCTTCCTTTCTCCTCTCTTTAATATCTGAAGATGTTAAATGAGGAAGACTCAATAGGAAGTAGCTAGCAAAAGTGCAAGAGAGAATTATACAAGAATCAAAACATGTGAATGGAGAGTAATTTTCTGAATCTAACCATCCACACATAGAAAATGAAATTATTCCTTGAGAAATAAATCAAGATTGGAGATAAAGTAATTTGGTGAAGAAGCAGTAGTAACAGACATCTATCTAGGTTAAGAACCTAGCTGTAGTATTATGTATCAAATGACTGATATTTTTCAGCTCAATCTTCTGATCAAACCAGGAAGATAAACAAAAGAAATAAAAAGAAAGTAAATACAATTATCTGTAGCAAAGTATTTTTGTAGGCTTCTAATTTAGTAAGGCAGCAGAGGGAGGGAGAGGAAGTAATAATCAATGAAGTATTGCTTTTTGCCTTACTGGTCTGCCAAGAAAAAAAATCTACCTCACATGTCAGATATAATTATTTATGTACATTGAGAGTAATGATACTGAAAATTACCATAAATCTTCCTTACTCTGATCTTTTAAAATCCATGACAAATGTTTAATACATTCAAATGGCAACAGTAAAGTTGTTCTAGCAGGGCTGGGAGCTTGGTGATGAGCACCCTTACTCCTGGTCCCCTCCACCTCATGTAGTAAAGCTGAGAACTCCTAAGTCAATAATGTAATGATTGATACACAATCGTTCCTGAGCTGGGTAAAGATGGTGGAAACACTTCACTTCCTTGCATTGCATTTAGACTGAGTAAAGACAGAAGAAACCCAGCCCACCAAGCAGAGGACTGGGCTGCAAAACACTACAAGAAACATGAGCAGCAGCTCATTTTCCTTCCTTTTCTCCTCACGTTTTCTCTTCTCCTCCATGCTTCCTCTGCAGCAATACATCTACTCCTTAATTTTTGAGCTTATACTGATGCCTTGGGATTTTAGCTTTTATATTTTTCATTTATTTGTAATCCTGCAATGCTTTAGTGTATAACTCCAAACTCCATATAAAGTGTTAGCTACTGCTTTCCCATTTTGGTCATACACAACAATTCTTCTCTAGGCCTGGGAATCAAGGATAAGCTACTGTCTTAGGACCAGAGAAATGTAAACAAAAGTAAGTTGGAGGAGGAGCAAACTTAGGGTAAATGTCTTCATTACCCAAAGCTATAATTTGCAGATTGACCCCCAATATGCAAATGGACCAAACTTTTCAAAGTTTAAAACCCATCAGCCTTTGTCCATTTTTGGGTGTAGCCCCTGAAGGGGCATCATCAGCCCTGAATTATTTTTAAATGAGGCCTTGGCTCTAGTTACTCTTCCCTTAGTGAGATAGTTTGGTTCAGCTTCTCTTCCACAGTTAATGGAGAGCTAAATTAGCCATGTGGAGTATCAAGAGAGTGCACATGCTCACTGCAAAAGCATCACCTGACAGCAGTCAAGAGGCCTCTCAAGCTGAGCACCTGAGTACAGCATGATGCCTGCAGGCAGGGTCACAAACATAGAATTACTGATGTAAGATGTTGGAGACTTATTCCATAGTGGGGCATGTCCTGGCCTTGTATGAAAGAGCACAGCTGTGACTAACAAAAGTGCCTCCATGTGGTTTTATATGGACTTGGAGTGTGTTCCAATCCAGTTAAATGGGATTCCACCAGCTAAGATGTCTGCCTAGCTGCTCTGAGCTGGGCAGACTGAAAAAATTCGGAAAATCCAGACTGTGTGGCTAATACCTCCAGGGTCTGACACACAGTGGAGTTACATTCCTGCATGCCCCCTGAGCTCTGGAGTCCATCCTATTTGTGCTCTTCAGCCTCAGTAAATGTCATCTGACTCATGTCCTCTAGGAAATGAAAAGCTGAGCACTATTTGCAACCACTGTACTGCTGCCTCAAGAACCAAATGATGGCCCTCTGGCTTGCTTCCCTGCCTCCAACTGCAGCAAAAATTGGATGTCTTGGGAGAAGAAGGTGGTCAGAGCAAGGAAATATGAATTATCATCTCCCAAGATATGGTATGCAACAGTCTGCACAGACACTGATTACAGCAGTGGGCTTAGGACCCTGAACAGATGTAGAGTTCCTCTCCTTCACTGATACATCTAACCAGTTTTCAGGTGTTTACTCAAATAATAGTTCTGCTCAGGTAAGGAAACAATTCCTACTAAGAGTGACAGATAACCTTCACAGGCCTAGGGCTTGGTTGGCTACATCTCCTGCATTCCATGCAGTGCTGCCATGGCTCTGCAGGCTTCTCACTGAACTCACTCAGAAACTACCAATGTCCTCTTGTCTTGTCACCTGACAGGCCAAAACTTAAAAGCCTCATCTACATGAAGCCAGGACAAAGTATGCCATTCACTGACAAAATATGCTATTCACATTCAAAAAACCCCAAACAATTCAGCTTCATTGGTTTTTGTGGATCTGGGCCCTTGCTAGAGACAGTGACCATAAATTATTTCAGTGTTCTGGGGGTAAAATAACCAACTGTTCTCATATTTGCTTTCCAAGAAAAGACATGGTCTTCTGTAGCTTAGATTTGCTCCAAGCTACAACAGCCTACAGTTGAGGTGTCAACTTCAACAATGTTTCAAGGCAGTTGGACTTCTTCAACTTTTCACACTTCTACTCTGGAACACTCCTGGGGATAGCTGTGAAATTTCAACTGATTTGCACTGGTCTAGGATATTGCCTTGGACTTCTTCATGAATACAGAGATAAATAGGACTTACTGAAGAAAATACAATAGATATCTAATTAAGTGGATATTTGTATTGTTTATAGCAGAATTTGGATGAAGAATTTGTCTCTGAGTGGTCAATATTGAGACATATCCCCAGATGGTGAAAATGCAATGAGAGTAGGGGGTATGCACAAAGCAAATGTATGGAATCAGACTGTGTACTATTTCCACGGTCTTGTGATATTTCCCTGTCAGAAAGTCTGATGTTTACTCTTGGCCTGTTACTATGCCTAAGTGCTCAGTATTTATTGGAACAAATTATTAGAAAAAATAAGCCAAACAGGAAATTAATAAGGACTCATTTATGTGGAGGAAAAAAAAAAAAAGCTTCTCCTCACATCTGATAAATAGCCAGGAAGGCATAGTTGAAGGATCTCCATGTCAAATGAATATTTGAGGTATTGAAAAATAAATTTCAGTGAATTACAGCAGATTGACCTAAAAGGATGCTAAATGTAGCTTCATTTTTTATCCCTACTGGGCATGAAAAAAGTTTATACACAATGAAATCACTAGGTGAAACTACAACATGTATGTGACTTCAGCTTACTAACTTGCCTTTCTGTTGGTTTTCCCAATTTTGATAAAACAGATTCATCACTGTAGAGTTCTTCCTTATTTGGAATAAAAGGGCTCAATATCCAGTCATTTTTATGTCCTGATTTCTCATATTTGCCTTGTTAAACAAGCTCAATTGTTTGTAACCTTACCCCACTGATGTCATGGCAAATATCTATCAGGCAATCACTCTTCCACAGAACTGCTCAGCCCACAAGATTAATAAAGGCAGACCACAGGGATATCCAACACCCATTTCCTGGCTCTCTAAAAAACCTCCTGCCACAAGACACCCTCCAGTTACTTCCTTTGTCTTCCTCCACTATTACTTTTTCTCCATTTCTGAGCATCATCCATCATCATCATCTTAGCTCACACATGTTGGTTTTCCCCTATGACTTTCCTGTGACTTCTTATGGTGAGATCCTTCTCCTCCTTTTATAGGTGGGAGCACTGCAGCATAATATGGTGTCAAGATGAGGAAAGGTATAGGCAGCTGTGGCCTCTTCCATAGTACAGGAGGAAGAAGGTGACAAACATTAGGATACAACAGAAAATTAGGAAATAAACCAAACCAAACCAAAACAAAAACCAAGACAAACAAAACCCAAGACAAACAAACAAAAAACCATCTAATTTGGCTAGGGCATTTGAGGAATCTAATGCTTTGAGTACTTTCAGGGCATAAAAACCATAAATTGTATAATCATTATTAATAGCTTTTCTGACATCTTGGTCCTTCATGTTGAAGCTGTGTTTTAATTCACTAAATAGTAACCACATAAACCTGAAATCAAACAAAAAAGACGTCTCAGTGATAGAAGCATGGTGATATGGCACAGAATGATACTCTCTGCCTTTGTTATCTGTGACCACCAGAAATACAGACAGGAAGAGAGACAACACAAGGGTTGCTTTAAGATGTGTATTAACTCTCAGGCTGTCAAAGCACAACAACAGAAATACATCTGCAGCAAACTCCTGAAATAAAGAATTACCTTATACAACAGCTTCAGAGGATGAAACTGCATTTTTTTCTCCATAAATACAGCTTCATAATTTAGTCCCTCCTAAATGTTGTCAGTAGAGAGAAGGCTCTAGAAAATAAGTAGCTTTATGTGGTGAGTAGTCTGCAAGCTGCATGTACTTCTTGTGACAGCGTCTAGCATATACACAAGAGTCACCCAAAACAAGCCATCCTGATGCCACAGCTAGCTGGAAAATACAGAAGAGCCATGTATTTAGTGTATTCCTGAACCTCCACTCACACAAATACAAACTTTTTTATCCACTCATACATCGAACCTTTAGAGACAAAATCACCCAGATTTTTGCTGCTTTCTGGAGACAAGAAACACAACCAGTGTTAGGGTTGCACATTAATTTTGTTTAGAGAAATCTTGATCCTTTTGCACTTCTCTAATTTGCAATAGGACAGTCACCAACATGAGCTATACTAAATAGCCACAAAGAAGTGTTTGTAACCTGGTTTACTTTCCATGCAGAGAGATTTACTTAACTTCTGTAACAGAGAGATTTCTCTAGCAGAGAGAAATCTTCTTAAATAGACAGATAATTCAGAGAAGCACTTTGAACTCATGATTTCATGGCTCCTGCACTCTCTCTTTTTGAGGTCTAAATTTCCCTGTATGTGTGGCAGGGGAGGTGGTATCTATTCACACACTTTTGAAGTAAACAACTCAAATATTTTAGTCTAGAGTACCCTTAAAAAGCCAGCCTTGGTCAAGAGCCATCATACAGTTGTTACATTTATTCTAGTTTGGTGATTCTTGGTTGGGTTTGA
This sequence comes from Agelaius tricolor, assembly GCF_023055355.1. NCBI lineage: Eukaryota > Metazoa > Chordata > Aves > Passeriformes > Icteridae > Agelaius > Agelaius tricolor. Next base: position 17,438,580 of record NW_027269261.1, on the reverse strand, counting down.
TTTTGTTGTTTTCTTTAAATATAAATTTATTTTCAGCATAAAATGTCTCCACTTAACTAAATTTTATCCATTTTCAATTTACCTAATTTTTCATTTCACTCCTGCCCTGCAGCACTCCATCTCATTTCAGGGATGGATAATCTTACCCGATTTCTTTATCCCTTCTCTCCAGACACAGTAATTATCAGCTCTGAGAAGTCAAGATGGCAGCTTCTCACAGAAACCTTAATAATAAGTGTTTTAAAAAATTGTTTAACAAACTATTCTAGATATAATAACTAAATTTCCCCCTGAGCTATAAGGTTTGGGAGCTGAACATTTCTTTTATACTGTTGAATAAAAATGAGTTTCTTCTAAAGAAAGTGCTCTGACAAATATGCTACAGATTTCTGCTGAAGTGATTTCAGTTGGCAGTGCATCTCATTGCTTCTTATTTTCTTTTCTCATTTCATTATCAGCCAAGATGACCAAAGTATAAAATCTTAAAGTAAGTTTTCTCAAACACATGGCCTTAGCATGTGGTTCAGATAGACACAGAATGTTTTTGGAAAAGCCCATTTTCCTGATGCAAGATGAAATGTCACATTAATGGGGATTGATGCAACTTAATGGGAATAAATGCTACATCTGTGATAACCAATAACTTAACCAATGAATGGCTAAAATGCTTTTTAGCTCTTAATCTGTGACCTACTGTTTAGGCTCCCATCAATCTCAGGGATTTTTTTTTTCCCCACAGCTGAATGGAAAAAAAATATTTTTCTTTTGAAAAGTCTAATTTTACATAGGTAAAAAATTTGCTCTGTTCTTTTTTTCCTCTTTGGGAGTTTTCAAATGATGAAATCCTTCCTCTGTATCCCTCAGCCAAGGGAACAGAAGAGACATGACGCTGATACATATGAGAAGAACAAGGCATGTGGAAGGGTGGGTGCTGCCATCAGCTGCCAAATTGCCTCCCATGGAAAAGCCAAGTCAGTGGGAGGGTTGGAAGCACAGAACATAAAGACAGTGCACTGCTAGAGAAGCTCAAGCTGGCTTCACCCTGATTCAGGGTGTCTTTCAGTTCAAAGGCAAAGTAGTCGGAAGGAAGCAACTTGGTTTTGAGAAGCTCATCACAGACACCAAGAAAAGATGGATGTTTTGAGAATAAATTGCACCATCAATAAGCAAAAGGATTTGTTTTCTAATTTTACACTTAGTTTTACAGAATTTTCAGACAAGCAGCTCAGTACTTATATATCAGTATTTCAAATTACATGGACATTGACTTCCCAGAAAGTCAATGCTGGAAACTCACTGATGTGTTCAGCAGCAGGACTGCTGAGCATCCCTGCAGTGAAGACTTGTTCAACAACTGGCCTCAGCCTCTTGAGACCCTATAGACAACCAGATACTGAAATCTGCTAAAATAAAGCAACTTTAGGCAAAAATAATTGCTTTAGTTGCAAAATTTGAGATGTCACCTGCAATTCAGTTTCAAAAGAGTAGAAATCTTTTTAAAACCCTGTTCTGGCTTGGCCCTGACAGATTGAAAGTGAAGCCAAAGGTGTGGTTACCCTTTGCACAGGGCATGACATCACTGACTACAACAGTAAGTCACAGGAAAGGAAGCAAACCCACCCAGTCAGGTTTCATGTAACTTTTTATTAAAATATAACTTACAAATAACACATCTTACAAAATTACAGAGTCCAATTGTAATTCCTGAATTTTACAGCTCAGCATTAATATTGCCATATATTTACAAATGGCATAAAACAAGTACATTGGGATCTTTAATACAAAATAAACTTGTTTGATGGAACAAACTATTTTATATATCTATACAGAAAGGAATTTTTTCCAAACAAGAGCTACAATTAAAACTATCCACTACCTTAAACTAACTACTAACTAAATCTTCAAAACATAGAAATGGCTTCACATTAAACTAATCCATGAGAAATAGAGCTAACATATGTTACTATATATTACTACTATATTTTTTAATATTATTTATGTTAGTTATATTATATTGTATTGTATTGTATAGTATTGTAAACATATATTGCCACTACATTGCATTAATATTGTATAATAACATATATTAGAAGAAAGGTCTATGTGATTGTCTATTAGAAGAAAGGTCTATTGCAGCTTGTTCTGTATTTTAACATTAAACAGTTGCAGCACTGGAAAGCCCATAATAAAAGTTCATATTTAAAATTTTCAGTTTCCTTTAGGAATCCAGATGAGCTCTTTTCTTTGGCGATGTCTCATCATCTTCATCATCAGGATAACCAAATACTTCAAATAGACCTCTCTGGTAATTAGAAAAAGGTAATAAAATGAAATTCCCACATTGAAAAAATATACGCTGCACATCTGTTTTACCCCCAAGTCTTAAGAGTGAGCAATAAAATTCTTGCCACAGTTTTCTGTAGCTGCTCAGAAGCTAAGATTCAAATAATTCTCAGCTGTAAAAGGCACAAAAGAGGTATCACTTCCTGCATTTTGTCTGCTTAAAAACAATTATAAATTCCCTGATGGGCAATAGATTCCAAAAAAGGCAATCTTATCTGTATATCACACACACAGGGCACCAGCTGGGCAGGGAAGAAAGTCAAGGAGTAACAGTTCAATCATGCAGAAGAGGCAAAATTAACCTGTGCCCACCAGATTAACAACAGACCCCAGTCCCACCTTATCCTCCTTGAACCTTACCCCAAACTAGTCAGGGTTTCACTCTTAATGAAACTAGTCAGAGATTTGGGTGAATTTGTCCCTAACTAAGGTACCCTGTACAAGGCTATTGCTGACTGTTCCACATTACACCCAGTAAAGCTCCACGATGCTGCTCTACTGTTCTACATGAGGACAGGAGCTTCCATAAAAGTTCTCTCCCACCTTGGGGGCTGTCACCACTCTTGTCAGGGTTGTATATGTTGGATAGGAACCATTGGAACTTGCTGGTGATGTTGGAGCTGCCTTCTCTTCACCTTCACTGAACTGCACATCTTCATCCACCTGTGAGACTGCTGCTTCTTTTACAAATGTCTCACCAGGCAATATGAAGGAGACACTGCAAGAGACATAGGACAAGTGATTGAAGCTTTGCCTGATGTTTCAGACTCAGACAGGTCATAAATGGCTTCCAAAGCTTTAGAATTAATTGACTTGGAGAAGGCAATCCAGCTCCAGCCCTGATTCTATCCGCACCAGAAGCTTCACAAATATCCAGGCAGACTGATAATGAGGCAGACTGAATCCTGACTCAGAAGAACAAAGCAAGATTATGCTCTTCATAAAGCTGAGAGTTTTCTGAACAGAACATTTAATCTACTGACCACATCAGCTCTTCTCAAAGAAAGGTAGATGGAGGTTTACTCTAACTCAAGGAGTTTTCAGCAAGAATGAAATCCAACCCCAATCCCAGCCACCTGCCTCTGCTGCTCTTTGGGAAATTAAAAACTAACCAGCAGGCCTGCAGAATGGCAGTCACTGGCAGCCTCATAAGACAGAAACTGGGCCATACCTGTTCAGTTTCTCATTTTGCTGGTATTTTTCTTGCTCATATTTTGTCTTCAGTCCCTGGAATGTGTGAATGTATTTGACAGATTCCAATGCATCAGAGAAGTTCTCAACTATATGTGCAATAAGGAACTGAATATTCTCCTGAATAAGAACAATACAGGGTTTCAGTCTCAAATGTTCACATACAGAAAGTCAGAAAGCTTTTAACTTTTTATTTTGGAAAGTAACTGCTTCCTTGTCCAGAACCAAAATATTGTTATCAAGAGCAAACAGGAAGCAATCAGATTTATTCTTAGGAAAAAAGCTGAGATCTAGAAAGAATTATTAAACTTCCCTTAGAAATAGACGATAGACTCAGCAACGTCCCAGTTCCATTTGTGACTCTTCTAGCAAAACAGGATGTTTGCTATCTTGGAAAAGTCTGCCTTTTGCCTCTTGCCCTGCGAGGTCCTGGACGTGTTGGTGCTAAGGCTGCTGGTGAACTCACCTTTCGGATGAATTCAAACAGCTCCATCGAAGCAGACTTGAGCAGGTTGCACTTATTCCTGTTGTCCAACACAGCATTTACAACTGGTTCAAACAGGTTTCCCAGAGTGATGTAATGGTTATAAAGTTCATCTTTCAGACCAATTATCCTCCTCATAAAGCGAAGAGCACCTGTGTGAAGAAAGACATTCAAGCATTCAACAACCACATGCCAGGCTCTCACCTTATTGTGGAAGAATTGAAAAACCTGGTGTTACCCCAAGAGGAAGATGCACCCCAAAGTGCAGAAGCAGATTTGTTGACTGGTCATCTTTTCAGGAACCATGGATTTCTTTCTCAAGTCCAGCAGCAATGCATTCCAGCATGCATAAAGTTCAACAATTAACTCCCCACTGTGCTTTTGTCCTTGTTCCCCTCCCAGAACAAGCCCTAAGTCTTTAAAGATCTTGGTGCACAGAATTTCATTCACTCTCCACAAGGAGAACCAGATTTAGGACATTATTAAGAAAGGACACAATTTCCACTGAAATGATGCAGGAAATCTGATTACAAAGGATCCTGTCATGAAGTTTTGAAAGGATCTCTGTAGAGATTTGAAGATTTGAAAGGAGACAACAATCCTCTTCCCACAAGAAACTGCATTGGTCTGTGCTTACTAACAGCTGCTACCTAATTTTTTTCCAAATTACTTAAATTACTTAATTGTAGCCTGTAAAACCCAGCAAATGAACAGGAATTCTGAGTTCAAGTGTACATTGGTACTGGTACACCTTCCACACAGGACACACAAAGCCTTGAAAAAGGAAATCATGACAGTTCCATACTCACACAAGGCCAGAAATTTGTGTTTGGATTTCATCAAGACCAGTGTTCTTCTTAGGAGATCTTTCTTGATAATGAAAATCTTCATGTGATACTTGTGCCGTTCCACACAAAAAGACAACAGCTCCAAAACTGAGGCAAGTATTTCTGCTGTTTGATAATTATCTACAAGAAAAAGTAATGCCATAAGTTGTACAAAAAAATAAATAATGTACTATCAAAGTACACTGAGCTCAGTTGCTATTGCCGTTCCTGACATATTTTTAGTGGACTTTTTGTTTTACTGGATTGCTTTGGGAAGCAGGACACTGAGTCAGAGCAAAACAACAAACACAACTGTAGCTTTTTTGCCTTTACAGTAAATATTCTTTAAAATTAGACTAGTAAAACAATGGCATTATTCTCAATATACATGAAGGAAGCGCATCTTTACAAAGTAGACCATCAAGCTATATCAGCATTCACAGCTTCAGGAAAGGGCTATGAAAAGTCCTGCCCCCAGAATCCCTGTCCTTGGAGGAACAGCAGCTTGCAGGCAGGCATCACAGGTCTATGGCTGTTACCAGGACTGTAAGGCCCTTCAAAGGGAAAAAAATTTAAATTGTCATTACCTATTTCATACCATTCTTCTGATGTATCAGCCAGAAGCGGCACTGTAAGAACATGGATGTAACGGTCGTAGAAGATATCGAGAAATTCAAATATTTCTAAATTCTAAAACAACAATAACTTCATTAAACACTGGCATTCACATACAACCTTTTAAATTAAAGAGTAGTAACAGAAGAAACATCCTACAAGGAATTCTACTGAGTTCTTTGAATCTGCAGCACTGTCTTCACATGAGATCAATTTCTTTATTTTGGGACAAACTTTTGTTTCTTGTGTCTCCAAACAACCTAGCTATCACTAAAAGAATTCCCAGCATGGATGCAAATATATACTGGAAAAAACATCAGTGACTCAAAGTGCTTGACAAAGTGTACTTAAACCATTCTGAAGTGCAGGTAGTTTTGCTCAGAAGAACCTGTAAACCATTTTACAGGTATTCTGGTACATAACAATGTATTAAAATCTTTAAGGATTTATCATCCAGATGAGAGAGCTATGGTCAGACAGTGCTATGGCACTGGCATGTGGGATTGTGTGGTTTAATACTGGCTCGATGACCCACATACCTTTCATCAGCAAAATTAGCTTATCTTTTGCTTATTTAAAGTCTCTATCAGACCACACTCCACTCAATTTAAAAAACCCTATAATTTTTTATCCTCTGCCCACAATAACAGCAATAGAGAATATCAGGCTTTTAAGTTTACCAAGACAGTATCATGTTTTCTGCCATTCACGTTCTCTTACACTAGCTATGGCCAGCATTTTTTCTGGATCAATCAGAGCACACAAAATCTCCATTAACTGATTATGTCCTCCAAACTCAGGGTTTGGACTACAGATTATCTGCTCAATGACCTCAGTGATGAGTTGGGTATCCTGCAAAAAAACCCAAAGAAAGAAATCACAAAATAATTACTCACAAGAATAGAATGAGTTCCCCACTTTCTTCAATTTTTTTAAAATAAGAATTAAAACAAAACACAGAAATTTAGGTTTTATTTTTCTGATTATTTTCCTGTTTGCCCTAGAAATGGTATATTCAACAAACTCCAAACCACTTTCACTTACATTCTCACTCTGCTGGGCCTCTTGCATTACAAATTGTTGGATGGTGGCTGGACTAAATTCTACTAGATAAGACAATATATCGGTAGCAGCAGCTCTAACTTGCAGATCACCCATTCCCTCACAAAGAAAAAAAAAAAAAGATTAATTTGTTGGAGTAAATAAAGTTTGGTACTTATTATCACGTGAAGTTGCAAAGAGGAGACAGTTTAAAAACTGGAGAACATTTTGTTACAAAAATTTTCATGAGAAACATGATAATAAAGTTACAGAAAAACAACAAGGAACCAGGCAAATCCTTTCCCTACTACTTTCCTCCTTTAGAAAGGGCACAAGGCTTTCTGTGTATTTGAGAGCCCTAACTTAGGCTAGAAACATTCACAACATCCTACTTGCTTCAATATCTAAATTTATTGATATTCTATGCCTGCTATCCACAATTTATTAATTTTATACTAAAGGACCAACTGTACAAATCAAGGTGTACCACAGTTTCTGTGCCCATTTACAGGCAACAAGAATCCAAAACTTTCTTTGAGGGATGTGATTTTCTCTGATTAAAAAAAACAACAATCAAGCTTCCACATGAAAAAGTCTTTTTCACCTTTTGACTACCTTGTCACAGGGACTTCACAGCCCTCAGACTTTTTCATCATGAAGTCTGAAAAGTAAAAATAGTAAGAGCAGTGAAGCCAGGCTACTCCAGAGCAGAACTGTGGGCAGCTTCTGGATTCTGGACATTACCAGAAAACTTCACTCTCAGCAGAGCAATACTCTCCAACCAGGCTTACAAAAAGGTGCTCAGCAGATAAAAATAATAATTAAAAAAAAAAAAAAAAAAAGAGAAAAGGCTCCATGGCTGATGGCTGTGGGCTTCTCTCACTTTTCTCGTTTTATTAAAACCAATTCTAAGTTTTCACTTACCATTAACATTTCAAGAGTTGGAAGAAATCCCAACTTTGCCAAAGTTTGAAGAAATTCATCTCTTTTCTCAGGTAATGTGAAAGAAAAGGCACAGAATTCCTTGAAAAACTTCATCTGGTGCACAGGAAAAAAAAAAGTCTTATGTATTTGAGTCAGAAAACTCTCTGAAAGGAGGAAACAGTTACAATTTGTACTGGAGGCTGTACTGCCTCTTAGAAATACTTCTAAGACTGCAGAACTCTAAGGACAGTTTTGCTTTCTACTTCATCCCTCTCATTTAAAGCCTTTGAGGAACCACCAAGACTGCTGACTTACCAATTCACATTGTTGCTCACCAGCAGTAGCTTCATTTGTTAATTGTGCAAAAACTTCAGGCAAAAATTCCTCATCTTTCTGTGGAGCATGCAAAAAGAACACAAATTACACAGAGCCTTTCTGGAAAGTGAAAATATGATCTTTCTAGGATCCCACACTGCCATTATTTTTTATCACAAAGAAGGCAAATACTAGAGTACATATCCAGCAGGATCATTTCCTGCACTTTCAGACCTCCTCCTGTGCAGCTGAAGCATCTCCAGGACACCAGAGCCACAGGTAAAGCTGGGCACAGGGGATGATCCCTAAAGCTGATCCCTAAATTTGTCCCTACAGTGTGATATTTCCTTTCTTTCTCTGCTGTGCCACCCCTATGCTTTGCAGTTCTGCCAAAGCCCACAGACTCCCTGTGGGATTTGCTACACCCACACACACATCAAAAGGACAGAGAAGGACAGTCCTAATTTGTTTCAGACTCCCTCAGAGCACTTTGCACATCAACTTCTAGGGAAGCAACTGGAACACTTCTGATGTAAAAAGTGTTAACCAAGAGAAAGCTTTGGCCCTAACATCCCAAGGGATCAGTTTCCCTCTTTTGGATCCGCAGCATTGCAAAGCACCTTTTCAGTCCATCTCCATTAACAGATTGCAATTTGGCTGCAGCCACATTCTCCTGAATCTTACTATCAGCAAAACCAGCTCTCCCACATGCAGGCACTCTGCTTTGCCAAGATGGGAAACTTTTGTGACTATTATGTGCTTTTCAGATTCACATCCTCTACTGGTATAAGATATTTAAGGATATATAGGACAACACTACACTTTGTGTTAAGCATTTCGTTCTCTACACTCCAAGAAACCCAGGAACATCATAATCTCTCAAGTGTTTTGGCACTTTCTGCCATATCTGTCCACCCATTCCTCTGCACCCCTTTACATGGAAAACAGTGTAATAAATGTCCCTGGAATGAAATACTGGAAGTTGCATGTTCCTTAAATACTTATACAAAACCAGCTCCAAAGGTTTGTTTGTCAATCAAAGAGAAGGACTTTATTTTGTTACAGACAATAAAAAGTATTAAGATATTCACCTGAAATTTATCATTTTGAAAATACAAAAAATCCAAGGTATCAGAAAAAAGGGAAAGCATTCAAAACATTGTGCCTATGATTAACTTACACAGTGTTCACCAGCTTTAAACCATTTCCGAACTATAGCCAGAGGGATCTCTACAGATCCCATCTAAGCCACATTAAAAAACACTTACCTGCAATGCCTGTAAAATCTCCTCTTTGCTGCAGCTGATGAAGGAATTGAGGGTAGAAAGAAAACCTGCTTCAAAATCCGATGGATTAGGCATGATGATGGCGTGAATGTACTGTGCCCTACACGTCTGGCGGATTTTTTGCCTGAGTTCAGGGTCTCTGATAGGAATAACCTCCTGAAGCTTTGCTGTTTTGGTTAAGAATTCCCTGTGCCATCCTGGCTGAGCCAAACAAGGATCATATTCAAGGCATCCAACAACACCCAGAATACACTCATCAGAAAACATCACCTCAAACAGAATGGCTTTGTCCAGGTACAAAATTCCTCTCACAATGTCAAACAGAAGATGCAAGCCTTCAGTGTTCTTTACACTCTCACAGGCTTGGAAAAGCTGTAGAAGCTTTGGAATATAGCCTTCGTTCTTCAAGGCCAGTGCTAGCTTTTGCTTACGGATGCGCGAGAGGCGAACAGAAGTCACTAGGTCTGCAATCTCTCCAAGTCTGTGGAGTTCACAGGTGGGAAGGTCTATCAAATGACTAATTCTACCCATTTCTTTAGGCATTCCTCTTCTGACTCAAGAAGGTCCTGGGTAACTTCCAGAGAATGACACCAATACCCAAAGGGGACAAGAGGGAAGCAAGACAGGAACCCACTCTGCATTGTCCTCCTGATGCTCTGCCCTTCCAACTGCCTCAGGTGTTCTTCAGTCATTGTGATGTCACTTGGATCGGAGCCTGCTGATTGGTCCATCCCTCTAACTCCCAGACTCCAGAATGTTGGGTTCATGACTGTCCAGGGTCGCGGCAAGTGACCAATGGCTGTTGTCTGTTGTTGACCTTTTAGAACCTCTAGAGCCCCTTCCAGTACCTGCTGGGGGCCTGTAAAAAGGCTGGAGGGCAGCCTTCTTACAGGCTCTTAGAGCCTCTTTCCAAGGACATGGAAGAGGGGAAGAGGGGTAACAGCCTTAAGCTGTTTCTACTGGATATTAGGAAGAAATGCTGGACAATAAGAGTAGTGAGGCATTGGCAAAGGTTGGCCAGAGAGGTTGTGGCTGCCCCATCCCTGGAAGTGTTGAAGGCCAGGCTTGATGGGGCTTTGAGCTACATGGTCTAGTAGAAGATGTCCCTGGGGCATTGGAACCAGATGAGCTTTTAGGTCCCTTCCAAACCTAGCTATGATCAAATTGATATCATGGAAGCAAGCTGGGACACTTCCCCAACTGCACTGCAGCTGAGGGCTATGGGCTTTTCAGAAGCAAGAGGCTAGGAAGTGTTAAGGAAACTTCCCTGTCCAGCCACCCAAGAGCCACTCTGGAGTCACTCTCACATCACCTCATGTGGGACTAAAGGCTTTCGCAGCTGTATCCTCACTCTCATGCAGTCAGACTAGGTTTCCTTACCTGCTTAACCCTGGGTTTCCCATAGCAGAGTCTCAGACGTCCAGATCCTCAAAACAGTTTAATCATGATTCAGTAACTAAATAACAAAATAACAACTCAAGCTGGCACCTCTGAGGAGGAACCTTGAATAAAGAAACTCCTGTGCTTTTATCCCCTCACTGTATAAGGTCATGAAGGTCTGGGCTCATCAACTCCTACTGAGTCCTCTGGCTGCCCCACAGGTCCCTGTGCCGTTTGTAATGCAAAGGGTAGTTCATGGCCTCTTGCCTTGGGCTTGGGCTCCTGCCCCCCCCAGAGCTCAACCTGCATCTTGTACTGCAGCTGTATCCCGAGTTACCTGCACTGAATGTATTCTTTAACACCTACCTCACCAACATCTACTGAGAAAGGAATACAGCTGGCTGCAAGCAACCAAGGGCATTCCTGGAACGTGTAGAGGACAACTTTCTTATCCAGGTATTAGACAATCCATCCCTGGAAGTGTTGAAGGCCAGGCTGGATGGGGCTCTGAGCAATTATGTCTAGTGAGAAGCATCCCTGCTCATGGCAGAGGGTTTGGAACAGGATAATCTTTAAGTGCCTTCCCATGAAAGCCATTCTATGATCCTATGATTTGGAAGAGATATAAAAACAGTAATAACTGTACCTCTTACCCTGTGTTGGCTCTGGAATATATTTTATCTTTCTGTCCAGGCAAAAAGGTAAGGAAAAGCACTGGGAGAATGAATACACTAATGTTATGAAGACGAGACCCCAGGGTAAGCCTGGGGCCTATGCGGCAAGTCAGAGTTACAAACTAACAAAACTGTGTGCTACATAGAGTGTTTCCTTGGACACCGGCTCTGCAGAAAGACCCAGGTGCTCAGCACACAGGGGTCTTAAAGTCTCTTAAAGTGACAGGGTTGATGCACTCTCAATCAGTTGGTCCATAAGATGGTGCATTTCTGGACAATCATTCTAGAGTTCTGAGGCTTCATTGGCTGGTTAGTCTTCCAATCATATTTCATATTTATGTCATCATCTCATGAGGTAGTTTTCAAGAAAATTCCCTCGCCCAGATATCACCACCCCCCCTCTAGCGGGCACACATTCCTATTACAGCACATTTAACTCCATAACTTATTACATAAATTAAGTATAAGAATTTATTACAATAATGAACAATTCAGAACCCTACCTACAAAAGCTAACTTTATAGCACTAATAGGCTACAAATACATCTGTAAAGAATGCAGAGAACATATAAGAAAAAAAGGCAAAAATCAATTCGGCATCAATGGAAAAATGCATCTGAAATAGGCATGGAATGAGTCCCATGGAAAACAACACACAAAATTTTCCAGAGGCCTTTAGAAAACAGTAGACTATATGCAGGAACAAATTGTGATACTTTTTCTGGTCAGAATCACTTTAATATAAAGTTTTTACTGGAAGATGTTGATTTATTTTTAGTAAAATAATCATGGTAGAAGTCAGTTTTGAGGAATTTCTTGTTTGAGCTTTATGCTATGTATCTTCTTTTCATAGTTCTGGTACTCAGCTTCCTTTTGCCTTTGAAATACTTTTCTAAAAAAAGAGAAAGCAAGTGTAATAAATGAGAGAGATTAGAAGTAAAATGTTTCAAGCCTAGTCACATATTTTTAATTTTCATTTTATGAAAATGCTCAGCTCTGGATTTTCACTTCAATTAAAATGTCATAAACCAAGAAAAATATTTCTACCTACTCCATTAAAACATGCAAAATACTTTGTGAAATATGAATTGAAGGATATTTGGTCTCCAGTGAACCAGAGATCTGTCTTTCCATTTGTGGAGATGGTGGGGAGGAGGAAGTGATGAAAGCATTTCATAAAAAACATCAATTTGAAATGGAAAATAAAGAACTTTTTAAAAGACTGGCTAAAGCTTACAGATATTAGCTATGAAGTGACAATTTTGAAACCAAGTATTTAGTCAGCTAGGAGTAATTCCCACTTTTTAAAATTCTGGTTTTATAAAGACCAGCTCAGCTCCATTCACAGAGATGGTGGTGTGCAGGCAGCTGCTCTCACAAGACTGTGGATGATTTTTTGTCTTTAAGTGAGACACAGAAGAACAAGATTTGCAAGTGTGACAAACACTTTTCCCCCTAGGCTGTTAATCTGACTGCGTAACTCCTCTATGCAGCACTGCAGACCTGAGGACATTCCCAGGCTGGTGCATACATGCAAGTTGTGCCTTAGCTCTCCATACATCGCAGGGGCAGAAATAATCACACTGCAACACTACAGCATCTTCTTTAGCCTCAAAATGCTGGTGTTTGCTGAAGACCAGCACCAGCTCTGAGAGCCAGAGGCAGGACTTGGGGCACAGAAAGTTCCCAGCTTGTGCTGACAGATGGTTTGCTCACCAACTCCTTTATTAGTTAAAGATGGATTCAGCTGGGACTGTTTGGGCATGGGGTGTGTGGTACAATTTTTGTTGGTTGGTTTATAATGGCTTTACTTATTTCTTGGGTTTTCATTAAAAACCTAGGCATGTTTCACGTTATCAGAGTTGGCTCTTTAGAGTGTCTCAGTCCTGCCTTGCCTAGATATCCAGGGTATCCTTCAGTGACAACCTAATCAATATGTCATATTCAGATACGCTTGGAAATTAAGAAGCTCAGATGTCCTTGTCAGAACCAGAGGCACACCCTGAATCCCACTGATTGTCAGTGCATTCTGGGACTTCTTAATGGCTTTGCTGTTCTTTAAAACAATTAAGAGCCTGAAGAACAGATATGTTTTGGAAACAATAAATAAATATGAAGGATTTACACTAGAGGCATGCCCAGATGCCCAAGCATTGGCAAAGACTGTTCCCAACAAGGAACAGCCTGGTCATTACCTGCTCCATGCTGTCTTGGGGTGATTTTATGATGATACTCTATTCCCTAATCATCTGCTCTATGCCCAGAAATTGTTGATGTAGTTTTCAGGTGGTTCTGGGGGTGGAGGTTGAGCATTGGGGCTAAGGTTGAGCCTGGGGGCTCTTGTGCAGGCTTTCATCAAAGCCTCACTCCTGGGCATCCATGGTTCCCTGCAGACAGGCAGACTTTTTTGCTTAGCTAGCTTGGTTTTTGTTAGCTTAGGCACTAAGTGTTTTTTCCTTTCCCTGGCCTTGGAGGCTTTGACAGCAAACCTTCCACAGTTTTTTGTTATTTTTTTTCCTGAACTGTTCAGTTTGGTTTTGGTCTGACATCAGTGAGATGATGGGAGAAGCAGAGGACTAGCAGGGAGCCAAGGAGCTCCTCCATCCTAGCACCAGACCTCAGAAAAGCTGAACTCACAAGAGAAACTACATCAAATACACCAGCTTAATCTACTGTGAGGAGGAGACCAACATCAGAGATTCACCAGGTTCCTATCTGATTTTTCTTCCCTGAGCTACTGTGTGAACCTATTGGGTTTTTTCTTCCCTGAGAAGAAGCCAGGTGCCATTTTGTTCCTCCCCACCATATGGTCAGATGTTGTTTTTCTCTTTCCCTGGCGTTTTGAGGGTTTCTTTTGTTAGAGTATGAGTGTGTGTATGGGGAGGTCTTGTTGTTTAGCTTGGTTTTTAGTTAAAAAAAAAATCCATCAGTTACGAAAGTGATTCCCTGCAAGGACCTTAGCAGCTTCCTTTGGATCTGACAAAAATAATCAGTGGCTAGTTTTGAATATTGACACATTATTAATCCACTGAAAAAGTCAGATGTACCTCGTGAATACACATGTAAAGGCGAACAAAGCCCGGGAGGTTCTTTTCTTCTTCCGGCCTTGAACAGGTGACGAAATGCAGTCAGGGCCCGCTTGGCTGCAGCCTGCACGGATCGGCAGGGAGGGGCCAGGCCGGGCCGGGCCTCAGCGCCTGCTCGGCAAGGGGAGGGAAGGCCATGGGCCGCTGAGATCCTGACTGCCACCCCTCTCTTCCCCAGCACGGCTGCCAGAAGAAACCCCTCCACCATGAACAACGCCAGCACCAGATGCCGAGTCATCTGGCCGAGGGGCTGTCCCAGCGCCGCAGGAAATCACGCAGCTGAAATCAGAGGCGGCTCTGCAGCCTGTGCAACCCAGAGGGGCCAGGCACCTTCCCGGGGAGCATGCCAGGCTCTGTCCTGACAGGGCCAGGCCATGCTCTGATGTAGCGCTTGCCAAGCCGGTCCTCTTCCCCCCCTAGCACGGCAAGACCGGCCTGTGGCCTGGCTGAAATTCTACTACTGCTGAGTTTCACCAGGAACTGCCTGAAATAGGGAGAAGCCATCAGCCCATAGCTGAAATTGAGCACAACAGAAAACAAAAGACCAGCCATGTAGCCAGAGCAGCCGTTGCCCTTCTGGCCCAGGCCCCCTGAGATTCTGACACAGGCGCCGCCCTCCCCCACTCTCCTCCCAACGCGGCCTGAAATTTATCACCGTGAGTGCTCGTCAGGGATGATATGACCATCTGCAGGCTCTGGGCAAGATATTAACTCTTTAAATGAGACCTGCAGACCTCAATTCTCTTTCAAGTGAAAGAAAAGGTCAGAGGGAAGATACATAGAGAAACAACATGAAGACACCAAGGTCAGTAAAGAAGGAGTCAAGTCCCATATGGAAGGAGAATGAGGAGATGCCTTAGTTTTAGACTGAAATTCTTTTGGTAAGGCCATGGTGATGGACTGTGATACACTAGAATATCCCTTTAATTCGTAAAAAAACCCCATGGGGGATGGAGTATTCAAACTGTAGACATGAGCAATGGCATCTGTGCTGAAGCAAGCAAATGTTGAAGCAGCTGTGATCCCATGAGAAGTTTGAATGGAGAGAGAAGTAAGAGTGAAGACCCTTTGACCCCAGGGAAAGAAAAAAATCTCTCTTCCCAGAGATGAAGATGATCTCAGAGACTGATGAAGAGAACCTTTGCATTTGAACAGCTCATCCTTAAAATAGTACTCCATAAGTTTGACATGGCCTGTGAATGCAGCTTTGGGAAGGCTGCATGAGATGGGAGGGGGACTTCACAATTGCAGATTTCCAGGCGGCTGCTATTTGTGGAAATTAAAAGTCACAAAAGAACTTTTTCTTGTGGAGAAGTCTTCATGGCATGGCAAAAGGGACTCCTCTCTCTAAGAAACTGAAGAAAGACAATTTTAGAGGTGGTAAACTGACTGAAAGTCCTAGGTTTTGTCTCTTTATGTTATCAGTAGGAAAGAAAAGACGGTGTGGGGGGGAGGAGAAGTCTTCAACAGGTTTATGCTGATTTCTTACCATTTTTCTTTTAATTCTGTTAAAAAAGTTTTCTTTATACCCTTCAAAGTTTGATCCTGCTTTGCCTTCCTCCTAATCCTTTCTCACAGCAAGAAATGAGTAAATAATTCCAGTGGGTGCGCTGATGATTTGGTCAGCACTGAACCTACCACAGGAGGGCAAGGTATGACAATTCAATATCCAGCATTTTTTCACAATTTTTTTCCCATGCCATGTTGGCACTCTGTTTGTCAATAAACAGTTGGTTTTTTTCACTTTCATCTGCTAGTGTTGATCTGCTTAGTACAATGGTGACATTAGTTTTGCAAATTGCAATCCC
This sequence comes from Agelaius tricolor, assembly GCF_023055355.1. NCBI lineage: Eukaryota > Metazoa > Chordata > Aves > Passeriformes > Icteridae > Agelaius > Agelaius tricolor. The sequence continues at coordinate 17,422,606 of NW_027269261.1, read as the reverse complement.
CCCCCCTTTTTTTTTTTTGTTTTTTGCCAGCATTTAACCCTTAAAACACTGTTTAAATCCACATTACCGCAACCCAGAGTGGAGATGAGAGAGATAAGCATTCCTGGTCTATATAGGTTTTATATACCTCCAGAAATTTGGAGTCTCTGTCTGCAATTCACACAAAGTGGAGGAGCTACAGGCTTATCAGCAGTCCATAGGAAATGCTAACTGTGGAGAGGCATTAGAAAACACCTCTCCTTCTCAAGAAGGAGAGCTTCGGTGCCTGACCTCAGTGCCCTGATCTCTGGAGGATGTAAGACCCCAAACCTTACCCTGAGAGAGAAACAAGAACTGGAGTTAAGATTTTCAGCAGCCCTGGCATTTTCCACTCTGGCAAAGAACTTTCAGTTCTACTTATGGAAAAAGATATACTTTACTCAAGCATGGGTTGCAATTTAAAAGGTACTTCAGCACCCAGCAGTCCAGCTGCAAGACATTGTCTGATCTTTCCATTCCCAGGTACCTGTTTAATGTCACAGTCTGTTCTGTCGAAAATCATGGTGCTATTGTCTTCTGGGACATCAGGGCCTATTCCATCCACCAGACTTTAATGTGTAATCAGAGGATTAAAGTGGCTTCTCCAGAATCCATTCCCTAGTTCTTGCATGTCCTAATAGTCGTGGAACTCTTCACTGGTGGAAACCAAAAGTACTGTAGAAAATACATTGTTAAAGGAGTTGATAAAAATGTCATTGTTAAAAGAGTTAATATAAAGTTCCAATGTTAGTTAATGTTCTATAGTTATGTAAATCCCCCTTAGCTGTTTGTTGAATATTCTGTAGTTGTATTGTTTGTTAGATGTTTTGCTTGTTAGATATCTTGCTTGTTTGTTAGATGTTTTGTAGTTATGTGAATCCTCCTTACCGTTGGGTATTTCCCCCACTGCTCCCACTGTTATCTAAAGTGGCAAACCACCTGAGACCATAAAGAAGAAGATTATGTCACCTAATAAGCAAATATGAAACTCCCATAATACTTAGCAGAAAAGGTTACCTAGCAAAAACCCCTAGAATAACGAACCCCCCTGCAAATAAAGAATTAAACTAACACCTCTGACCAGAGAAAACATCAGACAATGTAACATTAAGACCCTGGTCAGAACTTTTCGCCTTCATCACTCTAACCAGAGCGAGCCAAGAGGAGTATAAAGACTATGAACCTGAAACCAAATGGCGTCTACTGAGAGACTCTCATGAGGAGAGAAGACCCAGCTCCGCTGGACAGAGCTGACATCCTCCTCCTCCACGCTATCTTGGGAGCAGCAGTGGTGTGCAAACACCCCCACGGGTCCCCTACCTAGACTGTTTCCAATAAAGCTGAAATTACTAGAGCTGGTCATATGCCATTCATAACAGTCTTGGGGACTTGTCCAGGATAGGCCACACCCAAAGAACACACTGATGTAAACAACATAGAAATGTGCCACTAAAAAAAAAGTTAGACTCTAAGGTCAGCTTTAGCTGAGCAGAGGATATTCTAGCTATTCAGTGGATAAGTACTAATGTAATTTTTTTCTTGATTCTCTGCAGCTAGGTATCAAGCAGGGCTGCAGTAAGTATATATTCATTGTGTGCTTATAAGTCAGAAAAATATTTTTTTCTAATTGAAATATTTTAAATGTGTTTTGAAACCAAAATTGTTTAATTTCTCAAAGGAAAAGAAATGCAAGACCACAGAATGCACAGTTGTTTTCTTACTGTCAAATGAACTGCTTCCCCAGCAATGGTCAAGGGTTTTTGCTGCATGAGATTGGTGGGAAGTAGAGCAATGGCATTTATTTGGTGAAGAGAGATTAAGGACATTATGCAGGAGATAAGGAGGTATACGACCCTTTATTGCAAGAGCTCTAAATGCCCTGATGTTGGGGTGCATGTTTTTGATTGTAATTCGGTCCTAGTAGTCAGTTTTATAACCTTCCCCCCATTTTGTATTGTTATAGCATATTTTATTACCAATGGGTTGTTCCTTTCCTCCCTGTGTTGTTGGTTTTGCCCTAGTCATCCATCTCCCCAAAGACATGCCCTTCAGTTCCTGTTCCTCCTCCCATTGAATGTAAGTCCCTCCCCAAGCCTGCCCCTTTCTTTAGAAACTTCTCTATAAATTTTGTATCCTTTGAAACCCCATTGGTTTGTTTAAGTTGTTCTCTTCCCCTGTAGTCCTCTATTGGTTTAAATATTGTATTCCCCGCCCTGTATTCCCCCCCAGTTTCTCCCAATTGGCTAAAGATTCTATCCGCCCCTGGGATCTCTCCTGTTTATAAGTTGGTGTATGCATTTGAGTCAGTGTCTTTCTGTTCCTGATCCTATGGAGAGTAAATATCTTTGGAAAACATACAGAAAACTTCTCCCTGTTCCTTGTCCCTACCCTCAGCAAAGTCCTATCCCCAACGCAGTCCACCTGTGCCCTAGAGCAGCTGTGCCCTACAGCTGCACCCCAGATTTGACAGCTATCTGGGGGGCCACCCACTCTCACTGACAGTGTCGGGAGCTAGTTGGGCAGAAGAAATCCAGCACCACAGTACCCTGAGGCCTGTGTGATCTGCCAGACTGGACTGAGTGCAAAATGGACCTGACTAACCCTTGTTGACCTTGCAAGATATCCATCACAGAAACAGAGATGTTCAGCAGTTTTTACAGTTATAGCAAAGGAGTTTGCTTTGTTCTAGGCCCTCTTAACATGATTAACAGAAGGTTTGCAGAATAAACTCTGCAAACGTACCTTTCTGCATAAGGAAAGCAGAAAAGAGCCCCTAAGCTGCCTTCAAATATCATTAGTATAATTTCATTAGATATTCTTATATGTTATCATTAGCTGTAGTACTGTAGTTGTATAATTATCATGATTAAACTTTTTTACAAAGAATAAGAAGCTCCAGAAACGCACACATTCCAGCCTCCAAAAAATCCCTTTCATGCCTTTCTTTTTAGTCATTGTGATCTGAGCCCTGTATTAAATTCTAGCTACAAGCGTTTCTACACTGAAATCCTTATTGATTTAATCTGTTGGATCTAAAGTTTCTTCCTCTGCATTTTTGCAAAATTATAACAAAACAGAGTTGACAGAAAAAGACACAGGAAGCAAATGTTGGGGTGGATACCCATTTAGGTGCATTCAGGCAGAAAACCCTCTCACTCCAATCTAGTGAAATTTCTAGCACAAAAACCTGTGGCAAGGCTGGATAAGACCAGTAAAGCTCATTATTTTGTATTAAGCCATAGTACAATCAAGTTCACTTTCTTGCAAAAGACTGAGCATGTCAAGATCCTGAACTGGCACAGAAGAATGGATGAAAGTTTCTGATATACTAGAAAGTAAAGTTAAGGAATGTGTACGTTGCCAGAAAATTGTAGTTATCATTTTTGCCACTAGCCTCAATTACAGTGGTTAAAAGCTTTCCTGGGTCTGCTGGGGAAGAGGTTGGAATTTAAAAAAAATATTCAGTCTTGAAGCACCACTGTGTGTTGCAGTCAAATGGCAGGATAGCCTTTGAGTATTAAACAGATTGAGAGGTTTTAAAGGTGGCATTTTTGGACAACCTGCATGTCACACTTTCTGCCTTTGTATTTGAGTGGCACCTAGGAGCAGACTGAGGATGAAAATGTTTTAGTTTTAAAATAATCTTAATGCAGCTCCGGGGTTTTCGGGCTCTCCCCGACACCAGCTGCCGTGGGTGTCCCAGACAGCGAAGTCCAGTTAAGCATAACCTGTCTGGGGCCCTCAGGCAGGCTCCAGAGCCACAGGCAATCTTAGCAAGCTCCTCAGCTCTTGAGATCGGCTCTTTTGTGATTTTTCAGCTCATTACTGATTTCAGCTCTTTGCTTGCTAAGTGCCTTGGGAGACACGGGGACAGAGAGGAAAAGCCCTGTATGAGGTTCCACAGAGATGTCTTTATTGGTATCTTCTGTGAAGGGTCCCAGTGACAGCTCTTCTGCCGAACTGGGCAGAAATAGGAGTTTATATAGGGTATAGGAGTTTTGGGAAACAGTCCAATAGTAAGGGTCAAGGCGAAAATTACCTATAGTTTTACAGAGAGACAACAAGGGCCTGAGGGCAGAAGAGAGGTTTCTTAGGTCCAGTCATCGTGACCAGGCATTTCTTATCTTAAACAACTGGCCGCCAGAGAGGCCTTGCAGGCCCTGTGCCTGCTACATAATCTATTTCAGCTTCATGGCTCCCTAGGAAAAAGCAATAAATCTATTTCAGCTTCATGGCTCCTTAGGAAAAAGCAATATCCTCCTTAGAAATGAAAGGGATCTATGCTATACATTTATTTTCAGGACATAGCTGGGACATGAGCAGGACAACTGAAGGAAATTTCTGTGGGATGCAGAGGGTATTCAGCTGCCACCAGTCCCAGCAAGACAGTGTTTAGGGGAAAATGATCAGAACAAAGTAAATTTAGTCCTTCTGCCTACATCAAAAAACCTTCCCAGAAGTACTAAAGTTTTAATTAAATTGCTGGTTTCAGTCATTCACTTTAAAGACTAACTTATCTTCTGGGAATTTTGTCTTTTAGCAACCCTAGTATATCAGAGCAGCATACTTTATATAATTAAACCAATCTTACAGCAAATTCCAGACTAGCTGTGCACACATCAGTCCCTGGGCAATCAGCACCTTATTCAAAAGGTGCTCTTTGCTTAGACAGTGCTTGGTGATGGTGCTTTGAGCCAGAGAAGAAACCTGTAAAATGCATCCTTTCCTGACCATGTGGGCTTTCTCTGCTCCCAGTGAGGCAGCCTGGGTCCAAATGCCACAGGGTAAATATCACTCCCTCACTGGAGATGCATGAGGATGGTTTACTAAAAATCATGCCCAACATGAAGGTGAGATAGCCCAGTGCTTCTGGGACTCCTGCATAACACAGCTGGAATGAATCAAAACAACTGCTTTGAAATGAACTAGAAGTACGTCTATGAAGGCACCAACAAGAGATTTGGTTCCCCTGACGTAAACACATTTCAGTTTATTTCCTTACTTCTCAAATTCAGAGCAACACCATTTAAATCAAATACTGCATTTCAAATCATGTTTCTTCTTGAGACTAAAGAAGACAAATCCCTGGCTGCTATTTACTTTTCAGTTCTTTTGCAGATGCTAAAGTCCTCATTATTCACACGTAATCCAAGGGGGAAAAACTAATATTCTTAATGTAATTATATTTCAAATATTTTACTTTCAGGTCATTACATCTCTGCTATCTTCCTCCCACCCTGCAAGCATCCTCTTACGTTGTTGCTTTTTGATGGCTGCTGCCTGTGTGACCAGCCTTCCTAGCTAAGGAGCCACTAATACTGCAAATATTGTTACATTGCCATCAATGGAACACACAGTAAGGTGCCCAAAGAGCTGAAATTACTTCTTCCAAACTGTCATCTCTTGTGTTTATTGACTATGGACTTGAAAGACACTTACTGTTGTGCTGCTGGTTCATTGCTCCCAAGAAAGACCATCCCGGTTAAACCTTTCTCCTTAGAATATTTTTCCAGAAAATTATTTTTTTTTTATCTTCCACCATTCCACTACTCCTTTTTTCTTCTCTCCTAATATTCATGCGTAAGGAAATAATGTCAAGATCATTGCCTCAAGGAAAGGTCAGGTCTGTGGTGAATGGACAGTAAAAGTGCAGAAATCTGATTTCTGTCACTGCCCTATCACAAGGAACTACAGGAAGTCAGATAAGTCACCTGAATTTTTCCATAAAATGAGGGAAATGTTCCATACTGACCCCAGAGGTCTTCTGGGAATCCCTCCAAGGAAAGTTTCAGTTCTAGAACATGAAGTTTTTTTAAAAAGCAATTTTTCAGAAGTAAACTCCCAAAACATGACCATGGATAGAGATCAGGATGATTAGAACTATCAGGATGTCACGGTTTGACACTGGCGCAATGCCAGCGCCCCCATGAAAATATATGCTCCCTGGTGTCTGCTGTGAGATGTGACCAGGAATAGAGCAAAGCAGGCTCCAACTTAAAATAAAGAAGAGAAACTTTATTAACCTACAACTACATATAAAAAGAAACACACACAGAACTCAGAATGGAAACCTTCCAAAAACATTCCTCGTCCCCCCACCAAATTTCCAATACCTCCACCCCTCAGATCATCAACTCTCAGTCCATAACCACCCTTTAGATAATCAATTCTCAGTTCATCAAGGAGAGAGGAGTCCCTCTTATACCATAGGCTTCCCCTGGAAACACGGTTGTGTTTCCATGTTACATGTGGCACTGCCCAGAGATCATTTGCCATTGTAACATCTTCCTTCCATGCCCAGTGCTCTCACCACTGCACATGGACCAGAGCTGCTTCTAGGGTTCCCCTTTTAAGGATGCTTTGCCCAGCTCCAAAAAAAAGCACAGTCCTCTCACTTTTGGGACACCAGTCCCCCCCAAATTCACCCCCTGGGGCCAAGGGGTCTCGAGAACAGAGGTCTTCTTCTTCCCTGAGGACGGAGGGCACCACCACCCTTCTCACCCGTCGTCTCTGTTCATGCACTCCTTCACATAACATCACTGCACTCTCTTGGCTCCAAGCCATTGCCTCTCTCTAAATGCAGTCTGTGTGTCACAGGAAAAATGGTTCTGTCTATGGCTATACAAGAAAAGTCCAGCCAAAGGCCACTCCATCACCTCCTCCTACCTAAGATTCTTCTCAACTTCTCTCATGGCCCATTTCCTCTTATCTCATCTCTATCTCTCCTCTTATTCAACTCCAGGAGGATCAGCATTTGAAAGGTTTCCATCATCCAAGAAAAGGATTAAAAATCTCAGGCTCTGCCTGTCCAGAACTCCCAGGGCTGCCCTGATGGGCACCTTCTTGCTGCACCCTCCCCTTCTCTCTCTCTCTCTCTCTCTCTCTCTCTCTCTCTCTCTCCCCCTCCCCACCCTCTCCCCCACCCCTGGGAGGGGGGTGGTGGCTGCCCGATGGGTCTCGGTGCTCCTCCACCCTTCCATCCCGCAGGGGCCTTCACCCCCCTTCTCTGTCCAAGCCCCGGCCTACCTCACCCAGCTGCATGGCTTCCCCTCCCCCACCCAGCCCACAGCCGGGCACGGGAGCTCTGATCTCTTTCACTGACACAACCCAAGAGAGCTTCCCCCTGGGAGTTCTCTGCTTTTAACCCCCTGTGTTCTCAGAGGCGCATCCATATCCTCAGTGGCCACACCAGGTGCCAATATTCAAATCTGAGCACCTATTGGTTTGACCACAGCATCCCAAAAAACTCACTTCCTTTTCAAACCAGGACACAGGATCAAAACATCTTTACTTCTGGCTTATTTTGCCAAAGAGTACTGATGTTCTTGTCCTGAGCTTTCATGGGTATCTTCCACTGTGGTGCTGATGAAGGACACAGAATTCCTCACAAGCACAATGTGGCATGGGCAACTTCCATGAACTGAGTGACATTTGGTCCATGCAGAGCTTTGTATAAGGAAGTCCTTCAAACAATACAGTTGAAATATACAGAATAAAGAATGGGAGTAAAGGTGACTATTAAGATTTAAGGTGCTGATACCGCAGCTCTGAAGTGGCTTCTAAAACAAGGTAATTTCAAAGTGCCTGAATCCAGAGTAACATATAAAAAAAAAGGTTTTGATTTGAAGGAGATTAGGACAGTATTCATGCAGGAGGAAACCTCCTGCCTGTTTAAGTGCACTTTGCATTCTGGAGGAATGGCTTCACTCTGGCAATGCAGCTGTCAGTTTGTTTAAGTAAACATGCATTCAGCCCAAACAATAATGTTTTCTTCCAAAAGTTGCTAAACATCTCCACAAAGTAGATTAAAATTATGCAGTCAGCACTTTTTGTTGATTGTTGATAAAACTCCAAAGTTGAGAGAACAATCAGCAGTTAAAACACTGCAACATGTTTGTGTGTGAAATTTGTGAAATCAGGGAGTATAGAAACAAAGTCTTCAAAAATCAGGATTGTTTTGACTTTCGTTGATGGATGATGATGCTCAGAAGAATTTGCATAGCTCCCCCAGAGCAGCTCTGATGTGCTGGTTCTCCGAGTCAGCTCGTTACATCCATAACAGTGAATGTCACTGTTTTCCTTTCTCCAAAATTAAGAATTGACAAATGTGAATGAAATGAACTGAAATGCTGTCTGAAAGATGACAAAAATCAATGAAAAGTCTATGAAAATAATTGTTCTGTACTCGCTTTTAAAAAAAATTTGAATACTTACAAAACACTCTGGTCAGCTGTTGTTATTAGACATAAAGTGGTTATCACTGTTATCACTGTTGTTATGATGAAAATGAAAATGAGCTCCCTGATGCCAATACAAGGCTCAAAACAACATCTTCTGAAGTATACAAAAAGCCTTGAATAAATATTTCTCTCTTTAAAAAAAAAAAACATTGTATATGAATAGATAAAATAATATGTTGTAAATAGATCTGTATCTTAGCCATACAAAATGTTGGATCAGTTTTGCAAATGTAAAGGTTTAAAGATTTTAATTCATATAAAATAGTAACAGAGGTGCTTTGGTGCAAACATAAGAAGTGAACATATGTTTAATATCAGCATGAAAGAATGTTTAGAAAATAGCGATCAAATGCATAAAATTACTGAAAAAATCGAAAAATATTTATTGCCTGAAGTTGATTGCTTGTTTTTACTTCACTCTCTGGATCTGCTATACTTAGTGGTGACTGTTCATGTCATTAAGTTCAGGACAAAAGAGAAATTCAACTCCTTTACACGTATCTCAGTAAATGTAGTTTATTCTCTCAGGTATGTCGGAAATTGCTAAAACAACATTGCTAGGCTTTGGATTTCTGGGGTTCTCTTTGTTCAGGGAGGTGTTCAGTGGTTATCATTCTGCATTGCTCTGCAATTAAATTTGTCTCAGTATGCATTTAAAAAAACAAAAAACAACAAAAAACCCCCAAATTTGCAAATTTGGAGTGTAGGGACTCAGGTTTAACCTAGCAGCAGTCAAGCTGGCACAGCAGAAAGCAGGGAAGTGATCCCAGGGAGAAGCATTGATCAGGATAATAAGAAAATAACTACAGTACTTGTAAGTTGTTTTCATTAAAAATAAAGGCTGATTCCAACCATATAGAAAAGCACGTTCTACAGACACTCAAAGGTTCATGTAACTGCCAACAACCAGCTGATAGCAACATTTTTTTTTTGCCTTTTTGCAATCCGGTTTCCAATCCTTAGCCTGTTTGCAGGGGTGGCAACTTTATTCAAATAGAAATAAACTTCAGCTGGTTTGCTTTTTCATCCCATATTTTGCCAGCTAGTCTGAAGGATTCCTCCACTTAAACCCTTCAGTTTAACAGTGTCCACTCAGTAACATCCCAAAAGCCAAACACTGGTCCTAACCACGACCAACAGAGCACAAGGATAGGAAGAAATTCTGCAACACACAAGACCACTCAAAGCCAATTTTGAGTAGTAACTGGTACCACCACTGCATACACTTTCCTATCTTCTCTGCAGGACAAGGCATATTCAGTTGTGAGCACAGGCTTTGGATATCTAGAAAGCAGGGGTTACCACACTGAGTTTGCCAAACTTGATTCTACTATTTTCCAAATCCTCTGTGCTAGAAAATTACTTTTTCAAAGAACTGCACAGGCCCAGCAAAAGGCAGAGGACTGCAGGATGTGGGTTGCTATGGTAGAGGCTGTGAGAATCCATTCTCAGCAGTAAAAAAAAAACCCAAAAAACAAACAAACCAAAATCCTTCTTAATGACTACACAAATTTGAAGATAAGACAAGATTCTCTTTTATTTATAGCAACTTAATCCCACTAACAGCAGAACAAAATTGATTCACCTTTACAACCTAGCCTTTTTATGGCAATCCATCAAAATGAGGTAGTAATTTATAAAGGCCTCTTATAATACTGTAGTAGCAGAGTTCCTAGGGCCTGAGAATCAGATGTCACGCACATACAAATAAGCACAAAATCCCCTCAAGTGCCAACATCTTTTTTTATCATCCAAGTGTACAGAGATAGCAGGGCTGAGTAAATATAAAAACATCATCAGCCTACAGCTGTCCATCCTGCTTATGGGTTTTGATCAGAAAAGCAACTGAGGTGCCTGAATATTTTTAAGAACTGACACGTAATCTTGATATATTTGTGACAGTTGAGAGCAGAATTGGAGAAAACTTGATTTTGGCAAGGGGACGTGTTCAACAATGGAAAATTTAATATTTGTGAACTTAAGTGTCACGGGGTTGTCTTTAGTCTAAAATATGCTATGGCCCTACAGGCTATGTTTTTTGAGAATTCATCATTGAAGTAGTATTTTCATATAAGCTTTTTGAAGAAGGATAATGAATATATTTTCTTAAATTAATAATCATATAAATAATTTGTCTTTTTACTTGAATAAAGGATTACATGGAATGGTACTACCTGAGTTTTAGCCAGCTTTCAGAACTCCTCCCCCATCCAGTGAGCAGGCAGGCAAGGCCATATGACTGAAAAAAGCAACATAGTGTCAACACTTGGCAAAAGAATCTACTAGTGGTAGATTCAGGCAAATTATCTACTGGCCACACCTTATTCCAAAGGGAAAAAATGCTAGGGCAGATAACCTAGCTGTTACACATCACCCAAACTGTGCTAAACCTGCAGGGGTCAGAGCTGGCCCTATGGCAGAAAGGGTAATTATGAAACAGCACATATTTTATAACTGGGTTTGCTCCCAAGTGATGTACACAGAGCAGCACAGACAACTTGGTAATTTTTTTTTTCCTTTTCTTTGATATAAATCAGAATTACACCATCCTTTGATTTATGTTGTTGGTGGTGGTTTTTTTGGCTTTGTTTTAGTTTTGGTGTCTTGGGTCTTGGGAGGTTTTCCTGTTTTCTTGTTGCTGTTGTTGGGGTTTTGGGGTTTTTGGTTTATTTTGGGTTTTTTTTGAAACAAGAATGCAGAAGATTGAGAAGGAATATGAAGAACTTGTTTCTATGAAATAATATTCTCTAATCAGAGGAATGAAAGGAAATCCATAGCAAATAAGCAATTTAGTGACTTCTATTAAGGTCACAGAAATTTTCTTCATGTGGCATAATACTGATTGCAAGGAAGCCTCAGAGTGACCTAATAAATTCAGTATCATTACAGTGCTGCCATCCAAGTATCCTAATACTGAGTTTATCAGCTGTTCCTGGTGGTCCAGGACCCCAGCCAATGGCTGAACAGTGATCCTGCCTGCCGGTGGCGGAGGTGGGGTGTGGCCAGTCCTGACACATGTGCCGATGGTCTCCCACAATTGGGACACAGTATTAACTTGGTGTCCAACGTGAGGGCAGAGAGAGCAAGACCTCACGGAAAGAACTGTCTCCAGGGTGTGCGGCTGCCCCTGTGAAGGTCGTGGACCGTCAAGTGCCGCCAGCAAAACCGTGCACATTTTGGTTGCTGCTGCTCCTGGTGGGCAGGAAAGTTAACCCCCTCCGTTCCGGTTCCAGACATAAGGGGAACTTTCCCCTGGATAGGGGACCACCTCCAAGACTTTCATTTCCAGGAGTCTTTGGTTTTGCAAATATTCCAGTGGCTGGGAAGGATCCAACTGGGGTACCCTGGGTGTCGGGTGAAGGCACTCCCACGGATTAGGCGAGGCATAGCGTGCAACATTTCCATAATCCCTTTCTCCCTTGCTCCCTTCCCCCTTACCTAGAATCACAAAATGGTGGAAACCACATGGCTTGTTCCCATCTTGTGGTTCTCCCTCTACTTTCCATAATCCCTTTCTCCCTTGTTCCCTCCCCCTGTCCCAAAACCCTCAATTGTGCTCTGGCTTTTCCTCTTCCCATCCTCAAAATACCCTAGCATTGCCCCTGTATCTCCCTCCGCTTCTCCCCCTTATCAAACCACTGCCCCTATCGATGCTTCTGCTCCCTGCCTTGGGTCTGCCCCTCACCCTTCGGGGCCATCCCTCCCACTTCCAGTTTCCCACACTCCTCCTTCCAGTTCCCATAGTACTGTGGAAAAAAGGAAGGACAAAGTGGAAGACCAGATGTTGGACAACAGCAACCCAGTCATCTTTGCAGCACCCGTTTCTTACAGTGCCCAAATGGGCACTTTTTCCCTACAACAACATCAAAGAATTATTCAAAACCTAGAAGGAGGTTGGTCGGTCAAGTGAATATTTTAAAGGCTTTCTAAGGACCACCCTTTCAGCAAACATCCAAGTTCCTGGGGATCTGAAAGAAATATTTTCCAGCCTATGTGGTCCATCAGAATATAGGCTGTGGATGAAAGCCTGGCGGGAACAGCTTGTCAACCTCCTTCCGACTTTATGGAGCAATGAAGAAACAGCAAATGACGAAGATGACAAACCTCTTTGTATAGGACATCTTGTGGGGGAGGGTGAGTGGGAGCAACCGACAACTCAGGCTGAAAAAATTCCTAAAGCAGTCTTAGAAATAATTAAAGAAGAAGCAGAAAAAACTTTTAACCTCCAACCCACTAAAGATCCTTTGCCCAGTCTTGTCTCTTTAAAACAGAGATCCAATTAAGTATTTCTAGATTTTGTAGACAGGGTCAGAGAAGTTGTAGGAAGGAGAATTCCTAGATCAAACGCCCAAGATGACATCACCATAGACCTTGCAATGAAAGGTGCATGTGAAGACTGCAAAAGAGTCATCCTCAGCCTTCCTTCATCCCTACCACCATCACTATACTTAATGACGGAAGAATGCACCAGGAGGGCGAGACTTCCTTAAGTAGAAGCGCTGAAAAGTCACCATCCGAGAATGGGCGACAGCAGTAGCAGATGCTCAACTACCTCCCATCTGACCACGAGTGTCAAGACTATATCCCTGCTTTCACTGCAAGCAGAAGGGACATTTTATAAGGGACTGTCCCTATTGGGGTAAAGCCCCCCCAATTCCACCAAGAAGGGGGAAGGGAAACGAGCATGAGGAAAATAGCCAACAAAAAAACTAGTGCGTGAGCGCAGTACTGCTCCATGCCATAAAATAAATGGGGCAGGGCGTGGGGATGATGATTGTGAACAATATAATATTAATAGCCCCTTTGGCTTGTTTTCCACCCAGGACGTGACAGAGCCTTTTAGGCTATACCTTACCCAACGCAATACCTTTTAGGCTATACCTTTAGCAACGCAAACTGGAAAGAACTTTACGTGGACAAGGAGCTGGAAATCACATTCTGCAAACAGGTCCAGTCTCGCTACGGGCAGGGATGTGAGTACCTTGTCGTAGGGGACACAAAGCATACACCCTGTGAGACTGAGATTGCACCAGGACTTCTACCACCTATCCTGGTGTGTCTCGTTCTCATGGCATGCTGTGTCCATCCCCTCCTCTTCCTACCAAAGGGCCAGGTCAACACCCTGGCCATTCCAGTGCCACAATGTTTATGGGATGACTAGGACCTTTCAGTTTACTATACTGAAGTGGTAGGAGAGGAGAAGCCCCTTATATGGTGCAGCCTTAAAAGCAAGGGGCACGACGTCCCACTTCAAGGGATGATAAACAGTAGGGCAGACGTGATGGTCATTCCACTGCACAAATGGCCATCACAGTGGGAACTGCAGGACATAGACTGCAAGGTTTTAGGTGTAGGGGACACACAATTTGCAAAACAATCAAAGAGCATCATGGAAATTATGGGGCCCAATGGGCAATTAGCAAATATATGCCTATTTGTATTGAACACCAAGTTTACCCTATGGCGGAGAAACTGCATGTCCCATTGAAGGGGCCAAATTAAAACTGTCGACCCCTCAGGGTTTTTAACAGCGGCCACTGAGAAAGAGCACCCTACTCAGAAGTTAAATTGGCTAACTGAAACACCAGTCTGGGTAGATCAGTGGCCACTCAATAAACAGAAATTAAAAGCGCTCAATCAACGTGTGGAGGAACAGTTGGTCAAAGGACACATTGTAGAGACCAACAGTGCTTGGAACTTCCCGGTATTCGTTATCAAAAAGCTGGGAAGGACAAGTGGCAGGTCCTTCATGACTTGAGAAAAATTAATGATATAATTGAAGACATGGGGTGTCTCCAGCGGGGTATGCTATCCCCATCAATGTTCCCTCAAAATTGACAATTGGCAGTCATTGACGTCAAAGATTGCTTTTTCCAAATTCCCCTACACCCAGTCGGTGTGCCACATTTTGCCTTCTCAGTTCCTTCCATCAACAGTGTGACACTACCATTTGTGTGTTCTTCTACAAGGAATGAAAAACTCACCAACCATCTGCCAATGGTATGTCGCCCCAGTGCATGCCAAAGCAGGAGAATGCATCATCTATCATTACATGGATGATGTACTTGTATGTGCCCTCGATGACAACACACACAGGTTCTTGATGATACTGTTACTGCTTTGTCAGTGGCAGGATTTGAGTTAAATCGTGAAAAAGTGCAGATGCTGCTGCCCTGGAGATATTTAGGCCTTGAAATCACCAACCGCACGATAACACCACAGCAGCTGGTGATCAAAGATGAGCCCAAAACCCTGCGACATCTCCAATAGCTGTGTGGAACCTTAAACTGGGTGAGGCCTTGGTTGGGCCTAACCACGGGTGATCTATCTCCTCTTCAATTTGTTAAAAGGAGGGGAGGAGATGGATGCCCTGAGGACATTAATCCAGGAGGCACGAGCTGCATTAGAAAGGATCCAATTAGCATTGGAAAATTGGCAGGCCCACCGCTGCCAGCCTGAACTCCCTTTCAATTTCATCATTTTAGGGAAATGGCCGCACTTGCATGTGTTGATTTTTCAGTGAGACAAAGGTCAGAGGGACCCCCTCTTGATCATAGAGTGGATGTTCCTTGGCCTCAGTCTGTCCAAAAGCATCACTTGGCTGAAAGAACTGATGGTCCAGCTGGTTTGTAAGGCTAGGGCACGCGTGCGGTTTCTTGTGGGGTCTGATTTTGCGTGCATTCATGTACCAATTTGGCTGTCCACCAGAAGATTAAATAATGAGACTTTGAAACACCTACTGAAAGAGAATGAGAATCTCCAGTTTGCCCTAGAAGTTACCCTAGAAATTGACTATTCTCAAACCTGGTCATAAACTGTTTAATAGTGTATTCCATCTAGTGCCAAAAGAAATTCAAAGTCATAAGCTACTTAAGGCTCTAACCATTTTCACCCACACGTCCGGGGGTTCCCACAAGTCTGTAATGACTTGGAAGGACCCCCAGACTCAGTAGTGGGAAGCCGATATCAAGATCATTGAAGGCTCTCCTCATGTAGCTGAGTTGAACATTGTCATTAGAGTCTTTGAAAAATTTCCCGAACCTATAAACAGCATAACTGATTCGGCTTATGTGGCAGGGGTGGTGTTTAGGGCCGAGCATGTGGTACTCAAACAAGTCTCTAACCCGGTGATTTACAAGTTGCTCTCAAGATTAGTACAGCTGGTTTCCACTGAGAGCAACCTTTTTACATCATGCATGTGAGATCACACTCTGATCTCCCAGGTTTCATTGCAGAGGGAAACCACAGAGCTGATGCCTTGGCCTGCACCGTTGCAGTTGGCTGGCCAAGGCAACACCTTCCATCAGGCCAAACTTAGCCATCAGCAGTTCATCAGAATGTACCTGGTTTGGTCCGCTAATTCCATCTACTGCGTGACCAGGCCAGAGCGATTGTGGCCACATGCCCACAATGCCAGGAGGCCCGCATTACCATCACTGGAGGCAGGGGTAAACGCCAGAGGTCTCCAAAATTGTGAAATTTGGCAGACTGATGTAACCCATGTGCCCCAATTTGGCAGATCTAAATATATTCATGTTAGTGTGGGTACCTTTTCTGGTGCAGTCTATGCCTCAGCCCACACATGGGAGAAGGCAATGGATGCACAGAAACACCTAATACAGGCCTTCTCCATGTTGAGGGTTCCAAAAGTCATTAAGAATGACAATGGGCCAGCCTATGTCTCCAGAGCATTCGGTAATTTCCTGCTTGAATGGGGAATTGAACATCGAACTGGAATTCCATACTCCCCCAGCTTCCAAGCAATAATAGAGAGAACTCATCAGAACCTGAAACAAACCCTAGAACACCAGAAGGCTGATGCCAAAGTATTATCCCCCCAGCTCAGGCTTTCAAAGGCACTGTTCAGCCTCAGCTTCTCGAACTGTTCCTTTGAAAGTCTAAACCTGCCAGTAGTGAGACACTTTAACCAAAACCACATGTTAAGAGTTCAAAGAAAAACCGCCAGTGTTAATAAAAGGTCCCGAGTCGCAGCAAATCCAAGGGCCCTCCAACCTGATCACTTGAGGGAGTGGGTACACTTGCGTGTCCACATCCTCTGGTACAAAGTGGATCCCGCACAAGTGGGTCAGGCTGTACCTGTTAGCAGAGAAAGAAAAAGACCACCACACTATCACCCCATCGCCATTGGAGGACCCAGCTGATGTGGCTGTAGCCACCAACTGAAAGAAGAAAAAGGAACAAGAAGACTCAGAACTCCATATTTCTTTTCTTTATTCCCTGATGAAAGTTATTGTTAAGTTTCCCTAATATGTTTTCCTTCTTTTATGTTCAAGTGACATCTGTACCGGACAACATGTAGAAAAAACTGGGGTTTGTCCGGATGGATGTCATCTGTCATCAAAGACATTTGTTTGGTTGTTTTAATTCTGTTTTTAATTTCTGTTGTTACTGGTGTTTGTAAAAAACTGTTTGTTAAAAGTTACCAACTCCAGCCAAAAACCTCTCCCCCTCAGCGATAGTGGGAAGAATCTGAAGTTTAATTAACTGCCACTGCCATCATCCCCTTAACGCTATCATAAAAATTAAACAAAAAAGGGGGAATTGTTGAAGTGGGGATTTGAAGACGTTTAGTCTCTCCCTGCCTATAGCAGTGGGGATTTGAAGATCATATGTTTAGTCTATGTCTAAAGTTGTTTACCATCTGCCTCCCCGTGGCAGTTATAATAACTTCAGATTTTTCCCTGTATATCCTCAAAAGTCCTGCCCCTGTGGCTTGTCTGTCATGATTTGTTACACCCTTTTACCCAGAAAATTCACTGTCAGTTATGATTTTTCCTTTCTGCCACTGGTATGTGACTTTCCCACTCCGTGTTATGTTTACATTTGTCCCCCTAGACTCCTCCTATCTAGCCATTGATTTGTTAGACAATCTCCTCCCAGGATTCCACCCCCCCTCCATAAAAGCCGCTGTTTTTCTCTGTTTTTTGCTCTTTGCCACTGCCACCTCTTTGAGCCACCAGCCCCCACATCCCACTGGCACCTTTGCGCTGCAGCTCAGCAGTTTGCATCCTCAGCAAACACTCAAGTGGCGTAGCATCAGCTGCCTCTCTCCTGCTGCTGCCCGCATGGCTCCTGCCACAGGAAAGATCACCTGCACTGCCGCTACTGCTGCCACTGCCGGTGCTAGCGCAGGCACTGCCCACTTGGTGTTGTGTCACCTGCCTTGCTTCGGCACTGCTCCTGCTGTGGGAAAGAATAATACCCATGCGGAACCACCGATTCCCTGCGGCGCCGCCCCGGCACTGCTCCTGTGCGGGAAAGAAATAAAGTAGCTCAAAGAAGCAAGCAAATAGTCCTTCATTTTCCTTTATCCTGATCCTTCAGCGTAGGTCCACATTTATCGGCCATTCCTGGCCGTCCAGAACCCCAGCCAGTGGCCGAACTGCGATCCTGCCTGCCGGCAGCAGAGGTGGGGCACGAGCCGCTCCTGGTGCATGTGCCGATCGTCTCCCGCGATTGGGATGGAACGTCACATAAATGTAAGAATCACAGGATAATTTATGTTGGAAGGGACATCAGACCAATCCACTAGCCAAATCAAGATGGTTTAAACCTAACTTGTAAGAGTTATCTTAGATACGTTGCTGAAGGGATACAAGAATACAAACAGAAGCAGTATTTTACCTTTTCTCACCTCAGAGAAACACTTGTATAAACAACACCCTTTATATCCACTTTCACAAAATCCATGTGCTGCTGTTACTAGAAACACTTACAGAAAGAATTTCTTTTTTTCACACGGATGTTCATTTAAAAAGTGTAATTAGCATTTCTATATAAGCATTCTATTCACAATTATATTCTCAAATCTTTTGCTAAAACTATTATTCTTTCACTTGAAAGTAGAAATAAATTCAGTCAATCTATCTGATAACTCACAATATAAAATATCAAGTCTTGGAGAGAAAAAAGGTACAGCCTATGTCAGATGTGCAGACTTGGAAGCGCTTAGAGAAAATCTATTCACCCTGCCACCAGCACATGGAAAAGGCCTTTTCTTCCCTTTTGATGTACAAGTAAAGCCTGACAATGTATCTCATATCCACTTTTACATCTCTGTATGTATTACTTGCAATAATTCACACTGGCTGAAATGAGGATGAATCAAAATTTTAGTTGGTGCTTCTTTGATAAACATCTTACAGATTTCCCCCTTTAAATACACTCAGCCTTAACATGCTGACTCGTCAAACAAATTGAAGACTACTACTACATAAGTAATGGCAATTACAAAGTAAAGGGGGAAAAACCATTCCTGTTTCAGTACATTTCAGTATCATGTATAAAGAACCCTCACACTACTAGAAAACTCCAGTAAATGAGAAGTACCAAGTGTTTTGGCCTAGACACCTGGAAATTACTTTTTTTTTTTGTTGAGATTTGAGGAATTTTTTGTAAAACAACATCATTGAACACCTTCATTACTCATTAGAACCATGCTTGCATTTTTTGCTGGAAATACAGGCACTTCAGGATACAATAAATTATTTGCTGAAAGGGCAAAGACACCCCAACCAAATAATCTTACCTTCTTTTCAAAGGCTATGCCAATAATCTTGCCTGCAAAGTCTCTTGTTTCAGTGCTTCCCACAACTGTTTCTTGAGTGACTGCTTGGCACTGAGTGTTTGCTCTGGACCTGTCTTCAGCTGTGTTGTCCTTTACAGTTTTTCTGCTCTAATTCCACATGTGCACAGTAGGAACTCCTCAATGCTGATTTTAAAATAGCAGGTGGCTTTTTCCAGCATTTCTTCTATATAGACAGAAGAGAAATAATGAAAATGGTGAGTTGTACTGCTGTCACTCAGACAGTGGAGGTGGTAGTGAGAAAAACAATGCCAACAATTAGTGTTTACAGTGGAAAAAAGGACATCAAGTTGACTTTTAATGGTCTGCTGAAGCATTATTTCTAAATGGCATCTCGCTATGTAATTAGATGATCATTCAACATACTTGAGCAATAATGCAAAACTAGATAGTTTATGGGAGAAAAAATACTAGACTGGGTAAACACCATGCAATTCATGTGGTCTGCACTGAAGTTTGCCATATCTCATTCATCGTTTTAAAAATTCCTGAATTGTGCACATTATTATTGCCCTATTATAGGGGTGCCCCCCAGAAACCATCAGCCTTTCTCCATCTACACTTGAACAGCTCCTGCCCTGAGGGGCTTTTCATAGCAGCTATTCAATGAAAAAATCCCAAACAAATAAAACCACACATTCATGTGTTCACATGTGTACCTCTGCCACAATAAAAACTCCACCAAGGTTTGTCCTTCTTCAGCACAACCCTCTCTAACTGATCTCCCACAAAGTAGCTGTAATGGCAGCTGAAGACATCAGAAACAGACCTTGCCCATGATTTTTCTGTATAGACCTTATCCACATAAAGATGGTACAGAAAGACTTTATCAGAAGAGTAGGATTCCCTGGCTCCACTTTACAATGACACATTTGTCAAGCTATAATTTGGACTCCTCCTCTGCAAAGAACTCCATGCTGTCAAAACCCCCCAAGTGTTGTCAATAAAAGTGTCTGCTGAGAAATGAAACTGCTTTGAACCTGTATTTTTTGCCCTGAATTTCTGCTTCCTGTCTGCTTCCCACCCTCCTCCTGCATCTATCATCCAGCTTGAGTCTAAAAACTTGTGAGCTGAACAGAGGGCATAAGTTGCCTTCATCTAAATGCAGGATGGAAGTGCTCCTGAAGTTCATGTGTGTTTCACAGTCATGAACTGCAGAGAAGACAAAAACGTCAATAAAATAACCTTAAATCTTCTCAGCATTGTCCAATGGTAACTCTTTGTCGTGATGATAAAAGAACATTAATTATGCAGTCAAATAACTGCATTATATCATTCTCAATAAAAAGGACATTAAGACTGAAATTCTTGGAAATAGCAGGACACCTATCATGAAGCTCATGCATAATTCCAACATTATTAATTCCAAATTGTATGAGTTTCAGATTGAGGTGCTTCAGTGTGTTGAATACAAGCACCCTATAAATCCAGACAAAAGCTTGTGATACACTCCTTCCAGTCTGTCCTCACTAATGACAATACAATGTGGGGACTGAAGAGAAAAACTATTGTGGGAATAATTAAAAAAAAAAATTGTCTGTAACACCAGCAATTCTCAGGTTTAAAATCAAAATTTTGCTAATAATTAGAAAGTCACTGGGAGTTACATTGTACCACTGGATTTTCTTAGGCATTCCTAGGAAGAAGAGTTTCCTCAGGACTGAGAATATTTTCTTTGCTTTCTTCCTAACTAAGAAAAAAGAAAATAGCTTTTAAGACTGAATGTGCACCATGGCAGACTTTGCTGCTTAGAAAATCCTCATGTCTGAATTTCCGATGAGCAAGATCTGAAATGTCTTTTTTGTCAAAGTCAGGATCCATGGAGAGTATTCTGTGCTCCACAGAAGACGCTCCTCAGGGCACAGGATCTGACTGACAACAGTCTGTGAGGCACAATAACATCCCAGCAACTTGAAGCATTTCAGCCAGGTGTATTTCTAGTTTTTTTCCAGGGAAAGCTACTCATAGCTATTATGCAACACCCCTGTAACACCCGCGAAAGAGTCCTAAACACAAATATGAAAGCTCAAAATTTCAACGGTTTAAGGGTATATTTGAAAACATCTTTCCCTTCCCCTAGGAAGAAGAGAACCCACAGGAAACTCACAATTCCTCCCAGTCTCCCTCATTAAACAGCTCATCCTCCTCGTGCTTCTGTCCACAGTATATACAAATCTCAAAAGACAAATGCCAATTTGTCTGGCACAGACATAACTTCAAGGCTCTCTGCTTCTGAGTATCAGATTATGTGAAAATTTAAGCATCTGTTCTCACCTCAGGGAAAAACAGATGTCTTTTCCAAATGCACAGGTTATAGTTATTTGTATTTGCATCCTTTGTGACAATCACAAGTAATGACAGCAATCAGATCAGTACAAGAAAGTGGGCTGGGTAAATAGGAAGTGCTGAGCTTCAGCCTCCCCAGGAAAAACAAAGACATGTTACCATTCATTTGGGGTGTTTTCTGTATGAAAACAAATTATTCACCACCAATATACAACATTTGTATGGATTAAAGAGGAGTAAACACTGAATACCAACTTGTCCTTTCTGCACAATTCTTTGGAGACAAGAGTGGCAAATAAACTCCTAGAGTATCTATTAAATAATGTATCTTCATATAATTAATTCATATAATTAAGTATATTCTAGTCATAAGCCTTCAGCTCTTAGACTTTTGACACAATTTTCAGAATAATTATCTATTATTCATGGTCCAATATGGACCATGCAGCCAGCACGGATTTTATGTTGTTTTTTTAAACTTATGACTGAATAATTGAATTCTTATTTGATCAGGGCAAAATTATTTCTGAAACTTAAGAGTACTAAACTATCATGGTTTTCACTACTATACAGATTTCTTCACTGACTAAAACCTCACATTTCTACAGCCACATGATTGTTTCTTTTACCAGGAAACTGACCCTAGCGATTCACTTTTTTTTTCTCAAGTTTTGCAGAGCATACACTTGGCAACAGTTAGAAATGTCATCTAGTTAAAAATGCCAAAACAAAGGCCAGTTCCTGGGGTTTTGACAGTAAGGAAAAGACAGAAGAAACCATTGATGCAATGCCTGTGAGGCAGGTGTTCTGCTACTCCAGTGGCACTCATACATCCACAGTTATAATGCTAATGTGAGTGCTGCCTTTCTCTTCCCATAACACTACTGCTGCTCCCTCAAATAGCCAGATTTCTCCTCATACCTTGCAATCCCATCAGCAGTAACTGGACTAGTGAATATAGCAGACAGAGAAACCAAGCATGGAAAAAGTGTTATTGAGAAAGTTGTCTACAGATTGAATTACCGCCTCTTTCAACAATATCCTAGTTAAATTCACAGATCCTAGCAGAAAAATGGGAATACTGGTGAAACACACTTGCTCCAACATTAACTATCTTAGGCCACATTAACCGGTTTTCATAAATTTATTACCCCTTCAGTTTCAAAACCAGGTAATTTGCAGGGCTTTCCATGCCTAAAGCACAAGCAATCCAGATCATTGGGCTTCAAAGAACATCTTTATGAATGCCTTCATATATGCCAACAAATGAATGGTGATTTTCTTGCAACCAGACAACTGCACAGTAGGCAAATTTCAATTTATTTTAATTATTTTTATCACAAAATGGTGCTTTGGAGCATGAGATGTTCATTGCTCTGCTCAGCCAAGTGGCAATTACTTAGAAGAGGCTCAAAGAGCCTGTGCTGATGCCACCTCCCAAGTACCCATGTGATTCCTAGGTCAGGATGCAAGGATTCCCCCCATTCCTACTGCAGGGCATGTCAGCCAGTCAAAGCTGCAGCAGTGCCCTGCCCACAGACACAGGAGCTATCCTGCAGGCTGCACAGATGACAGAAATGCTAACAGAGTGTGCTGTGCCTACATCCAGCTGTGAAAAGGTTCCATCTGCACATCCTTTGCAATTTTCCACATCAGAAGAAAAGCAGATTCTAAACTACTATCAAAGCTGTTCATAAAAATAACCCTCCTAACATGCAGTTTGCCTGCAATTTTATTTCCCCTCTAGTTTGTAGCTTAAGCATTACCATAGACAGAGAACTTCTTTCCTGCTATTTTGATGAATGACAGAGACTCACTGGCAGGACAAGTGCTATTGAAAAGCGATGTTCTGCAAGTCATCTGCATTACCAGTAAACCCCAAATCTTCTTAAATAACTGCAGAATAAGGAAGACTTGTGCCCTTTGTGTCTAAAGATCTGGCTAAGCTCCAATATTCTCTTTTATATCACAGATAAATCTGTTTTCAAAAAAACCAAGAAGGCTCAGAAAACTTAGGCCTGCCTTGAGTGCTGGTGCCCAACAATCACAATGCCCATGAAGCCTTAAGAACCTAACAATGAAACAACACACACTTTCAAGATAATATTAGTATAAGAGGTAATATAAAGATTGATCTTTATTGGAGGCTTCCAGGGGTAGATATGAAAAATGTCCGCAAAAGCCCACCCCCACAGGGGCGAATACAGTTTTATAGGTTTGGGAAATTAGCATATTTGACAAAAATCACCAATTAGGAACACAAGTGGTGATGTAATTT
The DNA here is from genome assembly GCF_023055355.1 of Agelaius tricolor. NCBI lineage: Eukaryota > Metazoa > Chordata > Aves > Passeriformes > Icteridae > Agelaius > Agelaius tricolor. The sequence continues at coordinate 17,399,178 of NW_027269261.1, read as the reverse complement.
CCCCTGCCAGTCCAAGCCCCTTCTAAATCCTCCCCCCTCAGATAGACCTAAACATTCTTGATGAAAATGTATCTCAAAAAGCTAGTTTTTTGCCTTGGTTGCTAAGGAGAACCAAGACAGGATAGAGGCTTTGGAAGGTTTTGTCTTTCTGCATATCAGGGTAGGGAAAAGTACTAGGAAAACTAGCTATGAGTGCAATAATAGCCTACAAAGCTACAAATATATGTGTGAAGAATACAGAGAATATATTAAAAAAAAGACAAAAATCCTTAGGCATCACCCTGAGCCGTCACTTCTCTGCGCTGAATTCAACCCCTGCCAGGGAGGCCTTTAGCAACAAGGCTGCAGAAGGAGAAGTGGTGAAGTTAATTTAGTTTTCTGCACTACATCTCTGCAGCAGTGAAAAAATGCAGTGCTGCATTTCCACCTAAGACTACTTCTTTGGTAGATATGGTGCCAACTGTGAAGCAGATAGAGAAGAGCAAAAAACTTGATGATATATTGATTTATAACTAATAACCAGTAAGATCATAAACATTAAGCTATTAAAATACAACTACTGGCCAGCCATCCATAGGAAGATGTGTTGGCATACAGATCAGAAGAACTAAGGTACAAAGACCTTATTTCAGAGCCAGTTAAAAAGTAGTTCAGCTATGACCAGTGTTGAGACGAAGCTGGTGAATCCTTTGTCTTCCTGCCAGATGGCCTCTGAGAGACTCTGGATAAGAGAATTTAGGAGTTAGAAACAGGTGTTACTGGGAGTCTCCTGTGGTCATGCAGGAAACTGAGGAATGCACTTCTCTTTAATGACCTTTCATCAACAGACTCACAAATGCAAGCCTCTCACATGCCGATCCTTAAAATTTGGGGGCAAAATCACAATCCAGCTTTCCAGATATTCCATTCTTGCTTGTCTTGGTTTCAAAAGACAGGTGTCTGCTAAGGAAGGCAGGAGCCTCCCCTAAAATGGAAAATGTAAAGCTCCTCCCTCCAAATTGCTATAAATTTTAAATTAAGGAGCTCTCAGGAAAAACATATGGGAGCAGGAATAACAATTCTTTACTAGGGAAGAAAATAAAAAGATAAAATAAACAATGCAGTAAACTAAAACAACACTGACAGAGTCAGAACACAACCTGACACCCTGTTGGTCAGGGTGTTGCTAGCAGTCCAACTGGAATTGTGGCTGCAGTCCTCCTGGAGTGTCAGGTGTGGTTCTGTTGGAGCAGTGACCCTGTAGAAAGGTGTAGTCTTCCTCTGAAGACCCAGTGGAAGAGGCATCTGTTCCTCTGGAAAATCCAGTGGGGAAAGCCATGCTGTGTTCTGGAATCTCAGGATTATATCTGAGTAGAATGCTTGGCTCTCCCCTCTCTGCGGAGCATCTCACAATGGGATGCTATACTTCTTATCAGCCATGCAGTGACATTCAATAGCCTGTTATCAGCAAATGTCTCCCCGGAGGGAGAGTGGTTGTGGAAGAGATAAAGAAAACTGTCCACTTAACAGAAGACAACTGCCATACAGATGGCAAATAGAATACAATTTGCTTGACAATCCAGGACACTGCTCCTTCCTACATCCTGTAGGAGTGACAGTGTAGGCACAGAATTTCAGCCCTACTGTATCTATTTGGCAGTGGAAAGCCAAGTTTCAAACCTAATCAGCAACTTCAAACTCCTCTCGCCAAGGAATCTGCTATGCAGAAGAGATGGAAATTTCAATGAGAGCTTGTCTGAAGTGCAGATCTTTGATTTTATTTTCAGGTAATATGGAACAACACACAAAGCTAAACTCCAAACATGCTGTTTTGTCCTTTCAATTTGAGCAAGGCTATAACATCTGTATTATAAGTTTAGGGTGTAAAAACAGCACCCTATCTATCACCAGTTATTTCTTTCAATAAAGATTGTATTTCTAATTGTTTCCTACCATTTTAAAGCAATTGGTCCTTCACTGAACTTCAACAAATGAGAGCTTTGAAAACACAGCTATTAAGAGAGATTAATAACAGCTTCTCATCTCTTATCCAGGAGCCCAAGATATTCTCCCATTATTGCTATTCCTCTCAACATGAAGAATTAAAGAAAAGGGCATGAGGACACGGAAGCCATTAGCAGTTCCCGATTGTAAAGATATGGCAAGACAGGCACTAACATTTTGTTTCAAAGCATAGCCCATTTAGTCCAATGAAATTATTTTAACCTCTAAACTCATAAATCCACTTAAAACTAGAGGTCACTAAGCATATAAGCTGCCATGCAGCACTAGTACTGTCAGGTGCCTTCTGACACTTGTAAAGCTCAGTGTTAACAGATCTGCTCTCTAGTGCTTATGTCTGGTTTCAATGCTCTCTTTTGAAATAGGAGCCTCCTCGAGCCAGGTCTCATAAGCTCTTGGAGGTCTATTTCACACCCAAGATAGTTCAGCTACCTTTGGAGGCAGGATAAAATCAGCAGGATTGCTTCTGTTGCAGTGTTGGAAACAAAAAAGTTTTAATAAAAGGCAAAATAACAAACTCTTTACAGATAAAAACTGATCCAGGTGCAAGAGGCCCTCCTGCCCCTGGCAAAACACCTCACAAAAGTGATTAGTTTCATTGTTCTCTTCTTTTTCTAATAAATTGCCCAGGTGGAACTTTTTGGCTCCTGTCCAATTAGCTATCCTTAAGTTTTAGGTGAAGTCCCCCAGGCCTATGAGATGCCTTTTTCACCTAATCGAGGAGAGAAACTTCTGGGCTTATTTCCTTTTTAAGGGGACAAGGGATAATTTTTTCACTCTGTAACAGGGAGCACATTCCTACACTCTTTCATGAGTATTTATTACTAACAAATATATTCCCTCTATACTGCTTGTGTAGCTACAGTATTTTGCGTAATCAAAGAGTTAGAATTTCCAAGTAAGATTCCTTCAGAGCCAGGTCACAATAGTGCTAACACAACATAATTGCCCTGAATAGATACAACTTCTTGCTGAATGTATAGAGCTTCCTTTTATTGAGGAAGATAGACAGCGAGCAGTTATCAAACACCTGTATCAGATATTCCCATGTGAGATAAATACTGAGACTTAAATGGAGCCAGCTATCTGTTTTGGAGGCTACTTGATGTTTACACTATAAAGGAGAATGTTCAAATTATCTCTCTTTGGTAACGTAACTGCTTGTTATAAGTCAAGACAAGGTTGTCACCTCTTTTGGATCAAGGTTAATCTACTCATAGTCATTAAATTCACACAGATGCATTACCAAGGATCTATTTTACAGCTTCTTACTCTAATAATTTGAAGCATTACCAGCTGAACATGACATTTTCTATCACAGATGCAGAAAAGCCAGAAAGGATTTTTACTGTTATGTCTAGCTTCCAGGCTATGCATTGAGGTTCAGGAACAAGATCAGTAAGAAATTTTAGCAATACAGGAAGGCAAAGCTATAAAAACATGGGAAACCAAGGAAGATTGTCCCACTGTTGGGTTTTCTCCCCTGGCAGATGACGGAGAATATTTCTGCACAGCAACGGTGTTAACATAGCACCTCCAAAAGCCTAGGTAAAAGGTGACCAAGCTAAGCCTCACCACCCCCAAAGGCTAGAAACTATTGCATGATGAAACCCAGCCCATATTCTCCTTGCTAAAAAGCTAAAGTTTTATTCCATTTAATAGATTTTCTTGCATTAAGTGACACATCTCTAATAAAAAGATACCATGTTTTAGTGTGAAAAATCCTGAACCTCAAGGGAAAACCAGAGCCCTATTCCACTGTTCATATTTTCAGGAATCCCTTACAAAAAAAGTAGTAGTAATAAAACCCATATGTTTTGGTAAGAGTGGACAGATTTGACTTTGCAAACTGAACAAATCAACACAGTTTTACACCACTTGAAGATTTATCCCTCTTTCTCTACCTTGCATGCTGCAAACAGCTGGGCGCTGCAAACAGCTGGGCACTCCAAATCTCTGAGAGCTCAAATGTCTAAGCAAGAGTAATGATAAACACAAGGTAAATGCAGACTTGAAAACTGTTTCCTCCATGATCAAATAGGACTGCTTTCAGGCATATGAAACCCAGGGTAAGAGCATTTAACGACCCACTAGCATTTGCTGCCAAAACCATCTGGATTTGAAATGTTAGCCTCAGCTTTGATTGACTATCAAGTAATCTATGAGAGCAGCTGTTCTAAGACACTAAACAGTTGTATCTCTAAAAATAAATAGAAAGAAAAGTGTTTCCTCTGATTAAGTTTTGAAAAAAACTTGACATACACTTTTGCAAACAGTTGAGAGGTAACAAATACAGAGATCAGTCTATCAGGAGATGAGGCACTGCTTTTTTTACAGCAGGAGTAAACACTAAATTTTAGACTAATTATCCTACTTTATTGTTACCAGAGGTGTTACTGGTGCTTGACTAAACTCAAAGCAGTGGCACGTTTAGTATACACAGTGCATTACTGAATGGAAAGCCAAAGTCAGAGGCTGAGTAGTTTATTTTACATGTAATGAAACTCACAAGATCCTCCAAGATCCATCCTGCATGAAATGGCTGTACTGATTACATGAACATTCCCTGAGAGCACTCGTGTGGATGCAGAATGAACAGACAGGCAATGAAATCACAGCACCAGGCCCTTGGAAACTGAAATGTGCCTTTCACAAACAATCCACTAAATCAGATTTAAAAGAGGTTATAAAGGGGATTTCAGAGATTTAGAAGTTCAGTGAGTTCATCCATTGACACGTGCTTTCCAAAGTGGCATTTTCACAGATTAAAGCAGTGTCATCCTCAGTATATAACAAGAGGTGTGATTACCTGGCAGCAAATTACACATTTTTGTTAAGGAAGATGACTGAGGCTTTTTATGAAGACTGGCATAGGCACCACACAGGGATGAAGGTTAAGTTTCTTAGATTCACGGTGAAAAACAATAGCACAATCAAACATTCCACATAATGCCTCATTTCACACAGCCAAAGGACCCAGAATTTCCTCACAGGGATCTTGTGAACACAAATCCTCAGGAGAGATGAGGGAGAGCAAGTGCTGATCCTGGGAAAGCATGTGGGAGAACACATGGTCTCAGCACAGCTGGGAGCTCCAGAAAGGCTTCTCTTCCCAAGGAGGTTCTGCCTTTGCTTCTTTTCTTCTGACAGAAGACACTAAATGGACATGATTTGGAACTGCGCTTTCAGCCAGACTCCAACAAATTACAGCCTATGTGAAAGAACTGAAACTATATGGAAATATGTAACCCACATACCTGGCTTCCTTTTTGCAGTAGCTTTTCTGACATAATGGACACTTCCCTGATAAGAAGTCCTGATCTTTTCAAACTAGAGAAGATTGGCCTGGGTTTCAAAGGACTTGCTGGGGCAATTTTTCCACAATTTCTCAATGCAAAATTTCCCCTGCACACTTTCTCTGCCAGTTGTGTGTTCATGGCACAGTCTTAACCGGCTCATACTTTGGTGAAAGGACAACTGCAACAAAAAATATCCATCATTTAATGCAAATGGTCACAGAGGTGACCAAGGCCATCAGATCTGTCCAGGTACTGTGGCTATGTCTGTTCTTGTACAGACTGAATCTCAAAAAATCGGTGGTGCTTCCACCCACAACTCTGCTGAGTGACTAATTTGGCTGTGCTATGGGAATAAATGCCAAGTTCAAAAGAGGTTCATGGAGATTTCCTTTCCAGTGGCATTTATCTTAAAAATGAAGGGAGTATCTACTCAAATTCTATTCTCAGGCCAGAAAATGAGCAGTGTCTAAGTGCAAATAGAGGTAAAGGCACCTGGAACATCCGTCTGGAACTCCTCAGCATCAAGTCAGTCAATATGACAGAGCTCTTGCTGTCTGACAGTGTGTTAAGAACAGCCATATTCTCTTTCAAGATTTATCTTTAGATGGATCCAAGTGTAGCCTGAAGTGAACTGCAGCACAAGTGTACTGATGAAGCTGAGGCAGGGATGAGAGCAGCAAGCTTTTCAGCCAGGAGGAAAAGACACAGCTGCACAGCCAGATGCCAGTAAAAGCACCACAGTCACAATCAGGACACATGGTCATCACAAGCCAGCCAGATGTCTAAGCAGTATGGAAAGCACTTCATGAAATCATGTTATCAAAAGAGCACAAATCTTATTTTCTGTTTATCCTCATGAACTGGTTTGATGGCAAACCAGCAGGAGGAATTAACTCTGCACAAATATATTGTGCGAGACGCCAAGTGAGAACTACAATTTAATAGGAAAATTACAATAAAGGCAATAGCACAGAAACAGTGGCTTATACCAACAAAATCAGAATATGACCCAACACCCTGTTGGTCACGGTGGTGGCAGCAGTCCTGTTGGAGTGATGGATGTGGTCCTGTTGAAGTGGTGATTCTGTAGAAAGGTCTGGTCCTTCTCTGGAGGTGCAGTGGTGGTTATTGAGAGCTCTTCTCCTCCAGTGGTGGTATTGTGGTGTCCCAAGCCCCAGATTATATACAGGTAGGAATGTTTGGTTCCTCTCCCAGGGCAGGGCATCTCACAATGGGATGATACAATTTTATGAGAAATTCTGGGAAGCCTTGATGGCCCATTAGCAGAGATGGTCCCCCCAGGTTGGCTGCTGCTTGCCCAGAGGGAGTTATCAGGGCTGAGTCATACAAAAAGTAAAGAATACTGGTCCACAGCTCATGTAGGTAGCAATAGAATATGTACTTTTAGTTACGTTGTAACCCAAGACACCTCATTTGCTTTGACCTTCATGAAGCTTTCTGAGCTGGCATTTATGCATACCCTAACCTCTTTTAGTAGTAAGAGAATTTTAACCCTTCTTTCTGAAATAGGCAAAGGAAGGTCAGATCTTCAGTACAGTGAATGCTCCCCTTATTTCCATATGTCTATACCAACTATTTCAATCAGCCAAGCCCTCCTACAACATTCGTAATCACTGCTGCGTGTTCAGAGTCAAAGCGTATTGATGTCAGAATCTGAAGGTAATTTAGGTTGGAGAGAAGCAAAGTATTTTAAAAGACCAAAATAATGATGAGGGGTTAAATACCATTGTCTATGAGTATTATCTTAATTTTATGGAGTCCACACATGGGCACTGTAAGAATCCCTTTGCCTTTGGAAAGGATTATAACTTGCTTTAACATTACAAGGATTTTCTTAGTCTTTCCTCAAAGTGTGGAACAATCCTAAAAATTTCCTGACTTATGTTGCAAATTAATTCTGCAAATACTACTCTAGAGGCTAGTTCTCCCTATGCCTCTACTCTCTTAATTTTACTTAAGGAATAGCAGTAGCAGCTGAGGACAGAACACTGCTCTTCTCTGCCAGGGAAATGTTCACCATTCCTGCCAGCAGCAGTAAATGCACTGAGTATGCCAAGACAAATGGGATCCAGCTGTTTTAACACACACCCACAAACCAGCTGGATAGGGCACTCCAAGTGGAGTGGCAGATCCAGACACTTTTGTTCTCTAGATATTTCTAAATCTTGGAATAATTCATGGAGAAGAGGCAAATGTTGTTAGGTAGCCCAGTTTGTCTGACAATTTGGAGCTTGGCAGAAACCCACATGACTAAAAGCTACAATCAGCAGCTTGGCATTGGACCATCCAGTCATTACATCCAGGCCCATCAGACACTATTCCTGTGAGAAAGCTATGGGCACTGTAGAAGCAAAGCATCTTTTATGACGCAAATTTCAAAGTCACCAGAAATTTTAATTGAAGAAAATTTCTTTTGCAGGTCATCTGCCTCAATAGGGTTCCAGGTCTTCAGCCTGATTTGTAGTCTGTCCCATTTCCATCATACACAAACTTTTCAATTGTCCACACTGATGCCCTGTGCAATACACCTACTACTAACAAATCACACTTTAATATTAGTGATGGTTAAACAACTTTCTGTCTACCTTCTCCCAACAAAAGCAGATGACTGAATTTCTTCCATGTATTCAGATTTTTTGGCTACCTGGTTCCAATGAAGCCTTTTACAGTCACCTATAATTTTGCTTGTTTGGCAGTCCATAGGACAGATGTGTGCTAATGTCTTTACAAATACATTGATGCGTGAAGGTATGGTTGTTACATCTTTGAAATGGGTCCTAATGTCTCTGCTGACTTTGGGCAGCAGGTTTGTTAGAGAGCCCAGATATCTTGGCTCCTGAAACAGGTAGGGGGGTCTGCACAAGGCTAAACTTTGGGATAAAACAGTAGGTTCAGGGGGGATATGTGATAGGCGGTTCGGGAGTTTAGGATAGAAGGAGGCTGCGCCCTCCCAAACCCTGAGAGAGAAAAGTCCGTGGGCACTGCCCTGGTGGACTCTCCCTTTATTCGAATAAAGGACTCCTCTGTCTCCTTTTTAGACATATACCTCTGGTGTTTGTGGATTTTCCTGACAATTACAGAAGCTGCCATACTGTTTTTGGGTTTTTTAATTGACTGAATGGCTGCTGAAAACATTTTTAGCTTAAGTTCTTTGCCTGATAAAAAGCATAAGATGAAACTCTGAAATGCTTGCTTTTTTTTCTCCCCCTAAATAAAAATAATTTTCTGTCAATACTCTTTCCCCAAAAGAAAAGAAAGCCCAACAAAGAATTAAGGTCTTGTGATAAATGAGTAATGAAATAGTTGATTCTCATAGTTAAAGGGCAAATATTATCTATATGCTAAGAGAAGTTTTATAGATTTATAGTTATGTTTCCCCCTTTTGCATTGTTCTCATGGGATGGCTGGGGAATCTAGGGCATTTGGGAGGGTCGGCTCATTACTATGGCAACACCTGACCTCCAATCAAGATGTCAGGAAGTGATCGCCACCACTGGACAGCAAAGAAGGAGTCGATTGACAGAACTTTAGAAGGGGCCAAAGAGTTAAAAGGTGGAATATCCATTGTGGGGATGAGCACATGGTGGGAAAAATCCTTTGTTCCCAGCAACATAATATTTTCTTTATTCAGTCTTCTATTGTATTTTTGATGAGGTTTTAATAAACCTTTTAAATTTTTTGAAAGGGAGTATCATTTCTCACAGTCTGAAATATGAAAGCCCAGCAACACATTTTGGAAAGGCATTTTTCTTACCGTGAGTAAATTAATATGAAGTGTTGTCTTGGAGTGAGTGTATTCCATGATTCCGTGTATTCTTGGATAGTGTATTCCATAACCATCTGCTTTGTGCCCAAAAAATGTTTGTTGTATCTTTAAGGCCAGGGACCACTGTGTGTGGGGCCAGGGAGTGCCTTTTGAAGCATCACTGCCCCAGGTATTTCATGTCTCTGGGCAACGTATGTTTTGCTTGACTGAAAAGCTTTTTTTTTGGCCCAAGCTTTTCCTTGCCTTGATGCACAGAGGCTGCAGTGGCGAGCCTTAAACTGCCCTGAGGTGAACGGAGCAGCTGCTGTGTGGGAGACTTGGGACTCTGTCCAGGCAGGAGCAAAGCGGCACCTCTCTGGTCCAAAGCCCTGCAAGCTGGGCCAAGAAAACACACTGAGCCTTCAGCCCAGCTATTTCTGTGGAGCCTTGCCATGGGGAAGAGATCAACACTGGGCTTACATCTGCTTTGTCATAGCTCCTGGTTGGTTTTTTCCTTTCCTTGACAGAAAGGCCCCATCTTGTACCATGTGTTGTGAGCGGGTATTTCTCTGGCCTTTTGGGTCTTTTTCCCAAGTGTTCACATGTGGGGTAAGGTCTGACAGCTTAATATCTAATGGTTATTTGCCTTTTTTTTTTCTCTCAGCTTGTGAGCATTCTGTTTCATAATAAAGCATTGGGGTTTTTTTAATTTTCATTTGTTGGTATTCTTTTCCTATTGGTGGAAAGGGATTATTAGAACCCTGTAGAGGAGATGACACTCATTCCAATGTCCTCATTTAAATTGTCTCTCAAACTCAGACAAGTGTAAAATTCAGAACAGAATTTGGCCCCAGTTACTAGCTTCTGTTTGCTCAGTTTTCTCCTCAGGACAGCTGTAGCTCTCCTGTCAGCCAAATTCCTATAGCTCTTTTGCAGACAAGTAATTTAATTTCTATGGTATTTTTAAAAGCTTCATGTGAAGCTTTAAAAAGAATAATCAGGGGTTTGGCGGGGGGGGAGGGGAAGATTATCTTATGTGTGGGCAGTACAGTTGAACCATATTCTTCTAGATCAGTATGTCCTTGTGCCATGTTTTCAGCCCTGACTTTTAATTCACTTCGTTGTTGTCTTCTCCAATAATTGTTCTAGAATTATGTTGTCAAATCATTGGCATTTACGTCAGAGAATCTCATCAACTTGTCATGCTACCAGGGGTTGAACAATGTTTCCTCTAAAAGTATCCTGTCATTGCTTCAGAGCTCATTTAGGCTCATTGCAGAAGTCACTCATAGTTCCCTTAAGAAATTTCTTTCAAGAGCTATTTCAATAGAAAAATATCATTTGAAGCTTTGAAGGGCCATGAAGAACTTAAAGAAAACAGCTTATGCAAATTTCCTTCCACAGTCTTTCAAAAGAAAAAGCAGTTACTTCTGCATATTGTGGGAACTGAACAGAATACTGTGTTATTATCCCAGGCAAAATAATTTTAGAGGGAAAAATACCTGAAACATTTAGAATCATACAAGCAATTTCCTGAGTTGGAAGGATCCACAGGGATTTTCAAAGTTCCCGATCCTAGCTCTGCACATCAGTCCCAACAATCCAACCCTGTGCCCGAGAGTGCTGTTCCAAATGCTCCTTGAACTCTGTCAGTCTTGGTGCTGTGACCACTTCCCTGGGGAACCTGTTGCAGTGTCGAACCACTCTCTTGAGTGAAACAGCTACTCCTGACATCCTATTTAAACTCCTCCTATCACAACTTCAGGCTATTCTCTGGGGCCCTGTCACTGGACACGGACAACAGTGCCTTCCCCTCACAGAAAGTTGTAACTGCAATGAGGTGTCCCCTCAGTCTCCTCCAGGCTGAAGAGATCAAGTGGCCTCAGCTGCTCCTCACATAGCTTCCCCTCTGGACCCTTCACCACCTGCTATGGTGCCAAACTATTAGAAAATAAATGTTAAATCAATTTCAATGCTTGTTTCTGGTATACGATCCAGGAATTGCCAAGTGTCCTAGGTTGACTATATGATGCTTTTATCCCCAGTCGTCTTGTTCTGTTTATGCTGAATAATAAGTTTTGCACCCTTAAGACGTGTTCCAGAGAGTGAAGGTGGGAGAGAAGAAGCGTGCAGTTTGTTTTCAGACACTGCACTCACTCCTCCACATTCCTGCTCCTGGACTGTGTTGTCTGCGGATGGACAGACAGCAGGACAGAGCTCTCTTTTGCTTTTAGTTAGTTTAGCTAGCTGAGGCAAAGAAGTTCCCTGGACTGTGTTTTTTCCCTTTTCTTTGGACCTCTTGAAACCTGCTCTGGACTGAACACCCAGGGGAGCACCAGCAGCTGCACCTGTGGCCCACCGGGCCGGGCCTGGCCCGCAACGTTTCCAGCACGGGAGGGACTGATAAGAGACTGAGTGAGCTGAACTGCAACCCGGGGAGGGAACTTTCTCAGTTTATCATCTCTTTTGGAGCAGCAAGGGGTTTTATTGATTAATATTGTTTGGGTTTTATTGTTTAATAAACAGTTTTTTTCCACTTTTCTCCAAGGAGGTAGTTTCTCATGGACTGGTTGGGGGGAGGGGCCAAATGAATCTGCTTTCCTAGAGGAGCCCCTTTGGGGATTCTCTTCCAAATTTGCTCTGAACCAGGACACCAAGCTAAGAGTTTACTAATAGATTCTTGTGTTGATCAGTGTTGGTCTGATTCAGGATATCATCCAACAATTTATACCTCCTTCTGTGATATTCCAGATTCAAAACTGTGATATTCCAATCCAAAAACTTCATTTGAATGTTGGTCTCTCCTAGGCATTGCAAAATTTGACTTTGTTTCACTTAAGTCACTACTCCCCAGCTCATCTCTTGTGCCCTGTGGGTAATGGAAGTCAACCAGTAACCATCTGCGCTCACACCAGACCAAGGGTTGCTCAGACCTCCCTTATTTTCCTCCACCAGCCACTGACTTGTAATGCAATTACCTAAGGTTCCACATTATTGTTGCTGCCTTCCCAATGCAAACAGGTCAGGCTTAGTTGCTCTCTAAACCCTGAACCTGTAAACCTCTCAGTCTTAAATATTACCACCACTGGAATGATCCTTGCATTTCAAAGTGAGAAAGAAGTGAAGTGTGTAAGTTAACCACAGTTACCTACTAAGTAAATAGCTAAGTCAACAGAAAAGTCTTCTTTTAATTCCAGTCCCAAACTTTACATACGAAAACTCAGAGACTGTTGAAGATACAATTTTTGCAACCTTTAAATTCTAATACTAACAGCAGAACTAACAGCATGGCCATCTGAGCCTCTTTTCCATGCCCTTGACCAGATACTGGTCAAGACACGGGAGTAACATCATCAAGACACAGAGTAGCAGATTTTTCTAAACTTCCCCTTCCTTGTTGTGCAGACTTTGGAATTGATTTGGGAGAAACTTTTGTCTCACAGCAAAAGTACATGCCAGATTACAAAAACATCAAGAAATTTTGTATTACTGAGCTTCCTTTAAGATTTAACAATGGGATTTTATATGTATCTTGAGACTAACTATTAATTTTCAAGCATCACAATTCTTCCATCAGAGACTTTTGTTACCTACCTATCTACCTATTTTAATACCATTCCTAAATCCAGCACATGTATATGATTTCACATTTGCTTATCATCATAGACATCAGCCCAGAGACCATAAGAAGCTGCTTAGAAACTAAGTACTTGACATTTTCTTGAGCCTGCAGACAATGGAATCCAAATAAAATCTACCTTTCCGAAGAACACTTCTCAAAGCAAATGTTTTAGCAAGGGTGGTTTGCTAGAGAAAAACTCAGATCCATCCCAGAGAAGGAGAGAGAGATCCTAAAGCAGGTCTGGAAATTTGTATTTAATATATAGTGGAAGTTTAGAATTTTTCTGTCATTTATGTACAGTTCATGAAATAATCTATCAGGAATTAAGTGATATTATGACATAAAAAATAAAATTTGACCTTTAGGAAATAGATTTAAATCTTTGATCCAGTATTGACACCTTGCAAAAACTTACAGGAAAGTGAAAGGTTTGGAGTTTTTTTACCCTTTATATATCTGATCACATATAAAACATCTGAGTCACTCCTGAAATCCATTGCTTGATATTTACTGGAAAAGAGTAGAAATGAATCTTCTCTAAATTCTAAAACACATAATTTTTTTTTGAAGACGGATCTTGTCTCTTCCTGTGGATAGGCACTGTGTGAAGCTGTCATTGACCGACAGTGAGAGCTTCAATGTGGTTTTAAATACATCACTCCATAATATAAATTTAACCACAACAGACATCATGAGTGCTTCAAACAGAAGACCCCCTTTCCACCTCCCTCTACCCCACCCATCTTAACAGTGACTCTTTTGTCTTCCAGTATGAGTTCTAGAGAGGTTTATCATCTCTGAATGATCCCAGGCCATCTGATCAATGTGATTAATTTTTAATCTTTTCCAATAGTTCAACTTTACAAAGCAGAAAACATCAGTTTTAATGACTGGCAATTTCTACTGCCTGCCATTTTAATTGCAGGATTTGTTTCAAACTCTTGCCTGTCAGCATCAAGGCTGAAGCCTTAGACCACCCCACCAACACCAGGAGATGTTCTTTTAAAACCAGCAGGTCAACACAATCTTAGGGTGTCTTTGTTCTGAGCATACCTAAAGAATAAGGAGTGGCTCTGGTTTTAAGACCTGTTATCGGTAGAGCTAAGGGTTCTTGATATTTTCTTGTCATCTCCTGCTGCCTTGCCAGCTGTACCTGCAGACTTTCCTATGGCTGATACAAATACAGCTGAGGAGGTGCTTCCATTCCAGAGAGCAGACTTGGCACACTTCCATCTGCCTGGTGTTAAATTTCCTGACGTAAATCTCTTTAGTCAAGTGTACAGTGGCTGGAGGATGCTGTGTCTTACTGTAAAAAAATGCACACCCTGAAGACAACAGACAAAGTCTTCTGGGTAGCACTGGTTCTTTGAGTTTCAGAGCGTGTTTTGGAATTGCCCTTTCTTAGCAGGGGACACAAGCAGATTTCTTGTATCCCAAAGGTAGCCTTTCACACCAACATGTTGGTATCTTTCTCACTAAGTGGGCTAAAATAAATTTACACATGTGTTAGCTTTCTGTGGGCTTTAGCAAATAACCTCTTAATCAGCCAAACAGAACAAAACCCAAGCAAAAAATGTTCCTTTGCCCAAGAAACCAATGCAGAAAGCTCAAAAAAATCCATTTGCCCTGGCAGAAAGAGCATTGCGTAATGTCTGTGAGTACTAGGAAGTGGGTGACTTTTCATCATTACCTTTCTTTAAAGGCTGTCTCAGGTTCAACAGGGGCTACAGATCATGGAGATGCAACTGGCTCCACAAGCTGCAAAAGAAAATAGTAAAATGGTAAAAATCTCCAGTGGAGTAAAGTAATGGATCAGCTATTAGATAGAAAAGAATCTGACATGATTTCAGATTGCATTTGCATGAGAAGTGAGAAAAAACCTTCTGAATAGTACTCAAATATCCTCATAAATCAAATATACTCATATAGCAAATATATGGGTCAGTCATCCTTTTCTCTTCCAAGTGATCTCCCTACAGCAAAATTACCTAAATTAAGGTACACTAAATTAGAGTACTGAGAAACCATATTTTTTTTAATCTAGTGTCTGTACAAGTGCATTTCCTGATGACTAATGACAACAAATCAGTTAATAAAGAATTTAATTTTAAAAAGCCAGTTGGGCTCTGATTAAGTATTTCTTCTGGGAGAATTTTGGTCTTAAAATTCCAAGCTCATTTAAATACAAGTTTACTCAGAATAGTGGGAAAGAGCAGGCCATCCTACTGCATCCCATGGCCTGGGAGCTAACTACCAGTCTGGAAGGGGTAATCTCCCTTGCCTCCTTCTGCAGTCATGTGGACAGAAACACCCCCAAGGGGTCTCTCACAGCAGTTCAATTATGCTCTGGTTCACAAACAGCATAAGATCCACTATCCTGGCCTTTGGGCATTATATGCCATGGGATGACTTTTTCCAAGGGAGGGGAGGGGAGGGGAGGGGAGGGGAGGGGAGGGGAGGGGAGGGGAGGGGAGATACAAATAACCTCTGAACAGCTAAATTTCTTCCTAAAAAAATCTGGAGATTGTATTCTAGCTGATTGATCCATTATCCTGCTTTTGGCTGGGATAGAGCTCGTTTTCATCTTAGAACCTGGTACACAGCTCTGTTTTGGATTGGGATGAGAATAATGTTGATAACACACTGTTTTGGTTGTTGCTGAGCATTGCTTGCACTAAGTCAAGGACTTCTCAGTGTCTCCTGCTCAGCCAGCGAGAAGCAGCACAAGTGAGGGAGCATGGCCAGGACAGCTGACCAGAACTGGCCAAAGGGATATTCCATACCACAGAGCTTCATGTCCAGTACATAAACTGGGGGCAGTTGGATGAGAGGGGCTGACCACTGCCCAATGACTGGATGGACTTTTGTCAGCAAGTGGTGAGTAGCTGTATTTCTTGGCATTTAGTTATCTATTCTTGTTGTTGTTGTTATTATATTTAAGTTTGCTTCCATTAATAAACTGCTCTTAAAAAAACCCACTAGAGTTTTTTAAATTTTCTTTCTGATTCTTCTCCCCATCCATCTGGGAGGGGGCAGGCAGTAAGTGAGTGTCTGCATGGGGCTTAATGCCAGCTGGAGTTAAACCACGACATCCCCAATGCTGAGAGATGTGACTTTGGGCTGAACAGCTCATTCCTCCTGAGCTAGTTTTGTAGCACTGTGCCATAGCCCCTGGGGTTTTTTTAAGATCACAATTAATGGGGTCTGATTTCAAAAGGGCAATTCCCTGCTGATTTTGGTCTCTACCAAATAGAAACAATTTATAAATAGGTCCCTTAGAAAAGGCTGGGACTTCCCATGCATTTTATTCCTCAGGAGCTTTCAATTCAGGAATTGAGGGATACCCATTCCCACACAGCTCTAGCTGTGCCACATTCTCCTATTGCCTCTAATTTGTCCAGAGCATTTATAAATATTCTGGGGAAAATACCACCACTGTTTTGAACAAGGAGGTGCTAATTCATTGTTATTCCAGTAAGCAAGGCATTCAAACTTTGTACATTATCACCTAAAATGCCTTTTATTACAGCTAATATGACAAAAAGGAGAGCATGGATAATCTTACCTGACTCAGGCGGAACCTCTGAGCTGCACCTTATTCAACAGGTCTCCAAGCACATCATCCTGATGGACATCCATAGGAAGGTTTGCCCACTTTAGTGTTTTGAGCTTTAACAGGATTTTCTCAAATCCTACTCATCAATCCTACTACTGAACAAAAAGGATTTTTTACACAAGAACGTGTGGCTACACTTTTAAAGACAAGAAACATGGGAGTATAATTGCCTGACAACTGTGACCACCAGCAGAGAGAAGGGAGGGTTTTCCTCCTCACCACTACCAAATGGTAAAGCGGTTCCCTTTGCAATGTGGGGCCTTGGTCATTCCTGCCCCAAAGTATTACATCAGTCTATGTGTCACACCAAAAGGCAGGTGCTGAGCCCTTGGCTCTAACATTCATGCCCCTGAGCTGTACGCTCAGACAAACCAGTATCTGTCTTCTTTTGACCATAAATAACCCATATTCCACAGAGCCCTGAACAAGAGCCTGTTCTACCACTCTGCCAGCGACATGGTCAGCAGTCGGCCCTGGAGTGCCTGGGCGGACACAGACTCCACCACAAAACATGGATGGACATCTTCTGGCATGGATTTTCCTAATCTCCACCTAGTCTGGGGAGCATGGGTATGCCTTTTATCTCCCGTCCCTTCTACAATGCTTCTCTCAGACTTCAAAAATATGAGGAGAAGGAAGCTGATGAAGCCCTGCACTTTTGACACCATATCAGAAGTACCACAAGGCCTTTTTTATGTTAGAAATTAGGTGACACCATCTTTTCATGACTCATCCTGACACCAAGATTGTGTTTTTGTGCTCTGGGTAGCTTCAAATGAAACCACCATTAAGCATTATTCTGTTGAATTAGAATTCAAGAAAATCTTGGAACCATTCTGCCTGCCATGGTGAAATACCAAATTGTCAATGACAAATAGCATTGGCAAATCCACCACAATATTCCAAAGAGGAGACGTGAAGGAGCAGGATTCTGTCCACAGCAAATACACAGAAAGTAATGATCACTGAATACAAAGAGCAGAATAAAGATGCTGCAGTGATGATAATCCCTTTGTTAACAGAGAACAGCAATGGCAAAGTGCTGATAAGTGAGCTTAAATTTGAGATTGTAGCTGGAATGAATAACACTTAATTTTTTTAATTAATGCAGCATCCAATTTTTCCTACCTAGACCACCAAAGGAATTGGCAGGTTTTTGGAAGGATCTATTTCCTACTGAGACACTTCAATTAAAAAGCTGGTTCATTTCCAAAAACATTCCACAGCTCCAAGCACCCACTAAAAGAGAAGAGAAACCAAGTGTGTCTCTGAGTAAAATCCAAAGTCAATAAAGACTGAAAATCCAAAGGAATGACAAGCCCGAATGAGATATAGGACATATTAAGTTCCTTTTGGATATTTCTAAATTCAAAGGCTTTTGAATATTGGGTCTTTATAAACCTGTATAAACCTTGAAGAAGAGGCCAAATGCAGACTTCAGATATGGATCAGATATAGTAAAATAAGGAATTTAAAATAGGACCACTAGAATTCTATCTGGAGCAGCTAAGAAACATTTAAGAGTTTCATACAGAAGATATAAGCTCTACATTAAAAAACTTACTTGCCATTAGGCCAATTTTTCACAGATTATTTGTTGTCTTAGTTTGAAAGACAGGTGTCGGCTAAGGAAGATAGGAGCCTCCTTTGGAATGGAAGATATGG
This sequence comes from Agelaius tricolor, assembly GCF_023055355.1. Classification (NCBI taxonomy): domain Eukaryota; kingdom Metazoa; phylum Chordata; class Aves; order Passeriformes; family Icteridae; genus Agelaius; species Agelaius tricolor. The sequence goes on along the minus strand of NW_027269261.1, from coordinate 17,381,209 downwards.
CTCCCTTCCCTCCAAATTATTATAATTCTGAAATTAAGGGGCGTTCAGGCAAAGATATGAGAAAATGAAAACAAGTTCTCTACCAGTATGTATAACAAGGCAAACAAACAACAACAGTAGCTGTGGCAGCAGAACCACAAACCCTCTCCCAGCTTTCTCTGGGCTGCAGGCGCTTTCCCCTTTTGTGCAGTTCCAGTCACAGCCGGCAGGGGCGCTGGTGGCTCCCGGCCAGGCAGGGCGGGTGCGATGATTCCTCTGCGCCTGCAGGGGGCGCTGTGACACGAGTTTCGGTCGTGTCTCTGCGCGCAGTGATGATGATGGCCGCAGCCAGCAGGAACGGATGGAGAAAAGGCTTCCTTTACGAACTCACAGGGGGAGCCGATCCTGATACCCCCTTGGGATAGCAAAAGGAGCTGTAGCAGGAACCTTGGAGTAGCAAGCTGAGAAGGCAGGGATGAGCAAAGTCCCAGAGTGGTCGGTGAGATATATCAGAGAGGTCCTGGCAGGGCAGGAGGTGAGTGGTTACAGTGCAGCAAAAAAACCTCAGAGAAGTGGCAGAGAAACAGTGGGGTCTGGGCAGTGGCTGCCTGGCTCCCAAACAGGGCCAGCAGAGACTCGTGTGGAGGGTGAAGGGGCTTGGAGATCCCAGGATGTCCCCTAAGGCACCCAGGGAGATGGTGACAGGTCCTTTGTTTAGTGAGGTCAGGTGTTAATAAGGTCCTAGTGCATCGGCTGCTCTTATGAGCAGAGCTCTGCTCATGGTAGAAGGCAGCAGAAGACACCCCACAGTGGTGGTGAGTTCTTCCTACAGCGACTGCAGCCTCCTTCCCCTCTGAATGCTGAGAGACCAAGAAGGAATGCCCCCTAGCACCTGCGCCAGCCCCCTTTTCCCCACCCAAATTCTTTGGTATCTCTGCCCCTCCAAGAGAAACCCTCAGACAAGAGGAGTGCAGCCAGTGCCCTCTTCCTCTGAGGTTGGCAACTGCTTTTATCTCTCTTAAGTTCCTGGTTATTATTGTCTCCTAGCAATACATATGGGGGAAAATTCCCTGAGAGAAAGAAGCAAGAGTGTTATAAATGATCAAATCGGAAACCAAATTTATAAGAAAATTTAGCAATGATTTATTAGATCATTAACAAAATAGAATTCCGAGAAAAAAACCACCACAGCCAAGGCAGCATCAACCCCGGGTGTCGGTGCTGGGTGAACCTGGATCCAACCGACAGTGTCAGCATCTCCCCAGTGGTTCACCCCGACTGCTTCATGCAGGGAGTTTATATACAGTTTATTCTGCCTGAGGCAGAAATGACCGAATGTTCCTTTGTGTCTCTTCACATGTAGAACTGGGGCCATACATGTGCAGGAATAGACAAAAGTGAGTTCAGGTCTCTAGATGGTTGTCTGAACACTTCGGAAGAGGAAGAGTCTGTATTCACATGTAGCAGAGTGGTGCAGGTGCTTGAGTGTGGTAGATGCAATCTCCCAGGTGCAGGTCCCTCGTGAGTGGCTCTGACATTCCAGGGAAGTCAGCAATCATGGCCCAGGAAGGTTTCATTCATACATTAACAGACTTGATATTATCCTAAAGTTGTCCGGGAACTAATTCAATAAACATAAGTCTCTGCTCCCAGCCGGGTGGTCAAAGACATAGCTTGGATTTTACAATATTTTATACATAAATAGCATGAATTATCTCTACCATATACTACAAGAGGAAGAATCCCAAACCCCAACATTTGTGTATATGTAACACAGCCCAGGAACAGCAGTACAGATTAGACAATAATCCTGAGATTTCTTAACATTTGCCTTGCAGAGGCTGCCTGCTCAAGAGAAGGGTTTGTGCTAACAGACATTTGTTCTAAGGCAGGAAGATTAAAAAAAAAAAATAAACACACAAAGCCTAAAAAATACTTTCAAAACCCTCAAACAAAAAGTGGAATGTTTAAAGACTGAAATATTTTTCTTGTGGTCACTCATGTCATATACTGTGGCATCAAGACTCATGCACAGTCCCTAGGCTGGTCCTTGTTTCCTACCCTGTCCCAAATACTGTTTGCTTCTCTAGTGAGGGTGACAAGCAATAGTCAGAACATCAGCTTCTTAGAGCTATTTCTACATATTTCATACACTGTTGTTGAGGGCAGGAGGTGCTTCTCGCAAAATTCCATGCTAAGCTGAAATGAGCAAAATAAACACAATTTTCCTACACAATCACAAAAGCCTGAACAAAGATGAAGAAAGCAGGAAATAGACACTGTCAGAAAATTATAAAGTAGGGGGAAAAAAACCCAGAGAAGTGAAAACAAAGAAGCTTCTACTTGCAAAAGAGCTGCTGATTGACCCTGTGTCACCTTGCACATGAAGTGAGCCCTGAGCAGACTAGCTAAATCTTGTGTCATTCGGCTGTGAGAGCCACCTGAATGGCCTTATCCACAGAACCTCTGCTGCTCTGAAAGGAGAAGACCTTTTGGATGAAAGTGCCACTTCTGCTGTTCCTGCAGTGCTGACAACCATCCTGGTAGCGTGTCATTGTGGTGTTGACAGCCTGCTTTATGGTTCCTTCACATGCTTTATGCCTTTTCCCAAGCCACAAAGTGATATACACTCAGTAAGGAAGCAGAAGTGATAAAAGGAAACTAACATGGTGACATAATCCAGTAAAAAAGTCCAAATCCTTCTCTACTCACTCCTTTCCAGGACATTTCCGCATCCCAAGTTACCATTGGAACAGCTGAGTAGGGTAGGATTCCTTCGGTGTGCCAAGTATTTTTGCCAAACTGTATCCAAAAGTCACTTTCCTCTTGTGCCACAAGGCACATTTCCATATATTAAAAAAAAAAATATATATATATACCTGACATCCTCCAGGTAAATGTAGGGTTCATTAACATCAGTTGCAGACTCTCAGACTGAGTAAAGCCTCTGGGCCAAATGGTGGGAATACTGAGCAAAAATACACATGGTTGTAATCCATGTGTGCCTGCACCATCTGTTTGCTTGTTTTCCCAGAAAATCACAAGTGTGATGCTTTGTCCCACTTCACTGCCTGATTTAAATTAGTAACCTTTGGAAAACCCCAGCTATGCTTTATGCAAAGCTTAGGTAAGATTAATTACTTCACTCAGAGTCCAATTTATTTAGCAATTAGGAAAAATTAGACAGTACCTGAGTTTGCTGTTTTGAAGTGAAGGGCCTGAGTCCTCAGGTCTGCTCCCAGGCTAAATGCTGGGTTTAGTACTTTATGATTTCAAAGTCTCCAAACAAGTACTTTACACTGCAATTGTTTTTGCATCATTCAGCCTCCAAATAACCTCCCTATTCAACCTGTGAGCATACTAATGATCAAAACAAATAAACAGGAAAGTGAATCTTTGTTGTGATTTGATGCTGGCCCAATTCCAGACACCCATGAAAATCACTCACTCAGCCTCCCCTGCCTCAGCTGGGTAGAGGAAAGAGAACAGTTTAATGAAGGCTTCATGAATTGAGATAAGGACTGGGAGAAAACACTCCAAGGGCAAAACAGGATCAGCCTAGAGGTACAAAGTGAATTTATTACTTACAAAATCAGAGGAAGATAATGAGAAGTAAAATAAACCCTTAAAACCATATTTTCTTTCCCCAAACCCTCACTTCTTCCCACTGACAATGCAGGGAGAAACGGCAGTTTCCAGTTTGGTAAGTTTGTCACCCAAGATTTTCTTCTGCTGCTCCAGGAGAGGAGTCCTTCCCTGAGACTGTGAGGTCCCTCCCAAAGGAGACACATCTCCACAAACCTCTCTGATATGGGCCCAATCTCACAAGTAGCAGTCCTCCCAAAACTGCTGCAACATGGTTCTCCTCCCATGGGGTACTCCAAGCACAGGCTGCTCCAACCAGGGAGCAGGGCCCTCTCCCTCCACCGGGTCTCCCACAGGATCACAGCCTCTTCCAGTCACCCACCTGTTCTCGCATGGGCACCTCCCCCATGCATTGTGGGTGGATTTTTGCATCCCCCATGGATCCTCATGGGCTGTGGGCAGATCTCTGCATCCCCCATGGAACCCCATGGGCTGTGGGTGGATCTCTGCATCCCCCATGGAACCCCATAGGCTGTGGGTGGATCTCTGCATCCCCCATGGATCCCCATGGGCTGTGGGTGGATCTCTGCATTCCCCATAGATCCCTACAGGCTGTGGGTGGATCTCTGCATCTCCTGCAGATCCCCATGGATCCCCATGGGCTGTGGGTGGATCTCTGCATCCCCCAGGGATCCCTGTGGGCTGCAGGGGCACAGCTGTCTCACCATGGCTTTCACCATGTTTCACCAGGTCTCACCACAGCCTGCAGAGGAATCTTGGGTCTGGCACCTGGAGCAGCACCTCCTCCCCCTCCTTCTCCACTGACCTTGGTGTCTCCATGTTGTTTCCTTCTCATATTCTCAGAGGAAGATCCTCCTCTTCTTTGGCTAGGAAAAAAAAAAAAAAACCAAAAACTATGTCCCCTGTTGCTTTGATTTTCTTAAATGTGTTATCACAAAGCCGTTACAATCATTTCTATTTGGCCCAGCCTTGGACAGCAGCATGTCCATCTTCAGAGCCATCAGGGATTGGCTCTGCTGGACATGGTGGAAGCTTCCAGCAGCTTCTCACAGAAGCTACCTCTGTGCCCCCCCCCTGCTACCAAAAACTAGACCATACAAAACCAACACAGTATTTTCCATTCTAGTTTTCAGTAGCAATTTTTCTTTCTCAGCCTGAATGTATCACACTGGTAACACTGGTCCCAGGAAATGCCTTGTGATACTGTGTTGATTTTGTGACACCATTGGGGAATCATCAATTAATGTTATTAAGGAGAAACCTTGTCCTCTGCAGAAATCGTACACCCAAATCATATGCATACACTTGCTGCATTTACCCCATGGCTTTAGACCCCTTAGACTACCACACTACCCCTTGTTGCAGTGGGGCAGGGTGCTGGGACAGTCATTGAGGCTCTAGACTCACCCCTGAACTTCCACTCTGCCCAAGAACAGTTCCCAGCACCACTGGTTTTGTTCTCTATTCAGTGACTCCCAGTCAACAGCTACAAAGCAGTGCCTTGCACAGCACATGTAAATCACATTGGTTCACAGTGCTACTGGTGTTCTCTGAGAAACAACTTGACACATATAGCACAATTCCTTGGAGCACAGGAGATGAACTAGTGCTGTACAGAAGCTCTCACTGAGCACGCAGTGCACATCTGGAGTTATCAAGGTTCTGATGTGAACTTGCTTTGAGTCAATTGGGAGAGACAGTTCTGCAGCAGATGAGGTTTTGGCCTAAAGGAATATAAATATCTGGATATCATATTGCTTGATTAGCTCACTAGATAACTTCATGTGAAATAGCTGAACAAAGTCTTAAAGAGATCACGAACATTCTGAATGCAAAGCTCCCTTTAGCGTATCAGCTTTTCTTCAGGGGCATTTAAGGTTTATGTGGCCCATTTTAGGGATCATTTTAACGTGGCTCTGATGTACACAGTTTCCTTTGCCTCTCTGTCCATACTTACTATATTTACATTTTTTGTGACAGAATTTAATAGGTGCACTGGATCTGATTTCCTCATTGTTCATCTGGTTGCACCCTTTCAGGACATTAAAAATCCCTTAGTGTATTTTCAAATATTAAACTGGCTGTTCAAAACAAAACCAAGCAAAGTATTTGTTGTGAAATTCTTAATGCTCTCTGCTATCTGCAGACATTGGGGACTTTCCAATCTTTTTCAAGTTTTCTGAAAGGAATGCCACAGTAGTGGCTCTTTTACCCCAGACATGTTTTATATTCACAGGTTTCTTTCCTTACCTTCGTTTTCCAGATCTAAGTGTCCACTAGCTCACAAGAGCCTTGTGAATGTGCATCGGGACACACAGTCTAAGTTTTCTGCAAACCTCCTACACCCTTCATGACCTTTGACAGCCTCTGATGGTCTCATCTGCTGGGGACTGTGTAATGTGTCCCCAAGGTGTCTATGCACCTTGGAAAATGTCAGCTAAGTGAACAAGTTTGGAGGTGAAGAAGACAGGTGATGTGCCACACATTTCCTTTCCTTCTGGAGAACTAGAAAGCAAAAGAACTGCTCCCTCAAGTGTGCGTGGTTTAAACAGTGAGGAGACAGCGTTAGCAAAGGACACCAAGTCTTTAAGGATTCACGGCCACTTTTCTGCTCTGAGTAATTCCCTGAGAGGGCAAGGAAAGCTGTCAGGGGTCCTCTGATTTACAGCTATTCACTGTGTGTCTCTCCTGCTGGAGCTACTGCAGCTGCACTCCAAAAGACAATAGCCAGAGAGAGACACACAGAGAAAGGCTCCCAGGAAAGCACATCACCCTCCTTCCTCCCCCTACTTTCCAGGGGGAGGTTTGTATTTTGTTTCTGTGGGACATCATGTGCAGGCTGCTACTGCTTAGCACAGGCAAAACTCAAAGAGCAAGGGCAGACCGGGGTTTATATGTCCCATGCTCAGGCTTGCTAACAAAGACACTCTGCCAATTCCATTCCTGCATTTCAGGGGGTTTAAGGCAGAGGAACCCCAAAAGGGCTGTGGTCTATTGTCTTCAGATCGTGCTGCCTCTTTAAAATCAGAAATGCACGGACAGCTTCAAGGTGCCTCCCACTGAGCAAAGGCTTTGGATGCAGGCACAGAGGCAGAGGAGCCATCCTCCCCTGAGCACAGGGCTAACCTAATGGGAGAGAAAGCAGCACTCAGTGGAGTCCTTGCGCTACTTCCAGTGATCCTTTCTCTCCTCCAGTAACAGCAGCACATGCAGAGGAGAAACCTGGCGGCGCTCTCACCAGAGAAGAAACCTGGCTCTCTCTCAGGGTGCCTGAGACCTCCAAGATGATGAGCACAACTGCAGGTACACTTTGCTGATAGTGTTATGTCAGTTTGTAGATGGTTGTGTTGTCTGTATTTATTTTACAGATCTTTTGGTATTTAGCAGTGGAATCTGACACAGATACTGCCCCTTGCTTTGGCCAACAGATTTTGCATCCGAGAGTTTATTTAGCACTTCTCTTAAATGAATGTTTACCTTTCCAGGCAGCTGTGGAGGTGTCTCCTGAAGCAGTCCCTTGTCAGAACTGTTTCATTTCAGGCTTTGGCTTTTCGTTATTCTGTTCTGCAATGCTCAGTTTAAAAAACAATGTGGTGACCAAAGCTGTAAAACAGAGTTTCTGACAGATATTTGTTAAGTGTCAGTACATCAGGGTCTGAGCATGGTTCCAGGGAAAGAAGGGAGCAGCAGCTCCACTATGCAGATTACTCTTTGTAGCCGTGACTTGCTTTGTTCAGTAGCATTTCACACCCCGAGGACTTACTGCTTCAGGACAGAAAAAGCAGTAATGCTCCCTGATCCTCTGCTTGGATGAGGTGAGACTGTCCTGACAGCTAAGAGTCTGGTGTGAAGATTCCTAGATGGACCATGGGAAGATACAAGAAGATGCCCTCTCAGCATTTTGATGCAGAGAGGCAAAAATAAGGAGTAGATGAAATGGTTTTTTTCCCATCTGTGTGGGAATTTTTTTTTTTTTTTTTTATATTTGGTACAGTACAAAAAGGGGAGCCTGTTCCTCCCCAGCATCAAAAATGCAAGGTACTCTGTCTTGCTTACAGAAGATTTTATCTTTCACCTTTCACTCTCTGTGGACACACTTTCCCTGTGAATGGCAGATTTGCCTTCACAGCTAAGCTCTACAAGTTCATGGGACAAAATTATTGTCTTTGCAAATTGGCAGAGTTCTGCCAAACCTGTTTGACAGAAGTGATAATGGATTATGCTGGTGGAAAAATTTTGTCCTGTACTCAATTAATGGTTGCCAAAAGGGAAGTGCTGGATTTAGTATTTTCTTGGGCCTTTGCAACTCTTACTTCAACTCTTACTCTACTTAAGAAATGTATTTAGAAGCAAGAACATCAGTTCTCTTCTCATTGTCCTCTACCACATCCCTGTGAAACAATGAGAATAAAGCATAAACTTTGTCCGAAAGGCACATAAAATGCTTTACAGCACACTGAGTTGTCACTTTAGTGTCTTTTACCTTGCACGATGATGACAGCACCATGGGCTTGTGGGCTGGTAGAGTTTTAAACTCGATTTTACATTCCTCCTAGACTGTCATTTCACTGCCAGGTGAAAATTTCATTGTTGGTAAATAAAACTGTAACTGCTGTAACAAACAGTGCATGAAGCAACTAGAAGCATTTATTTTGTGAGAACAGAAGCATCCCTTCACAGGGTATTTCTTCCTTCTGTGCACATGCAGCAACAGATCTGTGGGGCAATGAGGTGGCTATTGCTTTCCTTCAAGATGAGTACTTTTGCTGTAATTTCCTTTCAGGAAACATTTTCCTCTTTTTGTTCCCACAGAAGGAGATAAATGAGGCTGTTGTCCTATAATCTTCTGGGACAAAGACAAGGTTACTCACTGCTCAAAAGGAAGCTTTGGGTGAGGTCTCTCACCTGCCACTCTTGTGCCCTGCCACACTGGGGTAACACAACACTGAGGGCCAGCCAAGCTGCACATGCCAAAAGAAGACAGACATGGCCATGGAGCAAACTGAACACAACCTAAATGCTACCGCACACCTCAATTTTGCTTCAATCTACAACATCCATAATGGGGATTTCACCTCTTTGAGAAACTTCTCTTTCCCTTTCAATTTCACTTACAGTGATTATGACCTGCCACTGGACAGTGAAGACGACATGACCAAAACCCACACCTTCTTCACAGCCAAGATTGTGATTGGGGTTGCTCTGGTTGGCATCATGCTGGTTTGTGGCATTGGCAACTTCATCTTCATTGCTGCTCTTGCCCGCTACAAGAAGCTGCGAAACCTCACCAACCTGCTGATTGCCAACCTGGCCATCTCAGATTTCATCGTGGCTATTGTGTGCTGCCCCTTTGAGATGGACTACTATGTGGTGCAGCAGCTGTCCTGGGAGCACGGCCATGTCCTCTGCGCCTCAGTCAACTACCTACGAACTGTCTCCCTCTATGTTTCGACCAATGCTCTCCTGGCTATAGCTGTTGACAGGTAAGTGGGATGCTATGACTGCACAAAGATGTAGCCACAGCTTCCAAAGTTCTAAACCACGTCCTCAAGTGTCACATCCACATTTTTTGTCAACTATTCCGTGGGTAGAATGTTTTGATGCCTGACCACTCATTCAGTGAATAATTTTTTTCTAATTGTGCTGCAGTCCTGAGAGACTGCCTGCCTTTTACTCCAGGAATTTTAACAATTTAATTTAATTGTATCCTTTCTCAAGACTCTTCTCTCAGCCTCGTGCACCACGGAGTCTGACAGACCAAGACACTGAGCATCAGTCTGGTGCTGACCTAAGTCTGACATGACTGACTCACAGAAAGCCAGAGGCTGGCTCAGTAAACTCTTTACAGAAAGGCCATCATAAGAAGATCTCTTTCATGTTCAAACACAATACACATCTCTGTAGACCCTATGCACATACATATGTGATTCCCACTTCCTCTTCTTTTCCCCAATTTCTCTCATGTGCCATTTCAAACTTTAGTGTAGTGTTGCAGTTTTCAGTCCCTGATGCAAAAGTCAGCTCAGGAGTAGTTAGCCCTGCTGAGGGCTGTACAGATACAGCTTGTGTATGGCTGATTCAGCTGTTCCTGATGTGCATGGAAGTCTGTGAAGAGACTCTGGAGAAGTTCAGAGGTGTTTTCCTTGGTGTGGGCAAGGGGACGATCAGCTCCTACAAAACAAATCCTTAACAGGCATCTAACAGAATAGGCTTTCAACAGCAGCTGAGGACTCAGGGTAAAGCTTCTAAACACTATCATGTATGCATTACCATTTTCTATCAGTTTTTCAGCTTTAACAAGGTTTTCTTGGAAAGCTCTGCCAGTGCATCCCAGGCTGATGAAGTAACGGGTCATGGCGCCCTTATGTCTGCTAAGAAATCAGATTTATAGCATATCTTCCCACACATCTTTAAAAACAGGCCTGATTAACAAGATTAATCACTGAAGCTTGATGTAAGAACACCATGTTTTGGTTTCATGGCTTTTCTATTTTTCTTTTTTTTTTTGCAAGCTATTGGTTTGGTAAACAGAGAGAAACCCCACTGTTTAACAATCACCTATTTCATGTTATGTCATGTGGATTGTTGACTTCTGTCTCTAAAAGGATCAGACTCCTAACAAAAGTCTTCCCATGTTTAGATCATTTAAAAGGAATCGGCTGTGTAAAGTGAGTAAGCCTGTCCCACTGCGGACTTTCTTTAGGGAGGGCTCTCTTTCTTCTTTGTCCATGTCTATTCACATGAAAAAATAGAAATTTCACATTTTTAAGGCCACACCTACACTACAAAAATGCAACATTTGAAGAAGAAGAGTGCATGGTAAGGGTCTAATATCCACACTGCAAATATTTAGCTGGGTCCCCTGGACCAAACACCCATTGGCATTTGGTGTGTTTTATGTACACTTTAGGAGCACAGCTTCCAGGATAGTTTCATCTGAATTCAGTTTGTGAACTGCAGAACCACTGCACAGTAACAGCCGTGGTAAGCAAGGACAATCAGAAAATCCACCACAAAAGCTTCCTCCAGAATCTATTGGACAGATCAATCCCATCCAGCCAAATGTTCTGCTGAGCAGATATGCACATTTATGAATACATACACATACATTATGCCACAACTTACTTCCCTGGAACCTGATCTAAAAATGTTAACCTTCTGCTTCACAATGAGGCTGACTCATTTCGCTGTCCCCTGACATTTACCCTGCACTATTAAGAGCCATGAACAATTTATCTGCTTCCAATAACTGGCTGATGAAAAGTGCTGCTGACTTTCCATTTTACTTCAGAATAAATATATCTTAGGGATGCTATTCTATATATTGAATGTATATAGATGTAATAGACTCCAAAGGAATGAGAAATTCCACTTTTTGAAACAATACTTTGGGTTAAATACAGTTGTACTGGGATCTCTGATAAAAATCTCCCCCCAGCAGGAATACTACAACCTTGCAGCTTTACAGCAGTGCAAATATCTAACTCAAGTTTTCTGCTTTGCCGTATTACTTAATACTGCCTATTTAAGATGAATAAGCAATAGTCACCTCCAGAATACACATAAAAAGGATTTGCATGGGCAGAAAATAGATACACATTCTGTTGGTGGCTTAAAATCATGTTCACCTGTAACCATACATTAGCATCACCTTCAGGTCTTTGCAACCCACAGAATAACCACAGAAATAAGAAAAACATTGTGATTTATATTTCACCTCTTTGTAAAAAGAGCTATTTAAGTAGCTCTCGGCCTAGGGAAAACATTTTCCTGATTCTACATGTTTGTGTTTTCTTCCCTGGACCTGACTAGATGTGTAATATTGCATTTTTCTAACTCTTACTCCTGTTTAAAAGGAAAAGTTGTGATACAAAATTGTAACTCAGCTCCAGGCTGCTACTTTACAACATGTTCTTACAGATGATTATGTCCTTACAGACAAGTATGTTCAGGCTCTCCCCTCAGGAATGACAGCAATTTCCTCCTGCCCAATTCTGTTTGCTTGTATTCTGAAGTGTGTTCTGACCAGTGTTTTCAGACTTCATTTTGAATATATTTTTCTGTTCTAGGTATTTGGCCATTGTTCACCCACTGAAACCACGCATGAATTATCAAACAGCAACCTTCCTCATTGCCTTGGTCTGGGTCATCTCCATACTTGTAGCTATTCCATCTGCATACTTTGCTACTGAAACTGTGTTGTTTATAGTTAAAAACCAGAAGAAATTTTTTTGTGGCCAAATTTGGCCAGTTGACCAGCAGATGTACTATAAATCATACTTTCTCTTCATCTTTGGCATTGAATTTGTAGCACCTGTGATTACAATGACCTTGTGTTACGCCAGGATCTCTCAGGAGCTTTGGTTTAAAACTGTCCCAGGATTTCAGACGAAACAAATCAGAAAGAGGCTTCAGTGCAGAAGGAAAACTGTTATGGTACTAATGTGCATTCTGACTGCCTATGTTCTCTGCTGGGCACCTTTCTATGGTTTCACAATTGTCCGGGACTTCTTCCCCACCCTTTTGGTAAAAGAGAAGCATTATCTTACTGCCTTTTACATAGTCAGGTGCATCGCCATGAGTAACAGCATGATAAACACCATGTGTTTCATAACCGTGAAAAACAACACTATGAAGTACTTCAAGAAGATCATGCTACTCAGATGGAGGTCAACGTATAAGGGAAGCAAATCTAGCATAGATTTGGACCTGAGAACAAGTGCAATCACAGAGGAAGTAGACTGCATAAAACTACAATAAATTTTCTGAGGTTCTAGTCTCACCTTTTTTGGAGGGGGCAAAGAGGAAATAATACCTTGTCAGAAGCTTCTTCCTTGTCTGTGGGAATACCCTCTCACTGGTGAGAGCCCTCAAAAAAGCAGCCTACTTTGAGTTCCCACCAGAATTCTTTTCACTGGTCTGCTGGATAATCCTTACACTTGAAAAGATGCTGTGCTTCAGTTCATACATCTGTCAATTTGGGATGTAGACACTAATTTTATAGTTGTTTAATAAGAACAAAGCTACATTAGAGTGTACTACAATGATGGAAAAGTTGAGTGCTGACCCTAGCAGTGATGCTTCTTTGTTTCCTAAGAGAAACCTCTTAACACCTTTGAGCTTATGACTTGTACCTTTAAGCTATTTGGTGTCCTTTTCTTTCTGCTCAGAAGAGAAAGGATGCCAAGAAAGCCCATTTTGCTTCCAGTCACTTTTTAACCTCTCCGTTTACCTTTCCTGATGAAGCTTCTTGAAGTCTACAGACCACCAGCTTTCTATTGTCATTGGACAATACGCACAGCATGCTCTTATGAAAGGCACATGCTCTGAAAGTTAAAATCTGCTTCACAGTCAAGTGAAAACCTCAAGTTTCTTCCTGTTACACCTTGTTTAAGAATGCTTTATCAATATTCCACTCTTTATTTTTATGGAGTTTTAACTCTGTTATGCATTTGGAAATGCCACAGATATATATGAAAAGGATCTACTCCCTCACCTCCAGGGACCCTGTGGCCAGCTTCTGCTACCTTGAGATGCTGAGCTCCTCACAGAATCAATCACAAAACTGCAGGACTTGGGAATAACATCTCCACATTGTCTAGCCCATCCTTCTGTACATGTTAGCCAGGATTGTGTCCAGCTAGGCTTTGACTGACTCCAGGGAATGCTGACAGTCTCCGTGGATCACCAGTGTCAGTGCTCAACAGCTCTCACTCAGTGAAAAAGTGTTTTCTTACATTCAGATGGAGTTTCATGTGTTTTACCTTGTCAGTGGGATCCATATGAACCTACAGCATGGTGGTGGGTAAAATCCAACCAGACATCTTACCAAGTCTGTGTGCACCTTCACGATAAAGGATAAGCAACACCAAAATATCAAGGAGATCCCGAGATGATCCATCCATCTTTCTGGGAGCAAGACAGGCTTAGGCTTCAGCGACCCAGCCTCTGGTTGAGTTGAGAAGCTTATTGTCTGCTCAGATATGACTCAACTCCAGATGAATTCTGCTTTTCCTTCTGCAGTGCCTCTTTTACTGTTCTGATTTAGTGCAACTCCAGTTTGGATGTTTCTTAAATGATAATTGTGACAAAGCAGGTGACAGTAATACATACTCATTTCAACTACACATAAGATATAATAGACTTCTGCGTATGGTAATAAAATCTTTTCTGTTGTGATGACAAATGCGTATGTGGTTGTGCCTACTTTTGGAGTCAATGGTTTTGGTAAATAACTTGTCTATTTGAGAATTTAAAGTGAGCAGCAAATAAAATATGACCTCAGTATAAGCATTCTTAATTATTTTTTGTCTTCTCTTAGCCATCACTTTCTTACCCAACTGAGTAATGTGAATGATCCCATTGCTGCTGAAGAAAAATTGACCAATTAAAGGGCAAAAGGATATTCAAATCCATTAAAATGGTCAAAGCTGCTCTTAAATATATGTTGAAGAGTATTTCATCGTTTGCTGTTAGGCAAAATAATGACTGAAATCATCCTTCAAAATGTCATTTTTAAACAGGGGTAAATACTAAATTCATTTGTTTTCCAGCCTGCCACAGGAATTTAAAGGACCAGAGAGTTTTAGTATTTCATTATCAAAAGGCTTAATCTTGTAATCTCACCTGAAATCTCATGGTTTCTTCTGAAACCTGCCCTAGTTGTAAGGGATTAGCTAACATTACTGCCTGTTATTAGAGTGTGTGATACTCCTTCCACCTGTTTTCCCTGCATGGTTTTGGTGCAACAAATTCAAATGACAATTTCCACACTAGGGAAATCTATCTAAGGCCGAGTTAATAAAAAAACCCAATTCCCATCAAGAAATATAGTACTGAACAAAATCTGGGGCAAAGAATTGCTTTAAGACACAGGAAATCACTCTGAGAGCTCCAAGAGAGCTCTTGTGGTCTGGCCTAACTCCTGTTCTCATTCCTGTCCTCATTAATGCAGCATCCTCCACAGCCCCTGCTGAGTATTTAGGTTTTGGGACTGCTGTATTTTTGACATTTTGAGGTCCTCCAAGCAGCAAAGCACTGTTGCTGCCTGAACCTCTGGATAGTGCAGAAGTCATGCTTTGCCCTCAACTGCATTTGTTGTGAGCTGCATCCACAGAGAGAGGGGTACTCCCATTGAGGAAGGATGGCAGTTCTGTTCCCTGATCCAAAAACAAAGCAGTCACATTACCCTTAGCCTGTGTTGGCACCAACTCCAAACAGCCCAAAACAGGGCACTTGCAGAGACAGTATTTGCTCCCAAACTGAGCTCCAGCAAGCAGAGGCCCAATGCTTTGCAGGGGGACCAAAAGTGACTTAAAAACTATTGCGAATACTCCTGAAGTGTGCAGGCAGTGGGAACAGGCTGTGACTCAAGTGGCACCCTCAGGCAGGGGGGAGCAGGCAGGGAAGGGTCTGAGAGAGAGGACCAGACCCCACATTCCCTAGGGCTTATGTGAGCTGTGCAGGGAAGAAAAGAACAAAATGACTTTTTTTGTACCCTCACAACTTACTAAAGGACAACATTTAGAGAGGGAATTGAATATGGACTGCACCTATTTGGAGCTCTGCTTGTAAACAGAGAAAAACAAGCACAAGCTGGGAAGAAGGCAGCATCTGTCTCAGAGGAGAAAGTTGTGCCTTTCCAGCACAACTCCTGCCGACTGGAAGCTGCCTACTGGAAGCTGTAGGGGAACAGCTGCAATAAGGGCTCCACATGGCAAGAATTGTGCCATGTGTCATGGATGAGGAGTGGGTGGGACCTGAGATCCTTTGGCAGCGTTCAGATCACCATGCAGTGAATCAACCAGATACATGTCTCGGTTCTGCTAGCTCAAATTTTTGCTGCCAAATGCAAAACTGGTGCTACCACACCAGATCACTGCTCAGCTGTCCTCCTGCAGCACAGCTCCAAAACCATAGCCTCACTTCCTTCTACAGCAGTTTCTCCAGAAATAACTTGAGAGTAAAATGCAGTCTCTGCTCCTTCATGCTGAAAAACATAAAGCTGGGTGCACCTGGAAGCTAAAACAGTGACCTGAAAGAGAGCATTAGGAGAAGAAAAAGCAGTTATTCTCAGCAACAGGAACCAAGAAAACAAAGGCTGTGTCATTAAAGCAGTTGTCCCTCTACAAAAGGGGGATGACCTGCAAGATCCCAGGCCAGCATACATCAAAGTAGCCAGCACAGAAAATTTCCCTAGAGACTGACTGACTCATTCAGGAGTTAAGACTTTGCTGTGATCCTTCTTCTTTGAGCCCTTGCCGTGGCAACAGCACCCTCCAGCTGCTGCCTCTGCAGCACAGTGTCACCACAAACTGCATTAGCTCACATCAAACACCATGGGAATGGTGTCAAGTAGGTATTCCCAGGATTCCTGTGACTTCAACAAGTAGCAACAGATGCTTCAGCTTTTGACAGCTGGGTACCCAGGCACTTATCCAATGCTTGTAGTGTCTGCATTCTCCCTCTCCCTGTGTTGGCTGTGACAGACGCTGGATGCTTGGGCTGTCCCCTTTCTAAGTATTCTGCACCAGCAGTGCAGAAAAGCACACACCATTGAGCAGAAAAAAGCAGAATTGAGGCAAGATCGACACTTGTCCCTCAGACTCACCAAGATCTTGCTCTCTCATACACTCTGTTAGGATCCTGTCCTATTGGCTGCACTGTAACCCACATTGCCAGGATAAGCCCTAACTCACAGACCCAATTATGTTGGAAAAGACCTCTGAGATCCTTGAGTCCAGCCTTTGGCCAAACACCACCATATCAACTAGACCATGGCACTGAGTGCCAGTCTTTCCTGAAACACCTCCAGACACAGTGACTCCACCACCTCTATTCTAACGTCTAACTCTTTTTTTGAAGGAAATTCCTCCTAATGTCCAACCAGAACCTCCCCTGGTGCAGCTTAAGACTATGTCCTCTTTCCTGTTTCCTGGGAGAAGAGACTAACCCCCACTTGGCTACAACCTCCTTTCAGGTAGTTGTAAAGACTGATAACGTCATCCCTGAGTCCCATCTTCTCCAGGCCAAACACACCCAGCTCCCTCAGCTGTTCCTCAAAACCACTGACAAGGCAGGAATTCCTGCAGCTTCAAAACTGACCTTCGTAAAACCAGCTAGAACAAAAGAATGTGGAACAAATCCCAGTATAAAAGTCACCAAATACTCATGGATAGTAAGAAAGGTAACTGAGCATAAAGTCACTCAATGTCGCTCAAAGGGATCCTGAGGCTTGACAAGGAGAAGGACTCCTGTGGGGCTGCAGGCTAAAGGGCTCCTGAGAAATGGCACCATGAAGGTTGACAAGGGAAAGAGGCTCCTATGAGGTGGCAAAGAACTGGCTCCTGCAGGGTATAATGAGCACAAGACAATAAAACCCTACAATGCATACAGAGCAGAATACAATACAATACTGTACCATATGCTACAATAGCTATACAAGAAACCATGATATAATGCTGTACATACTCTGCAATACATTCAAAATATGTAAACTACAATAAACATGAATGACAGCACACAACACATCTAGGACCATAATGAAAGGAATGAGAGGGATGTGTCTTTACGAACAAACCGTGGGTCTGCTTGCAGATAAAGCCAGATACTGATAGATGAAAGAAACAGTGGAAGGAACCATAAATTCCAAGGAATCCCCCTAATTGACACAGACTCAGTTGCTCATCCAAGATTGTGCTATATTCCTGGACTTAGAGAAAAAGAACCGCAATACAAAGAAAAACGGGGGAACGGGGTGGGAGGGTACACATTAGAAGGGGTTCTGTATTAGGCTATTCAGGAAGTCTGTATCTCTCAAGTACCTCAGCCAAGGGGAAGAGGAAAATGAAGCAGGGAAATGAGGATAAAGAGAAGCTGCATCCTCCAGCAATTTGAGAGACCTCATGGGAAATGTCCCATGGCCTCTCCCGTTATTTGAATAAAGTTGAAGGACTCCTCTGTCTCCTTTTAGAATATAAACCTCTGGCATTGTGGATTAATTTTCCTAACAAAAAAATACAGTAAATACCACATGGTACAGTACACACTGTAATGCACAACCCACTTCTCAGCCTTTGAAGAAACCTGCAACTCACACTAGGCCCTCTGTGGCCAAGATACAAGGTGGCCCCTTCAAATGACCTGGAGAGCTCCTGTTTCACTCAGGATCAGCATCTGTGCTTTTCTGGTCACTCTCACCTCACCCTCCCTGTGTGCCCAACAAACAAGAGACACACAAGCAGCACAAATCCCATGGCAGCTTTTCCCCAATGCCAGGTGCCACCACAAGGCCCTGACATGGCACTGTACCTAAGAGGCAGACAGGAATCCCTTCACCCTACTGAGTAAATTCACCTTGTGGGAATGCCCTCCCTTTTGGCAGAGGGAAGGGACCTGAAAGGAACCAATTTGACTTTTTTTTATGTCTCAACATATGTTATACACAGGGTGAAAAATTACTATAGGGGCTGTTAGACATGCTGGGAACCTTAACATGGACCATGTGATAAGGAGGCAAAAAATGGAGGTGTCAGGAAAATTAATCCACGAGAAATTTATGTCTTATGGCGGGATGCCCCTGTGTCCTGGCAGTGATGCTGTCCCTGTCTTCTATTTCTTCCTCTTTCTCTCTTTCTCCCTGTCTGCTCTCTTTTCTATCCCACACTAGTTGAGTCCATATCCTTTCTTTACCAAGAAACAGTTCTCAGATATAATACTGCCACATCGGTGCTTTATTTTTATCTGAGAAATCTGTCAAAAAGAATGCTTCCCCTTTCAGCAGAATCTGTAAGGACCAAGATGACCCTCCAAGAATGAAAGTTTCCAAGTGCCAAGGGGGTGTGTATAATGAGGTTTTTTGAGGTAGAAATGGGCAGCAGCTGAGGTTCACAAGGTCCATCCCCAGTGCCCAACCTCTGAACTGCTGGCACTTGAGGCTGCACAGCCCCATCTTGCATCCCATAGCCTGGAGCACACCTCTCCTGTGCCCCAGAGGAAAGTGCCTTCTCCCTCTGCTAACACCTCAACATAAGGCTGGCTCCCCCTCCTCCTCTTCTCCAGAGAGCGCTGCTCCAGCCTGTGGCAGCTGCATGCACCTGCTTGTAGAGGTGCCTCCTGGGCAGGACTGAGACAGTTCCTCTGTGACACAGCCCAGCTCAAGCAAAGTCTGTGCTCTCCTGCCTCCTGGCCATTAGGGCAGCTTCCCCTGAGGCCAGCAGCTTCCTTCACAGGGCAATTTCCCTGCCCAAGACAGCCCCAGTGTGATGGGAGCAGGAGATCTGAGGGCTGCTGAGAGCTGAGTCTGCACACAGCTCAACACAGCAGTGGCAAGGCCTGGGCAATGCTTGGTTTGATTCCCCCTTGGCAGTTTTTCCTGTAAGAGGAGCCTCTTCACAAAAGACAAACACACAAGCTCAAACACACAAGTCAAAAACCAGGGCATTAGAGTTGTAGAGGGCACATCCACAAAGTCCTCCTGAAAAGTCCCGTAAAACCAGCTGGTGTGTATGTGGATGCCTACTTGAAGCTATACTAGAATGCTTCTCTTGCTGAACTTCAGGACTTTGACCAAAAAAGGTGCCAAATTCACAGGGCTCCAGTCATCTGTCCCAAAATATAGCAAAACCTTTTAACTTGCTTTCCAGGAAGCTCAGGGGAGTGATGAACACACTGAAGGCAAGATCTTCCAACGTCTTTAGAAATCAGAGAAACAGTTACATGCTTTTCCCACTGTATGTTACAAGTTTAACTGTGCAAAAATACAGTCATCAAGACTTTGCTGAGAACTAGAAACAGTTCCAGTGATGAACATGGAAAGAGGTACTGTCATAATCAGAGCAAATATTACTTGTTGTTGAGCCAGTCAAATGCTTCAATACACTGAGATCCTGCTCTCAAGTGATTTAGACAACCTGTATTTAACTACTGTACCTTAAGAGAATCAACAAAACAACATCTGGAAAAGATGGAGGCAGAATAACAAAGTTTAAAACTGCACTAACTCAACAATAAAAATGGCTTAGGCTTTCCTAGCAGTATTTCTTTCAAGCACAGGAAGATGAAGTTTTAACAACCTTTAAAACTGTATTTCAAAATACAAGATACCAATGGCGTTGCAAAAAAAAAAAAAAAAAAAAAAAAGGAGAGAAAAAAGAAAAAACCAAAAATTTAAGAGCTCTATCCTCTGGGTCCACAACTTAATAAAACAAAAAACCAAACACCACACTATCCTC
This sequence comes from Agelaius tricolor, assembly GCF_023055355.1. Lineage (NCBI taxonomy): Eukaryota > Metazoa > Chordata > Aves > Passeriformes > Icteridae > Agelaius > Agelaius tricolor. The sequence goes on along the minus strand of NW_027269261.1, from coordinate 17,361,392 downwards.
AAAATAATACATACGGATAAGAAAGGCATTGCAGAATCCCCTCACCCCTATTATTATCTTCCTGTACTGCCTACATCATGGAGAAAAAAATTTTCAAACCAATTCCTCTCCTCTGTGCAACCATGTTTTAACACAACCGCACTAGACATTTATAAGGCTGTTCTCAGCAGCTTTTTCTTGATCCTAACAAATCTACATGTTTCTTGCACAAGTGTGTCAACATCTTCATTATCCTTTTCTTCTGAACTTGGCTCCCAGTCTGAGTCTTCATCAGTAGGTTCGCACTCCTCCTCCTCCTCCTCATCTATAAAGTGGTCATTGAGGTCATATTCATTGGCTTCACCATCATTGACACCATCCTTCTTCACAGCCCTTTTTCCTGTAGGGACAAAAATGTCATGTATTCATGACCAATAAATGTAGAGTTCAAGATCACTCCCAGAGCCCAGATAGTAAACCATCTCTCCTCACAAGAGAGAATGACCTAAACAGTACATCTGTCTTCCAGTTAAGCCTCTAGCTATTGCTAGATGGCTACTCTGACCCTAAATTTTCTGCCTCCATCCATCCATCCATCCTTTGTATTCTTAGTCTTTGGAAGCGAATAGCTTCCTTCACATGAGAGAATAAAATCTTCTAGATCACTCACCTCCTATGTTCTCCACTTGCCTTCATGCTGGATAGTCTGTGTTTCCCTTCTGAAAGTCATTTCGTTCAGAAATGCATTTTGGCAGATGTATTTCAACCTTTCTCTCAGTATCTGTGACACCTCTTTTCCTAAATTTCCAAAATTTCTAACTAGCTATGGCCTGTTAATATTCCAATCATGTCTTATTCTACCTTTAAGTCATATCTCTGAGTAAAATCATGTTCATTCCTCAGCTTCCCTCCCAGTTTTGCATTCTTACCTTATCTAGAAATAACCACGCAATGGTAATCAGTCTAGCTAACTTATCTGTTGAGCAGTTGTCACCAGCTTTCATATGGAACTATGAATATGAGTTTTTTTTTCTTTAACTACAGACCACACCCCAAATCCTAACTCTTTAAATCAACCATAAACAATTTTCAGCAAACTCTTGAAACCTCAGGTCAGAGCTCCAGGCATAAACACCACCACCAGTACCTCACATAGCCAGACTACAGCCTCTTTCAGTCACACTCTTCTGTGACTGGGAACGCTCCTGTTCCAGATTTACCTTCCTTATTATGCATTATTGTTTAAGAGACTTCACAGGAAATTAATCATGCCATAATTGGGAGGGCATATTCATTTCAGGATGTTTCCTCCCAGTTTGTCTCAAACCAAGACACTGTGTTAGCCCATAACCAGCAGAATTTCTCAGCAGAATGATAGACTATAGTCCTTGCAGAATTGGAGGGGAGGGGTCAAAATGAAGATGCTGAATAAAGTAAGAACAAAATCCCCCTTCTCAGACTAAGGTTATGAGAATAATAAGCCCAAGAGCTGCTTATCAAAGAAAAGCCCTTTGCCACTTTCACAGCACTGTGAGTGGTATTTTACAACAGAAGCAGGAATGCTGGCAAAATACTGATAACTTTCATATTCTTCTTAAAAATGTAAGAAGTGCATACTATGTTCTCCCTCCTCATATATCAACACTTTGATTTCAGCAGTGAGTGATGCACTTCCTTTTATGCCTTTCCTCTCCATTTCTTTCTGCTGTAGTTTAATTTAGCCCTGCAGCCCCTAAGGCTGATGACTAAGCTTAATTCGGCCTTTTCTCTAGTAGTCTATCTATAAAGATGATCTTGAAACTTTCTATGGAAGTATCTCCTTGATGTGGGAAAAAAAGCTTGCTGACTGCTCCTTCCAAAACATTCTATTTTGAAGTGAGCTTATCAGCTTTCTAGAAAACCTATACAAAAGTATGTAGGAGAATCCATGGCTACAGGGTGTTATTCATCTCAGTAGCAACAACCTAGAGAAGTCATTTGGTAGTGACAATTTAACAACAGCATAACTCTGACATTTTTTTTTTAATCCTTCCCTACAATTATTCCTCAATAATTTGCCTCAGATTATTTTTCAGACATTCTCTACAGGCAATTCTGGCAGCAATTAGACTTGAAAGCTAAACATGTTAACTGTCATGTAGAGGGTTCCCCTCTTCTCTTGGCTGGTGGAATTTAAATACACTTGTAGGGAATTTAATCCTGCTGTGTCTAATGGTGCAGTTGTGCCAAATATGACAAAATAAAGGTTAATGGAGCTCTTACTGTCTATCTGACCCTGCAGGATGTGGTATGATGGCCTCAGGTGTGAACTTGCTGAGCACCACCTTTTATAAGCTTTGCCCTCCACAGAGCTAAGTAAACCAGTCAACCAAACTTTACAATTTTTTTTAATAGTAAATATAAACAGAACTTAATAAATTAATTCCCTTCTTTCCTGTGTGTGCAGAATATCAACTCTTCCACAGTTTGTTCTTAGTAAGAAGAGTTGAATTTGACAGACTGAATTTCACTTCTGTGTGCAAGTTTTACATGCTACAAGAGCAGCACTTCTTCCTTCAGAGTCACCCCTGCCTGACCATTAGCTGCACACACAAGGGGTAGGGTACACCCTACTATTTGGATAAGGAACGTGCTCTTATGAGAGGCACAGCTGCAATTTAAAACCTTCAAGAATAGATGTGGACTTTTAGATATGCACACAGTCCAGCCTGTTTCATATTAAAATCTTCAACACTCCGTGCATGCCTCAACACTCTGCAACACAAATTTCTACCACGGACCTCTGATCATGACGGGGGCTGGTACTTGTATCACAGGATACACTAAAACACACGGGTAACAAACATGCCTCAGAATATGCTGGTGCACAGATATAAGCATAGCAAATATTGGTGATAGTCAAAGTGCACACAAACTGGATAAGAAAATGGTATGGCAAAAAAATTTCTCAGTGGAAAGTTTAAAACAACCTCCTGCATTCATACAGAACAGAAATAGAGGTCAAAACACTTTGCCTAGAAAGCTAACTACAGCTATTTGCACTTTTATTTACTTTCTGTAGAAAGCAAATCTATTTTGAAGATTTCTTTAGGAAATTCCCAGCCTCTCCTTGGTGATCTCAAAGAAGGCAAGCCACTTCCCACTCCCACTCAAAATGAAACAGCTCTACACCCTCCTGCCTTACTCTGGTCACTGAAAGCAAAGACTGCACAGCATCAGACTTTCAGACTGCTCTTCAAAGCTCACTTTTAATTTTAGAAAACATAGGAAGCTTCACATTTGGAAGACAAGACAAAAAAGAATCCTGGAAGCAGACCTAAGCATATGTCCTGGGTTGTAAGATATGTGAGTATTCTATTCCTATCTGTTAAAGGTGGGGCAGTTATCTTCTGTTATTTGGGCAGTTTTCTTTATCTGTTCCACAACCATTCCTCTCTCCAGGAAATATCTTCTGTTAGTGGGCCATTGAGTGTCACCACATGACTGATAAAATTACATCATCCTATTGTGAGAAGCTCCTCTGGGGGGGAGGAGCCAAACATTCCTACCTGGATATAGTTTGAGATTTGGAACACCGTAGGCAGCCTTTTCCCACTGGATTCCCAGAGGAGCAGCTTTCTTCTCCACTAGATTCCCAGAGGAAGACAAAGCCCATCTACACCACCACTGGGTCCTCAGAGGAAAACTACACCCTTCTACAGGATCGCTGCTTCAACAGAACCACACCTGTCACTCCAGGAGGACTACAGCCACCATTTCAATTGTACTGCTGCCACCCTCACCAACAGGGTGTCAGGTTGCATTCTGACTCTGTCAGTGGGTTTTTTTTGTTTGTTTGTACTATTGCATTTGTATTTTTAGTTTTCCTAGTTAAAAAACTGTTATTCCTATCCCCATGTCTTTGCCTGAGAGCCTTTTAATTTCAAAATTATATTTCGGAGGGAGCAGGTTTACATTTTCCATTTCAAGGGAGGCTCCTGCCTTCTTTAGAAGACACCTGTCTTTTCAAACCAAGACAGCATGTTTAAAACTTGAGTCTATGTGCCCCCAATATACATAAACTTCTATACTTTGATCCTAACAAGCCCTGAAATTTCAGTACCTCACTGTAAGAGTAAGCAAGTTCATCAGCACATGCACAGATTATCACCTGGAAGTTAGTTAAAGGTCAGAGGGAGTATCTCCATGTTGCAGGAGCAATCACTCCTTAAGGCAACCTTAACTAGCTGTGCATGAAATACTGGATTCCTTTAATCCTATTATGGCTGCTGTGTTAGGAGTGAAGATGGAAGACACCATTTAGCCATGTGTGTCTCTCCTTAAAATATCTTTGTTTTCTTGTCTGCTTCTAGGAAAATACAGGTGTGATTATCCAGGAAGACTGGCACAAATACAACTGAAGGACTATTACTTGTAAGAAAACAAGGATTTTACTAAAATAATGACTATTTTCTCCTCAGCTAAGTATTATCAAGCATCTCCAGCACTATTAAATGCCAAAAGAGCCACAGCAGACCAATGGTGTCCCAGGTTGATGTGCCCACTCATAACTACAGAATACACTCACCATTGCTTGAAGCTCGTTGTCGTGTTCCTCTTCCAGTTACTAAAGAAAGGGAAGTTGTCAGTCAGGACAGAGGGAACCCTGCCATAAGGGTTATTCTTAGAGCTGCTACAACAGGAAACTGACCTATTAAACAAATGCTGAAATGGTTGTGCTGTACTTACAGGTATAAAAGCTACTCTGATGCCTCAAAAATACCATTTTTGTCTTGAATCATTCCCAAGAGATTACCCAGATAAACTGTTCTTAAAATTATTACCCTTGCCATCTGTAGACAAATGTCATCAAATCTGACTGGGAGTTTTTAAGCAGGAAATTGGAATATTTTAGGGCATTTAAATATTTTACACTACTGTTTCCATAAATGCTATTCTAACTTAATAATGTCATAGCCCTGAATCTTCAAAGCAAAATGCATTATCATGACAGATCCCTAAGTGTTCTGCTCTAAACTACTGTTTCTAGCATTGGGATTTCACGTGGAAAAGCTCCAATCCAATAATCAAGAGAAAGCACCACAAAAAAATAAAACCAAGAAGTGTCTCTTTCAATTCTTTAAGAGCAAACAAAATGTAAACAGCACATTCCCCTGTGTTTCTTCACCAAATCAAGTTACTGGAATATGAAAAGACTACAAAGTGTTAGATTAGGAACTCAAATTCAGTTTTAGTTATCTTCCCTCCAGGCCTCAAGAGAACATACATGCAAAAATTAATTCTCACAGTAAGAAAATCACTGGTGAAAAAAACCCAGCACAAAAAGATGACAGATATGGTTGCAGTATTTTGTTTAGAGCATCAGAATATTTTAACATTTTATCTTACCTGAAAATTTCTGATTTAAAAAAATCCCAGAAAAAAAAAATCCTAATACAGAGGGAGCTATAAATGCAATTTTATTTCCTAAAGGGAGATTAAAGCATTTTAATGAGATAGACATGATTGTCCTTGTGGGTCCCTTCCAATTCAGAATTTTCTGTCATTCTGTAATATTGAATAAATTGGCCTACCTGGAGGTGCACTGTGCTTGTATTCCAGTTTGTGCTGGGGGTTCTTCCTGCAAAGAACAGTAAAAGCTTGATTCCATCACATTTCACAAGTGCAGAATTCCCTGGTATTTTATGGATAATTTTCAAGGCACAGCATTTAGATCAGTCAGGTAATAGCCAACAGATAAGGACAAAAAAATTAACACAAAACCCCTTCAAATTATATCTGTTGCTTCATCAAAAGAATGATCAATTTTTCATGGGTGCCTCCTTTCCTCTATCCCCAAATAATGAAACACAGATTAAGAAATTACTAACTCATGCAACACAGAGGTTGTCTCATCTGGAAGGAGAGCCAGTTTGGGGTTTAGATAAAGCATCCGTTGTACTCCTGAGAAGCATGTTGGCAATTTCATTACTGATACAAGTCTGTATCGCTCAGCCTGAGATAGAAAATTAATCTCATACATGTTTTTAAGAGAACCACTTTTTCTGCATTAGCTGAGTATCACCAAGGCTTTTTCCTAAGAGCTGCCCTCATTTTGTTACATTTCATGGAGATCATGCTTTTTAGGACAACCACACTTTCCAGGAGAAAGTATTTATGTGCAGAAACAATCTTTAACAGCAGCCACCAGTTTCAATATGCTCCCATAGAAATGCTATTGCCTCAAAATATATCTTCTTGTCCATTGTAATAATTATGCAGTCTGCTAAATATGTAAACCCAAGATACTGAAAAACAATGGAATACAACAATATTTTGAAGAAAATCAACAGTGCTTAAAAGAAACAGCAGTCAGCCATAAACTGGATTTTATTGCTGTTACCTCAATTATGCTTTGTAATAAATCAAGTACTGACTAAAATAGTTTTTTTGCAAAATCACAACAAATACATTACCAAAATTTAAATAAAAGTTACAGATCAAGAACAACATGTAACAATAAATTGCTTATATAAAAGAACAATTTACTGAATGTTGAAAAGAGATACAGTGTTGATCTCCAGGTCACTGAATAGGCTCTTTGAGCAGTCAAGTTTTCAGCTCTGAGAGCTGACATAATTACCAAAATAGTGATTTTTACTGTGTCAGTGTTAAAAATATGCACAGACTTGGGTGCTTTAAGGGTAGAAGTCTGACTGCAGTAAATTTCGGAAGGCTACAGCCAATGTAAACATCAAGAGTTAGTCATTATTCTACTGTCCTTCTGCAACTGCAGAGGAGAACATTCTTAACCTGACACAAGAAGAGCCACTGTGCACGTTTCTCACCTATAACAAGCTGTTCCATATGGACACTCAGGCCGGCTGTCATCATCGTCCTGAGCCACCATCTCCATGTTGTGATAGTCATCATCATTAGGATGACTGAACTGCTGGAAGTGAATGGGATTCTTCCTGCAAAAGACAAATATGCACTGAAACTGACTGTTCCATTTCAACACAAGAGAGGACATGTAAAACATGTTACTGAGTCATTGACAGCTCATTTTTCTGTGGTTACATGAAGAGGAGCTTTAAATGTTTAACTTGACGCAGACTGTATGACCTACTTTCAGGACAACAGAAGAAATTTTGTTTTAGCACCTGCTGCAACAGAAGTTAAACCAGGAATTTTCCTATTTCCCATCAGCTTTAAGTTTCAGACCTCCAACACATGTACAAAAGGCTTTATTTGAATTACAAACTAGCACGCTGACATGAAGTTGTACCATAAGACATTAACAACTTCATGTGTAGCTGAGTCACACCAATGTTAGTGAGGACAGCATAAAACCATCATCCACAACTTCTTGCTCTACAGTACTTTAATCTGAGGTGAACAAGTAGGGAACATAAATTTATGCATCACTGAAAGAACATTTCTACCACTTCTAGGCAAGAGCTTTGTACACACACCACTCAAGACTAGGCAGTCATAAACATCACTTAAAGAAGAGTTTCTTCCTTCTAGAACTGTTGTAAGTGGAATTAAGAAGAACACAGAAAATCAAGTTCCCACTTCAGGAGAAATTCATGTGACAGATCAAAACAGGCTAAAAAAATTACATCAAAATTAACATAATAGTAGCAAAAGCAAATCTATTTTTTCCCTATAATTTCCTGTAGGCTTTTTTTCCAAGTGTAATACTGAGAAGCAAGAAATGTGAGATTTTTAAATAAATTATTTTCCAAAAGACATCTGCAAAATACTTTACTGATTACCTCAATCATTCCCAGAGTACATAACCTCTAGTGTGTTTGCGCAAATTATAAAAGTGAGCTGCCTGCCTCAAGCAGGAAGAATAGCAACTTTCAGCTACAGAGTAGTTACTGCTTTAGCTTGGACTTGCTACATCTGCATTTAGAAGCAGGTATGGAACACACCAAGGATGTGTGCAGCCACTTCCATACACAGCAACTTCCTCATTTATCAGAGAAACTCCTTTAAACTCACAAGTACCTCTTCTGAACTTCACAGAGGAGAGTCAATATTCATTTTAGCATTTCAACTACCACTATAACAAAAGAGAATTTGTTACAGCTTTCACAAAAGGATGACTTAAACATTGTGAGCTCTGCTGGCCATTCAGGCTTCCTTTTAGCATTTGAGAAATACCAGCTATTTAGTATTAATTCTTTAAATCTCCATTTGCTAGGTATGTTTCTCTCAGGAAACTCCACAAGCAAGCTACAGATAAACTCTTCCATAAGCCACTTACCAAAGATCCAGTATGCCTTGGATCTAGTTACATAGGTGATAGGCTTCTTGTCCTGGTCTTTTGTTGCTTCTACAAACTGTAGGACAATTGAATAACGTTTCACTAGAAACTATTGCAGGGTTGCAGTCTTTTATTCTATAACAAATTCTCATAAAACATCACTTCTTGAGGCAAATTCAGACTGGCTGCCTACTTGTTTCCCCATTAAAATAAATGGGATGAAACCAAATCATTTAGAGGCCGTTTGCCACTTTGTTTTCTTAATGCACAGAACTAACATACTTGCAGTAATAGCAAGAATTCTCAGTCACATGAAATACAATTTATCTTCTGAAAGAGATACAGCAGCAACTGATATTCCTTGATTTAAGTTTAATTCTTACTCCTACATCAAGATACATAAAGCATCAAAGTTGCCATGTGTCACAGTTTGACACTGGCACGATGCCAGTGCCCCATGAAAATGTATGTTCCCTGGTGTCTGCTGTGAGATGTGACCAGGAATAGAGCAAAGCAGGCTCCAACTTAAAAGGGACCCCCTTTTAAGGATGCTTTGCCCAATTCCAAAAAAAAGCACAGTCCTCTCACTTTCAGGGCCCCAGTCTCCCCCAAATTCACCCCCTGGGCCGAGGGGTCTTGAGAACAGAGATCTTTTCCTTCACTAAAGATGGAGGGCACCACCACCCTCCTCACCCATCGTATCTGTTCACGCACTCCTTCACATAACATCACTGCACTCTCTTGGCTCCAAGCCATTGCCTCTCTCTAAATGCAGTCTCTGTGTCACAGGAAAAAATGGTTCTGTCCATGGCTATACAAGAAAACTCCAGCCAAAGGCCTCTCCAATCATCCATGCCATCAGGATTCTTCTCAACTTCTCTCATGGCCCATTTCCTCTTATCTCATCTCTATCCCTCTTCTCATTCAACTCCAGGAGGATCAGCATTTGTAAGGTTTCCATCATCCAAAAAAAGCATTAAAAAAATCTCAGGCTCTGCCTGTCCAGAACTCCCACGGCTGCCCTGATGGGCACCTTCTCGCCACACCGCCCCTGCCCCCCCCCCCCCCCCCCTTTCTTCTCCTTCTCAGCTGGCTGTGCTATCAAATCTCTTTCTCTCTCTCTCATTCTCTCTCTCTCCTGGGAGGGGGGTGGTGGCTGCCCGATGGGTCTCGGTGCTCCTCCACCCTTCCATCCCGCAGGGGCCTTCACCCCCCTTCTCTGTCCAAGCCCCGGCCTACCTCACCCAGCTGCATGGCTTCCCCTCCCCCACCCAGCCCACAGCCGGGCACGGGAGCTCTGATCTCTTTCACTGACAGAACTCAAGAGAGCTTCCCCCTGGGAGTTCTCTGCTTTTAACCCCCTGTGTTCTCAGAGGCGCATCCATGTCCTCAGTGGCCACACCAGGTGCCAATATTCAAATCTGAGCACCTATTGGTTTGACCACAGCATCCCAAAAAACTCACTTCCTTTTCAAACCAGGACACCATGGAAAGAAGGACTAATAGCTGTCAATTAGCAGATTTATTGTATTTTAGGAGATATCCATTTCCTTTTAAAATGTTGCTTCAAGACCTACTTGGACAACACCAAACAGCCATTATTGAAGGCGAGGGGGAAAAAAAGAAAAAGAAGTAGGGGAGAAAGAAGGAAGAGCAACAAAAGAGTTGTGATGTACAAGTCCTTGTCACTAGGCTTCAGGAGTCTTTGGGCCACTAGATGATGCTCCTCAAATTATACATTACCTGTGGAGCACCTCAAACATGTCCTATGTCTTGAACATGTCCTACCTCAGATGATCAGTAGAAACATCTTATTTTATCTTAGCTTTACCTGGCTAATTTATACTTACTCTATGTGTAGTGCAACAATACCCTACAAACTAAAAGGAAGCAGAGAAGTGCATAGCTAATAAGCAAACATCTTTCCTTTTTTCAGAAAAACCCTAAGGCTTCTTCCTTAAAGGTTTTGTTTGGGGGTTTTTTTATATTTATTTGCAGACATAAGATATTTGAGTTACAGGAGCACATCTATCACACTCTAAGTTGCACTCCAAAGTTAACTGTTTCACCACAAAGCCTCAGTGCACAGGAATGTGTTAATTCATTTGATCAAAACAAAATCATTAGGCTTTACTTGCATGAAAAATAACAATTAAAAGCCTATTTTAATAAGAAAATTTTATTAATGTTGCCTTCATATAAACATTCTGACACAGTTACTGTTACTTTGCTTTCACAGAAACTCTAAATTTGTGTACTCAACACTTCACGATGCAGGAAACTATGTGAACTAAAACTATGCAAATAAAACTTTAAAACTTCTTCAGAATCAATGCAATCATCGTCAAGCAAAACTTGAATATTGCTCAGTGAAATATTTATATATTTTAATATTATTCATCTGTGTAGCTATAAAAAGCAACTTTAAAAACTTTTTACAAAGCAAATTTAACTAATCTGTTCAGAATCCCTGACTCCTCACAATCCCATGCAGAAGACCCCTTGCTATCACATTGGCTTATTTCTTCAGCTACTGAACGAACCTCCTAGTGAAAATGTAATGAAATACCAGCACTGCTTATAAAGCCATAGAATTCAAGCCTGAAGTTATGCCATAACTACACATAACATGTTTGTAAGTTCTATATTTTAATTCCTAATTAACAGGAGTCAAGAAAAAAAAAAGACAGATGCAGGTCTTTAGCTGCCTGATTTACAAGCTTAGAATGAAAGGAAAAATATTTATTTTCATAAACAAACAGCAAAGTATTTAGAAGAACCCACAAAAAAATCCAAACATTGGATGAGCATCCCCCGGCTCTGACAGTTTTGGAGAGATTTACACACCCCCAGTCAGCAGAGAACTGCACTCCAGGCTATGGCAAAAGGACTGAATTGTGGAAGAAAGATTCCAAATTCCAGTTTGTCACGGTTTGACACTGGCGCAATGCCAGTGCCCCCATGAAAATAAATTCTCTCTGGTATCTGCTGTGAGATGTGACCAGGAATAGAGCAAAGCAGGCTCCAACTTAGGAATAAAGAAAACTTTATTAACCTACAACTATATGAAAAAGAAATACACAGAGAGAATGAAAACCTTCCAAAAACATTCCTCCTCCCGTCACCAAATTTCCAATACATCCATCCCTCAAATCACCAACTCTCAATCCATCACCACCCTTTAGATAATCAATTCTCAGTTCATCAAGGAGTGAGGAGTCCCTCTTATACCATAGGCTTCCCCAGGAAACACAGTTGAGACCTCTTGTGTTTCCATGTCACTCGTGGCACTGCCCAGAGATCATTTGCCATTGTAACATCTTCCTTCCATGCCCAGTGCTCTCACCACTGCACATGGACCAGAGCTGCTTCTAGGGCTCTCCTTTTAAGGGTGCTTTGTCCAATTCCAAAAAAAGAGCACAGTCTCTCACTTTCGGGACACCTGTCCCCCCCAAATTTCACCCCCTGGGCCGAGGGGTCTTGAGAACAGAGATCTTTTCCTTCACTAAAGATGGAGGGCACCACCACCCTCCTCACCCATCGTATCTGTTCACGCACTCCTTCACATAACATCACTGCACTCTCTTGGCTCCAAGCCATTGCCTCCCCCTAAATGCAGTCTCTGTGTCACAGGAAAAAATGGTTCTGTCCATGGCTATACAAGAAAACTCCAGCCAAAGGCCACTCCATCATCCCTCTCACCTAAGATTCTTCTCAACTTCTCTCATGGCCCATTTCCTCTTATCTCATCTCTATCCCTCTTCTCATTCAACTCCAGGAGGATCAGCATTTGTAAGGTTTCCATCATCCAAAAAAAGCATTAAAAAAATCTCAGGCTCTGCCTGTCCAGAACTCCCACGGCTGCCCTGATGGGCACCTTCTTGCCGCAACTCCCCCTTCTCCTTCTCAGCCGGCCCGCTATGAAATTCCAAGTTGGCCCAGGCATAGATACCAGCTCGCTCTCGCTCTCTCTCGCTCTCTCTCTCTCCTGTGCGGGGGGGGTGACTGCCCGATGTCTCTTGGTGCTCCTCCACCCTTCCATCCTCAGGGCCTGGCCTACCTCGCTTGGCCACATGTCTTCCCCTCCCCTGCCAGCTGCAGCAGCTGGGCAGAGGAGAGGCCTGAACCTTTCCCTGACCAGAACCAAGAGAAAGTTTTCCTGGAAGTTCTCTGCTTTTAACCCCCTGTATCCTCAGAGGCATAACTGTGTCCTCAGTGGCCACACAAGGTGCCAATATTCAAATCTGAGTACCTATTGGTTTACCACAGCATCCCAAAAAAACTCACTTCCTTTTCAAACCACGACACTGTTTCAGACATGAGAGTTCAGGTCTACTATACCTCTTCTATGGTGGCCCTTAAAAAGGGTGATGGTGGTAGATTTATTTTAATTCCCTATTCTGCTAACTTCAGAAAAGCAACAAGCAGACAAAAACATGTGACAGCATTCAGAGGGTGAGTTCCTCGATAACAAATAAAGGCAGCTACAACATACACAGAGCACTTTGTCTCCTGATGATAACAGCAGCTCCTTTGAATTTGGCCACCTCAGAAAGTGACAGTGAATGAAGGTGACAAGAAGACTCCTTGGTGCAAGAGGTGTGCAAGTTTAACTCTTTCAAAAGCAGTGTTTTCAAATTCATAAATGAAGAAACAAAACTATGGGTTACAAATTTACTTGCTAAATGTTCGCTACAGGCTAATAGAAATGTAGTCAAATAACTAGATCTAACATTTAATCTTTGCTCTAACACACTTTTGCTCTAACCACTTTTGCCAGTTGTTTAGAAACAACTACTTAGGGGCCTTGAACTAAAAGCAAATACAAAGATAGACTACAAAGCACATTTCTTTTGCTGCAAGCAAACAAGTTGAGTTTCATAATATTTCCTGAAGATCAAAGCTAACATTTTGGTTCTCCCTATTTACAAAATTCTCCCTATTTTTTCTCCCTATCTGACAAAGACTGCTATTTGTAATTTCAGAACATTCTTTTCTTTTTATAAAGCAATACTTTCCAAAAGTACTGCTGCCAAATGTCTTGCAATCAAGAGACCCAGGAAGAAATGTGCACATATAGACTCCTACTCCCTACTACCAGTACCTAAGATTTGCCTTAGAAATATTCTTATCCTAAAGATAAGAATATTTCTTCATAGCAGAGCATTGAATCTCCTTAATACCCACACAGGGCAAAACCTGTCTCAGCAATATTCAAAGTAGCTGGAGCAAACCAGAGGCTGCATTTGCACCACTGCATCAACAGAACTGTCTAATAAGACATGCTTTTGTCATAATCATTAAGGGGAAAAAATGAGATATGTCAAAGTTACATGAAAACCAACATGTGATGTGCTCATGAACACAACAGCTTTACAATTTTGATATTCAATTATCTCAGCATCAGGCTCACCAAACATACAGGAAGCCAGTCACTTGTGCTTGTTTAGCTCCTAACCAAACTCACTGCTTTTATTATTGTTGAAGCCCCTTGGGGGAAGATAAAAAAAGTCACAGGATCTGCTGTTTCCTGGATTAGCCTTTTGTATTTACAAAAAAATTACATTATAGGGATTATCTAGAGCTCAAAACCTTCTCCTAAATGTAGTTCACAGGTCAGTGGGCATTTTCTAGACTCAAGAGCACCTCTAGATTTCAGCCTTCCATTTAATGTAACATGACAGAACACCACAGATCTTTTCTGGGCAGAAAGAACTAGCAGGAAGCCAGGCACCCAGCACTGGTGTTTTGGAACTTCTCTGGTATGACAAATCTTCTACCATGTCCATCTTGAAAGGATATGAGTGAAAAGAAGAGGAAAAGCCCCTGTTATTCCTCACTTGCAGTATTTCTAAAGACTGTCCAGATAAGAGTTAACCTCAAATTCTAAGTATGCTTTGTTCTGGTTTTAGGGGTGACTGAAAGCTTTTTAAAAATTGCAGAAACATCAAGTTATAATAAGATAAATTCTTGATTATTTATGGATGACAAAGAGTATGTATTTTAAACATTGAGATCACAAAGCAGGCAGTAACTTCAATAAATACAGTAATCTTTCATATAAGTCTCATCTGCTAAAAAAACAAACCTACAGGGTCAGTGTTGGGCATTTGAACCTTTTACACCTCTTCTCCCTACTAGTACCTCATACCATACACACAGGTCTTTTATTTCTTTTCCTTTTATAATGGACCTTTATATTTTATTTCCTGCAACACTTCATCTTTTAGTTTGCTCAAATACTTCATCCCTTGTTTGGGTTGTATTAGGAGTTAGCAAGACATCCCAGCTCCTCCTTTTATCCTCCTAAAATTAGTGTTCTGCTATTTATTTCTCATCAGATCCCTGTTCAACAAAAGATTTTTTTCCAAATCAAAGTTTATAACAACTTTACAGTTTTCTCTTCCATAGCTAATACGTTATTTCTGAATAACAGGCTAGACCAAGCTAGTATTGATTTTGCTTTACCTGTAACAGCCACTTCCATACTTGCAAGGTGTCCTCTTATGGTGCATCGGTTTGGAGCTTTCTGAAGCATCTGCACTTCTAGCTGAATCAGAAATCTCAGGGTTGTAGTCCAGATTTGCATCAGGCTCAAGAATCCTTTCCTGAGCACCAAGATATTGGGAAGTCCTGCCCCAGTGAGCTTGTCGGCTTGTAGAGCCAGCAATGCGCTCTTTGTTTTCTGTTTCCTCAATTCTGTTGTCTTTAATGGAGATCTGACCTTCTCTTTTAGACCATTTGCTATGCAGCTGCCTATCATTTTTTTCCAGAGAATTTCCAGGGTTTGTTGTTTCAGTCTTGCCACTTGCTTCCATATCTCTCATGGTAGTTTCAAGAGGAAATCCAGATGTATTCTGTGGAACAAGGTTACATTTTGAAGAACCTGAAAATTTACACTCCTCAGAATGAAAAGCTTTGAAGTAAAACTGTGCCTCATCATCCCTGCTTTCAAAATCAGTCACAGAACAGCCTGATTTAGAAAGGACCTTGAAAGTTCATCTGCTCTAGACTTAAAAAATCTTCTACTCCACTTCCTAAACTCAAGTTCACTGCTAAACACAGCTG
Source organism: Agelaius tricolor (assembly GCF_023055355.1). Lineage (NCBI taxonomy): Eukaryota > Metazoa > Chordata > Aves > Passeriformes > Icteridae > Agelaius > Agelaius tricolor. The sequence goes on along the minus strand of NW_027269261.1, from coordinate 17,346,088 downwards.
CTGAATGAAAACCTCAAGTTCAGAAAACACAAAGAGAAAAACTTATCCTAAAAGAAAAACTTAAAAGAAAAACTTATCTAACAGCTTCCTTCCTCAGCTTCAGCTCCCTCACATGACCTGTTCTCTCATCACCTCAGTTTGTGAACAGTCCAAGAACTAGTTTAAATTGACTTACAATTTAAACTACTGCTCCTGAAAAATTAATGGGGATTATACAGGTGAAGATGTAGTAGACTGTAGAAGAATGTAATTTGGACAGACTCCTACCCATGAATCAATGTAAATTATTAAGGAATCACTTACTAATTTAACGAGTTTCTTAATAATTTAAGCACCCAGATACATGGAGTACATTTGTATTTATCTATATAGAAGATATATGGGAACTCAGGACACATACCCTGAGGTTAATCCCACACTGATACATCTTAAATGCTTCAGCTCATGACTCTAAATCACAACAGTCTGTCATAGACACCATTAAGCAAATATTTCAGTTTTGACACTAACTGCATTTTAAATTTTGGAAAAAAAATGTACATTTAAAATAAGAAATGTGTTCTTTAGAAAAAGAATCTGAGATACACAACTGAGGAAAAAACACTGTCCTGACAATGGAGACATCACCTGGAAGCATATTACATTCAAGGCTGAACTACTTTGATACATCATAGAACTATTCAAATGTCTGTGCTTTCTAAAGATTATTATCTATGTTTCCCCTCCAGTAAATTTATACTTAATTTACACAGGTGTGTTTTGCAGAGCTTGAAAATCAACCAGTGATTTCCTACTGGATTTTGTTTCTTTCCAAGAAAGTCCCATCCAAAACCAACTACATTTGAGCAGCAACTTGATTAAGAAAGGGAAAGTCAGGATTAACATCAGATGATCCTGACAGAAGCACATTTAGTGACTCAACTAGGAGACAAAGACAACTCTCAAAATACAGCTCAGCAATCAACTGCAATTAAGGAAATAAGCCTTTCTTTGCAAAAGAAAGCATAAATTACTATTATTTGCCAACACCACTTTTGAGTTCTCTACCATGTATTTCCACCCCTTGCCTGTACTGTACATAACGAGACAGAAGGCTCACACTAATTCCCTGGTTACACACCAGGCTGTGATCCAGGGAAACCAAAAGCCACCAGCACTCAGCACTGGGACAGCCTCTGGTGGCTGCTGCCAGCCACAACAATTCAGATATTTTTGCTTTCTTCCCTACAGAACATTTTCTCAATCGCCTTAAACACGACAGCAGGACCACGATTTAGGCTCTGCTATCCAAATTACAGTCTTTCAGAGCTCTCTATGGTTACTACTCTTGCTTGCCCTAATACATCAGTTTCTCTGCAAAGTCCTGAAAGCAATTTCTTAAACTGTACTTGAAATTAAAATGATTTATGTAATTATTAGGTGAAAACAAGTAAGGCTTCCTACGTACAAATTGCAAAATTGAATAATTAATTACATAGTCACTCATTTTATAACCAGGAAAAGAGAAAATAGCTCAGCAGCTGTTATTAATGGACCTAGTGGACCACTGTTATACCAAAACTACTACTACCACTTGCTCTCCATGCACAGTTTGTTTCGATTAACCTTAAAACCAAAACCCCAATAATTTTCAGTGTCAGAAGCATTTTAAGTATTTTATCAGATCCTGGAACACAGCCAGGCAATTTTAATGCCAGTCATTAAAAACACCTTCCAGAGTGGTTCACTTAAAGAAAACAAGTCAGTGAAATTCTGTTTGCTCTCACCAGTATATGCTTTGTTTGACTTTAGCAATGATCCTTCTCACCACTTGCAGGATGTTGTTAGCAAGGATTTAACTGCCTATAAATGCAGCTGTACTGTGAGGTCACAGAGAGACTTGACCTGCTGGACCAAAGGGTCTGTTCACTCATTGCCACAAATAGTTTTAGGTTTCAGGTTACTTTGTTTTCCTTTTTTTGACTCAGATTTTGAGATGGTGGCATAAGCACACTCCATGCTACCTTCCTTTGAAACAGCAGTTGCTGAGCCACACACCATCCTCATCTGACCATAAACCCTCACCTACCAGAATGGCAATAGCTTGGGCAAAGCCCAGTGTTGCATTGCATCAGTTTCACACCATCATGTATCCCCAGAGGTTCTCAGAAAAAGAAGCCACATGCACCAGCCACTCCTAGGAGCAGTGCTCTGGCCCATGTGCTCCTGCTTCTTGCTGTGAAGATCTCAGTCTGGTACTTCCATGGGACATTTGGGGCCCATGTCCCAGATCCTTTGAAGGAAATGCAGAAAACCAAATCTCTGAGGCTTCCATGATTCTTGCTACAGAGCTATCCAAAAGACTGGTATTTCAAAACAACAAATCATGATCAGAACACAGAGAACAAAAAGTTATGTTGTAGACCTAACCTTCAACATGACAATGCCAACTACATTCTCATTTTTTGCAATATCATGGTTGCGCCCTGAGCCAAAAAGTTACCTGAGATAAAGGAACAGGGATTGCAAGGCAGCTCCTTTTCCCTTGATCTTGCTCTCCACCTTCAAAATCCTCTATAGTTTCTTCAGAAGGTAATCTTTTTTTCTGCTGTACATGTAATTCTGATTTTAATGACTCTGTAAGATCTTCTCCCCTTCCTTGGCCTTTTTTCTTTCTACTACCTTAAAAAAAAGGGTACTTTTGGAATGCAATTTTTTAGTGAAATCCTGACACTAGAAATCATTAAAGCAGAACACTGGGCACACAGCATGAGAAATGGCAGCAGTTGTGAAAAAGACTTTTTAAACAGTTCCAATGTTTGCATGTATCCCCAGTTCCCCCAATGTCAGGGCTTGAGATACTCACCCACACAGCTCCTAATCTCAACACTGACAAAACCAAAACATTCAGTCTTTGAAATAAACATTATATTCACACATATAGCAAATGTTATAGTACTGGCAGAGAAACAAACAAATAGACAAACAAACCCCACCCCCCCCCAAAAATACAAAACAAAAGCACAAACATAAGAAAACTATTACACCAGTACAGGACTCAACACCATGCAATTTTTATATAAATATGGCAGGAAGGAACAGTCTAGATTTAGAAGGGAGATGAAAGAAAAAATACTGAAACACAGATTTTCTTTGTCATCTTATAATTTTTTTCCAAACTAGCTTTTGTGGAAAAGAATAGGCAGTGTGGTGGATGGCACATGATTGAGGTTTTTAAAGCCACAGTTGCCCTCATCAGTGCACACAGACACCTGTATTTACAACAGGAGGGAAGAAGCAACTGGCCAGACAATGTATTTAACATACTCCTGTGGGCTTGCTTGGATGTTTAGAGCCAAATCCATAACAGCATCTCAGTAGAAAGAGCAGCTGAAAAGGGTCACTAGAGTAGAGCTGCTGCACATGGGAGCAGACACACACTCACCAGTCACAGTTCATATACTTGGACTGATCAGCAAAGGAAACTCAAGTTTGCCCCCAAACCACTTCACATCTCCCCACAGAAGGGCAAACAGGGTGGGGTGTGCTGTGTTCAGCACAGGGAGTGACAGAAATACTTTCTCCCCCTCACTTCTTTGGCCCTCCTGTTCCATCAATAGAAGTCACAAGGGCAATAAATGCCATGTAGAAAGTTTGTCTAGTGGCATTTTAAAAGCTCCCAGGACCAAAGGCAGACATGTTATAAAGTCTTCTTGAGCTTGTGCCAATGCATAGGCACCTCGTGTGTCCCACTGACAGTGACTGAAAACAGCCTTCTGCTGCTGTCACTGCTGCTAGGCAGCAGCAGCACATGACACATCCAGCAATTTCTTTTCCCACAAGAACAGGAGGGAATGCAACACCACCCAAACTTCTGTTGGTAAGAATCTATCAGACTGTAATGAACTGCTTCTCCTAGGAATTAACTTTGGACTAAATAACCAAGTTTGATTCAGTTACGATTAAAAAACTAACATGCAACACCACCCAAACCCTTCTGCCTTTAAAACCTGTGAAATTAAGAATCTAAATTTAGAAGGGCAAAACATCAGTGACTTAAGTGTGGAGAACTCTAGGAATTAAAGAGACAGAAACTACTTAGAATTTACATACAAAATAGGAAAGTTTATAGCAAAGGGCTCCTGAACGTCCAACGCTCAGCTGTACAGAGTTTATTATCTAGCATCAAAACCAAAAAGAACAGAAAGAAAATTAACTGATAAAAAAGAGCTCTATCACACCCATAAGACTGATGACAAAGGAGACAACAGAAGTCAGTCTTTGTCAGCTGGCCCCACACAGAGCATGGAAAGAGAAGTAGCAAATTAATACTTCCTACCACCATCATTATAATTTTAAAAAGTATATCAAAGCACAGAAATGCATATTGGAATGCAATCATTATCACACTGCAAACCTACCTCCCGTCGTAACAGGCTTGGAAACCCTCTGCACCAGAAGATCTCTTTCCAGCATCCAAGATGGAAGCACTCTCTTTCTTTGAATAGATTTTGACTCTTTGCTTTCATTATTGTCAGAAAGAGGAACCTGAAAGAACATTTACTGTTTAGTTCCTTTATCCAGGCACAGAAGAGTGGGGGGAAACTAGACCATAGTTTGTACTCAGTTATGCCCTTCAAAAGCAGTCTGGGTAACCACCTACTTCTTGTATGGGGACCATTGCTCAAATATTTTAATTTTTTTTGCAGTTTCCACCCACTCAGAAAAACAACATTTATAGGAACCTTCATGCAGTAAAAACAAAACAAAATAAAACAGAACTTCTTAGATCTTTGGAATAAATATCTAAAAGGCTACAAACTGAAAGATTCATAGAAGAGCTTTACGACCACCTTGCTCTAGAGTTTCCCTACATAGATATAACAGAAAGAGCAAGTTTAACAAAAGTCAAATTAACATTAACAAATATGTCCAAGAAAAAAAAAACCCAAACCCCTGCAAACATAAAAGTCTTTCTTAAATTCCTACAATTTATTTCCCCAGAAAGTAACCAGACTCTAAATCTCTGTAAAAACAATGCAAATACACCAAAGTCACATTAATTATTTACCGAAAACAACACTATCATTTTGAATTTCCTGAGCCAGTCCACCCCAGGGATCTCAACTACAGCAAAGGCTGACATTTCATTTGTATAGAGAACATAACACCTCCTTAACTTTCAACACATGCTTACAAATATTAAACTTCATTAAAAACTTAAACACCCACCAAAAATCTGGAAGTAGCATCATTATTCCTTGTTTTTGTGGCTCCCTGTACCTCAGAGCAGGAACATGCTGGTTCCGTTAACAATGGAATACAGGACATCTCAACAGCATGAACAGCTGGTGCTTTTTCATCAGCCTCCTGATTATTTTCTGACAAAACAAAATCAATTTTATCTACTCACACACTACAAATATAAACATGCACTTTTGACTCAAACACAAAAGTTGGTCTGAATGCTTGCCATTAACAAATGCAGTTTGAAACTGATCGTCAACATCACCTTAACATCAGCTTACAGAGGGAATAAATGCACCTTCCTTTTTACCTCATACCTAAAGGGTTTTGAACAATAGACTCTCTAATAACTGCTGACCATGACTGTGATGTTTTGGGGCTTAAGTACATAATTTACACTGGTTGCTGCCATGACAAAACTTTGAGAAAGCTGAAACTCCATCTTAGAATTTGCTTTATGGTAAATCTGCACAACTCCTCAAAATCTGATCCTACTTTAAAAGTCAGGCAACAATTTTAAGATGCAGTTTTCAGGATCAGATGCCAAATGAATCAAGCACTTCCCAGCAAGTTCTCACTACAGGCTATAAGCCTGCAGCACCGAAGTGACACTAGATACGCAGGTGCTAGATTCAAAAGCCACAGTCCAGAGCCACTACATCTAAAGAGCTTTTCAGGTTATGAAAGCACACCCAAACTGTAACTGTTTTTCCTTCAACACATTGTCTTTTCACTACTCAATTCACCAGCACAAATAATCAGGGAAAAACAAGTCCAAAAGCTGGAGTATTCCCTGCACAGAATCACTGGGGAGTCTCTGCCAACCCTTCCAGAACTTTCTTCACTGCAGAGATGGCACACTGACCAGCTGAAGTTTCTCTCTTTCGCCCTGGGAAGAGAAACACCAAAGGCTAAGCTCTGCACTCACCCCTTCAGCTCTTCAGGGGCTCACAAAATCCCAGGATGGGGGAGGTTCAGTGGGACCACGGGGGGTCATCTAGCTCCAGCTCCCTGCTCAAGAAGGGTCATACTAGAACCCATGGCAAAGGATGGCATCCAAATGGTTCTGGAATATCCCCGCTGAGGGACACTCCTCAACCACTCTCGGCAACCTACTCCATGTGCAGCCACGGCACAGTAAAGAAGTTCTTTTTTATAGTCAGGGGGAACTTCTATGCATCAGTTTCCGCCCATTGCCTCCTGTCCTATAATTCTGCAACAGTGGGCACAGGCTGGTCCATCCTTTCGGAACTCTTCTTTTAGATACTTATACTCATGAGTGAGGTCTCCTCTCAGCCGTCTCTTCTCGAAGCTGATCAGACCCAGCTCCCCCAGCCTTTCCTCCTACGAGAGATGCTCAACTCTCCCGCTGGAGCCGAGCTTTCCCCGCCCCTTCCACCCACGGCAGAGCCGCCGCGGGGCTACAACGCTCCTCCTTGAACCGCAAGGCTGCGGACACGAACCAACCCGGCCCTGGGAGCGGGGGCCGCTCCCTCGGGCCCGCGGCTGTGCGAGGCTGGGCCGGCCTCACCTCGAGGTTGCCGGAGCCGCCGGGACAGGGACGGAGGTGGTGCCGAGCCCGGCAGGAACCGCCGCCGCCTGATGACGCGCGGCCGCCCCGTGACGCGCAACTTCCCTGGGCCGCGCGGCGGCGCCTCCTCCGTGGTCCCGAAACTGCGGAGCTTGGCCCCGAAACCAGCGCCCCACGCGCACACCCGCAGCGGGCGGGCGACAGGGACATGGCGGCAGGCAGGCACCCAGCCCAGAGCGCTGCCGGCGGCCGCCGCCCGCACACAGAGAGGCCGCAGTGACGCCTCCCAACCCCGAGGCCGCGGGGATGGACGCGGAGCGCGCTGCCGGCCGGGACAGCGCCGAGGGAGGAAGAGGAGGACTGGGTGACTTCGTGTCTGCCCTTCCTCCTGAGATCATCTCCCGGATTTTCAGTGGGCTGGATGTCGAGAGCTTGTGCCACGCGTCCGTGACGTGCAAGGGCTGGCACCGCGTCATCGACAGCAACGAGCGGCTGTGGCGGCACCACTGCCTGGCCGTGCGCGCCGTCTGCCAGCGGGAAATCGACTGCGACCGAGGGAATGGCTATTCCTGGAAGGTAAATCCACCTCCAGCGGCTGAACAGCGGCAGTGACATAAACGAGAATGCTGGGGGCCAATAGAAAAATGTAAGGAAATGACATCCTGTCACACCCATCCCATGGTTGTGAGGGGGGACGACTGCGGTGACAGCGTGGCAGACGGACATCTGGTAAAATACACTGGGAGATAAAGCAAAGCTGTCCCTTTTCCTACCCAAGACACAACCTGTCCGGCTCGGCATTAGTCCTCCTGCTGCCCCGCACAGCCTCAGCGCTGACCTTCGTCATACACAAGCCCTAACACGAGACAAAACCCACGTTCCCGCCGATAGGGACTAGGTAACAGAACTCCGATAGGTGGTGTGTGCGCTCTGGTTGTATTTTGTGGGAATAGATCTGCTGGTTAGGAATGTCTTCCTGAAAAATCATGCTGGATAGTGTTGTCTCAATACACCTCAAGTGACACACATTCAGGAGGAAAAAAAAAAATGGGGAATAAAAAAGGAAATGAGCAGGAGCTTTTATAAACTGTTTAGAAACTCTCCCCACACACAGACTGCTCTGAGGAGTTTTAGCAGGTTTAGCTCCAGAACCTGCAGAATGATCTCTCACTGTTGAACTCAGCCTGGAAGTTGAGATAGATCAGGACCCGATCAGGTAGACCAGATAGGTGGTTCCACAGATTACTCTGGGCCAGCTATAGGGTAGTCTCCCACCTTATTTTAGCTGGTGTATTTAAGAGCACTGGAGGGGTGAAAAGAGAGAAGCAGCAGCAAAAGAAACAAAAGCAGCCGCTGGACTCTGACATTTCAGTAAAGTTTCTGCAGTGTGAGGCACAGCTGTGAGCAGATAGTGGTTACCCTTTCAGTGTGTAGATCTTGCTACTCTTGCACAGCAATTTCCAAAGCTCCCTGGACTGATTGTCTGTTTTATCTGGAAGGGATTTGAAATAGAAGCTACAAACACACCAAGTCTACATTTTCTTGCCCTTAAAGGCTAGTAGAAGAGAAGAACCCAGACAGCCTCCGAACAAAAGAAAGGTCACAGCCTAAATAGAAAGTGGAAGGTGCCTTTTTTAAGCCATAAGACAAATTCCTGGTTTGGGTTTTTCATCTTGACCACCAAAGAATTGAGGCAGAAACAGAAAAGGTCTGCTTCTTGGCAGCATTGCCCTTTCCTGGATTTAATGTCTAGATATCCAAAGGCACATTCCAAATCCCTTTTCTAGCACTACTCTTCTAGTGTAAACTTGTTATATTGAATGCAATTTAAATTGGTTCCTTTCCGAGATCTGACTATATGTTTTTCCACCAGATTACATTGTTGAGAAACTACTGGAAAAGCAAAGTGAAGCAAGAATGGCTTAGTGGGAAATACAGCAACATTCCTTCACAATTCAGTTTGCCAGAGAAAAGCATGTATCCAATGGATGTCGACACGTGGGGAGAAATCTTGGAAGCAGAACTTGAGAGATGATGAGCCAGTGCTGATTCTTGCAACTGAGATAGCTTTTGCCAATAGCAGACACAATGTTCAGCAGTTGTGAAACTGATTTTGAACTGATTATGAATTTATGATGAAAACTTCTCCAAAAAAACGTTATGGATGTCTTTTTTTAATTTGCATTTTACTGTATGAATTTTATGTAAAATTCTAAAAACAACTAAATATTCAGCTGTAATTTATATTTATACTTGTAATGTTCTACTGCACTGTCAAAAATATGCTGATTATAATTTCAGTTTGCACTTTTTGTTTTGGAAGAGATGATTTTTATATTAAAAAAACCAACCAAACAAAAAAAAAAAAAAACAAACAAAACAAAACAAAAAAAAACAACAAAAAAAAAAAACACAAAAAAAAACCAACCAAAAAAACCCTAACCAACCCCCAAAAAACCCCAAGGTGTGTTTGACCTTTCAACATGAAGTGTATCATATCAGCAGCACATAAGAGCCCACAAAGGAAGGCTGAGGATGGGACAAATCCAGACACCGGAAAGAATCCTCTGGGCAGCAACGCTCCGTTCCCCTCCGAGCCGAAAGTGAGAGAGAGAGAGCGAGGAGTTGAGCGCAGCCCCTCACCCCCTCGCTGTACCTCTGCCCTTTCCAAGGAAAAAAAACCCCTCACCTATGAGACTGCAGCCAGCTGCTCCCCCTCCCTCTTGGCTGCATGTTTTGTCTCTCTTAAATACCATCGTTATCATTTCTTAGGCAACAGATGGGAAAAAATTCCCTGAGAAAAAAAGGAGAAGGAAAAAAAAAGAAAAATCCTAACCTCCAACAAGTGTAACTCAGAGTAAAGAGCATTCCTAAATATAGAGGATGTAGCAGAAAAATCAATGAATTGCAAACACTGCTTCCACTGTTGTTAGCTGTTCTGCTCCAAGATTGTATCTAGTTATCTCAAATTAAAAAAAAAAAAAATCCACAAAAAGGCATACCCAAGCACATTAAGGGTACTGCTTCACTCCCTGCTCACAGCATGTTTTACCCTGACTTAAGACAGCTAGAAGTGCAAAAAGTGCATCTAAGTTAATCAAGATGAAAACAATACTAGCAGTACATTCTCATCACCTCAAATCTGCCCAGTTTTTTTAATCATAGCAGAGGGAAACTGCTCAATAATGGATCTAGTTCCTCACTTTTCTCATCCAGCCTTCACTGTTACCTCTAGTCTGTAACTCCCTGACATTTATCCCCTATTCCTGCTCCTTTCATGCCCTTATGCTGTAAGTTCTCATGTATTTGTCTCAGGATACAGTTTGTAAATAGAATAATATTCAGGTATGAATCCTAAAACAGTTACTTCACTGTGCACTTGGCTGTAGCTTTTCCCCACTCTCGAATGAGCATTAAGAATCCCCAGTATCTGTTGTGTCTCTGCCTCTATTCAGATCAGATGGCTGTGCCTCTTTAAAAACAAGGAATTAAACATGCAGCTATGCAATACACAAGGCCTGCATCTCTAAAGCTAGAGTAACAGTGCTGTATATTTCTTGTGAAAAATCTATTAGTGAGAAAAAATACATTTAAGTACAAATCCACATAAAAACAAAGTCTTCTTCCTCTACTTACTCTGACTCCTTCCTTTAAGGGTTTTAATTCCACCTGGAGATTTCATTACATCAGTTCTGGTCATCTATTCTACTCCTCTCTGCCCCTGCACCATCTACTCAGCCTCCCATCTCTGCTGCAGGATGGATGTGTTCCTTTCCCTTTAAGGACATCCCAGCAGCATCCAGTGGTGCGCTCCTTGCACCATCTGGTTTGGGCTCATCTCTTGCCCCTTCTGTCTGCCAACAGAAGCCAATGAAATGCCAGAAATAGGAAGATCATACCAATGCCTAAATTAGCATTCGTATGTGGGTGTCCTTCCCCAGAGAGCATGCTCAGCAGCTAAAACCACACATGTAAAGCCCACACCACCTGGGGCACACATTAGCTGCCCTCACACCTTGGCTGGTGAAGACCTTTTTCTGCTCCAGTGCTTGCCTCTTACCCACACGTTTTTGCTGAAGTGCAAAGTTCTACTTTTGCAAACCCCACTGACCTTCCATTGTCATTTTTATGCCTCTGATACTTGGAAGGTGTCAGCTGCAGAAAAGTGCCAAAGGTGTCCATCACCTAGGCTTTCCATTAGCCACCTGTGATGCCTCAGGTTTTAGCTTTTATATTTTTCCAATTCTATACTGCTTTAGAATGTACTTCTGAGCTTCATATTAGGGGATAGTAGGCTCTCTTCACAGAGTAGGTAGACAAAACAATTCCTTCTCCAGATGAAGACCAAGGACACATGATCCAAATTTCAGGCCCAAGAGCATAAACAACAGTGGACTGAAGAGAGAAAAATAAGGATGGGACTTCATAACCTAAAGCTATAATTGGACAATTAGCTCCAATATGCTAAGGACCAGAGCTTATAAAAGTGTGAGACTCCCTGACTGGTCGTCCATTTTGTGACCATTTTGAGTTCATCTTGGGTGTAGTTCTGGCTGGGCTCTTGTGCTGCCCAAGGTGTATCCATTGAGGCCTTCTAATAAATACATACTTTATTCTTTAGCTCCATCTAGTCTCTGTTCTAGGTCAGCCTTCACAAGGCTGGCCTTCCTGCAATTCACCATCCTACCCACCTGGTTTTCCCTGGATACAGAGCCCTTTGGTGAAAGCACATGAAGTTTTTGTGTGCAGAGCTGCTTGCACATGTTTTCTGCCCACACAACTCAACTACGCAACAAGGCCTTAAACCAGCCAGGCTTCTGTGAGGAAAAAAGTCTTCTCTCCTGCACGAAACCCTCTGAGGTGCTGCACAGCTAGATATCAAAAAGACCAGCACTGAAGCTCAACTGGAGGGCCCCCCAGGTCAACTTTTCATTTCTGCATCTCCAAAACCACCTGTGGTGTTTTTAATAACACCTGTTGGGGTTAGAACCTTCTTTGCAACTACTCATTGTTGCAGTGCTCCATTTTTGAAATGACTAGCTGACAGCGTGGCTTTATTTCATCATGGTGCAGGATGTGGCTTTGGGCCATCACCATTAACTGACTAAATGAAAAAGTATGCACGAGATATTTAATCACCACAGACTTTTAATCAGACCACTCAAATTTCAAGGCTAATTTTGTCAAGTGTTTCTGCCAATAGGCAGACACGTGCAGATAGTCATGTCTTTATCCTGATCATCTTTGGAAGGTACCCAGTGACAAAGTTATCCCAACTGAAGGCAAAACAGTTGAGTTCAGGACTGGGATCAATTGTTTCAGTCCACCAGAGCTGACAGGAAGACAATAAAAGCATACAGCTAGGAGGGCTTAGGTGGTGGCGGTGTTATTTTTTTATTTTCCCTCCAAATGAACTTGAGATGAGGTATATTGGGCTCCCAAGAGTACATTGACACTTGACAGCTGTTTTTCACCATATTGCTTGTTTAGAAAAGTCCATCTCCAAAACCACAGAAGAAATCACCTGCTGCATTTAACACCTTAAGTCAGCAGCAGCTTCTGATCAGCACAATGCTAAGAATTGAGTGTAGGGGACCGGGAGGGGTTGAGACCTCCGTATGAAGGGCTAGACCCACTTCTGCTATTCTGGTAAACCAAAAAACCCAAGCTACAACCGTGGGTTGAAAGGGAAGGAGTGAGGTGATGGACTGCAGACTCAGAGATCCTGGATAACCTACCAAGATGAAACCTAAGAGGATAACTCTATGTACTGGCACAGTTTGCTGCAGTCTCCCCCAGCTCACATTTAAAAAATGTTGTTAAAGCTGCATTTTTAAAAACTTTAAAAACCTTAAGGGGCAAAGGAGCTGCTTTTTGTCAATCCAGGGGTGCTGACTGCATGAGCTGTTTTGTTGCTGAGATACCAGAGCTATGCACAAAGGCTTCTCCAGATGCCACAGGACACCAGTGGCCATGAGGTAATGTATCACTCATAGCACCAAATATTGTTTTTAAACATTTCCATGGTCTCAGAATGCCAAAATCAAAAGATGCTCTCAGCTACCTATTGGAAGATTCAGCTTGAAGACTTGAACTGAAGGTGTAGGTTGAGCAAGCTGGGAGCAGAGAGAAAACTTCAGTGAAACAAACCAGCCACCTTAAGCCTTTAATCCTGTATAGGGAAAAGGAAAAGTCGGGAAAGACAAAGTGGTTTTTTTGCAGCAGCAGTATCTAGCAACTAATAAATGAAATATTACAATACCCCATAAGAGCTTTACTTGTCTGTTCCATTGAAGGAATATTTTCAATAGTTTCCACTACTTTTCCATCCCATTGCTAAAGAACACATTGCTACTGAACAAATATATGTGGGATATCCTAACACCTAGGTTTCACCAGGTACACTATATAGACATTTAACAGCATAGCCAATGACAAAAACATGCCAAAAGTCACCCACTGTGGCTGACCAGAATAAATTGGCTTTTCTAATGCACCTTTATTTTTGAACACCACTGGTCTCTAGACTGTTTCACTAAATTACACTTCTCTTTAAAGTAATTTTAACATGCAGCTCATCAACGTGTGTACTTAGAGATAACAACACCAGGGACCTGCTCAAACAGGGACCCAATACTCATAAAGGAGTTACATGTGTATGTACAGCCCACAAGTATGAGGAGAAGAGAGGAAGTTTTTACTGTTTTAAGGGGGTGATTAAAGAACACATGTTATGTTGTAGCAATTCTGAAATGACACTAGGCATTTATGTTTTCTCATCCAAGATCCACTCTATGATGCCTAAAAGCAGAAACACAAGCTACCTTTTAGGATGTCTAAGTCAAAATACCTATAAGAAGAAGGATATGGGGAGGGCAGAAGAGAAGAAAGGGAAAAATGAAGATATAACTTGGGAAATAAACTGTTTTTTAAAGTAAAAAATATTAATTGAGAAAAAACCAAACCAACAAGCCAATCTTATTTTATCACTTGTACACCAGAATCATTAAAGACTTCCTTGTAGCAAAAAGCTACATAAGAGTGTTAAAAGCCTGATCTAAATAACTCTTCCTATTATTCAAAAATGTCTCACACATGTGCAATCATTTTGTTACTGTACTATAACCATCATGTACTTGGGAAACACAGCAACTTAAGCTTTCAAAAGCAAGATACCTACATACACATATAGCAGAAGCAATAGAGGTCAAAAGAGATGGTTTCTTGATTTTCTTTTGATATACTTTGGAGATTAAGAAAGGATTTTCAGACTTTTCCTTACGATATGGAAGCAGGTACATGAAAAGACATACACTGATTTATGATTATGATTTATACATGATCATACACTGATTTACATAATTGATACTCTATTAGTCTGCAATAGGCTGTTCTAGTATATTTGATAGAGAGAGAGGCTAATGGCAATACTCTGAGAGTTCTCAATGTCCTTTTTATATCAGAGTTTGAGAATGTAGGAAGATTAGGATGTCTAGTTGTTTGGGATTTTTTAATTGAACTAGTCAATCCCCAGGTCTTCTTCCTCTCCCTTGATCCTGTTTATTAATATTCAAAATTGTGGTGAAAAACGTACTGAAGGCAAATTTTAAACAATACTAACATCATGTCTCTCCCTTTCAAGTGCTAGAAGCAAAGTTCCATTAGTTTTATTTTATTTATTATTTTATTTCCCTTTGATTATTTTCCTCCCGCCTGCTCAGTCATCTTTTAATGAGTTGAAGAAAAGGAGGGAAAGACATTGTCATCTTAAAACAAAGGCAGAGTCCATGCAGGAAAGCAAAGAATTTTAATGAAGCCCAAAAAATTTAACATGGCCAATGAAGCATGAAAAGCAGCATTTTATTCACTTTTCTTACAGTTTAAGTCTCCCTTTTACTGCACTGGAAGGAAAAAAAGATTAAGCAATCTACAAGAACCAGAAACAAAGTATGGAAAGCCGCAGTTTTCGTTCTAAATGCAAAGCAGGAAGTGCTATGTTCTAATCAAAACCCTCCTCCCAAGCTTATTTTGAAGCAAAAAAAAGAAGTTCTATTTCAAGAAGTCTGATGAGTAACAACAAAAGAAGAACTTTGTTTTCAGTCAGAGTTCACTTTGAGCACAGAATAATCTCTATACATCACCAAGAAGATCACAGCTCACAAAAAAAATTACTTACACTTTTCAAAACACAAACTGAAGGCATCCACAGAAATACCAACAACCTGCAGAGGACTCTTATCTACTCATTTCCTTTTTCAAGTTCCTCCTACAGTCTCCTACAGTTTTAAAAGTGCAAACTGAAAAAGAACAACTGAAAAACCCAACCCATTCCCACCCCACTGCCCTCCTCCCAAAAAGTCCCACCCTACTTAAATGTTTCTGGCCCCCACCAAAAAGATTATTTAGGGAAATTTTTTCTGGATTTCAGTGTTGCCCAAGCTTGAACTCAGAACAAATGGAGAAACACTTCAAAAAGTGAAAAGCACTTATCAAGAGCCCTGTGAAGCAAGTAGTTTGAACTTAAAATAACATCTCAAATATTTGAGAACAAATTAGGGGGGGAAAATAGGTGTTTAATGTTTGTAGTAAAGTGAACTCTAAGCCAAAGACAGAAGAGGTACTACTACATTGAAGAGTCATAGGTAATATTGCAAGAAGAAATAAAAATAAAAACTTTTCTAAAAGAGAGGTTTGACAGTAAAAGTTAGATACCTCAGAGGTCTTAATGAGTTTTTTGTCTTTATGAAACAACTTTGATTAAATATTACTAAGTAAACTGTTCTATTACTAAAACACCTTTTCAGTAGACATTTCACACTTTCTGTTAACTGTTCTTTCAAATAAAAAGCAAAGACAGCACACTGCAAAAAAAGCACCAAAAAAACTACACTTATCAACAAATTTTATCACCTTACTCTTCAGAAGAAAGCTGTGGGGCAGAGAAAGTAAACAGCTCTTTGAAAAAAATGCTAGAGACATATTGAGTCCAAACTACATCCATATGTGTTGTCTGTTGGATTATAAGAAGTACTAACACTGACTCAAACTAAAAGCTTGTTGGGCTGAGGTTATTATTTTTTCATCATCTGTGTTTGTGGTTTGCTTCATACCATTTTCTTTTAAACTTCATTTTAAAATGGAAGTAGGAGCGCTGTGTCTGTGTGGGTGTTTTTATGAGTGCATGGTTAGGCAACATTACCAAAAATCTGACTCTGACTGTAGTAAGCACGTAGGCAGTGTTCCAGGGGAGAGAAAATTGCTCAGTGCAGGTTGTGGCAAGACAAATATGAACTTAAGAGGATATTTATATAAGATTATATTATACAAGTCTTTCAGACTGAAGATAATAAATACAATCCTTATCTACAATGAGTTCTTTATTTTGTTGTCCTTTAGACTAGGTCTTTCTTATAGTAAAAAATAAACCAATGTTAATGTAGTAATTGCTGAGGGTGTGGTAGAAGTGTGATTTAAATAGTTAGAGGGTGAAAGTTAGAGGAAGCATGACACACGTAGGTCTGCTCTTCTGTTTCCTCCTTTTTGTTTGGTAGTTCCTTGCACAAAGCTGTCTCTCTCTTCTTTGTGCCGGTATTCATGATCTGTGCCTCTTCCATGCCTTCTGAGTTACTGAGCTGGCCTTCTCATCTCTGATAGACATGCAGCTGCTTTTTAATTCTAAATTCCCTTGGACAAGATCTTCTCACTGCTGCCAAGAAGCAGAGGCACCTACAAACCATTGAACTGTGTCTTCTGAAGCACCAGCTATGAGATCACAGACCCCATCAATATAGGATGGTACAAATAAAAGAGCTCTCCCATAAATACACTGACTATCATTCTCTGCCTAAGAAAACACCATTTATAGGTGGACAGCCATACCTTGGACTGAGCACAAGTTAAAATGATAAGGTCATGGACTGGTAAAACATTTTAGTTTTATTAAATTTGGGCAGTCACGTCTCTCCTTTGGTAAGCTGGACAAGTTTCTGTTATGTGGTTGTGTGGAGTGTTTTTGTCTCTTTTCCTGTGCCCTTGGGTATTTTTGAGTTAGTGAGCTCTGAAAGCAAAATAAGCAGCAACAAGCAGCAATTATCAAGAAAGCAGGCTGAGCAAAAAGTGGGTCTTTTTACCATGAGTCTTCCTTCCTCAGAATGACACATCAGACTTCAACGATCCCGATAGCTTGCATGAGAGACAGGAAATGCCTGCCAGAAACTGATTTCTGCTGGCCAACTGAAGTGGACATGATGATGCAGTGTCTCAGCCTGCTGCTCCTGCAAGGCTGTGTTTTCTTTGGGATAAGAAATGCAAGGCAAGAGGGCTTCAGGCTCATTAGCTCAGCTACAGGTACAATTAAGCACAACTGGAGAGAAGCTTTAGCTCTGCATTTATTTTTATATGGAAGAGATCCCAATAAGAATTCTTAAGTATAAGGTACCTTATTAGATCTATGAACAGAGTTTTAAAGATTTTGAAGTCTCCTTCACTCAAACATCAGTCTGTACCAGGAACAGACTACATGCACCGTCTGACATTAACTTGATTTTCAACTCCTCCTTAGATTTTAAGACTTAGAAATTTGTTTGATATACAGTCAGACAAAAATGCAAGGATTAATCAGGTGAACTGATTATCAAATAAAAATATTTATTTGAGTTACAAGCACAAGGTTTCTGTTATATTGCTAAGGCACAGAATCAAGGACTGAGTATGTTGCTGGAGGTTAAAAAAGGAAAACCTAATTGAAACCACTTCAATCAATAGTTCAAATAACCAACCCATGCATCCTTGCCCTTCTCCTGCAAGATTCTTAATTCAAATAGAGTGCTGTACCTAACAACCCAGCATCTGCTTTGTAGACCTAAATAAAAGGAAACAATGGTCCCGGGGCAGATTCTTGTGAAGTTTGGCAATGTTTAAAATTGGGTGATATGGAGTTTGGAGTGAGATTCCTTTGTGTTTGAAATACTGTGGGAAGAGACTTTTCCTCATATTGTTGTCATGGAGTTATACTTGGTTCCATAGCATATAACTCCATGGAGTTATACTATGGTGTTTCCATAGCTGTACATTCTTCCCTCCCTTAATGCTTACAGATTGGAAAGGAGTGGATCAGGTTTCCAAATGAGTTGACTTCTTTTCCTTATGTCTATAGCATTATTTGTATAAGTGAACAAGCAGCAACAAGATCTGGTAAAGAAGAAAGTGTAAAACTTGTCTGGAGAAGACAATGAAAATCCTGAAACACATCACGGGCTGAAGAGAGTGATTAATTGAGGTACTCTCTGTCAGTGACATGACTGTGTTCCCTGTTAATGGTGAGATTCGCAGAATCAGCTGTGGTAACAGGTACAACCTTGTCAAGGTCAACTGATTACTCTAAGCAACACACTAATATGGCATATTCTATGTTATAATTTAGTAAAATATTACCACAACACAAGTGGAAAAAATGTTAGTTTGTTAGTGCCCACTATAAAATTGAAACTTCTACCCAGTCCTCAACTCCAACATACAAGCCCTTTGGGATGATACTGCTTTCTCTTAGGGAAATGCTAAATTTTGCTTTGAGTAACTAATTTAATTTGTCTGTCTTGTTGGAAGATTGTCCTCATTTACCAGTCCTAGAAACTGACTGGATTGCTTTGATCCATTCTGTACGCTCTGTGGATGAGGCTGCTTGCAAGTAATAGTGGATTTCATTTGCTGTGATGATTTCAAAGAGGATGTTGTCAGCATCATACTTCTTGGCTACAGGGAAAAAATAAGAAAGTCAGGTATGAGAGAAAAAAGTGTTGTACTTTGAATATTTCCTCCTTTACACACTGTAAGGGGATCTCCTTTTTTTTTACAGCTGAGCCTGATCAGGCCTTCACAAACATTGGGTCCAAGACATGAGTGTCTCTCTCTCAGCGAAACCACTCATGAATTCTGCATATTTCACTTTCAGGAGTCACAGGTTTGTTGGTCTCAAATCATGAATGGATCTGCAATCCTGCAGACAGATCCTGTTCCCCAAACCATCCCATGCCTTGCCAGCTACAAAAATAAGATGTTTGAGTTTGTCATATCTGTTTCTTTTCTGAGATGCCAACAAATTCTCTTGCTGGATATGATAGCCAGCCTCTCATGTGGAGAGAGGAGAATGCATGAAATTAATGTTTCTTGGTCCTTGCAGCAACACCTTTTCTGTTCCCACAACTTCTAGTTTTGGGAAGGAAGAGAAGATGGACAGTAACAATTTTTTGGCATAACCATTTCTAACATGAAGCTTCCATCCCAAATTCATTAACTAAAGAGATCAAACTCAGCTTACTTTGCCTAAAGGCCAGTTCTCCTAACACAGGGTTTGTGTCATCCTTTTGATCAGCCTTCCGCAAAGTGCTGACAATATACAAGATTCCCTATTGCTACTTTTACCACAGTGCCCTTCCCCAGTAATTCAGACAGAAAGAGAGAGATCAGTTATTAGAATTACTGAATTATTATACATAGATTGCTTTGGAATAAAAAACACTTGTGATTTTAGGCAGATTGAAAGGAGGGGTTTGTACCAATAATTTATTAGAGAGCTCATTCAATATGGTTCCTTACTGTCTGGCATATCTTCCACTGCTGTCACCACGCAGCCCCTCAAGTGAATTGCTCCCAGTGGTTCTTCTCCCTGGGGAGGACATGAAATCAAAATGAAATTCAACACTTCTGAAGCCAGTAGCATGTTAACATATGGCTATGTTTCCAGAATGGAGACAAAACCATTTGATTACTTAGTATGTCTCACCTGAGAGAACAGAAAATTTTCAGTCGGTGTCAACATGGAGGGTTAGGGGTGTGGTTAAATACCCTAAATAAATAGGGAATCTCTTGTGATTTAGAATTCAGGATCTGCAGAGTATGTAGTATGGGAATGGGCCCATTAGAAATACACAAGAAATAGGATGCCATGTCTCAGCCTAGCACGGCAAATACCTCAAATATAAACTGCAAAATTACTGCATTGTGTTCATTTGCACTTAGGACCTAATTTGTTTTGATCAAGTGAGAGTACACATTAATTCCAATTAATCACAAATAAGAGGTGAAATACAGACCAGTGTTACTTATTCCCAGGTCTGGGTGGCACTTGCCACCCTGACTTTACAGCCCCAGAAACTATCTTTCACTCTCCTTTTCCAGAGGATGGCTAGGCCATGGAAGAACAGTCCCACTGTCCTGCCTGATCTTCCCTGTCACATTCTCATGCAAATACTACTTTCAAGTACTTCTACAGGACACTGGATTCAAAACAAACAGGGAAATAAACCGAATCTCTCTTACTCCAGCAGGATCATAATAGTGAAGATATGCAGGATCATCTCTTAAAATGAACTTTCTCACTTTCCAGTTCTTCCTCCGATGTCCCTAGGAAAATTCAAAACCAGGAGTGTCACAGAGCTGCTTGGCCTGCATGCAAATCTTACCCACGCGTGAGAGGACAGGCAAACACAAAAGGGAAAAAACCTGAATATTCTGGACAGGAAATACTCACTGGAGTAGGAATTAAATCTGCCTTTTCTACATTCCAATCTTTTGCACAAGAACTGGGCTATCAAACTGCTTTATCTCTCTCTCTCTTCTTTTTTTTTTTTTTCTTTTTTTTTTTTTGTGCAAAACAGAGGAGCTTCAACATGGGAGATTCCTCTAAACATATCACACAGTCTGGTAGTTATGACATTCACATGAGTTCTGTAAGAACTGGGTTTAATAACTACTTGCTAGAAAACATGGCTGCAAAGTGCCTTGCAGGAAGGTACCTTGAATTATTGGCATGGATGAGCTGAAAGTCTTTCTGTCCCTGCAAAGATAACAACAACAAAAAAAAAGCTTATCTGGCTTAAACACCCTGGAGGGCTCATGGCTGAGAAGCTCAGGCAGACATATGGACATAAGTGCCTCATGGCCCATTTTCATGACTGAAAAGGATGGGTATGGAAGCATTTTCAGCAGAAGCAGTGACCCTCCCAAGCAATGACCCACAACTCACTGAGGGTGACCAAGTGCAGACTAACACTGGTGGAAGATTGTCATGAATCACTTCCTCTGGCATTTCAAAATACAAGTTTCTCAATTACCTCCTGTTTGCATGGAAGCTCTTACTAACTAGGTTGGTAAGAACGTGACAGAGTAAAAGAGCAGCAAGGCGTGGGTCTAATTTCTTCCATTGAGTAAACTGATTAAACAAGAGAAATACTTGTTAGCACCAAAAAGTTCTTAGGCCCTCAAAGACTATTTTAACAGTGCAGGTTCAGACTCAATATTAGGAAGAATTTCTTTAGAGAGAGGGTGGTCAAATACTGCAACAGGCTACCTAGAGTGTCGATCAATTCACCATGTCTGTCAATGTGTAAGAAGCTTTTGGACAACAAAACCCTTAACAATGTGCTTTAACCCTTGGTCAGCCCTGAAGCAGTCAGGTGGTTGGACCAGAGGATTGTTGCAGGTCCCTCCCACCTGATCCATTTTATTCATTGAAGAATCCTGATTTTGCCTTCAGTTCACTGATATCTGCTTGCAATGGCCTTGGAAACATGACATTCACTGTATTGCTTAAAGTTTTGCTGGAAATGAAGGTATTCCGTTATCTTCTGTCTTACACGTCAAATATTAGTGACTGAAACAACTCCTTTGCTCAAGCATGCTGAAAAAGTCCATGAAAACTGGCAACTGAATCCAGTTTTGTGTCCAGAGGGACACAGAGTGACAGCTTTTTTACCTGAGTTCAGTTTTGCATTGTACCAATGACTTGTCACATCTTCTGTAGGACTCTTTCCTAATTAGAGCTATCAACTGTTTTCTTTTGTGGTAAGAGCAATTAACCTTGCAATATTTGTCCAGAGTCCTGCTGCTGTGCTGCAGCAAGTGTTCCTTGTGCAAAGGCAGGAGAGACAGAGAAGAAACCTGCCAAGTGTGGAGATGCCAGAGGGTAGTTTCTCTCTTATCTAAAGCTTTTAAGTGTAAAAGAGTAATCTTGCACCCATGGAACATCATCCTAGTGACAGGATGGAACATGGGCAGCACTGACCTGTTTCAGCAAACATCCTTGTTTGACAATTGTGCCTCTGAATTCTTCTTTTAGGACCACGTCATCATCACTGGAATATCCCTCACAGAAAAATCCACTGTCTGGCTGCAAGACCACAAGAGAAATGTTACAGAAGTTACACAGCTGCTGCATGCTTATGTACTTGTACCAAGCTGGCATCTTTTTGCTTCCCTCCGTGCTGTTTTTTGCCACCCCAAAGAAGATATTATTATTGTTGTTGTTGTTGTTATGGTTATTGTTAAATACTCTAACCTTTTACTGGAAGAGCCTCCCAGTGAAGTTGAGGAGCTCTCCAAATCACCATGGGCACATTTCAGTGTGAGGTGGAACCACACTTCTAAGATACCAAATCAAGACATTGACTTCCTATGGCCTCCTCACACCACACTGGCATTGAATCAATCTAAAAATAATCCAAAAGCAAGCAGGTCACACATGGGCTGCTACAAGAAGCACCCAGGAGGCCACAAGGCTGCCTTTACCAGGAGTGTCTCTGCTAACAGGTAAAGTCTCCCTAGCATAAACATATTTAGGAAAACAAATGAGTAGTGGGAGAGTCATTCTGCTGAAGCGAAGTGATTCCATGTGGTAAATATAAACAGAATTGTAATACCAATTTACTTTTTCCACTTTATAGAAGGCATCCTTTTTTGTTAGCATAAGTCCATAAGCCAAATATCTTTCAAACAGTATTTGACTGGGATATTTCAAATTCTCCAAATCAGGCCACACAATATGAAGTAATAAATGGAGAAGGCTGGGTATGACACCCAGGACAGGTTACTGGGGGATATTAAAAACTTTTACTTCTTTGCTCACGGGCAAGCTGTGTGTGTGCACACTCACGCTGAGTCAGACTTGATGGCTCTGCACAAAAATGGATTTGTAGCTTCTGCCACTCTTTGAAGCCCTGTGAGAATGATTTACTCTCTTCTCTTCCACTGAATCAACAGGGAAACAGATGGTTAAATTCTGGTCACCAGTACAATTACCAGGAACAAAGTCTAAGTTAAAAAGAACCCAGCCTAAAGATGCATACTATGGGAGCCTTCTATCACGCTTTGAGAATTCTCTACAAATTCATTTCCCACACTTAGTCTCAGCACTCAATTCACACTTAGAAGGTGCCAGAAAAAAAAAAATCTATCCTGGTTACAACTATTAACGTGAGCAGGCTCATTCTGAGCATCACAGGAAAAAGACAATTAAGATAGATTTCTCCACTTCTGTACAATCTTTCCTCCAGGATTTAAGAAGCCGAACAAGAAGCATGAGAAAAGCAGAGCATCAGTAAGTGAGACAATAAAAACCAGAATCAATGCTCACAAAGTAATAGTAGGCATCACTGAGATCCAGGAAGGGGGTGTCTGACAGTCCCTCTGCAGCTGCCTTGGATGTGTCCCCAGCAGGCTGTAGATAGCCTTCACTCAAGAGGGAAGAGGCAAGCAGGAGACCTTCTTTGCGATTTCGGATGGAGCTGCTGGACACCAGCCAGTCAATCACACAGGTGCCTGGTTACAAAGGAACAAAATATCAGCCACAAACCAAGAGAGACATGAAAAAGCCTAAAAGTACACAGGAAACAAGCCTACTCCATGTATTCATCAATCTCCTGAACAATGTTCTTAGCAACAATATGGGGAGTTAATCTAGGGAGGTTCCTGGCCATCCAATGAGGTACAGCCTTTCCAGCTGATGGCAGGGGCCGGGTCAACTCTCAAACACCATTCCTGATGGAGAAGAGAGCTGGGAGGGGACACAGGGCTGAGCTGGGAAGCCTCAAAGGCAGAGACTGGGGATGTACGGAGGATAGCCAAGCCTGGATCCAGGCTGCTATGCTACTAACATAATGCTGTTGGAAATCACCAAGGTTGGAAAATACCTCCAAGATCATCAGTCCAGATCATCATCAGTCCAACACTGGCATGTCCCCCCCATAAGCAATGTCCTCAAGTGCTACATCTATGTGTTTTTGAGCACAAATACAGATTTGACTTTGAGTGAAACGGGAATTACAATGGGACACCATTTGGTGATGAAAAATCCAGAATGGAGTAATTCTTCTGTATTTAAGTGTTTCACACTACAATCTACTCAAAAGATTACTTTAATCTTTCTGACACTAGTAAAATTTCATCATTCTCCTTTGTTTACCATGGCCATAACTGAACACTTTTCCAAGATATATCCTTTGAGCATCTCCTGGATTAGTCAAGAAAAAAATCAAACTTCTATGTGCTCTACAGAGCTTAGAGCTGTTTCACCTCTTTAGCTTTTCAATTCTGTGCTCCCTTTATTGTATAGAATAGAGGGACAGGAGCTCCTTACCTGTAAAGCAGTGATTAAACACTCTTTTATCTTTTTCCAGCTTCAACTCCTTTATTCCCTTTTCAGGATCTTTCATTGAGAGGTACAAAGCACTGTGCATAAAAAGAACCACAGAAACTGTTAGCAAATAAAAAGGTTTTGCCGGTTTGTACAACAATATCATTGTAATCATGTTCAGCTCTCTGCAGAGCTGTAACATGGCTTAGTTTCATCTCTTGCATCTCCTGAAAAATTCAAGTTGCAAAAGCCTAGAGGTCTCACTACATTACTTCACAGCTGTGGGAGCAGAGGGCGGAGTGCACAAAGGGCTCACCACATCTCCCTATTTTGAGAATGCAACTACTTGTGGTGACTATAGCATGAAGAGAGGAACACCCACTGCTGAGAGACCTTCACAGGGCCCCACAGACTCAGCAAGAGGGTTCACTGCTGTGCTCTGTGTTCACCCAAAGCTCCTGGGCTGAGCAGAAAACCTGTCCCTGTCCCAAAGCCTGCATGCTCTCAGATGATCTTTGCCCTGTGTGCAGTTTTACTGTCTTATAAGAACACTTCAGGCTCATCTTTATCTTGGTATTTACAGCTCTGAGGCAGAAAACAAGTCATCCTTGATTTTGAAAAGTACGAACAGATTGCTTCCCTTTATCTCTTCTTCTCCCTTTGCCAGTTTCATGTTCTTTGACAGGCACCACAGTCCCCTCACCATCCAAAAACTAGGCCAACATCAGAAGAAGAGAAGATGGAGAACAAACAAAAGGTCTAAAATATTTTTTGTAATAAATGATTTATTGTATAAAATGCTTCTCCTGGAAGAGTCACACTTTGGCTGGCGCATCCTCTTGCACTCCATTATGCCCAGGAATCTATCAGCAAAAAATCTTTGATAAACAAGCATGTTTTGGTAAATGATAGTATATTCAAAAAGATCTTTCCAGTTCTGATTGACAGGTCATTTCTGACACATGGTACAAACTGAAGTTTTTAGTCATGCAGAAGGGGCTGTGAGAGAATCCATGGACAGACAGGCTCATTGTTCTTCCTGGCCACGGTTACATGTCTGACACACTGACTGCAGATGGAAGTAAATGGGAGAGCAGAGCCATGAGAACAAACCTCAGATTGATTGTTTCAGGCAATCTGATGGACTTCCTTGTGGATTTTCTGGCAAATCTTTGGCCTCCATCTATGCAATGAATTGCTTTCTTGATATCCCGCACCCAGGCATCTCTCTCCTCCAGGTAGGCAGCTTGAAAAAAGTGGTCCTGCTGCTTGGCCACAGTGAGCTTGAAGACAAACTGGAATAATAAATTACAGGAGGTTTTTTTAAAAGTTGCTTTTGTGTAGCTAGTTGGGCACAATTAAGCTGCCACAGCATACAGCCTACCTATGCCTAAGGACTATAGAAAGTGCCTTAGAGACACAGTAAAATGATAGAAACTCTGAAGAAAACCATGAACAAGCACTGCACGTAACTGAATCCTTTTGTTACTTCACCATCACTGATGCTGACATCAGCACATCCAAGGTCTTCTGTGGAGGCAGCTCTTTAGTCACATAGAGAAACAGACAACTTTCCCAGGCATTGTTCTGGGAAAGGCTGTAAGAAGCTCAGAGAGAAGAATTATAAGCAATTCTTATCTTAACTTGCTGCACCTGGTGTTGTGAATATGTGGAATGTGTTATGGAGATATGTTTTCCAAAAGGGTGGTTTCTTAATTAGCTGATGGTGATGGTGTTTTAATTAAAGGACCAATCAGGTCCACCTGTAGTGAACTAGAGTATAAAAGGAATGGGTTTCTTAATAAAATTATTTAGTCTTCTGTGAATGCATGGAGTGTGGCACTTGTTTATCTGTGTTGTTTCTGACCCAATAGCAACAGTATGTGGTACCAGTACAGCTGCTGATTCTAACTTTTGCTGAGAAGTTCAACACAGCTGAAAGGCTGAAGTGATTTCTTGGAGTGGCTACCTGGAACAGAGGCTAGACAAGATTAAGAGAATAAAAGTGGGTATTTATTAAAGGCCTTCAATAGGTACACTTTGGACAGTCAGAGGCCTTTGAGGGGCTACACCCAAGATGGACAATGGTCACAAGTTTTTCAGACAGATATAAGTTTGGTCCATTTACATATCAGAAGTTAATATTCCAATTACAGCTTCAGGAAATGAAGTCATGTACCCCCAGTTTCTTCCCCCCAACTCACTTTTATTTATACTTTCAGGGCCTGGAACAATGAAGTGTCTTTGGGCTTCAGGCCTAGAGAATCGTTTTGTCTGATCAAAATGTGAAGCAATAGCTAACACTTTATATGGAGTTTTACAGTTATACACTTGGATTTGAAAAAGATAAAAATTAAAACCCTAAGGCATCAGAAGCACCCAGCCCCTGCAGGCTTACAGTGGATGTAAATTTTTTTAATATTTAGAGACACGTGAGCAGTCTGAAGAAGGAAAAATACCTCACATCATATTCAGCTACTGTCTCACAAGGGGAGAAAAGGTCATACACTAGAGAGTACCTGAGTATATTTGCAGCCTAGTAAACCTTTAATGGCTTAGTAGGGAGATGATACCTCCAACCCTTGGCTACACCTTAGGATCACCTATCCAAACACACTAGCAACAATGGAAAGACTGTGTTTCCCAAAAAATGAGAATAGATCATCTAGAGGTAGTTGTAAACAGAAAAAATAACAATAAGCTGAAGAAAACCCAAAACAAAACAAAAAAAACAAACCCCAAAACCATCCAACAAAGTTCACACTGTTTGAACTAATTTCCATCCAGTGATCTTCTGGATGGAAAATCAGGATCTAATTATTCAGGTTTCCACTTCCTCTAAAATATAGCTCCTTATGAGTGACACTAATTTGTTCTGTAGTTGTATTATAATAGATATCACAGATTCTGACTCAGCAGGTGTCTAAAAATGCCAGGCTAAGCCACAAGCTAACAGCACGACTTGCAAGGAAAGCAAAGGCTTCTGCCAAAGAGCAGTAAATTTACATCAGTGAAATCAGCACTCTGAATGAGTCTGCTGAAGCCCAAGTTTGTAAGTGATACATTTCTGAACATCCCTCACAAGCATTTTCCAAACAATGGCCAATAGGAAAAAATCTGACACCCTGAAATTGTGCAAAGTCCAACTGAATTTCATGGAAGATACATTTCAAACTTATAAAGCAACAAGTCATCAAAGTCCATCTCAGATAGAAAAGTAGCCTTTTCTTATCTGATACTGTTCATATTTCCAGCAATACTCACCTTTTCTGTTATGCAGGAAAGACTTACACACTAAAAATCAATGCACAATGTATGACAAAAGTAAACAGACAGATGTATCCAAATCCCAATATTCAACAGTCAAGCTAACACCCCAGATTAATAGAATGAAATACCAAAGCATTGATGAAATTTATTACCAAAGGAAAAAAATAGCCTTTTCAAAGAGCTGAGAAGCAACCTAGAGTGAAATGCCAAGAAGAGTTTTCACTTCCAGCACACAGAAAAGGCTGGCAAAGACATTTCTTTTTAGCATTTACAAAGTTAAGCTAGTAAGTTAGATGGAAATCCAGGCTTCCTCTGAAATCGGTAGAGGTTGATTCTCCAGTCCTAGATATGACCAAGCCTCCCTCTGATGATGTATATCAGGTTGTGTTTTTGAGAAAATTAGACCATGCGACTAAACTAAATACCAACATTTTACGTACTTAAATTGGGAGAGATGAATCTTACTATGAGCAACCAAACAGGATGATGCTGTTCACAAGAAAACCATGGGGGAAATGGAAAAAGCTGAAGAATATCAGAATTTATGTTACATTAAACAATGATCAAACTTTAAATCAAGGACAGCAGACAGTGGTGAATGCATTTTGAAATATAATCTCAAAATATGCAGTTGCAGCCCCTTCTGAACAGCCTTTACCTGTGCTTAACAAATCCAAGATTGGTTCTTTTCCCCTCAGCACCTGCAATTTGCAATTGATGTAGTAAACAAAGCATGTTGGTGATGTGCTCTGAGCTTTCAAATGAAGTCCTGGTGCAGATACACAAGCTGATTTAAAAACTTAACCAGAGAAATATGGAAGTTTGGTTGTGGCCCAATAGTCCCTGTTCCAAACTGGGCCCAGACAGATGACACTATACTTAAAACAGACCCAATGAGAATTATCCCACTGTTCACCATACAGAATTCCTGTCCTAAAAATATACTTTCATTACTAGCCATATAAACTTAAGAACCAGAGTAATTCCCATTAGAGGAATAACTGTATGCTTTGACGTGTAACTAGTGAGAAGCCAGAGCAGAATGCAGAAACATTGAATTCAGCAGTACTGTAAAGCTGTAAAATGTAAGATGTAAAAATAAAGATACTACGTTTTCAAGGAATACATGTAGGAACCTAGGTATAATCATATTAGGCAGTACTTGTAAGAACAATCCTGGTGATAGCTTTGCTCATATGAATAAACATGTTCAATTTTTGACTATTTGAAATTTTAAGAGAAAATCCATCTCCAGGGCTACTGGTTTGTGGACTTGCAGAACAATCTCACCACCTCAATATGAAGGATCTGCTCCAATGCCTGCTGAAGTAATTTGGATTGTTTCCACTGACTTCAGCAAACCCTGCAGCAAATCTCATTTATGAAAAGCTATTTTGGATGCCTCAACCCCTGGGTCTTTCTTTGTCTTTATTATCCCTCAGAAAAGGCCCCAGGAACTAAAATGAAACATTATGTAAAGTTCATTATGTAAACACCCAATGTAAAATGAAGCATAACAGAAAACCCAGTGCAGCCAAAGGAATGATCTTCAGAGACTGTCACCCTTCCATAAAGATACAATGCATCTTCTGGAGACTGGTGCATCCCAAAGGATAGCTTTGGGAAGGTGAGGATCTCTCTCACTCTGTCTTCAGCAGACATCAGATACTTCAGACCTCTGTGCCTGCTTTGTTGAATGCACATATGTGGGTGAATTATTTTTCCTTTATTGTAAATATGTTACTGACATTTTCAAGCAACTACTGTGAAACAATGTTGATGGCAGTGCCTTTTTGAGAGTTAAAGGAAAAAGCCAAAACCCAACACAAAACTGTTTGAAGAAGAATGCTTCGTGAGAAAAACTTAATTTCTACCATTATAATCTAGGTCGGTGATACTCTTGCATAGTACCCTTCATACCTCATGAATAGAGTAAGGAGTGTTGTGGTGAGGCTTGTTAATAAGATAATCAGCACAGGATTAACAGCAATCTTTATTCTCTGCCTCATCCTTTTTGTATACTGTCTTAAAGACAGCTTGGAAGTTAACAGGCCCTTTCTCTTGACAGATGTAAGTCTAAAAAGACTTAGTAAGGATCAGGGTGGCTTTTTTTCATATAAATATGGGTTCTGCAACAACAACAACAAAAATACAACAACACCACACACCCCCCCCCAAGAAAAAAAAAAAAAAAAAAGGAAAGAAAGAATGCTGAAGAAAGAAAAGAAGGAAAAAGCAAAGCCAGCAGGTCCAAATCTGACACAAGGGATCCTGATTCCACTTACTACCAAACCTAAGGACAGGTTTAAGTATCCTCACTTTACTCATATGAAAAAGTAAAGTTCACCAACTCAGCTGTGTCTCACACTTCCTATTTTTCTAATACTCTCACAGAGACTTCTATCTTTAGTCAGGTATCCCTGTGGTAAATTTTTTTTAACTGTGGTGGAATAATGTTCCAGATTCTGGGGCACCCCTTTGTCAGAGGAATTCATGGGGATATCATGCCTATTTGATGAAATTGAGTGGACAAAATAATAAATTACTAATGATATATTTCTTTGCTCATATGAGAAATCCCGTTTTACCAACTATTTTTCAGGAACCCTGTAACCCTGTAACAAAATATATGTGTCACAGCATTTATCTCCTTCCTGTCTGAGCAAGTCATTTGTTCCGTGACAAAAAATAAATGTTTCTCCTGCTCACAAAATACTTTCCCACTACCATTTTTCTGTGGCACTTAGATTTACATTTTATACAGGAATTGTTGCCATTCAGCTGCAAAACATCCTCACACCAATAAAATTTAGTTCTGCTCTCTGAGAGAT
Source organism: Agelaius tricolor (assembly GCF_023055355.1). Lineage (NCBI taxonomy): Eukaryota > Metazoa > Chordata > Aves > Passeriformes > Icteridae > Agelaius > Agelaius tricolor. Next base: position 17,315,823 of record NW_027269261.1, on the reverse strand, counting down.
TCAGAAGTTTAATAAAAACCAACCAACCAACCCCCAAGTGCTTTTTGAATTATTCCTCTTGAAGTGTCCTGAATTCAAGAAGCGCACAATTCCAAACCTGCTTGTGACCTCCTAAGGCAAGTAAGAATCTCCACTAGGATGAGTGCCAGGAATTTGCAACCATCACCCTTTTGCCTTTTCAGTGCTTCCAGAAGTATAAGTATACTGTCAATTCTTTTTGTAAAAAAAGTACGTACCATTCTTTTGCCAAAATCTTGGCATGGGCTGTGAATAGTACTTCCTTTTAGTGGGATCATCCCTTTGGGACTGTTATCAGCCTTCCGCTTGTAGAATTCAATTCCATCTTCTAAGAGCACAACCCACATTGGCTTCCAGGTATTAAACATGCTGCCCTGCATCAATAAATCACAAATTATGTTCAATGAAACACTCTTCATGTGATACCCAAGGAAGATATGAGCTTCCAGGGAGTGCCTGATTGATGCTAAAATAACTACAGTTTGTGTTTCAAGGAGAACATGCCACAGCCTCACCCATCCGACTATGCAGTTAAATATTGTTATTTTTCTGACCACCATTTATTTCCCCTTGTAGTTGCTCTGCCAGTGGAGGTCACTGTGGATTTAAATAAAAGTAAAGGCTTTATCCTATGGGCTGTACTACAAAAGACTCCGAAGAAGAGGTTGCTGTGGAGTGGCAAACACCTTCCCAAAGATTGGATGTGCCTGTGGCCCCACACACTGTCTTGAGGCAAGGTGATGTGATTTCTTTAATCTCACTATTCTTCCTTGATGTTTAACCCAATTAAGTGCAACTGAGTAGGCTGTGGCTATTTCCTGTTGCCTCTTTGCCAAGATTCCACAGTATGTTTCCCTGCATCTTCCCAACCTGTTCAGAGTTAGTTTTCTCTTCCACTCAATCCCAAACTACCCCACTTACCTTCTTAACCAAGTAGCCCTCCCTTATGCGCATTGGCTCTCGCTCCATGGCTTGGGCAATCCTGCTCTCAGCTCTATCAGTGCTGGCTGTCGAGTTCCTCTGGCAGCAAAGTCTGTGGGATGGTGTTTTTACAGTACAACTGTGTCATTTCACAAGTTCCTCTCAATGCTAATCGCAAACCCATTTCCTCTTACAAAGTGAGAGATAGTGAAATGCAGAAGTACGTGTGTATTTATAGTCTGTCTCTGACAGCACAGACAACAGCCTGACAAAACACTCCATCATCTCAAATACAGCCAGCCTTGATGACAGAGTCCTGGGAAGTTAAATAAGCACTTCATTGCTCAGTCACAAGAAACTGGGCCTGTTCTGCAAATACATGAGCTCTACCATAAAACACAGGGCATGGTGCTGCTGCTGCCTGGCGTGTGCCAAATGATTTCAGAGACAGGTTTTCAATGCATCAATGCTTTCACTTCACCCTGCCTTCCAAACCTGGCTCCATGAGGGCAAGCATGTGAAGTCTGGCAGGAAGGTGGAGGACCCTCATTTGGTTAACAAGGATGCGCCCTCTGCTGACATAAGAAATTTGTTTACCAGACTTAATCAGGATTTGGATTTTGGTGCTGAGGCCTCTCAAAGATGTCAGCTGTCAAATAGGCACAAATGGATTAGACCTGTGCATTACATAGAGCACTGACCACAAAATGCTTTCTACAATCATCTTTTACTTGCTGCAGAGCTTGTTTGGCTTTATTTGGGAAAAGACAAGGCAAACCCATAGTTTTTTATACATACCAGAGTCACAATCCCTCTTCCCCATATAGAAAAAAGTGGGGGTATATGGGAAGCAATAAGAGGCTGCTTCATGGTGTCTTGAAGCAGCCTCTTGTGTTCTTTCAAGCACAAGATTCCAGGTCACTTTTGCAGCTAACCTCATTCAGATAAGTATTGATTGAGCCCAGAGTGACTCCATCTGTCACGTCTGCCAAGCTAAAAATTCCTAAACAGGGACTTTTTTCACAGACAGAAATTCCTGTTCTCCATATGACTCTCTGTCTCAGCCTTTACTCCAAAGGAAGTCTTACTCAGAAGTCTGCCAAGGTCTGTGATAGGGGACCAGAAGGTTAGCAGAGCCTTCAGAGACCTTTCCTAGACATTCCTCACTGATGCCTATTTAGTGGTATTCTCACAAATGAGACTCCACTCCTTCCTTGGTTATCTGTATCTATCCCAGCTGCTGGGTGCTGGGTGTTTTTCCTCAATGTCTGAATGGAGATTTTCCTTTTCCAGGTCTTTCCTAATGAGTTGCTGCTCAAATGACACATCCAGTCTCTGTGCAGGCAGAGCACCTGTTTTTCAGGTTAAACACTTTAACCTGAAACATTCTGGTTATGTCATGGTGCATTCTGTCCAAAGCATACCTTTTTGTGATGATTTAATCTATCACTATATTGTTTGGCGTTTCTAAAACCTGCAGTCCCAGTACATTGTTCCTTTGCTCATGTAAGTCATACTGTTGTAAGGATCTTATTGCTATTAGAGGCACTAGTTGCTGATGAAGAAAATCATCCATCAGTTTTCAAATAAAAGACTCCATGTATTCTCTAGCTGTGAAGCATACTTGAATTCAACAAATAGATTTTAAAATTATTAGAGACAGAAGCTCAAACAGACCTAATAAAACTTCATGGTCCTTGGAACTAAAAGTAAAAATTTACCACTAAAAAGTGATCAAAAACCTTGTCTAACATTTACAATAGAAAATTTGCCCACCAGGTCTAGGACTAGGAATGAACTGAAGATGCCCTGGATTCCCAGAGCAGAGATGATCTAATGGGATTTCTGAGTTATATTTCTGTGAAGGTTCTCTTCTTTCCCCAGAAGTTTTAAAAGGATGTTTGATGGACTGAGGAGCTTGTAGAATCCTCCTGTATAATGTCTTTCTTGGTCACTAATTCTTTTTGCTTTAAGAAGGCGTGAAGAGGGTCCCACGGAGTCAGCCGAGTAATGACAATCACACCAATGGGGCTACATGTCCTTCTACTTTATTAAGCAACTTTGGCATATTTACCTTTCTCTATACACTGTCTCACACCACTAATGCTTAATGTTCATTGGTTAAGTGGCTGCATTCATACATACATGTTATTTGCTGATTGGTTGTCATGCTATAAGCATTTTAGCTAAGGTGTGCTAAATTAGCAGTTCCCACAACATGCCTGGCATCTGGCCTCGTCCTGGCACAATGCTCATTTTTCTTTCTTGTATCTATTTGAGCACGGTACATGGTCTATCTTGTTCCAAGGACGGTACATGGTCTATCTTGTTCCAAAGACAGTACATGGTCTTCAAAATAACTCTGTAATCTGCAGGTCAGGGTTGCCCAATTCTTGTAGGAGAATAGCATGCCCTTGTTCTGCCAAGAATCCTTCTACAAAGGTGAATTGTTTCCTTCTCTTCCCTTTCATTCTGTGGTTTTATCTTCAGAAAAAGATACTTTTTTTTCCTTTTTCCAATTAGATAAACCAAAAATACCAGTCACAGACAACAGTAAGTCTTGAAGTGTAATTTGGAAGCCAAATTATCCCTTTATTACCTGCCTTGAGGACATGATGCTTCAGAGCATGGAGCTATGATTAAAGATCGAGAACAGGATCACAGTTAGCTCTTCCTTCTGTCCCTACTTTGCTTCCCCCACCTCAGGTCTGAGGAAAGGAAGCCCCCTCCCGAGCTGAAAGGCTTTATGGAGAGCAAAGACAAAAGAACCTGCCAGTATTTTGCTCCGTGCAGGCATCCTTTGTGCAGGTTTTCCTGCTTACCTGCTCCTGCTGACTCAGTGTTTGTGCTGAATCAGGATGACAGGGCCCTGCACAATAAATTGGTGATATGAGATGACCAGGGATAGGTACTCCTCAATAGAATATCTATATATCCCTATACTAAAAAGTGGTTTAATGAAAACAGAAAGGGATGGTGACTCCACAATTTCACAAAAACTCCTTCTTCTCACTTCTCTGTGTGAAAAGCCTTTGGAGGTATGAAATGTAAGTCTAAACACAGTGGCACCTAGTCAAACGCTCCAGAATTTACCATTACTACTTATGCTACTCAGTGTCAAAACACAAAATAACTTCCATCTAATGTTAGCTGAAGGCAACCACTTTTATAATACTTCTCTATATTGTTTCTATTTCATCTTTAAAGCTCAGCTGGTCCTTTTGCTGTTCCACTTTACAAGTCTGGTGCAATCCTGTTCTTTAATGCTGAGGTTTGGTTTCATTTACCACACACTACTGCAGGGAAATCAGCACTTCATCCCCCCCCCACCCCAGACAGAAACATGCTGATGTAGCTGAATCATTCATGTGAGGCAAAATGGTCCTTAAACACACAGTAGCTGTGGCAGGTGCAAGGGAGTATGGACTGTGGATGTGGGTCTTCTTTGTCCAGCCATTCCTAAAGAGCAGCATCAGGCATAAGAGAGAGGAAGAGCTGCATTTCTTTTACCTCTCCACAAAGGGGAGGAAGAGTTTTGTCAGAAAGAGAAGATAACCTGCAATGTGGAAATCTGCTATAATTTACTATGTCCTCTCCATTTCTGTCTCAAGTACATAAAGGTGCATGATGTCAGGTGAGCAGAATTTGTCACAATATCATGATCTGCAGCAGAACTGAATATGTTAGCTCAGTTTACTCTTCTTGTACAGGAGAACTTACTGCTGTATTTCTTCAGAAAATTCTTCTTTATTTCTGTTACTTCAGAATACAAGTTCCTGCAAACACTGGGAAAAAAAGATCAACTACATTTATCTAAGCAAGTGGGACTAAGATGTGTTTATACCTAAAATTGGAACCATACAGCAGCTGCAAGGAAGGGAAAATTCTCAGTTACACCCTCTCCACTGCTCCACAAGCCCTTGCAGAGATGGTTCTAACATGTTTGCTGCACTGTAAATGCCACAAACCCACCTAATCTGCAGCAAAACATATGACCTATCCATAAGTATATGTCACTACAGCAAATCAAGCTGCATTTGCAAGGGAAATTATAATAAATGTTATATGTTCAAAATTATTGTCTCTATGGGAAAGATGATACACTGAAGTGATTTCCAAACAAGATAAAGACTGTCCAGCTGATTTTTCAGTAAAAAAACCACTCTAATTCTGCACATAGGCAGAGGGCTTAAAAGAATCAAAATTTTAAATTGAGAGCTGGCAGGTGCAAGCCTTAGCACAATTCCCTACATACAGAATCACACATATGGCTATTTTTAGAGCATGAGAAATTGTGGCTTTGCATGCCCTTCTTGAAAAGAAACCCCAAACCACAACATTTCCAAATTTAGCACTGTGTTAAGAAATTAATCAAATAGGGGCAAGCATAAAAAGGCTAATACAGGTATCCCATGGCACCTTAGAATCTAAATGCTGTGGTTTGGCCATCTTAAATGAACTATCTTGTTGTGCCTCGAGGTACATTTTATATATTTAATGATTGTTGAGCTTTGCAGCAGGATTAGAGCATTAGTGAGAAGGTCTGCATAAATGTTAATACTTGAAAGCTTATGCAATTGACATATCATGCCTAGAGAGATCATATTGAGTATGTGCAATCAAAAGACTGAAAACATCTCTCCAGAATGTTTTCTAGATAATTCAGACCTGCTTAAAGTATAGGTCATGGTTCATCTGCATGTTATCTCTTAGCTTTCATTGAACACATCCACCCTCACCTCTCCCCTACAGTAGCTCCCCATCAGTAATACATGCGGGTTAGGCTGGTGCAGCAGGGAAGATCTATGCACAATAAAGAGGTCTTGGAGGATGCAGTTTGTATGTAGTTCACAGATCTTGTAGGATGTATGAAACTTTCATAGTCTTAGGAAGAAAAAGAGGTATAGAACTGCTGGGTACAACTCATTTACCACTCCTTTCAAAAGCACTGAGGCATTTGCCAGGGCACAGATGAATGCTCCAATCTTCATACCCAAGGGAAGGGATATAGCTTAATGTACCTTGCTGACTTCACAGAACAGACTGGGATGCCTCAGCTGCCAGGGGAATGAAAAGTAGATTTGAAGGACTGAAAAGAACCAAATGAAAACACAGACACACACACAAAACCCAAACAACCCCCTCAAAACAAACAAACAAACAAACAAATAGGAAAAACAGTTTTGCAGTTTAGAAAGACATTAAATATTGTAGCCCACCCTTCAAATGTATGTGTAGAAAATGGAGGAATTGACACAACTTTATCCTTTTGTTCCCAGAAACAAATTGCTGCTGTGGCTTAGAGAAATAGGACTTTGTCCTAAGTCTATGATTATTTATTTAGCTTTGAATCTTGTAAATGTCAGCATGTTTACTCTGTGCTCCTGGAAAAACCACACCGACTCTTCTTCCTTCAGATATTTTGCTCCCTACAGAATATCACGTGATTAACATCAGGTAATGTAGGAGCCTGAGATCTGGGACCCATAGAAAATCCCCATGGGGACTGGAAGGGCCTGGTTTCTCTAGCCAGGGCCCATTCCACAGCATCAAGCACCTCCATCCTTGGGCTGAGTTAAGCCAGGTACTCAACATGCAGGGTGAGGTCAAGGGCATCCATGGCTGGAGATGTCAGTGGTGGAGCTGGAGAACAGCTGTCCTAAGCATAATTCAGGAAGGGCATGGGAACCAAAACTAAATGTGGGCAGCCTCAGGTGATGCTGGTCAGGACCATTAAGGTGGGCAGCAACAAAACTAATCTCCCAGAAGGGCTTAGCAAAGGCAACTCCTTCCCTTGATCTATACTGATAAAGGGTATCTGGTGGGATCAGATAAGTAAATGTATTAACACAAGTGAAATTATTAGATCAATCAAAAGAAGGTCATTGCCTAAATTAAGAATTTCTTCTTCAGAAATGTTCTACTCTCACCATGTTACACTTGCATATGGTAAGACAGTTACTATGCATACACATTCCATAATATGATGCTTTTTTAGTTATCTCTCATGTTTGCCTAATACTGGTCAGGGATAAAGTCCCAGTCTGAGCTGTGTCCATAGAAAGATAATCATTCAGGCAGAAATAATGAGGGAAAAAAACCCCTCGTTATAGATCTGACCTCTCATGTACTTAGGAAGCTAATTGCAATCAATGGCTTCAGCTACACACAATTTACTACAACATGTCACGTCTGGCCCATGAAGCAAGCAAATCTGATCCCTGGCCATTACTCTTCACACACCACTTTAAGTGATAGAGTCACATTCTCCACAGGTTAGGCCTCTGTGATTTCATACGGAATTACATTTAAAGTTACAGAAAGGGCATTTACTGCCAGCAAAACTTCCAACAAGCTACAAAACGCAGCAGTTTCTGCAGAATGCAATGCAAAATGAGATTTCTCTTGCAGTGATGAAAAGAGATAAGGAGAAATGCACCAGGAGTGGGTGTTGTTTGTTTATTTTTGGTTTGTTTGTTTAGTATTTTTGCAGAGATACACAGTTCTGAGAAGCAGGGATCATATCCTGCCCCTGTATTTGTGGAAACCTGAATGGCTGAACACATTATGAAGGCTGTGTTTAGCTGGACTCTAAGCAAGGGATATTCAGTAGGATTTTGGGGTTTTGGGGTTTTTTTTCCCAGAGGTTTTCAACAGAATGTATTATTTTGCTTAAAGTTCCTAATAAAATTAAATCACTGAAACTTGCATGCATAAGAAAATGCAGCTGGGCAATGCTGTATCTACAATTTGGCTTTGTTCACATTGCACCACTACATATATATCCCAGCCTTAGAGAAACAAAGAACAGGTTAGTACAGTGCAACATGGACCTATGAAATTCTCCTAACAAAACCATTAACTCTGCCATAATGTCCAAGCAAAAAGTATATTTGTGGCCCAAAGCTTGTGTCAGACATAAGGGTGCTACAGTTTTAACAGCAAACAAGAAAAAATAAAAAAGAATGGAAAATAGGCACAAACCTGCCTGGGTTAAAAGTAATCTCCTTAGAGATGGGAATGAGACAGGCTGAGTTGAATTATGGTAAATTGTTCAGTTTCAAGGATCTTTGTTTAAGAACAAAGAGCACCAGCCATATGTAGAGAGTAGTATTAGACTTCAAGACAAAACATTCTGATCTTACAGTGCAGATACAGAGTAGGGGGTTTTTTTTATTTAAATAAGAGGATTGCAATGAAGTGATTGAAATAATCCCAAGAGAAACCTTGGCCTGCTGATGTTGACTGTTGACCTCAGGGAGCAAGACAGTGACCCTCAGTCCAGGCATGGTGACTCCGACAGCCAAGGAAGTGACCCTCAGTCCAGGCACGGTGACTCAACAAAACCTTTTGCTGCACCGGGAGACAGAAAAACCAGAAAACCACATCTTTGCTGCCCGCCCTCCCCTCTCTCTCGGGAAGCTTTGGCTCCTCCGTGCCACCACACAGATGTTTCAGCCCAACCCAGAGGGCTCGATCAACCCTCGGGAGGCCTTTCCCGGGTGGGAGATCGGAGGGTGATTTGGGGGTCTCCCCCCAGGCGAGGGGGTGGAGGGTGGTTTGGGGAGCTCCCCCAGGTGAGGGGGTCGGTGGGTGGTTTGGGGGGCTCCCCCCAGCTGAGGACTCGGGGGTGGTTTAGGGGGCTCCCCTCGGCCGGGACCCCACGGAGAGCCCGCGGGGCACTCCCTGCCCTTGCCGCTGTCCGCGCCTGTGGTGCTGAACCGGCGGAGCCCGGCCAAGGCCGTCTCGTTTCCTCCGGGACGAACTGCGGGATTAAGGCTGCAGTAATCGGGGCCGGATTAACTCCCTGGAAACCGGCAGCAATCTGAGCAGCTGCAAATGTCCCCCAAACCAGGACATGGGGCGGGGTGATGAAGTTGAGGCGGGGGAGAAGAAGAGGGGAAAAGACATCAACCGCCAGATGCTACGCCGTGATTAATGGGAGGGAAAATAAATAATCAAGTATCTCATCCGCTGCTTTTGGGAAGGGCTGGGCTGGCTGGGATCCGGCAGCCCCTCCTCTTCCTTCTCCCTCCTCCTCTTCCTCTCCCTCGCTCCCGGCCGGCCGCCTTTCCTCGGAGGGGGCGAGACGCGCGCAGAGCCCACAGGCCCCTCCGGCCGCAAGAGATGGGCGACATCCCCGGACTCGTGAAAATCAGCGTCTCCCTCAAAATCCAGCCCAACGACGGGGCCGTGTATTTCAAGGTGGACGGGCAGCGCTTCGGTCAGAACCGCACCATCAAGCTGCTGACCGGGGCCAAGTACAAAATTGAGGTGTCCCTCCGACCCGGCACCGTCCAGGCCACGTAAGTGAGGCCGTTCTCCTCAGGGCGGCTCCCCCGGCCCTCCTCTCCCTCCCTGCTGCTTTATTTTTAGACGTTTAATGTTTTTTCCTGGCAGGCTGTCAGCGCGGGGTTTCCGTGATTTCTCCCTCCCCGCCCTTTTACTTTGGTGGCCCCGTTTCTGAGTCCCTCGCCAGCTGTTCCCTGTGCTCCGCCTGGCTGGCCTGGGGGGGGGGGCACGTTTGGGAATCGCTGCCTTCCCTCTCCCTCCCCACCTTCTCCCGGAGATTTTTCAAGCCCAGCTTCTTTTCTCCTTCCTTCCTCGCGGCTTTCGCTGGAGGAAGAAGTCCCTCCTACACAATGCCCAAGCCTCGCTGCGGCGTGGCAAAGCAGAGACAGGGACCAGATGGGGAACCAGCTCTGGGTGGAGGGGCGGCCCCGCCGAAGAGATTCGACTAACCTCTCCCGATCCATTCGAAATCAGATCCCGCCTGCCACTCCTTTCTACTCCTTCCCTGGGTGACTGCAGAGCCCTGGCATATTTCAGGAGCCCCAATGAGTCAGCAGCACATGCAGGTCTGCTAAAATGCCTGAAGCTTTTTCCCAGTACAGAGGCTACCAGCAGTACCAAGCTGCAAACCCACGTGCTGGCTTCAAGCTACCAAGGAAGGGGAATTCAGGGCTGTGAAAGGCTGGATCTTGTCTTTTTGTAGGACCATGGGCATCGGCGGTGTTAATGTCCCACTGGAAGAAAAATCACGTGATGCACAAGTAGCCTCTTACACAGGGATCTATGACACCGAGGGGGTGCCCCATACCAAAAGTGGGGAGAGACAGCCCATCCAAGTCAACATGCAGGTATGTGGTTCCCCAAGCCTGGCATGAGAGGATGAGGGAGGGCAGCAGGGGGTTGACTCCCAGAGAGAGTGTGGTGAAATATTCCAGGGCAAAGCCTAGTTGCAGCTACTGCCTTCCTCTTTGCTTTGTGTCACTAAGGTTGCTGGCCAGAACATAGCTGGAAAATACAAATCCTCCTGCCTTCTCTCCCAAGAAAACAGCAAGGGCCAGGAGGAAGTATAAGGTTTTCTAGAGACCTGCAAAACCCTTTGGGGTGCTGCAGCAGAAAGAATTGTGTGCGGAACATCCCACCCCTTCTATAGGACATACTATACATATCAGGCAGCTCCCACTGAGGTTCTTGGCTAGAGATCCAATCCCTCGGCATACGGGAACCCTCTTTTGCCAGGTAGCACCATTTTTTTTGGCACAGAGCATGCCTCAAGCACAAGGGGTGACTGCTCTCCCCTTTAATCTGTCACCTTCAGCATGCCTGAGGACTTGCTAGAGACTAGAAGCATGCAGGAGAACACCCAAGGCTGTCTTCTCTCTTTTCCCATATGTTTCCATTATCTGCACCCACAAACTTAAATTCATATTTAAGTGGCTCCTCACCCCAGTCTTAAAGAGAGGCTCCATGGCCCCAAAGTGAGATGACAAAAGCTCCAGCCCACAAGGCAGCAGAGCTAACAGAAAACATGAAGACAGGCAGATTTCCACAGCACTCTTTGGGTGGTATGCTCAGTTTTGGCGTTTTTTTTCCTTCTCCTGATTATAGCTGTGAAGGATTCCTGCTGTTTATTCCATGTCTTCTCTACCAAAAAAAAAGGAATCAAGGCAGTAAGCCATCTTCATCTGAAGCTCTCTTATGAGTCTGTTCCAGCTTAAACAAGCCCACCAAATTTCAGAATTTTATGACGTTTTCTTACTGCACACAAGATTTCATATTGCTCTTCAGTATTTTTTTTCTGGAATCATAGTTCAGTATGGTAATCCTCTTCTGAATAAGAACTGTAACATCTCCATTTGGTGTTTCTAATAATTACAATGTGCCAAACTTAATTTTGGAGATCCACATCACATTACTATTTCATAATCATAGGTTATTAAGACTAATATGGAGTATTATGTTAATCACTTTTACATACAGCCACCACCCAGGAAAACCAAACATAGTATTATTTCACAAAAAGCTGAACATAGCTGCTGGATGCTACTGTTGATCATTGTAGTTATATTTCACCTTACACCAGGAGGAGAAAGGACAGCATTCCCAAAACACCATCTGCTTTGACTCAGGCATCCCTGTTTTGCTGGTTACTTTTACCCTTAAGTGCAGCACTGATGTGAACTCTGAAAATCTAGAAATTTAACTTTTCCTTTGGAGAAAACCAAGTCAAATCACAGATCAAATATAAGGAGGTTCTGACTTTCAGTGACAAGCTCTGACATGGTTTCTTGCAGCATCAGAATGAGAAGCCACAATATTTGCCCAAAGAGCTGCTTTTACAGATCAGATCCTGGGATATTAACCATGAAGCTAATAGGATTTTCAAGCATTAAGCAAGTCTTTAATTCCTTTTAGGAACTGATCTTGATAGATAGGTTCATCAGTACAGACTTAGATACCCACAAATGATACTTTTAAGTATTAAATATAGACAACTCAACAGGGATTTATATGTTTAACTCATCATTTAGCTGCTTAGCTAAATGGAGCTGTAATAGATTTAGGGAACAAGCCTCAGATACCCCAGTCTGAAAACTGCTTTGGATACCTACTTCCTCAACCTTCAAAACTGAGCTTATTGCAGAGAGCTTTAGATTTTCCTATTTCCTTCAACTATGAGGAACTTCTGCCTCCACTTCCTTTTCTAAAACAGACAGAATCCTGATGCATCCTATGGTGATAAGAACACTATTTTAGGCATAAAAACTGAATTCACATTAGAAATAGATTGTGAGATCAGTCCTGCAATCAAAAACAAGTCTGGAATTGCCAATCTAGTGTCTGAATGACTTAAGGTCCATTAAGATCCGTAAGAACTTCTTTCCTATCTGCTTTGAAACTTTTAACAAATAATTCTTGTGTTGCTGCTTTAACTGGCTAGTTAAATCTGACTCATGATAGCCAGAGTTTATACATGTTGAACAGCAATCCTGTTTCTGAATTCCAGAATCTGATTATATGTTTCTGTTACCTGATTGGTCAATCATGCAGACTATCCAGAAACTGCTAAACTGTCTAGCAAATGGTGTAAACTAAGTTAGAAGCCTGCCTTTGGGCCTCATTTTATTCTTGATCAGACTAGTCTAAGATTGAATAAAGAAGCTAGAACTGTATTCACAGTAATAACTATAAAATCATCTCAGCATGCAAATGTAGAGGGAGTGATTAAATAACTATTTAATCCTACAGCACCAGATGATAAAGAAGAGCAGACAGGGAAATATACTTAATATGAAGCCTGACCTGCAAAGAGCAGGGCTATTCTCCCTCCCTAGGGATGCCCATATATAAGCTCAGTGGAGTAGCCGGGATTCAGCTGTAGGAGCCATGGGAATTCAGGGGAGCTCTAAGGGTGCAGAATGTTCATTATGCCACAGAGCTTCTGCATGTGCTAAGTACCAGGCTGAGGGAGGCACATGGTAGTAGAAAAGCTCTGCAATTAATTTTTTCCTTCTCCTGAAAACCCAGAGCAGTCAAACTACTCAGGGTAGCTCAGCAAACTGGGTCATTAAGGAAAAGTAAATTTGCTTTCTTCATCTATCTTTTTGAAATTCAGATCCTTCATACATTAATGAAATGAAATTATGCTCTTGTGTCATATCACCTTCTAAAAATGTTACTAGAAATGCCTTTTCTTCCTTAGTTTCCACAGTGAGGGTGCCCGATTCTCCTCTCTGACAAGTTTTGTGGACTGTGCACAGTAATATCCAATGTGCTTAACCTTTACTGTCTTGCATTATGAGTGTAACGGGACCACTATCAAAGATGATTGATTAAAAAAAAGTCCTTAATTAAGGTTTTAGTTACTGGGAGAGATAAAATAGCCTGTACATCTGATTCTTTCTTAGTCAAAGGAAGTGGCAGAAATGTTTCTGTTACTCCTTCAAGGTAACACTTGTAACTGGAGCCGAATAAAACCCCTCCACTTACAGCACACAGCAGCTTCTGCTATTGTCAAGGCTAAATTTAACTTACCAGGGTGGGCGGAGAGAAGGTTTAAAGTAATGTCTGTTACACAGCAGCACCTTACAAACCACATTTTTAATTTCAAAAAAACAACGACAAATGTGTCCTGAAAAATCTGGATACAGAAGACTCTGCTTGTAAATCAGGAACAATTTCTCTGTAAAAGGGCTTTCATACTGACTTTGCAAGTGTGATTATAGCAGGCAGGTGATCAAAGATCAGCTCCCAGGCACATGATAGGAATGGAAAACAGTCAAGTGAAGAAGCTGTCATTAAAGTGAGTGATGGAAATACTGAAAGGGAAAAAATACTGAAGAATAGTGCCATTCAGTAGCACTTAATTCACTATCTAGTATCTTCTAACAACATAACACAATCAACAAGCCATACTGGCTTAAGGCCAATGGCAATACATACAGGCTTCACATCCACACTTGAGATTCTCTGCAATGTCTCAAGGCATAGGAACTCAAATTTTCCATTACCATTAAAACTGAAATCATAATTTATGCTTGAAAGCTTCACTGAGGTTTTTCTGATGTTGTACAGGTGTCTAGGAGTGACTTAAAGAAAATAAAAACAACAAACAACTTTATTTTACAGAACTTTTTTATTATAGCCATAGAACTTTTATTTCTCATGAGGCCACACTTTTATTTCTCATGAATGAGGCCACAGTCTCATTCACTTCAAAGCTGCATGCACAGACAATTAAAAGTCAATTCTCACTTCTTCACTGTTTTAGACACTTATCTGCTAAACAGGCAGATTATCTTTTTATTAGCTCCTATTACTCAGCTGCACTATCACAGTCCAACTAACAGTTACAGATATGCACACAGAAATTCTCTTGCTCCAGTCTCATTTAAAATGTGGAATAAAATCCCAGGAAAGTAGTAAGTTGTGTGCAAGAGCAGCACATCTCAGTCAATACACTACAAATACAAGACTCCAAAATGCAGATACATTAAAAGTTTCAGACTGAGGAAAAGAAGAATCTTCCCAATCCCAACTGCAGTCACTAGGTATGGTATAGAGGTAAAGTGATAGTCTGTATCACTGCAGATCACTACTACATCATCTACAGTATATACAAGCTGTGTCATCTTAAGAAAGATTATGGTTTTGATTCTTGTTGTTAGTAACGTTTATCCATGTGGCAACTTGAATATTTTTACTCCCTCACCTATCCCAGATGTGAGTGCAAGAGGACAGTACATGCAGGATCTGATCCTTTATGTAGTATGTATGGCTAAACATAAAAGACTTTCTGATTGCTAGAGCAGGTTTTACAGGTCTTCAATTTATTGATCTGAGGAACAATGATCCTTATACCAGGTGTTTTATGTTCTGCAGCTTCATAAGTGTTATTTCTCAGGATGAGAGAGAAACCAACAAAATAATTAGCTCACTAACACTGGTATTCCTTCTTCCTCACAGTTTAATGACATTGGAGTTTTTGAGACAGTCTGGCAAGTCAAATTCTACAACTACCACAAACGGGATCATTGCCAGTGGGGAAACAGCTTTGGCAGTATTGAGTACGAATGCAAACCAAATGAAACACGCAGTCTCATGTGGATCAATAAAGAGACCTTCCACTGAAGAGATGGGAAACCAATACGGCTGGACAATCTCCCTAAAAAAAAAAAATCTACCTTTTTAAACCAGCAAGAAGCCTTAATAAAGGCATACTGTAACACTGCTTTGTCCATAAGGTTCCAGCAACTATATTGTATATACAGGTGGTGCCACTAAAATATTTGCCTATTACTGTATTTTAAGTTTACCATGGCATCTGCAACATTCTTTATCTGTCTCCCTGAGAATACTGAAAGGTTCATGGTAAAGGATTATCTGATAGCTTGGTAGGAAATCATATCATAATACTGTTGTAAGTATTTGGATTATTCTGACTAGATGTAACAACTTTTGTGAAGTGTTTTGCTTCATTGCTTAGAATTTGGATTAACATCACATTGGTGATTTCTGTATTTACATTTGTGCTTGCTCCAAAATCGGTGTGTTCCTTCAAGCATTTGGTTGTACTGTCTTCCCAGTGAACACCAAAAATTAAAAATATGGTTACTTGTAGATTTAGCTAAATGGCAGCTAGTGCACTGTTGGTATTATGCTTTCATACCAAGGGATTTGGGAACTCATTCTCCCTTTTGTTAAGTGCTGTAAGATATTCTGTGAAGTTTGCTAATTTACCAAATCTCCTAAAGAGGATTATTTTTTGTTAAGTTTTCCAGTCTTTGAAATAGCATTAGGAAATGGTATAAAACATGATGAAGGAAAAGCAATAAATCCATTGTGTTATCCAAGACGTCTAACAACATGGCTAAGACCTATCTTAAGATCATATAGTATCCTTGAGAGATACAGCAGCCATACCTAATTTATTTCCTACAGTAAGTGTTCTGATATTGAACTCCATTTTTATTTTAATGGCATATTGATGAGATTAGTTAAATCTTACAAATCAACATTTTCAAGCCTGACCACTGTATTTATTGACAAGATTTCTGACCAACAAGCACTCAGTAGTGTGAAGGTGCAGATCCCAGGACATGTTTATACATGCACTGCAGTCTTTCAAATAAAGATAAGCATGCAAGCATTTGCATAGTTATAACTAAAGGTGCTTCATAAACACTAGATCAGTGTTTAACACAAACAGACAACACAAAACAGATGTATCTTTTATTTCTGTAAAGACAGGGAAGGAAGGAAACAACTACACTTGTCCTGTCCCCAGCTTGGGTTGAAGTAAGCCGTCAGTTCCTGCATATCTGTTATTCCCTTTGTGAATAATTTGTAAATTGTATATGTAAATGGTAAACATGACTTTTGATCTTTGTAATAAAGGATGTAAACAATTTCTTCTCTTCTATGGCCATCTAAATGAGCTGAAAACATTGTATTTAAAGAAGCAGTGGTTTTAGAGAATCAGACAGTAGGTCGTATGCAGCCAGTGCTTTCTGAGAATGCAGTCCAAAGCACCTTCTGTTCTTCACTCAAAGCTACTGTTTCTAGGAAACACAGATCCAGTGTGCCAAAATGCAGATGGTTAATGTGATAACACTCAGAAGAGCTTATTAATATGCAGTTAGTTTCAGTAATATAGTGTGAAAAGTAAAGACTTAGGACAGAATTTAATTAGCAAAGAAATATTTTCCACTGAGTTATTAATCAAAAGGCTTTACTAGTTTTCTAGCTTTACTAGATTTCTACAGCCAAAAGAACTGACAGTGGCACTGATGTAATCCAGCTGTGTAATGGTGAG
Organism: Agelaius tricolor; assembly: GCF_023055355.1. Taxonomy (NCBI): domain Eukaryota; kingdom Metazoa; phylum Chordata; class Aves; order Passeriformes; family Icteridae; genus Agelaius; species Agelaius tricolor. Next base: position 17,299,280 of record NW_027269261.1, on the reverse strand, counting down.
CTAGTCAGCTGCATCTCCATTCTAAGGCAACATTATATGGGCAAATTTTACTGAAATGAAAATCTAGAAATAATCTTCTCCATTAACTTCTTTCCTAGACTTTTCTTAGCAAGGATTCTTCAAAATGAGAAAACTGACCAAATTGAAATCTGCACTTCAGGCAGAAGTACTACTGCCAGAATTTTAGCAGAAGTTTCCAGATAACATGCTTTAATTATTCTAGACTTCCAGCTGTGAATCAGTTCTGTTTCTACATTGTTAGAAAAGTGATTTTATTCTCCAATAATTTGCATACTTTGGTTCATTTTGTTTCTACATATGAACACATATGTACACTGGCACACAATACATGACACATAAATTCACAGACTTCTGTCCTAGTAAAAAATATGTAAGATCCACAGTGTCCTAGCTCTCCAGCATTTAAAAAATGCTGCAATGAATAAATCCAGCCAATCCTGGCACAGGAGGATTGTTATTCTCAGCCAGCTGGAAGTATACTCTTCCTAAGGCAAATTTTCATGCCCACATTAATGCCAAATAGGGAATATTTTCACTTACAACCTAGCAGGTCCTGTAGCAATTCAGTTGAGAGGATGCTCAAGAAAAAGGCTGCAGATGGAGTGAGTTGCTTTTAAAAGAAAGGAGAGATCAGCAAGAGCAACTGTTGTACAGGTCCCATATTCTAAGACTGAACATTGCTGCCGAGGATTGCAGCGCCCTTTTCATAGACAGCAGCAGGGATAGAAAGGATGAGAACTGGTTAATCACTTCTCTGTGGAAGATGTAAATGGCATTTATCAGCTCTTATGTCCTCCCCTGGGTGAGGTTTAAGCATACAGAAATATGATTTGCATTATTCTTAAATAGAAGATTATTCATGTGATGTTGGTTGAGTATCCATACCACCAGCTCTGATACTCCACACATGTAAAGCAAAATAGTCCCATCAACTTCCTCTTGCTCATCAAGTGCTTTGCTAACAAAATAAACATTTGCTCCTAGTAAAGGAGACCCAAGATTTCAGCCGTTTCCTGAAAGTAATGTTTTTCATTGCTTTCATCCAGGACAACTCTGTTGAATATTCATAGAATTTGAGTCACTACAAAACTGCTGCTGTGACAGTTTGATGCATTATTCAGTCAGCAGCATTTAAATCTCCAGACAAGTTTGTTCTTTACACAGCTTTTTCTAATTAATATTTCCATTTTTATACAGAACACAGTACTGTATATACAGAACTCAGTACTATAATTCAGGACACAGTATACTAGGATCAAATATATATGTCAGAAAATGCTGACAATGTGTCAATCCAGCTGAAACCAGAAAGCACTCATAGCTGGAGTTTTTATAAATAAGAGACTTCAAGATATTTGTCATGAAATGTCCAGCTGTCATTTTCATAAGAAAAATGAAATGAACATTCCAAATCTTTGTGTCACTTTTTCATCTATATTTAGAGGTAGCAGATAGCTCTTTGATCCTGCTGAGTAACAGGATTCAAAAGCAAGTTATTAGTCATGACTATTACAGTAGTGATCCTGCATAGGGCTTTGTATTAGATCATTAGATTTTGCACAACACTTTGTGTTTAGTGCAGCTACTACAGACTTTGGTATCTCCTACAATCTGACAGTGTATGAAACAGAAGTAATACACCTCAAGTCTCAATGCTCTACTTTCACATGGTAAAGAGGTTTTACTGACTTCAGCTGAAGCTCTGTCCATTGGTTTGCAAATGCAGTGACCCTTACTGATTCCAGACTAGCAAAGAATCAGAGGACCTCATTTATATAATTCTTTGTATAAAAGATGTGAACAGAACTTCTGTACAATAAAGGTGTAAGTTTTGTAATACAAGGCTTTTGCATGCCAGGAGAGGTTCTTTTTTTCACTTGGTTAAGAGCACTGCCCTCACTTGCTATGTAAAATTTTAATGTATGTGCAGCGTGCTCCATTCTTCTAAAGCCTCATTCAAAGCTTTGATTAAATAAGGATGTGGCATGTTGTAAATGCTAACCACTTTCTGAGATCTGAAACAAATGCAATGACTTTCAAAATTCAAAGCAGTGAGCATTGCTTTAATAGCTACGTCAACCCTGAAGCACAAAGCAGCAGAAAAACAAGTCCTTCAACATTCATGTTTTCCCTTAACTCTACAAAGCTCACAAGCAATGACTTGCAAAGTCCTCTTTAGTGTAGCTGATCCAGACCTTTGGCCAGGAGAGACACCCACTCCTGCCCATAGGCCTTCCCTGCTGCATGCTTGGCAGCTGTCACCAGCATTTCTTGGACTGCTTCCTTTTCCCCCTCTCTCTGATAGCAAGATTTAAGGCTTCAAATCCCTATGAGCCTTGGCTTTCAGCATTAGGAAGACAAGGTGGCATCAAGCTAGGGAGAGACAAACCAGTTCTCTCTGCATTGTTTCTCTGTGACTACTGTAAGGTTTTGTGAGTTATCCCACTGCAGTCATTGCAGTTTGTTACCTTTTGACACGCAGTGAATTGCACTATGAGCACATAGACAAACAGATCTCCATTGGAGACATGGCTTAAAAGCAATGACAGACAGCCTCTCTTTTTAGCATTAATATGCTGAAAAATATTAAATTTTAAGAAACAATTCATGGCAGCATGTCTGCATTGACCAGGTGCAAGGTTCTGATATTCTGTTTGTCCTCACTCAAACTTGAGTCTTGATGCTGCAATCCATGTACCAGTGCTTTGCATGCTCTCTGTAACACCTTTGTTTCCTTCCCCCAGAGAACAGGCACTCCTACTTCCTTTATTCCAATAGTGAGGAACAGCCTGGTATCCCATCTAGGATCTGCAGCCTTTGAACAATCCTGGGAGAAGAAATTGCAAACTATTAGTGCATGATGATGAAGGCAAGAACTACATGACTGTCCTGATGGTTAACTGGACCTTCTGCTCATTCTCAGCACAGTAAAGACAAGGTTGGGAGCCTGCTGTTACAGGAGTGACTGTGACAACATTGTCAGTAATATCCACATGAAACTACAGTATATGTGCTACAGGGACCAAATGTTCTCAGAAGTTTGAACTGAATCTTTATGAGTTTAGTAACTTATAAAGAGGGTCTGCAAACAAGTGACAGTAGTGCAATATCACAACATACATTCTTCTGATTGTGATGGATGGCATTCTCCTGCTCACTAAGTTGCTATGCCAACAGATTCACCTCAGGCACTTCCCACATTTCAGACTTACCGGAGAGAACAAGCTGTGGCCAATTCTGTGCATAGAATATATAGTCTGAGTTGGTGCCTTTTTTTAATTTGCTGCATGTTGGAGTTTTTAAATTAACTGTATAACTTTCACTTCTGGCTTCTGAGACATCTCCGGCTAAATACTATGCTACAGGTAAGCTGAGCAAATGTAGGAAACACCAGGGTATGAAAATACAACTGCAGTCATCCCTGTTCTGTATGGAAACTATATGACTGCCCTCCAAAGATTTGAAAAGCATTAAAACAAACAAATGAAAAAGTATCGTGCATCTACTCTGTTCAAATCTGGCAGCATTTTGTGTATCAGGACAAGGTACTAGCCAGATATAAATGTGCTGGTTACACAATGAATTAAATTCACAATGTTTACACTGAGCTTTGCTTACCTTAAGGGGGTAGGAGGTAGATGGTTAAGAAAACAAAAGTCCCAAATGCACTACTGCTACAAAGTTCCACCAAAACATACGGAGTAAACGTGAAAGACAAATTTGCCCTAATATGCTAAAATGTGAATGAACTTCCCTTGCTTAAAACAGAACCGTAAGAATTTAGACCTAATCATTTTAATACAGATTAAGTATAACTTAAAGAAGTTGAGGAAACACTTCCAGGGAGGTTGTTGGCTATAAATACAGTGAAAAAATTTCCTCTACAGATCATTTACCCTGTCTTAGAAAATATATTTCTTTTTCTCCAGGAAGCAGGAACTAACATTTTGCACCTGGAAACAGGTACAGAATCAATTGTACAATGAACTTACAAGCTGGAAATTTTTTTGAAGGGTTGCGTCTTTTTCTTTTAATAAAAGTAGCTATCAATTTTGACTTCTTTCTGCTTCAGCCCTGCAAATCCAGCAGCAGCCCTCAAACACAGCTAAGTAAGCAAAGAAGGAATGCTACCATATACTTAGCTCCAGAACTGAGAGATAATCCAAACAGCACAAGAAAGGGAGATTATTTGCCACCTTGCAGTCTGCCTATAGCCTTTATTCTTGGACAACCATGACTAGGACAGCTAAGTACACAATTTTTTCCTTATGCTCCATTCTACAAATCCACGAGGAACCATGCCTTAATCAGAGACATCAGCTTCCGTCCAGATATCTAAAGGGAAAACATTGGAGGGGCATGGGCTTGGAGTCATGGTACAAGAAAGAGACAGGAGAATCTCAGAGTGTGCTTTTGACCCACAGACATTGGGGGAAACAGTCACTAGAAGTCTCCATATGAAAATATGACACTAGCAGAGAACTCTCAAAAATCTCTTTTGGTAGTCTCCATCTTAGTCACCTTTAATACTTCTTCTCAGTTCTGCTAGAAAGACGGTTCCTAACCTCAAAAATCTCCTACTAAACTTCCCATGGTTTTTACTGGTAAGTAGCTTTAAGCTTCTGGCTCATTAAACTCAGTGTCAGTAACTTTCCATAGATTTCATACTAATCTCAAGCTTCTCAAGTTTCACATCCTGTCATTGCTTATCTACATCCCCTCTCTCTTATCTTTCATCCATAACAGAGAGACAGAAAAGCCTTTCTCTTCTCTCAGCATTTGCTGTTCAATCTATCACTCATTTTCCTTGAAGGCTCTGGAGTAAATGGCAATTTCCAAAATACAAGCCCCTCAGTCATTAAGGAACTTTTAATGTAATAATACAAGAGGGTGGGAGAAGCAGCACTATATTCCATAGTATGGAATGAGCAAGGAAGCCCTTATACCTCCAACACAGAGGGCATAGCAACTGAGTACATCAGTACCCTGTGGAGCAGCTCTCCTCAAAACATTAGAGGAAGTACTCCAAGTAGAAGTTGGCACAGCTCAGCCAGGCCAAGTATGCTGCTCATATTACTGAACAACATTCAAGCTGGTTTTATACTACTTAAAAAAAAATTTCAATTGAGGAGAAAAAGGGTGGAATCAGTTTTAGCCCACCTCCTTCTTGCCACCTTGGCCTTTTTTAAAATCTCATAGAAATGAAAAATTAAATGAGACAATGGTCTTCAGGACGCAGTGGAAAAAGTAGGCTGACTGTCAAATCTCAGACCAGCTCTGAGTTACCTGTTGTTTACATCCTTTAATGCAGAATTCCTGGAAGGAGGAAAAGGCTTTGATGCAATCTGCAATAGATGATACAAACCAGTGCTTTAAATTACTTCAAAAATACCAGAACATCTCTGAAATTGTTTCCATCATAGTCTACAAGTTTTCAAACTACTTCATTTAAAATGAGCAGGTGCAAATTAGTAGTCATTCTGGTCAAGAGCAGATGTCCAGCTCTGGTAAGTTTTCTCCTCTGTATTTTTATCATTATTTCAATTCCCACAGGTCCAGTAAAAGAAAATTAACTGCTGAGGATTCAGAGTTAAAGCCATTTCTTCCAGGTCACAGTTGCTTTGCAGAAATCACTGCCATATGAATACTAAAAACAGTAAAAATTTATTTTTGTTCTCTTAGTGTGTCATGGTGAACCATAGGACTTATAGACACTAATTTCCTGTCCATCTCCTGTGGATTCCCTGGTGTTATAACATTAGAGTTCAACTCATGATGCAGCCTCTCTATCATTAGGGAAACTAATTTCATCCAGTGTACTGTGTTCAGATTTGTAATTTCATAAACTAAAGACACTCAGTAGTCGATTTTCATAAAAAAACGTCTAATATTGGGAGTGGAGGGGTGCAGAGAAAGGAGAAGAGCAAGACAAAGTGTGCTCAATACAAGCTTCAATTTCTTAAGAAACCAGAGAAAAATTGCCATAGGGAAAAAAGCAGCAATCAGAAATACTCCAGCCAATCGATAGATGGGAGCTACTAACAGGAAATATAGAACTGTAGAATTAGTTAGGTTATAAAAGATGTTTAAGATCATCCAGTCCAATTGTTAACTCTGCCAAGTGCACTGCTGAACCATGTCCCCAAATGCCACGTCCACACATCTTAATCCCTCCAGGCATGGTGACTCATATGTACCAGGAAGCACCTTTCAATCCTAGGAGCCATTAGTGAGCTGTAAGCCATATGTAAAAGACTCCCCATCCCCATTTGAGCTGCACAGACCACTTCCCCTCCCACACAAACACTCCAGCCTTGCAGAACCCAGTGCAAGTACTTCTATGTGAGAGGGACTCCCCTTTGTTATTGCTGATTTTTTTAAATCCAAACTGGCACCTGAAGAGCAGCAGCCAGCGAGTGCTCTGTGGTCCAGAAGGAGATCAGAGAGATCCAAGGGAGCTCACACAGCACTGAACGTCACTGATAAGGCACTTCTGCCAACATCTCTCATGACCCTGACTTGAGCCTTTGTAATATGCAGCCTCATGAGAATTTCTGCTTGCCCACAAGTTTGGGAGCTTGCATTTCTTTGAAAGCACAATCATTAGGACTGCTCACCCAAACTATAACATCTTAACAGTTCTCATAAATAAAGATAATACTACCTTAACACAGCAACCATTCCCTACTTCAAAGACGACTCTAAACTCTATCAAAATAAGCAGGTACACCATAACATTTCTAAAGACAGAACTAAATCTCACTTCATCATTACATACCATTGCTAATCCCATGCTTTTGTAACCAAACTTAAGCTACTGTGTGCCACAAGCTAGAACCCCAGCTCTCTCTGAACAAGATGACAATTTACCATTTGGCCAATGGACAGGATCCCAATACCCAATCTCAACACAACAGTTTTTTGCAGCAGGTCAGAGCACTCTGTGCTGTCTCAGTCCACTCTAGTTGGCAATGAATTGGAATTGGCAAAATTAAAACTCCACTAGAGTACTGAAGATCCATCTCCCCCTCCCCAAAAGTGCTTCATTCTCAGGGGAATAACATTAGCACTTATGGAAGTAAACGCCTCAGGGTTTTATTAATGTGCTAATGAGCTAGAGCCTTCTACCTTCAGATCATAAGCATGAATCATATTCAGCTCAAAGGTAAAAATACTGTTTCTAGCAGGAACTTTATATCAAGTTCTACTTCCAGCCCCTCCATCACAATTTCATCTTTATGCCTTCTATGCAGTTTTCTTTTCCAAATCACACAGGGCTTTGAGCTCAGCAGAACCTTCTACCAAGGACCACCAATCACAGCAAGAGTCAAAATCATTTTAATACAGATCATTGAGATATACAGATTATCAAACTTTAAAAAAAAAAGGAAAAAGGAAACAATTTTTTTACAAGTAAGCTCTACAAACTCAAATTGACAGAAATGTCCAAAATACAATGGTTTTTCAGCAGAGAGCTACAGAAAGCAAAATCTGAAAAAATATCAGCTGCTTTAGATCCCTTTAACATTAAAGAGTCCATTGTGGCCACATTATAGTATTTAAATGATCCAGTTTTACTTACAGCAAACAGTTATTTCTAAAACCGTATCTCAGTTATAAATCATACAAAAGATGAAAAAATTACTTTGAGAAAAAAAATAACAGGGAGCAGGGTTTTTCATTCCAATATTTGCAAAGTCCCACAGTGCTTGTAACCCTTTTTCCTGCTAATTTAAAATCACGGTGTGATGCCCTTATGGTTGCTCCTTGTCACAGCAGAGGTTCATGTCTTCCACAGGAGGGAGCTTTTCTCTTGCTAAGATGACAGTCTGTCGCAGCTCTCAATTTGGAAACGCGTAGGAGCTCTAAACATGCTGGAGTGCCCCACACCTGACAGCTTCCACACAGGATTACCAAAGAAGATTCAAAAACTGGAAAAGAAAAAAAAAACCACAAACAAACAACCCCCCCCCCCCCCCCCCAAATTGAAAGATTAAGCATTTATAAGCTAAACCCTTCTTGCACCCTTATTTATATCACACTATTACTATCCCCTGATGCAATTACTTAGTGGAAAAACCTGAGCACACATCAAATCCAACACCATTTATGTCCAGATGTATCTGATATATAAATGTCACTAAAAGTATCAGCTATCCAGATAGTAGTATAAGAGGAACAATAAATCACAATAATATGGAGAACTTAACATCTGGCCTAATCACTGAACATAATATTTGAATACTTGAAAATATATCTTATATAACACAAAAAGAAGGAATCCTCTCTTTGGTCAACTATTTATGAAGCCAATAAGTGACAGTTAGCTTTTACTGGGGTCAACCTTAATGGCTACTTTTTCTAGAAAAACAGCTCTGAGCTGCAATTTCCATCAAGGTAACACTGTGCTATCATCACATTTCCCAGCTGCTACTTCCACAACTGTTTCCTTAGCAAAAAAAAATCACAAAATGCAGAGATAAGAGTGATGTTTAAGCTGTCCAGTTTTAGAGAAGAGAGAATTTCATACTCCCTGCTGTCTAAGTTTAGTCCAATGGGTAAATCCTCCTGATGTGTATAGCTAACTCCTATCGTTGACAGTGGGAATAACACAAGTACACAAAGGGGACAAGGAGTCCTTGAGGCCTCTTGTAGTATCAAACTTCAAAATATCAGGGGAAACATATGTGATAGGTAATAAGTCTGGGCATCATTTTCTGTGTTGAAGAGTGTATTATGGCTTTGCACACTCAGAGAACTAGAGACACCCTACCCACCCTGTTTCCAGGTTTGCAGGAACTTCAAGAAACCATTCTGCCCTGAATAAGCAATTGCTATATATACACAGATCTATACACACAGATCTAATCCCAGATCAAAGCCCTGTGGAACAAAATGAGGTAGAAAGGATTAGACAAAATACAACTTCTGTTCCAAAGGTCTTCCATGCTGCTCAGAACCCCTTCCTCCTATTAAAGTCTTAAGTGAAAAACAATATTACAAATCTTCCTTGTCTTCAAATGCTTGCTACCATTTCATAGCAAACTATGATAAAATCATGCAGACTGTGTTTTGGCTTACACATAATCAACACCTAGTGAAAACAGATTCAGCTGCAAGCTGTGGTCAGCTCCACAGAAGGCTAAACGTCAAGTCAGAAAAGCCAGCTCTGACAGATAACTTTGTAATGTTAAATTTTCATTAATCAAAGCCTTATCTAAAATATCTGCAATCTACAGATCACATCAGGTCACACTCTATGCTTGAGGTAATTTTTCAGAGCAAAACTGTTCCTATTCACTTGTAATTAACCCTGCAAAATTATCATGCTATATGGTAAATGTAAATCTAAAAAACAAATAATAATAATGAAACAATACAGGCCAGATAGCATAGTTTGAAAAGGCAACCAGAATCTTGTTTGTTTAACATTAATAAGTCCCAGAGGGAAATGGGACAGCTGTGTAAAGCCACCTTAGCCGTCCCTTTTTTTGTCATCGTAATTACATCTGTTGCTGATGTTCCATACAATTAAATGTCTGAGGAGTCTTTTCAAAGTTCAGGGTGAATACAGATAAAGCTTGGACATAGAAAGTAGATTAAAAAGCATCCTCAGTGATACATTTTGAAAGATAGCCAAGATCATCTTGGAAAATCTTCTTAGGTCCAATAAAAACTTTACTGAGGGACACTTGACTAATTGGGACTGCAAGGACTTAAAGTGAACTTGACATCAAGTTTTCCAGTAGGACTGTAGTCACCTAATGGCAATAATTACATTCATTCTATGACTTCTGTTTTCTTTCTTTAAGTTGGGGTTTTGATTGTTTGGGGTTTTGTTGTTGTTCTCTGCATTTGAAAAGAAATTATTAAGTTTTTGAAGATTCTGAAAACAGTCATTTTCTTACAACTTGAAACTGCAACTGAGAAACACAAAATGCTAGAGTCTACTCAAAGATAAAAAGGCAAAGGACAGAGTATAAAGTAGCTAATTGGAACTTGTCTGGGAAACAAGAATTACTTGGTTTCACTTAAATTCCAATATTATAAATTGATCCACAATGTTTTAACCAAAACTAGATACCCAGATATATAGTTTGAATTTCAGAGTTGCTAAGCATCTAACTGCTTTACTTGACTTGAAAGAAAAAAGAATATTAGAAGCTGTAAGAGACAGGAAAAATTTGGAGCATTCTGAAAAAGGAAAATTGTCTCTTGCTATTTAAAGCATTACCTGATACGAAAAATTCTTCAAAAATTGCTTTTCAAAAAAAGACTGGAAAAACAGACACCAATGAAAACCTTAACCAAAAAACTTTTTCATTTTCAAGTAGATCTAATGAAAATGAAATATATATATACACACAAAGAGTCAGCTGGAATTTTAGGATGCTTAATTTGTTTGATCTAGAAGATGGAAAATTTTGTGACAAAATTTTTTTCTATGAAAACCTGTTTTGATTTGAAGAGCTCTGTAAGTAGTATTTAATAACTAAGACTGTGTATAACTAAGTAAATTATATAAACTACTTACCTCTATCATACCTGTAAAGTTACTATGGCTCACAGACCTAAGTGATATACATCAAGTGTGATTTTTTTTTCCTTCAAAGTATTACTTTCTAACAAGATGAAGGTTTAAAATAATCATTTGGCTCTCTAAGATTTGATTTGCCTCAACCCTTTCTTATTCCAATTAGTGAAAATAAACTGTAGGGTACAATCCTTCCTAAACTACATATCTACTTAAACCTGAACATTAATGTGTCCCAAATCTTTTATCCCAGTATGGTTCCTTTTTGTGCTACTCTTGCATAGGAGGCATATCAGGATTTTGACTGGAGAGTTGAACCACAGTCTACAGAGGACATGCGTACGTGGCAAAACAAATACAAGAAGCAAGCACAGAAAAACAGAATGGTGAGGACTCTTCTACTTCAGTTAGATTTCTGTTTGAAGTTGAAACCTGAACTTGGGCAACTACAGCGCCTCCATCTCAGAAACAAAACAAACACATTGTTTTGGAAGCTCACTGCCATGGAAAATGAAATACTCATATGATCCCTGGATATTATTGCAACATACATTCAGCTTTACCAAATTCATTAAATAATTTTAAGAGTTTTACAATCCAAAATGGCTTTCCTTAAGGTATTTGGCCTGTCTGGTAAAAGAGACTTATAACAGTCTATGTGATGCACTGCCATTTCTGAGTAATTTGTATCTGAAATAGAATGGACACAAAAGTGTTCATACTTTCAATACTACTGAGTACAGCAAATAAGAGCAGGAGACTGCAAAACTGCGGCATCTTGGGAGTTTGTGAGAAAAGTTAAGCCTGGGAAAAGGGAGTGTGTGTGGGAAGGTGTTTTAACATTTTTTATTTCTCATCATCCTACTCTGATTCAATTGCTAATAAATTAAATTGCTTTCCCCAAGTTGAGTCTTTTTCCCTATGGCAGTAACTGGTGAGTGATCTCTTTCTGTCCTTATCACAATCCATGAGCCTCTGGTTATATTTTTCTCTCCCCTGTCCAGCTGAGGAGGGCTGTAAATGGAATTTTGGTGGGCACCTGGTGTTCAGCCAGACTAAACTCATCACAATAAGAATTATTTCAATTAGTTGTCATCATGTCTATAAAGAGAAATAATACTAAAACAAAAATAGATCAGCAAAAATTTACAGTAGAAAAAAGAACTGACTCCAGGTATGAGAAAAAGGTTTCAGACCCCACCCAGGTTCACTGAGATTTGAGAGCACACAACCCATACTGAGTCAGGCCAAAACTCAATTACATTTCCAATTCTAACAGTGTTCTGTGAACTTTTGCACATGTATTTTCAATACCTCACAAAGCTACTATGATCATATCCCCAAATACCAGCATCAAAATCAACTTTTCAGAAAATGAAAAAAAATGTTTATATTACCAGAAATAAAGAAATTTGGTTTCCTGCACACTAATATTCTGTATTTGATTGACCAGTCTTAAAAAAGTCGAGAATTCCAGCTGAAGCTTTTATACAAGTGGGACAATAAGGTGTTGGTCCTCTATGGATTTTTGGTGTTTAAGAAAAGATATAAACCTATCTCTTTCCTCATGTAAGGAATACATGTAATATAAAAATCCTTCTCCTCTGCTCTGTAGTCTGTTTTCACACAGAAAATGTAGTATTTTGGAGAATTTTGCTTGTAAAATGCAGCTGATCATCACTGCATATACCTCATCACTTAAAGCAAGCTAGAAACGGCTTGTCAAAATGTCAGTGGCAGTAACCATGGTTTTTGGGTTTGGGGGTTTTTCAAGCTCAAAGAGTTACTGGAATGCACACCAGCAAAAACGCATCTATCTACACAATTTTAAAACAAAAAAAAGGGGGATATAGGTGTGGGTGTCTTATCCCAAACAGCTAAATCATAATGAAAGCTCCATTGCAGTTTGTAGTATACTTTAAGCCTCATCTGGGAGGACCACATTTAGCCTTTAGCCAGGTCCTCAAGAGTTCCAACAGCACTCTTCTCATGAGTTGTTCCAGAAATTTAATGTGCGTGGGGCTTTTAGGAGGCTCCTTACTCTGGCTAACAGATGAAAACCTTGCACCATTCTAACACCACATGTGGAGAGCAGCAGACTCCAGTTTTCTTACATCTATGTTCGTTTTAAACAGTACTCAGAACATGCACAAGTTGTTTTTATTAGAGCTGCAGACAAGAACACATCAGCTATAATGAAACAGTAAAATTTAAATGCTGCCAAAAATATTTGGCTTTGGTCTACAGTCAATTTGAGCTTTTGCCCAACATCCACTTGCTCTCCAGTCCCATAGGGAACTGCTCCTCAAATAGTCTTAAGTTTATTTTGTTTTTACTGCAACTCTTCACCATGCAGCTGCGCAGTAGTAAACATGACCCCAACATAGAGTGGAAGTTTGGCAACAACTTGATTGCAAGTGTAATCTACAACAGCCATGGAAGTTAGCCAAGCCAAAAGCAGAGTTACAGCTCTTAAAAATTCAGGCTATAAATGGCTATACAATATCACACTTCACACTGCAGTTTGCAAGTGTGCTTAACTGCTGTGCTGTGCTACACCTGCAAATCATTTCTCTGTTCGCAAATACTACAGAATTAATGCTGATGCCCCAGTATCTGATTGTCTCCAAATCAGGTAACAGTAAATGAAGAGTAATAAATCAGTAGTATTGTTTGAAAGATGCATTATTAAACAAGTGTGCAAGTCTCCATGGGATCAGGACCTTGGATGGCGAAGTGATGATCTAAAGTGCACTGGAAAAATACAATGGCGGTGTAATTTTTAAGGCTCAAAGCGATGGCCTGGTTAATGTAACAGATAAAAATTAAAAACCTTCATCAAGTTTTTAGGATAAATGTTTTTAAGTCTTTCTGAGTTTTAAAGTCTGAGTTTCTAAAGCTTTGTAGTTATAAAACACATTGCCGTGTTTTATAAGATGGAGGGAGCATCAGAAGCATGAATATGCATGAGATTTACTTACAAACAGGCTACAGAAATAGCTAGTACTACCCTTGCTGCTGTTAAAATGAAAGCTGAAGTAAAAAGATGAGGTTTCTCTGACAGCAATTGTCTAGTACATATAAAAAGAAGGTGAAAATAAAGAGATGCAATTAAGTTAATTGCAACAGAATCTCTGAAGTGAACATTCTGATGAAATTCCGTGGCCAGCTGTCAGAGGTCAGCATACGGAAGAGACATCAAAAGTCAATCCCGACAGCATCTTCCATTCTCAAAACAGCACTAAGTAGATTCTTGGCTCAGGGATATACTTCCAAAGTCACGAAAAGCACTTCAAATTAATATCAGTTAGATAATTTCCTCACTTAAACTGGCTTAACTCCCAACCCAACAATTTTTCAACAAATTCAGCTACAGCATAGTCAGGCCCTAAACAAGTGGCTTCCAGAGCAGCTTTGTAATCAGCTTAATTTGTAGCTGTCTCTCCATACTTATCACAATCACATGTTCCTGACTCTCCCCACTGCCTTACTAGTGGCCATACAATCACATGCTTGAGCAGATCAGAAAGATGATTTGGTGTACACTAATTTTCAGGGAGGTTAATTTTCAGACACATTAACTCCCAGGTTTCCACCATGCTTGCAGCCCTGGGAATACAAATAATGGCACGAGGGCAAAAAGGTGTAGCAGGGATTAGCTGTGCCTCAATGAAATGTGAAACCCTATTTTCACACAGAAGTTCAGGCCTTGGCTCACTACAGCATTTGCAACCCTGCTCAGCAAAGCACACTGACTTAAGGAGTCAGTTACTATGGTGATAAGCATGGAATAAATGTTTATACATAATTAGTTAAATTATCCCTTCAAGAAAGCAGTCGTCCTCACAGGCAGCTACTCATATTTTTAAAATTAAATAGCTATAAAAACAAATTTAAATTTTAAAGCTTAAGAATCACTACTATTCATCCACGAGCTAATGAAAACTTAAGTCTATAACAAGAACTACAAAAAAAAGAGAAAAATTAGTCTATGAGAAACCCATCTCTTCTCAAAACTACACTGTAAATGCCCTACAAAATAAGCTAATGCTTGGTTTTAAACATTTGAGGGTTTTGCTTAAGAAAAACAGTGATGAATAATGAAACTATCTTCTTGCTTAACAAAACCTAAAAAATACTTACTGAATGAAAAACTAATGTATGAATCCTTTTAATCCATGCAATCACTAAATTAAGTCAATCCTACTTGTAAAATATAAGCAGTATTTTCTAACTCTAAGCTTACTAAAAAAGCCATATGCTGATATAAACAAGTTCATTTAGTCAAAATGCTTAGTCCATAAAATCATAGGTAGCTTACTTCCTTTTTCAAAAGACTATGAATCAGCAATTACTGTAGAACCATCTGCCACAAAGATGAATATTCTGCTCACGGTTTTGGAGAGCCCTTTACCAAAATATTTATGTGTAACTTGAGAGATTTTTTTTTGATTAAGAAAATACAGTCCTAAAATGTGAGCACTAATCATATTACTTAGGATATAAAAATGGCCTTAAATTTAAGGAATACTAAGTTCAGAGTAGACAAGATGATTTCCTAGGATCAATAACCACAAAAAAAAATAACAACAAAACTTAACCAAACACAGAGTTCTTCCCCGAAGAAAAACAAATAATTGACAAAATGCAGTAGAAATATTGCCAGCTGGTGAGCTGTCTCTTTCTTCCCACTAGGGAAACCGTTACCAGCTCTCGCCTATCCACACACACTACACTCCTCTCTCAGCCTGACCCAGTTCCAACCCTGGTCTCAAGTGTGATAATGAAATCAAGCTTTATCCACCCAATGGGCATCTATTAAATATTAGTCCCCAAATGTTTCGGGGTGTGTCCTGCCTGGCTTCGTCTGGCCTCGCTGCTGGACCAAAGGCGGCAGCTGTGGCGTTTTTCACCCCAGAGATGCCTTTGGCTTGCTAGGTGCTGCAGCTGGGCGCTCAGAACAAGTCCAAGCAAAATAGGAACTCAGTTTACCTTTGGTGGAAAAGGTTCAGGCAACAGTGAAGAGAAAAGAAGCGGGTTCTGCCGAGGAGCTTAGATCCAGAGTTTATTGTAGCATGGTAGATTTCTGAATCTGGCAACAGCTCCAGGCAGACAGACAGAACGGCAGAGACAGAACCCCAACCGCATGCTCTCCTGTCCTTTTTAAGCCCTGGGGACCGGGGGAGGGGACGGACAGGTGAGGGCCAACCAGGTGTGAGCAGGGGAAGGGTCAGGGGATGTGGACACTAGGACAAACCAATGAGCCCAGGCCTGGGGGGCATCTGCCAATCACACGACGCCTTGCTGGAAGGTGCCCCGCAGGAGGGCAAAAGGGGAGGGGGAAGGTTGGCATCCTTGAGGGGGTTGGGATAGGTGAGACAGGAAATGGTGACACACTGCAACAGGCATCAATGACTGACTGGTGGTTAGAGATGGGCTTTTGGTGACAGTGGGCAACTAAAGAGGCTTCTAGTCCCTAATACAGCTCTAGCACCTAATACAGCTCTTTTCTTTTGCAGAAATTTTTAGTCATTTTCCGGTCTGCCAACTTAACTGCATGTGTATTCTCTCCCCAGCCCAACTGCTTGATAAATTAACTTTAGAAAAACTTCAGCTACATGAAGTGTTTAAGCTAAGAGGGATAAAATTTTAAGAACTGAGTTAGGAAGCACACCTGTGCAGGTTCATACAAGCAGATCATACGTGGAAAACTCCCAATAAGGAGGGCAAAACCAATGGTATATTCCCTTTTCCTACAGCATGGCAGGAGTCAATACACACACCTGCTATCTACCCACGCACTACAACCTACTGGTAAGGAATAGTGAGTTCCTAACCCTAATAAACTCATAGAATAACATTTAGTTATCCTTAACATGTAGGCTGTAAGTTCCTCCAAGGCAAAGAGCTTCTTCAGTGCCCTGCACTTGTTGACACGCAAGATATAAAGGGAAGATGTACAGCTGATCATGAAGAAGCAGAACATAATTTTGACTTGCTCTAAGAATAGGCCAAACGCCTTCCTCCAGTTTGCATGCAAATGTATTACTGAAGACAATGCAGGTATTTGAGGGAAGAAACTCAGCTTAGAATCTGATTATCTCTTCAGAAACCACCCAAATTTTAAAATACCTTCTCAAACACCAAGGTTTACAGCTTTAGCATCAAGAGAGTTCTAAGTGATAAACAGTTACATATTTATATAAGCTATCTTTTTTTCAATTGAGAGTTTAGCTGCAGGAAGCAGTGTGTTATTGCAAAAGGCAGTAACTAGATAATTAAGTCAAACTAAATGTTCTTTTATCATTAAAAAGATGTGTTATTATTAATTCACAAAACATTAATTTACATTTACAAGATAATTCACAGCAAGGAACCAGACATCTCCAAACACAGACACTAGCGCTGTTGGTTGTGCCAGATAAATAGCCAGATAAATTGACTATTATGCAGCAAAGCAATTTCAAAGTGGGGGTTCTTTTATCAATACCTTTAATATTTTGAGTTGTTTCCAACTTCTATGGCACACAGTCTTAAGGATCCTGTTTTCATTTAAACATGAAACAGTAAAGACAGTAAAGAATTTAGTTGAATACCTTTACTGGAACCACTGTCAATTTAAGCTGTAGCACAAAAAAAAAAAAAAAAAAAAAAAAGAAAAAAAAGGCAAAGAAGGAGCAGCTTTTAAGATTCGTCATGCTTTTAAGACCTGAAATATCATGAGTGAGCTGGTCTGTTTATTTCTTCTAATCAGATACAGTAGTTTAGCTAAGACTGATGACATTGCATTTTGAAACTTTTATAAGTCATTAAGAATCCTTTTGTTCTTTCCATTTTTCCTCTACAAAAAAGTATTTAGGCTGGACATATCAAACAAGGTTGAATTTACCATATTTTAATATCATGTACTTTTCAGTAAGTTAAATATAGATTATAGTATGTAAATAACAATGCACATATAAATACACTATGCATTTGTATGAGAATTTCTGAATCTTCCACCTATTGCATTTCAAAAAGGACATTTCAAAAGAGGCCTAAAGTCTACACATCCATCTGAGATACCTACTGTGTAAGGTCACATAGAAAATGAATGACAAATCTGTTAAAAATCCTCTATTTCAGCTCACTGGTGTAAACTGAGTATTCGTGGAGGTGTTCCCAAAATGACATCCGGAAGAGCGTGTGCACTAGAACACTTGTCTTAGACATCAGGATTACCCCTTACCAACCTCACTGATGTTTAACTAATGGATTTGTTCATAGTTGTAGCAAAAAATCACTGTGGTCATGACCAAGATTTGGCATCCCAAGCTCCACAAGAAACTTAATACTCAAGCGCTTAGTGATCCCATAAACCAGAAGAGAAATAACAGGGTGGAAGCTAAACCTTGTGCAGATAACAATGTCTGGACCTGTTCTCTGGTCTTCAGCACAACAGCAGCAGGCCAGAGCACTTTACTACAGTTAAGGACACCATTGATCAAGGTGTGATTCACGAACAAGACCACATACCACCTAGGAACAATTAAGGATGCTGTGGAGCCTACACATTAGCTCTAAGGGACTGAGCAAGAGGGGCTGCCCACAGAAACAGCTTTTCACTGGTCTCCTCAGGGATGCAGCATGCTTCCAGCTCAGCCTCACTGCTCAGTGCAACTAGACTCACTCCCAGTGAAATTCCTGGGAAACTGGTTTTATATCTTCACTGGAGGTTATCTTCAGAGTCACCTCAATTCAAACTCTCTCAAAATAGAAATATCCCAAAACTATCATGAGATACACAGGAGAACCCTCAAAGCTGGCTACGCATGAATGTAGATCTTGAGCAAACACTTAAACTGGCTACTATGATGCCAAGAACTGAGTACTGTAAGCTTTCATCTTATCCTACAAGATACATCTACATGTGTATGCATTCAGTCAGAATGACCACCCACATGTTCAGAACAAGATAAAGAACAATCATCACTAACAAATTAACCATTTGAGCAGTAAAATGTGTGCTGTCTGTTACTGAAAAACCAAAGGATTTACACTGTGAGGCTAGTTCTTAATGATTATACAAACTAGATACATAATTGAACACTGTAAAAACAAGATATACTCTTAAAGGGGGAATCCTAACTGCTTCAATGATGCATGTGTTTGTTTTGTTTTTAAAACACTGCTTACTCCACAAAGCTATTTCAAAGGCTCTTACCTCCCAGGGTTTGCGACAGCTTTAGGGTATACCCAAAGGTTTTTGAGTGTTGAAAACCAGGTTATGCTGAAATTTATTTCTCTGTAGAATTAATCTAAAATATGCTCTATTTATTGCACTCAGAACAGCAGTGCTTAAAGCTAACAGCCCACACAAGAAGGGCTGCAGGTTGCTCAACATTAAATGTAGATCTTCATTTACACGTGTGAGAAAAAGTGGAATACTTCATACACACCAGAGAAATTCTCTCACTGTACCAGATGTGGGCATACCTGGTCTGCTACCCATATAGACTGACCTGTTCAGGAGAGGCAGATTGGGTTTCACCACCAAGAGGATTACAGATTACTCCTTCACCCTAACAGCATCCCTTCTCTTTTCCCTGACCTTAGGCTAAATCCAGTGCTAACTGCTGCTGCATTTGATCAGCAAAAGCCTGGGTATGTATTCCCTGGTATTCAGGCATTAATTAGTCCCTTACATCCCAGAGTATGATTACAGGATGCAGACACAGAGAATGAAAGCTTTCAGCTGCCTGCTCCTGAGGTCTTGGTTTAACTACTGCTAGTGCTGGAGAGATCATATCCAGCAGCACAAGAGAGTATTGATAACCTGTGTTTATTCTTTGCTACAGATGTCAGAATCGGGAAGTAGCATGTTGCCTCACTGTGCTATGATGGTGTTGCTCAGAATGGTTTCTATTTGCAAGAGGGACACAACATAAACATTTCCCAGACACATCCTACACTTTTAGCTCTGGGGAGGTAGCAAAATACTCCTGTGAGCACAAGTCAGTGAGAAAACTGCAAATTATGTTGACCAAAAAGCCACTACAGTGCTGTTTCTTCTAGTCCAAAATTAGTGTGAGCTATATCAGGAAAAATACACTGACTGCAATTCCACTGAGGTTTGTCAGAACGGCAGTAGTGCCTCATCCACAGGCTGTGCTTACCCTGGGAACACTGGGTCCCAGGGGTCCAGCAGAACTGGATACACTTCAGTAAATGTTTTCAATTCTAATCCATGGAGTCATAGCATTAGTAACATGCTTATTACAACACTGAACAAGTTTCCATTTTTTTTTTAATACCAAGATTTACATGCAGTACAAAGGTCTCATGGCATTGTGAGGTTTAAGTGTATATCTTACTTTCCTGGGCATTAACTCTCCTCTGCAAATTTACCAGCTGTTCCTAAATCTGCAGAAGGAGTCGTATGACAACTTCAACTGAATGGGAAAAGACAAACCTGAAGTTCTTTAAAAGAGAATACCATTTTTCCAACACAGTCTCATCTCATTAGTACTATCCTGATAACTAAATCTGCACTATCTTTTTTTTTCTGACATTGTTCTCTTAAGCCTCTTTTAAGTTATTTATGCATAAATACATGATCCAAGGTCATGGAACATCCAAAATGTTCTATTGCATTCCTCACCAGCTGAAAAGCATTAAAATCATTACTGGTCTTATTGTTCCTGCCACAGACAAGGCTTACAGAAGTGGGTTTTTTGAAACTAGATTTCATATTGAGGACAGCCTGGAGTATCTCTTCTTGTATAATATATGCTGCATAAACTAAGGGCAGTACATTTAAGGGTATTATCATCCAGTGGAAAATTGTTTGGGCTTCAGCAAAATTCCAGTGGTGGTACTTTACAGTACAAAATCAGAAAATTGTTTTCAGCCTGCAAAGCAGGCTGCAAAATAAAATGCACAATTTTCAGAGAGCAGTATTCTTCCCTATTGACAGAGGAAAGAAAAATAGCACTGTATGACTAAGACACCCAAAATTTCATAGTATTTATTTAGGAACCTCACTGTCATTATGCATACATTTTGTCTGCAGGGAGACAAAACTGGGGGGAATTTTGATAGGAAAATAAGAGAAAATGTCTTTATTCTGACTTTTGAAATCTCCTCCAGAAACATTGCAGGTCCTTTCAGGAAAGGAAAATTTCTATTTTTTTCTTGTGGGAGAGTTCAGAAACAGCAGGATGGATCAGAAGCTGATATTATATGTACTGAAGTTATAAATCAATTCCACACCAGAAACTTGATGGTACTTTGCCAAATAAGTAGGAGGCAGCAGCACCATGACTTAACACCATTCCAGGGTAACAAGCTGCACACCATCCCTGGCAAGTGCTCCTTTTAATTAGACAGTCTTCTGTGAGATGAAGGCCCAAAGACTTAAATCACTCAAAATCTGTAGATTAACAGAGATTAACAGCAAGTCCCGCCAATTTTTAATTCCTGTAAATAGATTCTTTGACTTCAGTGCAAAGCAAGAGCTCCCAGTAGCTTTGGTGACACACACACATTGCAAAAATGTTGCAGTCTGTTACCTGCAGTCTATTACTTACCTCTAAGGAGGAAGAGGATGCCAGGAAGCTAAACCTATTTATGATTCCTTAGGTTAACTATACCATGTTACAAGCACAAAGAGCAACCAAAAGCCTAGGAAGTCTAAATGCTTGGGATTCAGGACCTGAACCTGCTTTATGTGAACAAAACACAGAAGTCCCATCCAAGCAGCTTGAGTGCAATTTCACTTTCTACTGAAATTTCCACAGACCACTAAAGAGCTGAGGGGATTTTCTAGTGCTGTGCTGCAGGTGCAAAATACCTGAGTACTACCATTAAAAGAAAAAGGTGGTATCCAATGTTGACCCAAACACTGACAGACAGGCACAGTTGATAGGCCAGGTGCTTTGCACCTTGAGAAAAGAATATCACCTTCTGAATTCCCTGGGAAAGAAAAAAATCCCATCCTGTGGCAAACATATCTTATTAGCATAGGGGGTTATACTGCCTCAGTGACAAATGACACAGTCCTCAATCTGCACTTCCAAGAGTCTCTGCATGGAACAGCAGCCCTGAGCAGAGAATTCCACACACAAGTGACTCTTAGTGTGGTCTCATTGCCTCAGCTAAAGGGCTCTGAACATTTACATTAATATATGTGATCATGCTGCATCATGTTTTCCTTGAACACTCTAACATGCTACTTAATTTTTCATACTGCTGACAGCACTGCAAACAAAAACAGACTACATGAGCAAAAAGATCATGGCAGTACAAGCTGTAGAATAAATCCTCAACTAAGCTAGATGCAATTTAACATATCACACCACAGACAGCATTTGTTAATGCCATTATTTTTGTCCTCCATGACAACAAAAAGTGGATCATGGACACAGAACCTTGCACTAACTAACTCCTTACAACACATACTGATATGCTAAAAGGTACTCCACAGGAAAATATGTATGTTGATTAGTTTTGATAGTGTTATGTTAATTAGTTTTGAAAGTGTCAGGTTACTAACAGGTATTCAAAATTTGTCCCCAACTCAAACTTAGAGGATCAGCAACAAAGCAGTTCCCTAGTTTTCTCTTTGCTACAAGAAAGACAATGAACAAAGACCTTTTGGCATAGTTTCAGTTCAGATTGTTGTTTTGCCATTAAATCATTGGTCTAGTTTACTGCCTGAGTCATCACCTTCAGAATTTGCACTGGCCCAAACCTGAACCAGTCAGCCAATACATGACCAGTGATAAAACAGTAATTCAAGAGATTGTTTCTGCAATATTGGAGTTACGTACATTAATACCTCACTAACAATCTGTGCCAGGCAGTCTCTACAGCCTTTGTCAGTTACTGCAGGAAGGTAAGAACTTCATAAGTCAGACTGACACACATAAATCTCTAGCAGAATTAAACAAAATAAGTAAGACTTTGAAAAGGTTGTAAACAAGCACATAAGTGAAAACAAAATATCAAACACTACTCCAGCACTTGCTTCTATTTGTTGCAAGGTCTTTGAGCAGTCAGCCCATTCATGTTAATGACAAACAAAAGTTGAAAACAAATAATCCTACTATCAGGTCATTTAATTCACAGCACCTAGGGCAGCAAGATCCACAGATCAGAAGCATTAACAAGCACTGTTTCAGTAAATGCACATATGCAAGAGACAACCATACATCTCCATCCCTTCTAGCAATTTGAAATCCAGCATCCCACAGTGACACAAAATAAGCCAACGGGTAACTAAAACTCACCCTATGACCTACAGCTTCACAAGCTTCTGTGCCCCACAGCATTATTCCAGTCTTTCATTAGATAGTTTTTTCAGCTGTGCCTTACTGAATCTGAAAAGTATCATCTCCCTTTCCTCTCAAGTCTTGGTACTTTATACATGCTCTCACAAATATGCCAGAAAATAAGGATAGGTTCCCTTCGATTTCTTTCACCTGAAAAGACAAATGTAGGAGTAAGAGAGATCGATGAGAAGCACATTATCCTTCCAACCATTTGTCAGTTCTAGTCAGTTTTGTATCTTTAGAAGTGCTTATTATTGGTTTATTGCAATTGAAATGATAAATCAATATGGTGCATTGGTTTTTACAGATATTAAGAGCTCAGGACCTGCACTAACAGGGCAATTCAAACATGCTGAGAAAGGACAGTTTTAATTTCTATCTGAAAAGGCTTCCTCTTTTGCTGATAAAGTACATTCTCCCTTGCCCACAGTAACAGAAAGCACTTTCTCTCAAAGCCAGTTCATAAGTTGTTTTCCTTTCTTCCTTTTACAGAACTACAGAAGAACAAGAGATGATTGATTTTTATAAAACACTACTACATATGAACACACAAACATGCTTAAAAATACTGTATTTCAAGCTTTATTGCACTCAGTCCCAAGAGTTTACCTGCCTTGCTGGGAAAGCTGCTTACAGCCTGTTAAGGGTCAGGATAGAAGATTATTTAATTAGGTGGCAGCCCTAACTCTGGGATAACAGAGAGGAGAATGCTGACAAATTACATCCAGCAAGGTTTGTGAGTCAGGAATTTTTATATGAAGAGTACCGCAAGGCAAGACAAAGAGGAATATGCTCAGGACATCAAAGACACATGTGGTATTAAAAAATCCTCAAAACCTTGAGACAGTTAGAGCATCACAAATAGCACTTTCAAAGAAACATGCTATGAAATGAGCTAGAGCTCAGACACATAAGCTGCAGCACAGAAACTGTTTTCTAGGCATTAGGTCAAGCACTGTGCAAGCCACATCACAATGGTTAACAACATTGAAGATCCCAAACAGATCCAGAGTTTACATATTTACTTATCTGTAGCCTTATCAGTTTCCATCTACATGGAGACAAATGTTTTTTACAGCGAGGGTGGTAAGATCCTGGAACAGGTGGCCCAGAGGGGTGGTGGAAGGCCCATCCCTAGGAATATTCAAGGTCAGATTTGACCAGGCCCTAAACAACCTGGTACAGTTGAAGATTTCCCTGCTTATGGTGGACATAGGTGGCCCTTTGGCTGGACTAAGTGGTCCCTAAAGGTCCCTTCCAATCCAAATGATTCCATGATGCTATGATCCTAGTTTGAATGGTTGTAATTATGCTGCAGCTGAGCTTTACTTCCAGCAAAAAATGACAAAGAGATGTCTGACTCTTACTCTAAAAAAAATATCACATATCAATATTTTAAAAAAAATTAGTCAGAAATACAGGTACCATAATGCAAAGCATCAAATGCAAGTCATGGTTTTCTACAGACTCTTACCTACACACTAATAAACACCATCTTTCATTTTTAACTCCTTTTAGAAGTTAGATAGAAAAGAAAAGCAACTTGGACACATTCAAACAAAAGAAGGGAATTAAAAGTGCACTAGTTCTTCTTTGTACTGCATCTAGAGGTTCAAAACTATTAGCAGTGACATAACTGCATTACGAGATTAAAATTGTATTTTCCTAAGTTCTTGGCTCTGTTTACGTGGAACTCAAAAAAGTAACAAATAAGGTATTATGTTCCTCATTTCTGTTTATTTTAATCTCATTATATTATTCAATAGAAATTCTAGCTTCCTTCTATTTCATTTAGCTGATTTTTTTACTCCATATTTACATCTGCTAGATACAGCTGCAATGACAGAGGTGCAAGGAGCAAGACTTATATCAGAATTCCTTTTCCTTTTGGAGATCTCAAGTTATTATTTTTTGGCTAGAGGCCAATCAGTTTTAATGCTAGCTTTTAGTGAAATCTAGGAATATTTTATCCCTAGACATCCTATCAATTAGGGCTTTTCCCCTTAAAAGAAGAGACATCCTAACCATCCGTATTTGTTAATAAAAACAGGCAGAAAATTCCTTCCCTGGACCAGACTATTTTCTGGTCTGGTATAACCTCCCACTGTGGCCAGGCCCAAGTTCTTACCAGCCTGTTTTGCTGATTTGTTATTAACCCACGTCTTGCACTTATGTTTTAGTGCTTGTTTTGTTTTTTTCTGGTGCAAATCACCACCATTCAGTTTCACTCATCACCACCACTTTCATTTAGTTACTTTTGCCAGGCTTTTCTGTGCAATCTCCCTGACCCACTCTTGGTTCTTCCTGCTAAAGCTTCCCCCTTGCTGCATATCAGTTTGGGAACAGAACATTCATCAGTCATGAACAGTTTCTAAGAACTGCACATTTATTGTTCTGCTTTGCTTCAGTCTTCTAGAAAAGAACAGCTTTTGATCTATTTTGAACTCCACAGTCACCCTTCATTTTTGTAGGTCCCTGAGCAGACCTCCCTATGGGAGATTCCCATTCCTCTTAGCATTTGTGCATTTAATTTCAAGATTCCAGGTTTCTCCATGCACTCTAAAGGTAATCTTTGCTAATCTTAGATCAGCTCAGACTCCCACTAATAGGGCAACAGCGATGAGGCAGCTCCTCTTCCAGAAGGAGCTGAAGGGAGAGGATATTCCATTTTAGACTGGAAAGCTCATGCTCTCAGCCGTGGTCCTAAAAAAAATAACCTGGTTTTAAAGCAACAATCCAGTCTTCCCTTCTCCTATGAATTAGCTCACCATTCACCTTGAATTTGACAGAATTAATTTGCATTTCCCTGCCAAAGTGTCTAGCTATTGAGAGCCAAGGAACAAACGCCTGAAAAACATCAAAATGGTACCAAGTCTTCTCTTTGGCAGTATCAACACAACTATACATAATTACTATTTTCTCATCACCGCCTCATTTGTTACAGTGTTATCTGCTGTGTCATGGCAGTCCAAAATAAACCCATTTAGCAGAGAAAGGCAAAAACACCAAAGGAAATGTGGAACCACACCCTCTTTATTAACTATTTTATTTTACCCTTTACAGAGGTTTTTAAAGGTGTCATCTGGCCTACTTAAAACTTCACAATATATAGGGATCACTCCCTGAGGGTCAGCCTTACTTATGCAAGCAGTTGCATTGCCCTAAATCTTGCCTCAAAGTAGTTACTGAGACTACATCCTTCATCTGAGTTTGCATTCAACTCAGTCATTTTATTTTGTAGACTATGCAGGGTACAAAGCTGGCATGAAACAAAGATACATGCATAGACTTTTAAGGATTATCTCATCACTGCACAATTTATTTAGTTTTGTAAAATTAACTATTAACAGTATTGAAACACCATACTCTAAAAATCTGTTAAATATGGGGGTTGGACTAGATGATCTCTAGAGACCCCTTCCAACACTAAATACTCTCTGATTCTTTACCAAGCAGCTTTGAGCCTTGATAGCCTCTTGCAATACAATATTAAAAACCTGAGGAAAATAACAGCCAGAACAAAAAGAGAGCAGCCACCTCTCAAAGGCTTGCTTTCAAATGCCTCCTTGCACAGAGCTTCCTTCTGTGGATTTTTTTTCCCCTTTTGCAGAACACAGAAGTCACATGAGGAAGTTCAAGCAGCAAAGCTTATAAAAATACACACATACACACACACGCACGCATACATATATATAAAATAATTATGCATATAATAATATATATATATACAGTTTATAGCTGAAGGAGACCAGCCTAAGCAGAGGGTGTTTGGGAGAACAAGGACAACCAGCAGCTCTGGCAGTTTTCCTGAGGGAACCTTTCCCTGGGCAGAGGCCTGAACGAGCAAAGATAACAATTGTTAGCACCAGTAGCTGTAGCAGCAATAAACTTTGAGTTTATTAAGGTATTTTTGTACTTATATCTGCTGCCCAGGTCAGGAAATCTGCATCTTTGGAGTCCTTTTCAAGACATTTCAAGGCATTCGCTGCAGACCCAGAGTCACACTTAGCCAAGCCCAGCACTGAAAATGATCACACATTCATCTGTCAAATCATACAAGGGGGAAAAAAAAAAAGTGTATGCCATCAGCCTGATCAGTCCTGGTTTAGTAGCAAAAAGAAAAACAGTTGTGCCTTGTAGTTAACATTTAACACAAAAGGTCTACTAAAAGGGACCTTCGGGCAGTCCCAAAAATCCCCTTTTCCCCACATGCTTGTGAGGAGCAGCTGAGGGACTGAGGGACCTGGGGTAGCTTAGCCTGGAGGAGGCTCAGGGGGGACCTCATTGCTCTCTCCGAGTAACTGAAGTCCGGCCTCTTCTGCCCTGCCTGCAGTGAGGGGACCTGAGAAAACAGCCTCAAACTGCGACAGGGGAGATTGGGATTAGATAGTAGGAAAAAAGATTTTTTTCACTGTTCTGGTGGCCAGACATTGGAAAGGACTGCCGATGGAGGTGGTGGAGTCACCAACCCTGGAGGTGTTTAAGAGGCGCCTAGACTTGGTGCCGGGTGATGTAGTTTAGTGGTTTAGAGATTAGAGTTACAGTAGCAGCGCTGGGCTTACGGTTGGACTCAACGACCTCAAAAATCACTTCCGCCCCTAACAACCCCACAACCGCCCCACCGCCATTTCGCGTTCGCAGCTCCCCACCCCGCCGATGATGTCATGACCTCGCCCCGCCCCTCGGCGCAGAGGAGTCCCCGGATGTGAAAGCCCCACCCCCTCCGCCCCGCGCTAGCGCCGCTCGCGCCCCCTCCCTCGCTTGCTCGCTCCGTGCGCGGGTCAGCGGAGCCTTTGCCGCAGTGTCGGGAGTGGGATCGGCATCAGGATCAGGAGCGGACTGGGAGTGCCAACGGCGGCGGCGACGCCGGACAACGCACAGCGAGGCCGGGGTCGGCGGATTCATCAGCGGGGGAGACGCCTGACACCCACCCGCCGCCATGGTGAGGACCCTCCCTCGCTTCCACTCCCTAGCTCCTTCCCCGCTCCCGTCCCTCTGGAATATTCCAGACCGGGCCGGGTCCCCCACCCCCGCGGCCCCACCACCGCTCCGCCTCGGCGCTGCCCTGCCCCTGACCCGGCTCCTCCCGCCCCCGGGCAGTCCACGTCCTCCCGCGGGCGAGCGCCTCTTTGGGCTTCCTTCTCGGCTCTCCCCGGCGGCGGCTGCATCCCCCGCTCTCCTCCGCCGCCCACGGAACTCCGCTGGCTCTCCGCCTCCTCCCTCCACCGCCCTGGGAGCGCTAGTCGGGCTCGGCCCTTCCCTTCCCCAGCACCCTCTCACCTCACCCCCACCCGACCCTACCCGCGGTCTGGGGATTCGCGTCGCCCGTGCTGCGCCTCGTCTGTTCCATGGAGGCACTATCGGTCCCCGGAGCCGTTTCCAAACGAAACTCCGGCGATTTCGGCGGCGCTGCCGTGCGGGGGTTGTTTCGCAGCTCCGCGGGGTTCTCCCCCCGCCCCCGGTGCAGCAGCAATAGCTGTTCATATGCGGACCGGAAAGCTGTAATGCACGTAGCCCAGTGGACGGGATAATGTGCGCTGTAACTGGGCTGGGGCGGAAAGCTGACACTTCACATACGATGGGTACTCGGGGTCTGAGGCTGCGGGAGTGCGATGTGTCCAGGTGTGTGTGTGCGCGAGAGTCGCTCTGTTTTTTCAATCATGACGGATTTAAATTTCCTTTTTTCTGCTGTAAAATTAACCTGGAGATACAGTATGGAGTCGTGTAGTATTTTACGTCGACACTAGGGGTGTCTGCTGCTTTTCACCGCTGCCAAGAAATCAACGCCCTGTTTTTTAATAAACATTTATTTTAACCTAAATTATCCAGTACCCTGGCTGCAGGGTACTGCAGGAAGTACCCAGGTACTGCAGGTACTACCCAGGCTGCAGGAAGACCTGGCAATATTTTGGTTTTACCGCTGGAGAAATACAAGTAATTTAAATTTTTTTGTTGTTGTTTTTAACCCTTTCAGAGCGAGGCCAGCTGGTTATCACAATGCACGTTAGACCTCACAGGGCCTGGAAGTCAAAAATGGGTTTCCTTTTGTTTTTAAGCAGGCATTGCAGTCTTTCCTTTAAAAAATAAAGTTGTGGCAGAATCTAATGTGCCATGCTCAGGCTGGTTTTTTGTGTTCACTTTAATAGATGTGCATTTGGAGAAGTGTTTTAAGCGTACAAAGCTTTGGTTTCAGTTGGGAGCACATCTAGACTGGGGGGGGAAAGAAAAGTTCATATTTTGAGAACAAGATATTAATGAATTTGAGGCTTAAAAAAATTATTATCACTTATGCCATGGTTGCAGTACTGGTAATTACTTTGAATGTATAGATCATCATGAACAGCGATCATTTTCCACTCGACAGTTGTGCTCATCCTGCCAGTAGTTGGATCTTCTGTGAAAATTTTGTTCTCAAAGACCTGCCATATGTGACACGCTAAAAGGAAAGAAATATTATTTAACTATGATGCCCATATGCATGTCAGGAGCCTTTAATGAACTTAACTTTCATGTATTATTATGTTGATTATTTTTTTCATCCATTCTGTTGTAATTAAAGCTTTCTTATGATCTTTTGATGATGTAATCATGTTGATCATTACTTCATTGCTTCCTGAATAGTATTTGTGTATGATGTATTGCAATGTAGAAATATATATGGTGGGGAAAAAAGATGTTATGTTATGAATGTTATCTCTGCCCGTAGAGGTGCTTGTTTTCTCAAGTAAGCAGAGCACTACTGTAGCTATATCACTACACTGGTTCTGGTACCACCTGATCTTAGGTGCCTTTTAGTCTGAAAATCAATATAAAATGATACATTAACAAAAAAAACCACACCCAGCATTTAAGTTGCTGTTATTTTTTTTGTCATTAGTCAGCGGATGCTTTCATTGAAAGAGTTCAGTTAACAGAATACATCTTGTTTCAACCCTTATGGTATTAGAGAAATTCCTTTTTCACAGTCTAGAACAACATTTCTTTTATGCTCTTGCAGAATGAGAGAGCTGACAGTAATCATGAAAAAAGAGGTGAATGTATTGTTGTGGTTGTAGTAGGTAGCTTGAGATAAAACAAAAACATCTAGTGAGTCAAAGAATGTTCTTCTGGATGTTTAGGTATAGCCGGTTCTAAAATAATCTGTCAGAGCATACAATGACGAGTCCATTACATAATGCTGGAAGTAATGTTGATAAGCTATTTTTGTCAGAGTTGACTTAGCAAGTTTTTCCTATGAGTAGTGTTTTCTAGGAAAAGGTAAACAGCACAGATAAAGGTATTAAATTATCTTAGTTTTAGATAAATTCTGTCTTCTTGGGATGGTCTGTGTTCTGGTTCATATCCAGATCTTGAACTTCATAGATGTAGTACAGAAACCCCAGAATTCTACAGGAATCACCTAAAACATGTTACATCGTGCATCTGTCTTAACTAGTCTCTTACTCAGTTGTTTTGACTCACTTCACTTGAATACTGGAGCCTCTGGTGCATTTTCCAGAACTGATCTAACACTGGTTCTACATTATTGGAGTAAAGAACCTCCTAAGCAGTTTTTTTAATAAAATGAAAAAAACAACCCCAGAAGACCATCTTAAACAATTCTTTACTATTTAGCAGGGAGGATGTTACATGCTTTGCTTATTAGCTGAACAAAAAGCTAGTTATTCCTAAACAGGAAGATAGAGCCTGTTGGTAGAGAGGGAAAAAGACTTTTTAAAAAGTAATTATATTTTTTCACCATTCCTGTGGTAGAAGTAGAATTCTGTTTTTATATGGTTTAACTATTAATTTAACAATAGGGAGAATGACAGTTGAATAGTTGAAGGGAAAATAGTTTGTGGTGGGCATACCTCAGAAGCTTCAGTATATTCATCACCTAAGGCATCTGGCTTAGCAGGTGAAAGGAAAATTTTAAGGGAGTGGATTAATAACACCTAAATTGTGGGGTTTGCTCATATCTTAAAGTAGATGGGACTGTCCTCTGTCTATCAGTGCCAGAAAAAGAGAATTCAGTAATTCTGGTATTTCTGAGGAAATACCAGATACCTCATCTGAGATGAGGCAGAAATGCACATTTTTATGCCAGACCATTTCTCTTTGTCTGCTTGTACCTCCTCATAGAATGGGTCAGGTTGGAAGGTTCCACAATGGGTCACCTGGTTCAGCCTCTCTGCTCAAGCAGGGTTGTCCTGGAGTGCATTGCACAGGATTGTACCTAGATGGTTCTGGAATATCTCTGGGGAGGGAGACTCCACACCCTCTCTGGGTGTTCTGTTCCAGTGCAGGATCACTACACAGTAAAAAATTCTTCTCATGTTCAGGTGAAACTTCTGTGCATCAGCTTCTGCCCATTGCTCTTGTCCTATTGCTCGGCACTACCACACAGAGCCTGGTCCATCCTTCTGGAAAACTCCCTTCAGATACTGATACACATTGATTAGGTCCTGGCTCCCTCAGCCTTTCCTTCTAAGAGAGATACTCCAGCCCCTTAATCTGGGTGCTGATTTGGTGCTTACCTGGCAGTGGTATAGAAGAAATAGCTTTTTTAAATTGTAGGTGTCCTTAATAGTGTTCTTCTACTGTAATTCATAAATTAATCTTGCATAAGATTTTTTACATTGCTATGATTTTTATTCTTCTAGTTTGAAGAATTGTTTTGCGTTCCCTCCCCATTTTTGCTGCCTGTATTTAGCAGTGTTTCACTACAGAAAATTGTATCCTCTCCTAAAACATTTTAAATCTGAATGATAGTTGAGCATAAAGTTCTGTAGGTTGGACTCAGTGATCTCAGAAGTCTTTTCCAACCTAACTGATTCCATGATTCCAAAGACTTTGGTGTAACTATATGAAATGATGATGAAAAATGGTTTTCATGAAAAAACATTTTTTGTAATTTGAGCTAATATTTGACTTCTTGAAAACAATTTGCTCTCGATTTCCTTGCCCCTCCTCTTCCTTGCCAAGCCTGCTTTCCTTTCTCTGTGTAATATCATTTGTCAAATTGTAATTAGGAGACAGATTAATAAAAAATTAGAACAGTTCTTTGTTCATTGGCAGCCAGTTCATATAGTGACACATTTTCCAGTTTTCCATTGTTGTTTTCTTCTGGACTATATATTTTTCTGTTTTCCTGACCTTGTTTATTCCTGTATGTTCC
Organism: Agelaius tricolor; assembly: GCF_023055355.1. Taxonomy (NCBI): domain Eukaryota; kingdom Metazoa; phylum Chordata; class Aves; order Passeriformes; family Icteridae; genus Agelaius; species Agelaius tricolor. Next base: position 17,267,257 of record NW_027269261.1, on the reverse strand, counting down.
TTACAGAATGACCATGGGGGTAAAGGGGACTGGCTGTTTCCATACTTCCTACATGCTATTTCTTTGCCAGAATCAGCAGAAACAGAGAAATTGCTACTGTGTGATGTCCATGTCATGATCCAAGTCTTCTGCTGCTGGAGGAGTGAGCACTGTGAGGATGGGGGAGTAAAAATTGAGATGGTGGGGAAGGAATGATGAGAGGAATATGTCGGCATAAAAAGAGGAGTAGAATGTGCTTGTGCTTAAAGGTTACACAGCTGGGACCTCTGAGCAGGATACCATTAGAAAATAAGCATCTTGTTTGACTCTCAGGCCTATGTTAATTGAAGTATAGAAAAGTTGGAGCTCTTGAAACAGTTGGAATTTTATTGGCTGACATGATTATATAAGTTACTTAAATATGTTCTTTCTTTCCCAAAGACGGTGAGAATTTAACTTGCTATGCTCTTGTGAAGCTGGAAATATTGGCCTTGTTCTGTAAATGGAACAGGTCAAGGTCATGGCAGGGTAATAAACTTATCCTAGGTCCTTGTTATTGTTTAGAAGTTAGCATTAGTATGTGGTACTGGCAATGTGCGTTTGTAGCTTTGAAAATAAATATATCTAAATCAAACTGTTATAAATTTAGGGGTCTTGGGATTTGGAGTTGAAATGCAGCCACTAGACAATGTGCTGTGTGCATTGTCCATTTGGCTTAAGGCATGTGATGGTGTTCAGTAGTTACTGGCTGCCTTCTTCCAACATTGTAACAGTGTTTAGCCACTTAAAGTGACTGCTTTTTGAGATTAGAGCTGGAGATGGGCCTTTAATATCTTGCAAAAGCTACTCTGTTTCTTAGTTGTCAGTGGCCTGAAGTAATCTTGACACTAGCAGTGTCAGAAAGATCAGCTGCAGAGATTGCTTTAATGTGCTGAATGAAGTGGGAAAGTCTTGGACATGCACCAACATCTTTTAATCTGTGATAGATCTTTTGATACACCAGTTCAGGTATTCTGGGAAAGTCCAGGACTAGAAGCAGCATATTCTACTTGGGGTAGAATTTGTGCATACAATTTGTGCATGCAATGCAATGATGTAGCTAGATTTTTTTGGTCAGTGGATGAAATAATGTATTTAGTAATATTGAGATTATTTTAACGAGGGCTAAGCCTAAATTATGTCTTGTCTCTCTATTCAGGTCTTACATATATAATTTGAATGGCAGAAGTCTGTGGAGAGTTGGGTTTTTTTTAAATTTCAGGTGTGTCTAAGAATAAAACCACCGCCTTTCAAGCGAAGTAATTTCTGGAGTGTCATTTCTTCTTAATTGTGACATTTTGTGTAGCTTGAAAATTTTAATTTGATAGCTATACTTTATTAGGCTTTTTCCAGATAGACAGTGTTTTATATGTTGCTACAAGCACTTTAACTGTTTGGGCAACTGTGTTGATGATACAAAACAGGCTGGAGACCATATCTGATGCACTTGTAACTTGACAGTCATTTGGCCCTGCTGTTGATCCTCCTTTCCACAATTAAGGAAGAAATCTAGTGATATAAATAATCCTTAACTGCATTACAGAAGTCTTGGAAACCTGTTAAATGTGTTGGATTAAAGGCAGCATTTCTTAGGAACTGCCATTAAAAATCTTTCGAGCTGTAAACAGGTTGTGTCAGTGAATATTTGCAAAGTCTGTGTTGATGAACATTTTAAAGCAAACTTGAGGCACAGAACTGAAGCTTGATTCAGCTTAAAGTTACAATAGTTCCTAACTTAGGTAAGGTAGGAATTAAAAAAAAATGTAGTAAGACATTTATGGAAGCAATTCAGTCAGAATTTGTGAGTGGCAGGAGAGGAAGGAATGGGACAACAGATAGGAAGCCCTGAAATGAAGCCCAGGGTTGATATGTTCTGGGAAGAAACAATGCTACTGGAAAAGTGGATTCAGCTGTGATTCTCACTAGAATACAACCCTAGTATCATCTTTAAATGCTGTGGAACATTTTCTTCCTCTGATGTATTTGTGACAAATATGGAGATTTTTGCCCATTATTTTCATCAGCTGGAAACTACAGGACTCTTTTTCTACCGCTTCTCTGTTGTTACCCTCTGAGTATCTCCTCTGTGTGCATTTATGAGATGTTTTAGGGTTTTTTTTGTAATAAGTGGTAAAGGACTAAACCAACTTGTTTCACTGCTGACTCTGTAGGTTCTGAATAGCATTACTGAAGTTGAAAAATGTCACTGGAATTCCCTCTGCTGAATGACACTATGGCTAGCAGAGAGGATTTAAAAGGAGTTTAGTTTGGTTTGTTGTTGGGGTTTCTTTTTCAATAAACTCCATGGCTATGCTTCAGACCTGAGCTTGTGAAGGAGAACTCATGTATTTTGTAGGCATGATGACTGAACATCTTTTCAGTTTTGTGTATATAAAATGTTCCCTTGAGAAGTTTAATTTAGTATTGAGCCACTGCTAACAGGTGGTATTTGAGCACTGTGGTATTTGAGCAGTTATCGGTTAGTTTTGTTGATAATGCTGAAGTGACACTTCACAGATTTTTTTTTTTTTTTTTTTAGATTAAAGCTTGATTCCATGTAGATCTACTAAAAAGTCTAGGAAAAAATCTATGATAAATAGGAGAACTTCTAAGCAGCAGTAGTAAAAATGTCAGATGAATAAATAGACTTGATTTTTATATTTGACTCAAGTAGACTATCTTGGCACTCTAATAACTTTTCTTCTCAGAGGTATCAACTAAAATACCTGTTTGCCACCTATTAAATTTGTCGAGTTATTGTTATAAAAGCAGTGTTAGTTTTCCTGAAATATTTTACTCAAAACACTGTTTATTTTATTAATTAGACTAAGGCATTTGCAGGAGGTACCACTGGCGTCAGGGGTTTTGATTGTTTGTTTGTTTGTTTTCAGACAAACAAATTTGATTAAAATGCATTGAAAAATCAGATAAATGTAATTTGTAAAATATGAAAGGTTAGTAAGTTTGAATCTTGTGTACTCTTGAATATTATAGTGCAGCTCTAGTGATGCAGCTGAGTTTTGCTGAAGGTCAGTTCTAAAAAATCCTCTTTTGAGAGGCCTTGAAAAAATGGGATGATGAGTTAAAAGGTGGCCAGATGCCCTTTAGTGGTGAGAAAACAAATCATGTGAGTAAAGGGGTCTAAAATGGAGCAGAATGAGAAGATGGTGAGTTTAGATGTAGGCATTTTTATGTAATGACGTAAGTAATAGTGTACTGGTCTATAGCAGGGGGCAGAACAACTAAAGATTCCAGAAAAATTTGTTTTGGAGAAAGGATGGGTTTTACTAGTAGTTTTACCTACTTTCTCAGAGTGTAGCATCTGTGCAGTGCAGTAAATGTGTCAAGTCAAATCTTGTTGCCCAGTGTTTCACAAAGAGCTGCTAAACCGCTTTGTTTAAAGTTACAAGCGTTCTTTGATTTGCAGTTTGTATTACAGACTAGTATGCAAATGTATATGCATTATATACTGCCTTTAATGCTTGCAAACTGCAAATTTTTAAAAGTATGGCACATGAAGAGATAAGATGGTGAATAGCAGAAAAATGGTGGCCTGTGGTTCTGTGGACAGGTTGTGATTACATGCACAATTGTGTCAGTCTTTCCATGGTGCTGTGGACTGGATTCTTGATTGTGAGCAACTGGTAATTATGACTGGAGCTCCCTGGGGCTCTGCAGAGGTGCATCTGCTGGACTTCTTTTGGAATCTGTAGACCCTATAAATACCAGTAATTTTTCTACTCCTGCACCGTGTGTACTCTTGTGCTTGCTTTTACATACATTTACAACTTCATGTATATTCACTACTTAAGAAAATTTATGGCTCTTCAGGACAGCTGTTTATGGTTGTATTGTCAATTACAGCAATTAATAAGCCTTGAGTTCTGTCAAGATCAAGCAATCTTTAGCAAGTGCTATGAATTTTTAGTTTAGATATCTTAGAACTATTCTGGTAATGAGATTTTGGATAATTCTTCAAACATTTGACATGAATGTTTGTAAGCTACTGAAATTGGTTTGGACTTCTAATGTAATCCTTTGAGTACCCTATTACTAGCTTATAGGAAAAGTGATACTCAATATTTGCATTCCTGTTTGTAAGAAATAAACCAGTGCCTGTCCTGAAGAACTTAACCTAAAATATTCTTCTAAATAGCATTTGAGTATTACTTAATATAACAAACTCCTGAATGGACATCACCTCAGTGTTATGACTAAAAATAGTCAGTACTTTCTCTATGACACATTTCATAAAAAGAAAACTTGTTTGAAGGTTTCAAATATTCCATAGTGGAGAAAACCTTAATTGAAAAAGCATTTGTGGTTTTGTTTTGGTTTGTTTTTTTTGTTTTGTTTTTGTTTGTTTGTTTGTTTGTGTTTTTGTTTGTTTGTTTGGGGGTTGTGTTTTATTATGTTCCATTTGCTTTAATTTTATTGGGAAATCTGTGATAATTGAAAGACTTTGGAAATCTATAATGCATCTTCAGAACACCAATTTCTAATTTGTGGAAAATTCTTGAGTGCTGGAAATTAAGTATTCACTTTAGAATAAAAGCTGGTGATGCCAAAAAGACCTGCTTAATGTTTTGTAAATTTTTTGATAATTACAGTGGATTTGATCCCTCTGTTTTGGATCATAGTGTTGGTAGGGCCTGTTTTCAAACCATATGATTAATTTTTATTCTTTGTGAATCCTTGAATAGCATAAACTAAACCAGAACTTGTTAAAATGTTCCCATTTATTAGCTGACAGCTGCAAGTTCTGGTTATTTTCCTTTAGTAAAAAAAGCAAAAGACAAAACTAGATTAGTGCTAACAGGTTGAGAATACAAAAAATCTTTATATTTCAGATTCTGTTTCGATGCAACAGTTCCCCTTCAGCACAAACTGGTTCTTCCTTTGATTTGCACATCTTGCTCAGTTCTGCATCTTTGCCTCCTTGATTGTTTTTTGTTCATGTCAGTTTGTGAAATCAAATCCCATTTTTGAACTGTTTTTTTTGTTTTGAGGTATGTGTCATTTTAAAAATTCTTCACAATGTTCTTCAGCCTCTTCCGTGATGGAGCCTGAATGACATTTTGCCTGCTTTGTCATCTTTTTTTTAATCATCCTGTTTCCTCTTTCTCTCTTCTTGCTGGGCAGCTGTTGGGCTGTAAGATGTTTATCTCCTTTCAAACTTAGATTTCCCTTTTTGACTTCCCAAGTGGTATTGAACTGTTTTTACATGGGAAGAAAGGCTGGTGACAGCATCTGCTTGTGCAGCCTGTTTCTGTGCAGTGCTGACTTTCCTGACTCTGTGTGACTTTCCTGACTCTGTTCTAACACCTTGTGGTAGAGTCTTGTGAATTACTGATACTTTCTGAATTGGTACTTAGACTTTGCTGCTCAAGGGCGTTTGTTAAAACTGCCACTAAACTGTTGTATGCAGTAGAGCTGCATCATCTTGGTTTTTTTGCTTCAGGCCTTTTCAGATTAATTTATAAACCTGTGCAACTGTTCCTAAAGCCTTTCCCTTTGCAGTTAACACATGACTGAATACACTATTGAAATGTAAAAACTTAGGAAAATCAATTGGTAGAGAAAGATATGCAGGTCATGTTGTTCTTGACTGTTTCTAACCTCACTGTTTCTGTGAATAGGGACATACGTTGAACTGCAGTAGAGTCTTTTATGTTAAGCATCATAATGCTGTTATATGATGCAGTATAATCTGTTAATATATCTTTGGTGTTTTTTTTGCCCTCTATAAATACCACTTGCAGTGAATCTACTGTCTAAACTCCCCTAGAAAAAGAAGCCACCTAAACTTATTTTGTAACTGATAGTGATCTTCCATACTTTCCTTGCTCAAGTTTGTTAACAGTTTGTGGGACCTTTGCTAGCTACAGGAGGAAGAAACACATTAATTATGTGACATTAATGGATATATATAACTAGTTACAGAATTATATATTAACAAATACAGTAATTTGTATGTTCGTTACTTGCTGTCAGAGGACATCATGCTACATTTCAGTTCTAGCTAAATTCTTATCTTTCATATTTGTCTCAGCCTAATCAGGCATGAGGATCTGTAGTCATTTCTTGCAGAAATTAGGGTTGAGATTTTTTTTTCTTTGCTTGGAGTTCTGTGACTGCTGTAGCTCCTTTTCTGCTTTTTGGAAAAACCCTCTGCAAAGAGAAATGTTCTTACTCCTTTTTAATCCTCGCTGCATTGCTGAAGTGTAGTAGTACGAAACTGATCTAATGGATATTGGGCTTTTTCCTGTCTGTAGAGTTCAGACTTTTGGAGTTAAATGTCATCTTTGTACAAGCCAATCCAGAAGTTCAGAAACTTCAGAAGACTGAGCTATCCTTTAATTTACTCATTTTTTGTATTTGGAGTATCACAACTCATATTTTAAGAGGTAACTTTTGATTCTATAGATATTGATAGCCTTTGGGTTTTTGAAGATTACTCAAAAAGAAGTTTAAATTTGCAAGCAAGTCCTATACCTTAAGTGACTGTGATTTCCACAATCTACTAGACATGGTTGAAAAACAGTGCGGAGAAAAGAAAGCCTGTGTTTCACACTCCTCATTAATCCAGTAGCAAGAGTGCTTGACTTGGAAGTATTACAGAGAATATAATTCTTTGACTATTAATTTTGGAGGGATATTGAAATACCAGTTAACTTGGTAGAGTTTTTACGGGACTTACTCTGTAGAGCTGCTTGCTGAAGCTTCCTAGTTTGGTTTTTTTTCATTTTATAGTCACTGGAAATGCTGAGAATTAAATTGGCCTAATTAAAAGCAGCCTCATGAGGATATAGATAGCAAATTGTATTTCAATATGGCTTAGATCAAGTTAATATCTTCTTGTAAAGTAATTGTTCTGTACCTATTTATATGTAGGTCAGCCAGTGATGAGGTCATTATTGCTTTGTGTTGAAGTAGAAGTTTGGAACATTGTCAGTTTTCTGGGAAAATTGATTTTATCTTCAAATTGTTCTGGAGCAGGAGAGAAGCTGAAAGAGCTTTAATTACCTACTGAGTATTTTACCTTCAAAAATGAGTGTTTTGACTCTTCTGGGTAGTTTTGTCTTTTCTTCATTTGACAGAGTATGATATGCTAAATAGCAGCTTGGGTATAATCTTAATTTCTGGCGAAAATTGTGGGACTCAGTAGTTCCTCCAGGTTCTTGGTGATGCTTACATGTTTTGCCCTAAGGTTTTGAATGAAGTTTTGTTCCTTTTTCCTCTGTGTTAGTTTACTTTTCCAAATCTGAAGTTGTTCTTTCACATGAATGTGACACAATTTATTGTTTGCAGTTGCTTGGATTTTCTGTGTTCATATTCACCAACAAAGGGGGAAACAGTCCTTCCTACTAATGAGGTGATTAAATTGGTGTTCCTAAGTGTCTGATATCCAGTTTATATCCATCACTGTCCCAAAAAACAAGATCAGTGTGATATGCTTTGGTTTTTTGTTTCTCTTTAATATCTTGTTAAATGTAAATTAATGCAATTTCTTTGTTAAGATGTTCGCTCCTAACTCTGAAAATCCCAGGACACCTCAGTCACTTGATAAAGTCTTCAGTCCCATTTAATGTTTCCTTTCATACTTCTTAGAGAAGCTTTTGCACTGTGTACTTCCAAAGTATATGATGTGTCTACTCTTTTGCAGTCATTTGCATTTTCTACCTAGTTTTGTGCTTGGATCACAAATGTTCTGGACGGTATGGTATCGGTTTCATTTTGACTAGCGTGGGGTTAGTCCATGTAACAGCACATGGGGTCATGGGGTGGATTGATTGAGAAACTTTACTGCGATTGTCTTTAAAGCTGAAAAGGACCAGTTGCCATGGTCTGCTCTTTAGCTAAGGGAATTGAATAAACTTCACTTTGTGTTGTAAAAGTAGAAAGAAGTTTTGTAGGTGAAACCAGTATATTAACCTAAGTGGAACAAATAAATTATTATCTTGCAAATTTTTCTGTGACTCCTTCAGAAGCAGTGGAGGAACAAACTGTTAATCCCAAAGCCTTCTCATTGTGAACTCTTTAATTGCATCAGGACTTCATTTAGTAGTGGCAGAATTTTATTGTTTCCCTACTAAAGGTTGTGTTGCTTCAGAATCCTTCTGGGAAACTCCTTTCATTGGCTTTTTGAGAGTTCATTATTCATTTATGCACTTAAAATTGCAGGGTTCTGAGAATTTTTCAGAGTGATGCAAGCTTAAGAAATGTGAGCTTTGAAGTGATTGGATAAGCAGATTGGGTGGTTGCTGCTAAAGAGTAGCAGCTGGGAACTGCCAGAAATGAAATTGTGAAATGTACCTTAGCTCATAAAGTTAACACTTTTGTTCTGTCACTATTTTTCTCTCAAGTTTTATTTACACATTGCTATGTTTTTACAATGAGAGCTCTTACTGTTTTCTGTGGTTTTTCATAGGTATGAGGTTTTGCTTTTCTCCTTCAAATAACAAGATTAATTTGTTAGTTTTCTAAATGTGGCACAATCTATTCTCTGCCTTACCTAGTTTTAAAAACTCACTATGTTTGTTTCCAGCACTTTTTATTATCTATCTGACATACTGCAAGCTCTATTAGGGAGATCATAAAATGGAACAGAAGATATAAGTTGTCTCACATATTACAGATGGGACAATTGAGTTAAGTTTATAGTAATCTAGTTATCATTTAGGTTTTTGTTATGTCTGCATCAAAGTTGTGTGAGGTAATTTAGGGCAATACATACATACCTAGTAAATGATATTATCAGTATAGGCTCTGACCTCATGGCTTCTTTTGTCCTCCAAATTCAGGAAAAGAACTTTGCAGTAAAACTGCTTTTATCTTTGGTCATTCTTTCTTATTAACCAATTTAGCAAACTGCTCTTTGTTGTTTCTGCTGGGTCTGTATGTCTCATTCTGTCTTGGGTGACTTTTTTTTCTGGGAGATGCTGCAGGTGAGTAATTATTGTTTGTGTCTGCATGTAGAGATCTATGATTAAACCAACTACTTAATCATACCTTCAATATCATGCAAGTCTAGATTTTTGCTGGAAGCTGAGCAAGTGTAATGGAGTTCAGATAGGGAATGCTATAGGATTGATGTATATGAATATATATCATATAATCCCTGCTGTGAGTGTACAGACTTCATAGATTGCTTTTCAGTCCTGAACACTTGAAATTCAAAACATGAAAATTTTAAAAGTTGGTGTTATCCTATTTGAGTAGATGCATTTTTTATTGTTATGTTTCCCTTAAAAAAGCCAGATGGTGTATTAAAGGCTGAATCCTCTTCTAAGTTACACTCTTGATTCCTTTAATTTTTCTGTCTGCTAGAGGCTTTGGCAACAGGAGCCATCACTAATGTTGGTTTTGCTTTGTGCTTCATTGGTTTAGGGCTTCCCTGTGATATCCTAGAATAGTTACTTGACTGTGATGGCCTTAAGCCATTAATATCTCACATTGGAAGAGACCCATGGACAGTGAAGGATTTAAATAAAGCATAGCAGAAGTTACTGGCCAACTGCCAGCCAGGGAACAAGTGTCTTCCCTTAAAATGACTGATGAAGCTTGAGCAGAGACATGACTGGATTAGATGGTGACTAAGGAGTAAACTGTGGGCTTTTCCTAAGACTTGGACAGTTTTTCTTGCCTGTTGTATCCAGAAAGGGAATGTGGTAGAACCTGACATACATGCAAAAGGGGAGACTCTTCTAAGGAATCATCACTTACTTAAAATAAGTTGGTGGTGTTTCGGTGTTTTTTTGCTTTTTTTGTTTGGTTGGTTGGCTTTTTAAATAAGACTTTTTTTTTTTTATTGTGGCAAAGGGAATTATAACACTCAGCATACTTGAAAGAAGCAATGCCAGAATGCTGTAACAGCTTTAACCTGACTTGATCTCTACTGTAATCCCAAATCCACCAATCCCCTTTGCCTTGGTTCATTATCTCTGATGTCTGCAATTTAAATATGTTGAAGAAGTAGGTATTAATCTTTTTTTGAGTTCCTTCAGTACTGAAGGTCACAGAGTATTTTATTTAGAGGCAGGATTAAAAGTTTAGGCTGCTTCAGGAGTAACACATTTAAAACTTGAAATCTTCTTTCCAAGGTAAGTTAAAAGAAGCTGTGTTTGGTTTTGTGGTTTTGTTTATGAGTTTTTTTTCCCCTGACGTGTTCTCTTTTCTCTATGTAAAATGCTTACAGCCTTCCTTGATGTTTGCTGTTGATTAGTATTCACAGGTGAGGTATTGAGTTAGAATATAAAAACAGCTGACAACAACAATAAGACCTGTTAACAACCTGTCTGTTGTACCTTTATGGTTTCACCTTTAAGATCATACATAAAAGCTGAGCGCTGATACAAGTTCAATTGTTTATCAGATTTCTGGTAACCTTTACAAGAAATGTATCTGAATGCGCCCAGAAAAAGTTACTATAAAGTTTCAATGGATGATGGTAGGCAGTTGTAGGGGAGAACACAGTTTATGTATCTAAATGGAAGTTATTTCCAAACACGAAGGTGGAATGGAAGAATATGTTGACTGGCTTTCGTCACTGGTTTTAAACTACTGGGTGGAATTGTAACAGAGATGTTAGGGAGTTGTGGATGTATTATGCTAGATAGTTGTGGCCTCTTTGAAATTGTGCCTGCCAGTAAATCCTCTACCAATTTAAAAGCAACCTTAAATTAGTTGGACACCAATGTGCGAACTAAATGTAACTGTAAGATTTCTTTTTAATCTCAAATGAATAGCGAGATAAAGTCCCCTCTGAACCTCCTTTTTCCCCAGCTCCCTCAGCAGGGACCTAGATTCCAAACCTTCTCTGGACTTGCTTCAGAACCTCTATGTCCTTTTTGAAGTGAGGGACCCAGAACTGGATATAGGTTTTGAGGTGTCTCCAGTGCCAAGTACAGGGGAAGAATGAGGTTCCTGGTTCTGCTGGCCATGCTGTTCCTGATCCAGACAGGATACCATTGGCCCTCTTGGCCACCTTGGCACACATTGGCTTGTGTCCAGCTGCTGTCAGTCAACACCACCATGTCATTTTCTGCTGGGACACTTTCCAGCTACTTTTCCCCCAGCCTGTGGTGCTGTCTGGGCTTGTGACCCCAGGGCAGGACCTGGCACTTCACCTTGTTGAACTCATACCATTGGCCTTGGCCCATTGATCCAGCCTGTCCAGATCCCTCTCAGGGCCTTCCTACCCTCCAGCAGAACACAACTCCCATGGTGTCATCTGCAGAATGACTGAGAGTACCCTTGATCCTCTTGTCCATATCATCGACAAAGGTATTGAATATGACCTGCCTCAAAACTGAGCCCTGGGGAGCTGGTGACAGGCCTGCAGCTGAATGCAACACCATTCACCACCACTCTTGGCTTGCCCATCCAGGGAGTTCTTTTACCCAGTGAACTCCTGGCCCACCTGAGCCATGTGCAGACAGTTCCTCCAAGAGAATGCTGTGGGAGACAAGTGTCAAAGGCTTTCCTGAAGTGCAGGTAAATGACATCCACAACCTTGCCTTCATGTGCTCAGTGGGACACCTTGCCATAGAAGGAGATGAGATTAGTCAAGCAGGGCCTGCCGTGCAAGAACCCAGGCTGACTGAGACTGATAAAGACACTGATTGCTCTTGTTGTCCTGCATGCACTGTGTGATTATACCCAAGATAATCTAAATACCGGCATTTAAGGTCAGTTCATAAATTTCATGGCTTGGTTTTGTAGCTATATCCTCAGGGGTCCAAGAGAAAATAACTATAATATATTGCTGCAATATGCATCTTGTTGCTGGTTGACTAAAGAATTAAAGAAAAAGTGGTGGATACTCTTCCATAAGAATACTGTTAATTCTTTTCCATACAGACCATTGAAAGATTTATTTGGTTAAGAAATACCAAAACAGATTTCTTTCATGACTTGTGCCATTCTGTGAGTTCAATATATGTTGCTACTTCTAGCTATTTGAGTTGTGTTCATAACAAGAGTTACTGATTTTGATGGCAAGTTTTACTCGGAGAAGTGCAACTCTTATATACCAGTGGAGTGCCCAAGTCCTTTACTGTCATACTTCTTGTCTGTGCTACTTACCTGGTACCATTATTGTTGCTTCTCTGTTTTCTTGTCTTTCCTTACTTATTTACTTTACTTTAATTCCTGACTTTTCTGTATAACCTGTAAGAATTTGGTGCTCGTTTGTACCCTCTTAAATTCTTTCTGTTGTACATGTGGAAAGCTCACACCAAAGGGTAACCAGGTGCCCAGATAGGACAGTCCAGTGCCAGAAAATATATTGGATTTTTGGATAGCCAAGGTAATAACTATGGAATGTCGTGGGCTTTGGTTACAACAATGAATGGAACATAAGCAGAGCTGAGGTGGTGAAAATTGTAGTGTAGTCCTCAAGATTCAATGAATTGTCATTTGAGCTGGATTCAGCTTGGAAGTCTTGGATCTTAAACCACTGTCATGCTGTCCCAGCTTCAGGATAGACTGGACTTGTTGGTGACCTGAAAACATAATGCAAGATTGGCGAGTGTAGTCTAGCTCACTGCTAAGAGATATTTAATTTTGGATCTTACTGAATGTGAGGTGGGTGTCACCTCACATGAATTTTTATGTATTTCTTTAATTCCTTCTTTAGGACATGATCTTAGAAAAGAAGATAATTTGGGATCAGCAGTGAAACTGTCACTGCTGATAAGTTTCATGAACTTCCACAAGCCTTCTTATTCAGTGTCTTCTAATTTCTTGGCTTTGCTTAATTTTTGCATCACAAAATCTAACTCACCTTCAGTATGAATGTAAGAATCTCAGAGGTGGATTTATTTTCTTTAAGTAGAAGTCTTGTGTTGAAGAACTGCTGATTCGAGGAAGTATTTAGGAGAGTTGCACTCTCTCTGCCTGGAATCCTTTCAAGCAAAGCACAGTACTTAGTAGCTGGTTTGTATAAAACAATGCAGAAGTCACCAAGTTGTTTTAAATGGTACTTTCTAAATTTTGGCAGTTAGTCTGCAATTTTATCAGTTCTTCAGTTAAGTCTTGCTTTCAGGTAACTATATTTGGATATTCAAATTTTAGGTGGATTTGTTCACTGCCTGCGATAAAAAGCCTAAAGGGTTACTTAAATACTCCAAGTCAAAACACAAATGCCAAATTCCCTGGTGATCTTATCTATTACATTTCCTATACAAGTTTCCTTTTGCAGTGTATAAATTGGATATTCCTGTTAAATAGAAGATAATGAGTGACTTTTTTCTTGATTCATAGATTCCTCTTGGACTGACAACAACATTACTGTGTTGAGTAGTTTGTTCAAGGGTTTTTGAGGGTTTTTTCTTCTCATAGAATTTAACAGAAAAGGCCAAATAGAAGTATATTCATACTCTTTCTGAACAGGGTAGATTAAAGTATTTTTCTTGCTGCTTTTTTGCACTGAAATCTTGTTCTTGCTTTTCTTGTTTTAAGCCATATTTTTTGTGGTGTCTGCAGAAACTTTGTGTATGTCTTTCATCTGCACTTTGATAAACTCCTTTTAGTGTTTAATTCTCTGATATGTTCCTCACAAAATGTATAAATTACAATAGGTGAGATTTTGCATATTTTTGTGACCAACATTTAATTCAGAAATTCAAATATTAACATGGCTTAAAGCTCCCTGGGCTTTGTGTGAAATTTATTTTAAACCACTGTAGTTATGTCTATGTGGCATGTTCTAGTCATGCAGAAGTTTTTAGAGCCTTGAAAACACATACCATCATTTTTAGTTTGACTACTTGCCTGCTGTTTTTTGATGAGGAATACGAACCTCTGACAGCCAAAAAAAACCCCACCCAAATCAAACTTCTTTTCACCAAGCAGTTCTTCACTGTTAAAGCTTTATGAAAGTGACAATACGTGGAAAATGAGCTCGAAGGAGGAGGAAGAATTCTCTGCAACAGGTAATTGTCATCAGTATTAATTTTGGTGGTGTGGAGAAGAATGAGAAAAGACAAGAGAAGCATTTTCCGTGTTTGTGGAACAGGGAGAAGGGTCTTACGTGTAGGGTCTTCCTAAATGTGAGCCGCCAGCTGCTTCCATCTTTCTTTTTAATACTCCCATTCTTTAAAGTTGTGGTAGGGGATGATGGAAAACAGCTTTTTGTGTAATTTAAGAATTTAATTGGCTATCTTGATAATGCCTCATTCTGGTCCCCAGCTGACATGGCTTGGACTGTTTCACTTGCCTGCTGAAGTTTCTTGGTTTTGTTAACAGTGATAATTAGAAGTGTAGAAGGTACAGGAGAAGATGTAAGAAGCACAACATACATTGTGTTGCCAGCACCCCGGGAGGTGCCCTTGCATCAACAACACAAATGCAGGAACATCTAGTGCAGAGCTGGAGCAGCCAGGGCTGTGACAAGGTGGTTTGCATTTTTAAGGCCATTTACAAGGATGACCATCTTACATTGCTTTTGTATGCTGCCACAGAAGGTTGCAAATCTTGGACAACCACTCCTGTACATGTACTAAACAGATCAGGAGACCACTCTTGCCCCTTGCTGAATTAATTGCCTGTCTGTGGAAAGAACCTTATGTTTTAAACTGTCCAGGGATTAATTTTCATTTCTAGTGACTCACACACCCCCCACCCCCTTTGAAGGACTAAATTTGAGATTAGTCCTAGGATGAAATTGTTGCCTGCTGACATTTAAACACATTTTCTCTTTTTATAAAAGCAGAAAACTAATTGAGGGCTGATGCTGTAATTTAGCTCTCTGAACTATTTACAAAAAGATGCACTCCATGCAGAAAAGTTATGCATAATCAGACCTAGAAACAGTGTTCTACTAATATATGCTGAAGAACTGCTTTGCAGTGTGATGTCTGTGTACAAGCTGTTTTGTATAAACAAATGCAGATAAGAATTGAAATTCTGTTACTAATTTTGCTAATTGCTAATTTCCTTTTTTACTTTCTATCCACAGATCTTCATGTCTTTCACTAAGAGGACGTTTGTCAAGATAATTGCCTCAACTATTGTACCTTGGAGCAGCATGTACAAAACTGATCTTAAGACTAAAGAGTCATTAGTATTTGAAATAACTGCCAGGGGAAAAAAAAATCAGGGAAGACTTTTTTCTTTTTTTAAAATTTACAGAAGATAAAATTACTCAAGTCCATGAAGAGGTTATCCTTACCTAGTAAAAAGGCACAGCTGCTGAAAGAAAAAAGAATACTCAGTAGAAAATTGCAAAACCCATTTTTGTTCTTAAAGGAACACATTACATGTCATGTCAACTCCTTTACTGATGTGTTTTGACTTTTCTCTAGGAAACTGGCATTTCTGCAGTATTCAGAATTGGGTCAACCTTCAGTTAGTAGATTTTGGACTTTTCCCTTATCTGTAATTATTTCTGTCAACAAGTCATAATTTTGTGCCTGTTTAACTAGGAATTAACCTATAGCCTCCTAACAGCATTCAAGAAAATTTCAAGACTGTTCTAAAAGGATAAGGATATTCAAAGTATCTGTAATATTTCAGCTTCTTTTTCTACTGGTGCAGCTTGAGAGAGAACAGAGTTCCAGCAGCCTGGTAGTGATACCCAGATGCAGCTGGGGAAGGCATGTTTTACACTGGGCGTAGGTGCAAGTAAATCTCTTGTGGAGTGTTGACTTTGTAAAATATGCATTTCCTCAACAAACCACATGTCACTGGTTTCTAAATGTGTTGATATAGTGTATATGAGCAGATACTCGGACTTTTTGTGAGGTATGCTAAGTATATATCTGGCAGGAGATAGTAAGATTATAATGAGGTTTTTAAATTGACAGTCTTATGCTGTGTCAGAACCTTGTTACTCTATAGATGCATTTGTATGAATGAACTTTTTTATCAGAGATGAAATTATATCTTTGGAGTTTTACACTGGCTTTGGTCTTTATTGATTAGTATAATTTAAAACTATAAACTAAAGTGTAAATGCAGCATTATTTTAATGAATAAGGGGTATAATTATAATTATCTTTTTCAGTAACTCAAATTTTCTGTTACGCACTCAATCACAAGGAATATTTTCCAGCATTCTTTAGAATGCTTCCTCATCTGGTGTTAAAATTAGGTAATTCTTTGCATTAAAACTGTACAGATGAAAATGTGTATCCAGTTTCTTTCCCTTTTCTTAGAGGGTTTATTTGATACTTAATGATGTCTCATAGCTGTGCTTTGCTCCCTGCTTTTTTACTGAGCATATAAATGTGGATATAGGTCTAGACTCTCCATTTTACTTACTGCCTGCCTATTAAACAATCCTTGCTTCTTAAGCAAGAAGAGTATTCAGCCTACTTAGTGATTGTGTTTCAGGGTTTATCTCCTGTCTCATAGAGCATATACACATTCTGATTGTATTTGGGGACAAGTAAGTAAACTTGTACTGCCGCATGTGGAATATGATTAAAAATGCCTGCTCCTCAGACCAAAGCATTCCTCTTAATCTTTGATATAGCTTAAGCTTTCATATAGAGTACCATCTTTGTGTTTGTCTGGGTCACAGCAGTGTAAACAGGAATTTTGGCATGAGTAATTCAGATGTTTATTTGTACCAAAAAGCCCCCTCCCTACCAACATCCTTTTAAATCTTACAAGAATTTTGGATCTCCTGTGAAGATGAATATTCAACGCATCAATAGCAGGTAAGTGCTTTTTAAAATACTTTACTTAAATACTATATGGAAAATATTGAATAATCTTGTAATTTTTACATTGTCATTTACTACATTTTTCTACCCTTTTAGATATCCAAGATCCAGTACTGGATAGGTAAGTATTCTGAACAATTTTTTTTTTAGCAGTAGCAGTTTCAAAGAAAAGCTAAGCTGAAGTTTATTCACTTTTTTGCCTGATCTCCAAATAATTTTGTAGGCTACTCCAATTAGATAATTTACTTATGACTTAGCATGTGCATCTAAATGCATAGTAAGGTTCATTATAAACATTACACTTACTCAATTCATGAACTGAAAACAGTTACTCCCATTTCTTTTGTTTTGTCCTGCTCAGTTTTCAGAAGCATTTTATGTGTCTTTAAGCAGATTGATTTTGGTAGCCTGTAACAGAAATTAATTTTCTTCCAAGACCTGAACAAGGATGTAAATGCTCAGAACAGTAGTAGTTAAGATTGTATATTTGTGTGCATGTGCATAAATGCACTGGTTTTAATTCAACTTTCTCCTTTAATTTGCAGCCTTCCAGTCTGGTGTTTTTCTTGCCTCTTCATGACCTCGTGTCTTGAGCAGCCTAGCTGGATCCCCTGGTTCCTGTTTCTTCTTGTTTCAAAATTCTGCTTTCTCCCATTTTAGATTCCCTACCCTTTTATATTCATATGCATACACTAGCCTTTTGCTACCTATTTTGGTCTTTGCTATTTATCCTGAGACTTTGGTTGGGTTCCATGCAGTATTTTCCATGTGGCACTACTCTCCTGGATTCCCTGCCACAGTGCAGTTAGTTTGTCTGAAGAACATCCCTGATGTGCTTTTGAGGTTTTAATGGCCTGATTGTCCTCATCTACTTTTCTGTTCTGCTGCTTTGTCTTGGTCTAAGTAGACATTGGAGAAGACATTAAGGCTGTGCCTTTTGCTGCCCTACTTAGAAAGCAAATGCGTGAACGTTTTTTTAAAGAACCAAGAGAGCCTGTGGGTTGTGGGGGATGATAAGCAAAGTGAAAAGTTCCTGAGATAAAAAAATGCAAACAACTCCCCTGAACAACAACAACACGTCTCCTCTTGGACATGTTTAGATTGATGTTTGTTCTGCTCCTTTCTGCTCTAATTAGGAAATGCAGTCACATTTTAGCTTTTAGGCTAAACGTAGTTCTTTCTTTTTTTTCCCCTTCTGTCAAATAATCTCTCTATTTCTGTTTGATTTTGTATAATTTTGATGAGCCTTTCTTTGCAAGTGCTCAGCTGTGAATCCCTTATGCTCCACACCATATGAGAATTGCTGCTGAATAGAATATCTTAGATTCATCTGAAATATGTTTTGTTTTCTTGTGGAATACACTCCCTTAAAATATTTGTTTTGAATGTGGTTATACATCTCTTCAGATATCTGGCTGCTCCTTTGCTAGTGGATTCAGAAAAGTCATTAAGCATGTGTGTATTGTGATCTCTGGCTCTAAGTGGGGCATCTGGGGGAAAATACCAAGTTTAAGTGTTTTCTGGCGTTCATATTGCAGTAGTTCATGCTGATTTCCTTGAGTACACATTTAAATTGTTTATACCCTCAAAGTTTTAAGTTTTTTGTGCTGTTACTCTGTTGTTGTGTAGCAAGGATTTAAAGTCTTAGTTTGACTTACCATTCAGTTACAAAGCAGGAACATATTAACATAGTACATTACAAAAATATTTAAATGTAAAGCTGTTATGTCTGAGTTTCTGGTCATGTAAAATTCTTCTTTTGCATAATTCTTGCTGTGTGAATCCTTTTTGGGGGGATTGGGCAGGTGGTTCAGGGGAGAAAACAGTTTTCTTATGCAAATTGAATAAGATTTGTCATCGGAATTTATAAGGACATGTCTGTTTCTGCTTATGAAATAAAATGGTAAAGCAGGTTTTGTGAAGTTTCGAAATTAAATATTTTTAACTTAAAAAGTAACATTTGCTCAATATGTAAGTAGTGAGTTTGTTTTTCTGAGTTTAGAATACGGGGATTGAAGTTCTTGTCATAATTATGTGAACTGACGTTTTCATGGGAGTTCTTATTTAAGGAGACCTCCTAATGGTTTTATATTTCTTTGTATGTTTTGGTAACATAGATCTATCCAAATAAAACACAGTCTATGATTGTTGGGTCTGAATTATATATTTTTAAATAACAATGTAACTTGTATTGCCAGAGATTTTTACAGTGCTGAAATTTAAACAGTTACTTAAAGCTTATCTGGGAGTAATTGCAACTTTGTTCTTTTTTTCTTGTTGTGTTTCAGGGAAATGAGGCAAGCTACCCTTTGGAAATGTGCTCGCACTGTAAGTTTTTCTTAATTGCTACACTGTATTGTTACAGAAGTCAATTTTGTTTGGGGATTGATATGGACAGGTTTCATGTATGTTATGTAGTTTATATATTAACTAAAAGAATAAAATGTTAAAAATTACCTTTGGAAATGATACAGCTTTTGCTGTTAGATTGTAAAATCAAAACCCAGTCTATCTTTAAAATAGAAATCAGTTAAAGGTTTGAGGGTTTTCTTTGAGTCTTCCATCAGAATATATTAAAAAAAAAACTTATGATAGTCTTGATGTCTGTACGGTGAAGTGTAGTTCAACCAGTGGGGCTTTTCCATCAGTCCTGATGCCAGTTTCTCAGGGGTGTGGATCAGTCATGGTGAAGTCTGTGCTGTGTTAGGAGTGAAGTATATTGCTTAAACTGGCTTTGTGCCTTCAGAGGAAAGGAGAGGTTTGGGACTAAATGAGCTTATTTTTCCCCTTGTGCAGCCAAGCAGTTAGGTGAGAACCCACTTGGTGTTACTTACTTTTGGCCATGTGAGAATAAAATTCATTGCTCTATCTCATGGGGTTGGTCTGCCCTGTAAAAATGACAAAGTATCAGATGATCTTTTCGCTTAAAGCTGACCAGAGAAAGGGTTATCTTGTGAAATGTCCTTGTGGTGTTGTGCTAAGTGTAGCTATTCTTAGTTGCGTTTTCTATTCAATTATTTTCTTCAGCCCTGAAGTGTGTGTAGACATGTGTATGTGTCTTCTGAACCACTTGATAAAATTCCTTATCTTGGGTGAATCAGATCTTTCTAGATCCCTTTCACAGTGCTTGTCATGTGCTTGTGCTGGCCTGTGGCTCTTGTAACTCAAACTGTAATAGAAAATAAATGGTCATGGAGAAATCTTTGTCTAAATATGTTTTTTCAGAGAAATGAGACTTTACCTGGTAATTTGCAAGTCCTGTGTGCCTAATGGGAACATCTACATGGATTCTAATTTGAGTCATAAATTCACAAACACTTGGGAATATCATCCACAGCAGTGCATAGTTGTGTAATGCTCTCAGTATATTTTCTTAAATGCAAATACATGGTTGGAGTTTTGTACTTGATGAAGACTTCAGTAGTGTTTTCCTGAATCATATATATATATCTCAATCTTAAATTGCTGTTCCATTGATCAGTGTTTTGTTATGGACAAACTGGTTTCTGAAGAATTATTTTTTTAGCTAGTCGTGTCAGTGTCAGAGTTGTAAGCAGTGTGTTGCCATCCTTAACTTCTGATTCTAGGACAAACTATATTAATTGATAGCAATGGGCAGCCTAAAGGTTTATTATTACACTTCTTTGCTCATTTTTATTGCAGAGAAAGTGAGGATTTTTGCATAATATTCTGTGGTTAAACGATACGTTGAGGCTGCTGTTGTTTAAATGTGAAGTTTTCCATGATTAAAGGTTCTTCTGCTCTGATGGCCTTTCTCACAGCAGAAGGTTGGCTGTATCCTGGGCAGCATCCTGGGCAGCATAACTCAACACACCGGGAAAATGTCCCTTTGCTTGGATGGGCCCAGCCACTGCAATGATAGTGCTATGCTTAAAGATCCTGAGTGCCTCAGTATTCTGAAAGCCAGGGGTTTTGGGCACAGGTGTGCACAGCTGCATGTCTGGAAGCAAGCTTGCAAGTAGATGTTCACATTGTTCTTTAAGTGTTAAATTGTCCCTCCTGCTTCCAGAAATTGCACTGACAGGTCTAAAGTTTTCAAGGCAAGGCTAGACAATATCTTTGAAGATCATCTGATACAGTGTCTTGGTTTGAAAAGACAGGTGTCTGCTAAGGAACTCAGGAGCCTCCCCTGAACTGAAAATGTAAACCCCCTCCCTCCGAATTGTTACAAATTTGAAATTAAGGGGGGCTCTCAAGCAGAGATATGGAAGCAGGAATAACAGTTCTTTATTAGGAAAGAAAATAAAAAATAAAATTAACAATGCAGTAATACAAAACAACACTGACAGAATCAGAATATGACCTGACGCCCTGTTGGTCAGGGAGTTGGTAGCAGTCCTCCTGTAGTGGCAGGTGTGGTTCTGTTGGAGCAGTGATCCTGTAGAAGGGTGTAGTCTTCTTCTGAAGATCCAGTGGAAAAGGCAGCTGTTCCTCTGGGAATCCAGTGGAAAGGCTGTTCTGGTGTCTCAAAATCTCAGATTCTATCCAGTTAGGAATGCTTGGCTCCTCCCTCTGGGCAGAGCATCTCACAGTGGGATGCTGTAATTTTTATCAGCCATGCAGTGACACTCAATATCCCATTAACAGCAGATGTCTCCCCGGAGGGAGGATTCGGAGGGAGGATTCGTTTGTGGAAGAGATAAAGAAAACTGCCTAATTAACAGAAGATAACTGCCACACCTCTAACAGATGGCAATTAGAATACACACATTGCCTTGCAATCTAGGGCATACAGATTTTGAATTTTCACCTTTTGGAGATTGCCAATTAGTAATAATGTATTAATGCTGTTTGCCTGGAGACATTGGGTCATAACCTCTGCTTGGTGCTACAGTTGCTACTTTGGTGTCTCATAAGAAGAGTTTTGTGTTAAAGTAGGCAGTTACACAAAGCAAATTCAGGCTACCACAGAGAGGATGCACACCATTAGATAGTCAAGCATCTTCTTTTAACCTTTCATTTTAGAACATTAGTTCTTCTCAGTGGGTGAATTAGTGTTGTTGGATTCCTTAAAATGGTTTGGTTTTGTTTCTCAGCTATGCTGTGCCAGAAATTACTGAAAACCTACCACTGCTTTCCATGGTGAAAATTTGATGTCAGCCAGAATCTGTCAAATTGTCCATAAGAAAATTTTATTATTGCAAAAACATGTAGAGAAGACTATTTTGTAATAGAGTAAAGAATAATTTATAAACACTCTTTTGTAGCGTGTTTGGATTTTAAGCTAAGAAGACTAGTATCTCTTTCCTAACTTAGGAAATTGTTATTGACACATCTGAAGTCATAAAAAGGATTAGGCCAGCTGTGTGTAAGCATATACAAGATGAGTGGTTGAATGTGTTCTCAAGGGTATCATCTTTTTGAAATCTGATCTCCAAAACTGAAATGGCTGACGTGGTTGCTACTCTGAAATGTTATATTCGTGAATCAGATGAGGCTGTAGGTAGAGGTGCAAATTTTGCTGAAGGTCTGTTTTATTTTGAGATCTCTGCAATACATTCTTCTGGGGGAAACTTAGTCTGGAAACATTTAAAATTCATTTCAGAACATGTTTGATTTGCAAAATTTTTCCTAATACCTTTGCAATATTGTCTATAATGATTTCATGTTTAAAAAGTTAGTGGAAATAGGGCTCTCTGTGACCACACTCTGTTCTGGCTTTTGTTAGTTAAACCTTTGAACCAGTATTCTAAGAGTATCTGAAAAGCCAATCTTTTAAATACAGGGGTAAACATTTAGATTTCACAAGTGCTCAGCACCAAATTGCTAAGAGATGTACAGCTTTTCTAAGGTCTGTACCCTTTGCAGATGCCTGTGTGTATACTGTGTGCTCTGCAGCAATGGATGTACCATGCTTCTTAATGCATATGCAGTTATCCTGTCACTGAATGTAGTGAATTTCAGAAATCTGTGGTTTTAGGGCATTCTTTACTTTTGGCTCTCAGATTAATAAAAAGTTAGCCATGTACCTTTATGTTAACTGTAAAAAATATACTTAATTTTTTTTTCTGAAATTACTGTTTTCAACATAAAGCACACTGAAATTGGCTTCTAATGAAGTTTTTTGAGTTGCCACTTGAATAGTTTTTACAATCTTTTCTGAGCATCAGTTGCATGCATAACAATTTGAAACAGAATTGTTTTAAAATCTAATGGATGATCCTGTACTGCTGTGTTGAGGGGCAGAAGTGAGGAACTCAGCAGTGTGGATTAGCATATTAGAAAGTGAGCAACTGAGATAAGACTCCTGCAATAAAATGGGAGTGAGGCAAAGCATTTGCATGTAGTTTCTTGGAAGCATTTTAACCTGTTTCATCATATTTTGAGATGTATGCAAATGAATTCAAGAGATGAAGCAGGTGTTGGCCCTAAGAATTTTAATACTTGGATAGAAGAGGAGTCTTTTGAAAGTACTGATAGTTCTTTAACAAAAAAATCCGTAGTACCAGAACTACTTAACACTTGCCTTATGTTAATTACAAGGGGAACAAAATCCAGAATGGATTATGAAATAAACGTAAATAATTGTAAGTGTTTTAAAACAGTGCAGAATTTGATGTTTGAGCAGGGCTGCCAATAAGCATTTTAAAGAAAAGCACTTAGCAGTTACTATTTCCAGCCAGTTTGTAAGTTTGTGAGCTCAGACATCAGTGCCAAGGTGAGGGGACACTGTCTGGTTCTGCCGAAAAGCATGGGAAGCACAGAGCCCCCTGTCAGCTGGGGAGCATAGCACAAAAGGCTAATTTGGATCTGAATGCTCAGGGTTGCTGGGAGTGTGGTGATGAGTCACAGGCAAACTCTGCTTCAAACAGTGTAAACAAAGCTCAGTCCTGATTTTCCTTAGTGGTGGTATTGCCCTTTTTACACTACTATGGACTTGGACTTCCTAGGAGTTCCTAGTGTTTTTATCTGGCCTGGTCTCCTGAGCTGATCTGAAATTCTGTTGGCTACTGCCACCATCAGTCCTTTCAGCTCAGCTTTCCCTTGAGCTGAACTATCTTGTGCCTTGCATTTCCAGCAGAACTTAGGAGAGTTTATGTGGGCACGAAGTCATATTTTTTGTTCAGACACTGAGAATTAATTTCAGTGCTCTGTTTTCTCAGTGAGAGCTATGTGGAATTTTAAGAAAGTCTGTTGATAAGAACAAGGAAAATACAGACGTTGTAAAAAAGGGGAGCATCCATCTTAGATAGGAACTGTTGTGTATGTGCATTTTGGGAGATAAAGCAAAAAATTACTAAGATATTATTGAAATCTGCTGTTATACATAAATGTATGCTATTCTCCTTTAAAAAATCCAAAGGATAACCAAGAAACAAATGTTAAGCTCCAGAAAACCTGCATAGTTTTTAGGTAAATTCAGCATAGGCAGGGAGAGTCACCAGAAATGAAGACTTGTGAAGAAAGAATAGACAGAAGGTATGCCAATCTAAGACATATTATACTGTGATGTATTCATCCCTTATTTTATATTTGTATTCTTATTTCTTAAAGCTGTTCTATGAAGACAAAGATACTACTGAAATACAAATTTTTTTCAAGCTTTTTAAAACTCAGCTTGTGGAAAGGATTTAATGGTAGGTGAGGTGCCTGCAATATATTTAAGGAAAAATAATGTAATTCTGATATTAGATTCTCATACAGTCAGTTATGAACACAGTGATCTCATGTTTATCCAGATATGTTCATTAGGAACAGAGGTTTATATGCTGATGACCTAATAAAGAAAATTTTCTTAGCCCTGCATTTACTTTGCTTTTTCATTATTTCCTCCTCCAAGTACTGTTGTTTGTGCTGTATCAATTGCCAGAAACAAAATATAGGAGGAGTTTGCTATTTGGTCAGCTTTTGGCAGAGATGCTAATTTTTTTCAGTACTGTTTTTTAATTTGTTTTGACTCCTGTTAAGAAAAGAACCTCTCTCAGGTCTTCAGTGCAGGCTAACCCTTTGCTTGAATGTTTCAAGGTTTGGAATGAGAAATTTTAATCCCATTTCTAGTAGAAACTGCTGCCAGATATTTGTATTTGGACTCTGCATTGAAGTTGAGCTGGTATGAGCTATGAAATGGGATGTGTGTATATGTGGAGAAAGAGTAATTAACATTTTTCAAAATCCTTAATTTCATAATTGCGGCAGCTGTTGCTTTGTTACAGTTCAGCAAAACATGAACATTGTTGAGAAATACTCTTATATCCCATTGCAACCTCCTCCCCTTCCTGTGATCTGATTCGTACCTTTATCACCCATAATCCTGACCTCCTTGTCCACCATCTTTAAAACAAAACAAAAAAAAATTTCTTCTCTTACGCTTGCTAGTTTTATAATGTAAGGACCTTGTTAACTGCAGATGTGAGGCTAGTTAACCCAACAGTGGTTCTTGTGCCCAGCAGATGATGACAGAACAGCATTGCTTGTTAACACAAGCAATGTGTCCAGTAGATCAGTTTTTGAATGCTGCAAGAAAATGTTCTTTTTTATAGTTCATATTGGTGGTTCTGCTAGAGATATATTAACTTGAGATAAAATACCTTTCTGACAACAGTTTGTTTTCTTAGCACATTTCTTAGCAATGGCAGAGACAATCTTGTCTGGTCTTTTGTGCCAGCTTGTGCCAATTCAAGCTATGTAGCTGTGTGTGAGTGACTTGTGTATGTGGTAATTAATTAACTCCACTTCATAAGAGCATTGACAGAACTCTGGGTGTCACTTTCAGTCTTTGCTCGTGTATTCGTGAGGAAAAATGGCATGGACTTGAGCTCCCAAACGAGGAAATGGAACTGAAGTAATGAAATAAGACTTACTTTAATGGGACCTCTGGGTTATGAGAAAATGGTGTTACCTAATGATCAGAGGTCTGTAGTCCTGCTTCAGGCAGCTCCATGTTTCTATCCTAATTTGTGAAAATGTCATTGCTGTGTTTTGGTACTTAGGAGTTTCTTACATGTTACTTAGAAATGTTATAGAACTTGCCGTTCATTAACTCATTAATTTTTGTGGCAAGGGAGAAGAAATCCAGCTGTGTTAATGCTTCTTAAAATCACATTGTGATTTTGTGAAGTTGCAGAACTATGAAGTATTTCAGGTTCTTTGGGAGGCTTTAGAACTGACCAAAATGGATAGATTAGTCTTTCTATTAATACTGGAAGTGGGATTCCACTGATCTGGTAAGAAGCTGACAGTGCATTAGATACACCATAGACAATATTTTTAGTTTGCTGTTTAGTTGTTTTAAAGTGAAGTAATGCAGGTATAAATTATGTCAATTCACGTACTTATTTTACAAGGGGAAATGTGCTTATGTAAGTAGTGTGATAAGTCACCCTTGCTATTTTTATGCTTTTTCAAATGCTTGTGCTGTGAGGCTTTTTTGAGGGTATGAGTTCTTTCTATGGGAGTTGGAAGTAGAACTTGCACTAAAATGAAGTTCCCACATTTGCAGCTTGCCAAGGTGCCGTCTTCATTAAAATGGGCTGGGCCCAGTAATTGTCCAGTGGCAGGACTGGAAGTGGGGGCAAAAGAGTTTCTGTGCACAGAAGCAAAAGTTGGCAAATACCTTTCAGTGTACTGGGGAGAGAAGCAGCATTTTGTGCTGATAGAACTCATAAAATTGCCCATGGAGCTCTGCTTTGCCATTCCTTTTTAATACTGTATTCTTCTAGTCCCATGATGATGTTCTACATCCAGGTTACTATATGGTGCTCTGTCTCCTTCTGTGTCATCTGGAGGAGTTCCTGGGTAGGTGTGCAATGTGCTGCTGCCACTGCTGCGCTGTTGTGCTGTTCAGGGCACACCTCCAGTTACGGTCAAGGCTTCTGCACCAACTGGGGTAAAAGGAATATTTCAATGCAGTTGAGAGGTTAATTATGTGAAATACCACACTGCTTACTAGAAACCGAAGAAAGTGAATTATATTTAGTCTCACTTTTTTAGCCCTAGAGGCAGAATCAGGTCCGTCCCTTTCTGGCACAGCAAAGAGAAGATTATTCTGGGACTGCAGACTGGTTTTTGCCCTTTGCCTCTGCAGTTTCAAGCAGTAACTGAGACTGCAGAATGGCAGAAAATCATTTTGTGCCTTTGGACTTCTGTCAGGGTCTCTTTCATTCTGAAATAGTGCAGTCCTGAGGACTGTCTATTTGTGTCTTACTGGTTTTTAGACAAGGATATCAAGAAACTGAAGTCGCAGTTGGTTACTGTTGGTAGAGGATTAGGTCTCTGAGTTAGCTACAATTTCAAGACATCAAGCTCTGAAGGTTGACTGACCTTATGTATTGGAAAGACTCAAAGCTGTTCCATTTTATGCTGCACTTTTACAAAAGTCTAAGGTACTGATGTGATGTGAAATGGATCAGGTGGATGTATGTGCCTTGTAGAAGATATGATAAAATTTCTATTACTATTGGAGCAAACACACTACTAAATGGAGCTAAGAAATACTGAGGGACCTGCACATGTTAAGGAGAAGGTTGGTGGGCGAGTTTGCAGTCTTAGGTTCTGCAGGGTATGTTTGCTGTGGTTTGTTCTGTACTGAGCCCCTTCTAGGCTTCCTAAGAACCTCAGTTGCTCCTTTGTAGCTAAAAAGGGTGAGCAACATGTGAACAGACTTGGATCTTGTAAATGAGGCTGCTAACAGGGTATTTCCAGGTTGTTATGGAGAAATTTTTCAAGCTTTTCAGCAGTAGCAAAGTACATGATTGCTTTTAATTGTTTTTATAGATTCACAGGTTTAGTCTATTCTTGGCATAATCAGATGTGTAAAATAGGGTACTAGGTATATGCTTTAATTGAGATTCTCTATAAATTCAAAGAGATTAGATGAAGAGGTGCTGCTGCAGAACCTGAATCTACTTTAATTTCTGGGACAAAAAAAAAAGCTGTATACAAGTTGTGGCTACATGTGTGTCTGTTTCCCATCTGAGATGGAAAGGAAAAATGATCTTAGGTCAGTAAGAGGGATGTTTTAAGTAGGTGAGAGATAACTGGTTACCGGTAGGACTGTTAACCTGCTTAACTTGACTCATATCCCAGGAGATCTCATGTTCGGTGTGCTGAAAAAGCACTAATTTTGTTAATAGGTTGAATATAATTGTCTTTCTGACATACTATGTTAGTCCAGTGTAAACATAATGCTGTTTCCTTCAGAGAACACTTGGTCTTTTCCTCAAATTCTTCATATCTGGTACTTGTAAGAGCTGACTAAGTAGCTAGCTAAGCATCCTCAATCCTTCAAAATGTTGTGTCAGCATGTGGTATTCAGTGAGTCACAACGCTAATAACTGTATTATGGCAGGTGCAGGGAGGAAAAAAGGTAAGTCTTATTTAAAATAAAATTGTGTTTGTCTTCAGAATTTCATGTTATTGTTATAGGTGTTTCATAGTTAAAATAAAGTAGGAGAAAATCTTGTAGGAAAGCAATGAAATGTGCCTTGTGTTTAACTGCAGAGGGTTTACTGAAGCCTTTCTGAGAGTAAGTATGGGGTTGTTTTTCATTTCAGTTGATGCTGATGAGATAAAAAGACTAGGAAAGAGATTTAAGAAGCTTGATTTGGACAACTCTGGTTCTCTGAGCGTGGAAGAGTTCATGTCTTTACCTGAATTGCAACAGAACCCGTTAGTACAGCGAGTAATAGATATATTTGACACAGATGGCAATGGAGAAGTGGATTTTAAAGGTAAGGCACAGTGTTCTGTGATAGGTGGTGGTACTTCAGAATTCCTAGAGCTTTAGAATTTGGGTTTTTCTTCATCTGACACAGGAGAGGTGAAGAAGGTATGTTAAAATAAGGTGCTAAATCCTAGTGGAACTAAATACCAGTAAAATTAGTTTCTCTGCATTAGGGCACTTCTGAGTGCAATGTTTAAAGGACCAAGTTGTTTAGTAATAGCTTTTAAGGTCAGGCTGACTGAGGACTACTTGTTAAATATCTCTTAAAGTACACCAATTTAGACTCTTAATTTTGATGCTGAGGAGAGACTGAAGAAAGTTGTGGTAGGCTAAGTGATGTGTTTCTGCATAAGTTGTATTTGTCCAAATGAAATCTCTCCTTTGGAGTATCTAGAAAATAGGAAGGAGCCCAGGTTTTTCTGTTGATACTTCTTTTATGGGGTTATTTTTAGGTACATCTTAGATTGACACTTAAAGAAAAAAAAATCCAAACAACACAGAAGATTTGAATTAGTACATTTCTCAATGATTTTAAATACTCATGATTAAAAGGGCCATGATTAAAATCTTCCTCGCTAATTCATCTTAAAACAGTGTCTGAAATTATAATGTTTGTAACTTCTGTTCAAGGTAAAACTTAGTATTTCTTATGACTAAAGAAGGTTAATCAGTCTTGCATTTTTTTAAATTGGAGAAAGTACTTAAATCTTATTTATACTGAGACTGACATTTTAAATAAGATATTAATATACAAGAGCTGGTAATCTCTGCAAAACCTATTTAATGTCTATAGGGATATCTACAGTACAACTAGAACGCTGAGTTTTGATCAGAAATAGTAATTGTTGCATGGAACTATTCAAAATTCCCTTGTAAAAAATAGATACTCATGAGCAATGATGATCATGTTGTCTGTGACATTGAGCTGTGATTAATAACAGTTATCAACAGTTGTACCTCTTGGAAGGGAACAGGAAGTTGGCAAAAACAATTTTCTTTTATAGAAAAATATTTTAGAATTTCTTCAAAAGCAGTTTTCAGTTTCAGTGTAATTCTTTACATTGAGATACCAGTATTGAGAGGAGTTGTACATTTGGAGTCTCAACTGGAGTAACTTTAGTAAAGATCTTAGTTTTCTGTCAGGTTCTTGTGAAGGTCCAGCAACAAAATTGCTTAAATGCTGGTGTGACATAGTCTTGTTTAGTGAGTGCTGCATTGGATTTGGGGTTCCTCCCACTGAAGAACATTAAATATCAAAGTACACAGACATTTAGGTATCACAAAGTAGGCAATATTTTAAAGATTAGATTGCTTTTACAGTTTCTAAAATTTTCTGAATGTTGACTTCTTTGTTTATTAAAAAATGTGGTTTTTATACATGTTTTCCTTGCATTGTGTAGAATTTATAGAAGGAGTCTCCCAGTTCAGTGTCAAAGGAGATAAAGAACAGAAGTTGAGATGTAAGTATTTTGATTTTCCTTAACAAAAAATTTCAGATCCTCAGACATACACTTTTGTAAGTTAAGATTAAGAAAGTGGCAAATTCAAATTGTTGTAAAGAGTGGAAAATAATGAAAGTAAATTGTAAGCTTTTTGCACATTTTGTCCTTTATTTGTTGTGAACATTTGGTAGCACTCTTTTCTGCAGGGAAGGTTGGAGGAGATTGGTTTCTTGCTGAAGAATTTTCAGTTGCTTTCTGTTTTTTTAAAAAAGTAAGTTCATTTAAGAACAGCTTGCTATATAGTTCTGTGAACTTACAGGGCCTAAGAATAATACTCAATTATTTGCTATTACAGTAGGAAAGCATTAAATTCTTGTTTCAGAACTGCATCTCCAGACCTTGGCTTTAGGAGTAGAAAAGAGACAAGGTTCAGTTACGGATGTAGCTTCCAAATAACTAAGCCTGAAATGTTTAAAAATATATTCAGTCTTGATGACAAGTTGTTTGCAGCAAAGTAACCAGATGGGATTTTGAATCATCTATTTCCTGGGATGTAATTTTTTTGCTGGCTGAGTGCTTTACTTGTGGTGGGGAAGATTTTCTTTTTTGGTGTTCACAGAATGCTTTTACTGCTGGTGTTAGAACAATTTCAGGTGTTTTCTAAAGTGACTATATATTGTTTTCCAGCCACAGTTGCTACCAAATGGTTGGTTTATTTATGTTTGATTTTTTTTTTTTTTTTTTTTTTTTTTTTTTTTTTTTTTTAATTTCTACAGTTGCTTTTCGCATTTATGATATGGACAAAGATGGCTATATCTCAAATGGAGAGCTCTTCCAGGTCCTGAAGATGATGGTTGGGAACAATCTCAAAGACACTCAGTTACAGCAAATTGTAGATAAAACCATAATTAATGCAGATAAGGATGGTGATGGAAGAATATCCTTTGAAGAATTTTGTGCTGTAAGTAACTTCTGAAGAAAAATTGGGTCATTTACAGAGAGAGGAAAAGAAAAAAACCTCTGAAGTGCTACTCTGGAAAAAGAGTAAACAGTTAAAAGGTGCATTTTTATGAACTTAAGAGGTTTACTGAACAGAATGCTTAAAGTAGCATTTAACACTTGGAGGGGTTGATTTTAACCCATGTGATATATTTGTTTAATTAGTTGACAGAAAGTTTTAAATTCTTTTCTCAAAAAAAGTAAATGACACATTGAATCTTGATCCTTTGAAAATTGCAATAATGAGTGTTTACACATTGATTTTTAAATGGTATATTAAGGAAGATACACTTGATAGCATGGTTTGGGCATTGCTTTTTTTCCCTAATCTTTGAATTTACAACTTCAGTTCAAACATAACTTCTTCATACTCAAAAAATATGTGAGCTCTAAAAAAAAGAGGGGGAGGGAGGGTGATGGAAATCTGCCTTGCTGCCAGCTACTAAAGTGAAAAGATTTTATTGTTTTCATTTTGGGGATTTTTCTTTTAAGTTTAATTATTTTTGTGATATCATGTAAAAAACATATTGTCTGCAAAGAAGTTAGAGCTACAGCCTGCAAATGCCTGGATTACTGCATTAGTTGTTTATTTCTTGTACTGGGCTGTCATCTTCCAGCCATCCATCAAATGTGATGTTGCCTCTTCTTTTGTCTTTGGACTTCTGCCCAGGCTTCTTTCCTTGTGCTATTGAGGGATTTTCCTCTTCTTTACTTTGAATTTCTTCAGTTTTTGTTGACCTCATGACAAGACACTTTTTAGTTCTACAACATCTTATTCTTATTCTTGCATTTTACCCTCTCTGAATCTGGTGCCATGTATCTACAAAAATGAGTTTTAATTTGTTGTCTTTGGCACATACCCTTTAGCCTTTAAATTTTGTTCCTGCATTATGAAATGTTCCTCTGACATGGCACCTTTCCTTTTCCTTCTGCTCTGCATGGATCACACACCTGTGAAAACTGGTAATTCTTTCCTGAGTGTGTGTTCTGTCAGAAATCCTGCTGCTGTTCCTAAAGTACTTTCTTTTTCCTGGGAAGGTTCACAGTTTTACAGGGTGTTTTAGAAGTCACCATTTTATTTAACCTGCACAAACATACAAGGTCATAATATGAGATAGAGAGGAATGCCAGAATGGTGTTATTTGCACTGGTTTTCAGGCCTTTAAGCGTGTAAATTGTACTAATTGTACTGAACTACCTTGGTTTGTACATAATTAATTTAATCTCTCACAGTACTTGTAAAATGTAAATCAGTTTGGAGCGGCCAGGGAAGTACTGCCTTTATGATTGACCTCAGTGCATCTATTGAGTGTGTTCTTTGCACTTTGCTAATTTTCAATTCTCGTGTTTCTGAACCTTGTTTTTTCTCCCAGGTTGTAGGAGGCCTAGATATCCACAAAAAGATGGTTGTAGATGTGTGACTCTGTAGGGCACAACCCAACACTTTTGCTTTCTTCTCCATCTCTGAAGATCTGCTCAAGACGTCCAGCAATGCTCTCTGTGTATTTAAATGGAAGTATTTTTCTCTGTGAAGCCACATTTTCCAACATGAGCCTCATGAAGCCAACTAAGTGTTATTGAACTTTTATTCTCTCAATAACTCAGTGTAGCACTTTAAAGT
Organism: Agelaius tricolor; assembly: GCF_023055355.1. NCBI lineage: Eukaryota > Metazoa > Chordata > Aves > Passeriformes > Icteridae > Agelaius > Agelaius tricolor. The sequence continues at coordinate 17,234,821 of NW_027269261.1, read as the reverse complement.
CTGAAGGACAGCAAAGATGGAAAGAGCATATCAATGTGGCGGAGAAAGGGAAGGGGTTGGCTTTTTAATTTATTTTTCTTCATCTTTTATAACAAGGAAATATCTATCTATATATATATGTGTGTGTGTATTTATATATAGATATATATGTAGCTTTCTATATGTAGTAGCTAGGTGGGCTTTAATTTAATATACTTGACTCAGAAACAAACTAGAGTACAAAGTGCCAAGCAGAATATTAACAGTTCAATATGTGGATATACATCCTTACTTTTATTTCACACAGTTTTATATATATAGTAGAAGAATGTAAAGTTTTAACTGGGTCTTAGGTCAACTCTTTTCCTGTGACTGTTCAGATGTTTCTATATATTGAATGGCTGACAAAGCATTGCTTCTTATTAAATCACCTTAATTACTTTTTTTTTTGGTAACACAGGAGACTAAGTTTCTTTTTACCTGTTAATATATTACCAGGGACCGTGTCTCTTTGCTAAATAACTTAGTTCAGTTCTACTTAATATGAGAATATAGTTAAATGCTACTGCCAAGAAGTAGTCCTCATGTACATAGAGTGACTGTGGAATGCATTGATGGCTGTTAGATTCCATCAGCTAGGAATTGGGAGCAGTTACAGCTGTCCTGAAGCCAAGACAACTCTGCTGTTCTGGGTTCAATTTAGATACAGCTGCTTAAGGTGGTAGATGCATATACAATTTTCTCTTGTGCTTAGCTTAATGAAATTAGGATCAACATAACTGTGCAGGATTCCCATCTACTTATTTTATACAGTACTTAGATTATAAAATGTTCTTGCCACTTAAATTCTGTTGTTTCACCCATGATAGTTTCCCCCCTTGCATTTAAAAAATACTACAGGTAGCTAAATAACTGGTAATATTTTATATATATATATGTATATATGATTCATACAGGGGGGGAATCTTGTTAATGTATGCCATAGAGGAGGAAAACTTCACACTATCTAAATTTATACCTCTTGCAGTTCTCCAGTCCTTTTCCTGGAGAATTTTTTTTCTTTTCTAAATTTGTCCATATCATAATTTGTAATGGAAGGTAACTTGATCTGTTTGTGTGACATAAAAGTAGCGAGCCATATTTTACAACTTTGTATCATCCCTTCCCTTTTCTGCAGTGGTACTATTGGCTGGAAGAAAAACATTTGCTAGATTTTTTTAGGACAGTACATCTTTCCTGTATAGTAGTTTTTCTATTTAAAAACAATGTTTTATAATGAGTGGTGGAAAGTACAGGTTGTCTGAACTTCTTCAATCAAGCACCTGTCTGCCATAGCTGTTCCTTCAACTGAGTGCTGCACATCATGGGCTCTGTCTGTAAGAGAGAAATCCAGGTGCTTAGTGTCCTTGCATGACATGAAGTTTTGCATGTAGATCGATTTGAAATGTTCCTCTTGTTTACATAATTTGCATAATTAAAAAGATAATGTTGCCAAACTTTGGTAAATGTTAATGTTCAAAACAAAAATCTCCACTACCATGTAACTTTTTTCTTCTTCTGGATCAGTACGTGGTTTATAATCCCAGCCAGTGGTTGTATCTGTTCCAGTGTCAACTGCCATGTGCTCTGCTTCAGGGGGGGAATTAGTCTTTTGTGAATTTTTTGTACATAAGTATTTGTTACAAACATTTTAGCAAATGCTTTCAGTTTTTCTTGCTTGTGCATATCTTGGCTGGCATTATAGGAATTAGTGCTAATGTTACTTCCTATGGGGGACTGGAAGGGGAGGGTTGAGGTTTTTTTTCAGTTTGTGTGGGGAAAAAAGATTTATGTTGAATGTTTAGTTTTTCTCTGCATGCTACATCGTATATTGTGGGAACTATAAGAACCTTCATACTGTATGAATACAAAATAAAATATTTGAACCTTAGCTGGGGTGCTCAGTACCTTTCCTGTTCACCTTAAAGCAGCTCTGCACCTTGCTCTGAAGAAAACTTGTTCATATTTTTTTGTCCACTCCTTGATTATTAAGATTTACTGAAAAACTCCACAGGGTGCAGTCTGCTGAAAACAACCAGGGGTCATTTCAGTGTTTCAAGACATGTTGAGGTTGTTTAATGGCACATCTGGTTCTCTTTGCTGAATGTTCAAAGTGGATAACCTACTTTGTTTGAAATCCCAGTGGAAAGTGGTTTTAAAAAACAAACCAACCCCCCCCCTAACATTAATGCAGGTGGAGAATAAAAGGCAGTTCATGTCTCAGAAAATGTCTGAGCTTTGTATTGATGACACCAGCCCTTCTTGCACAGGTATACCCTTCACAGCAGGTCTGTGCTGTGCTCTTTGGGGTGCAGGTGTTTAGACATTGTGTGCTGCCCTTTCCCTTCTGCTGCTTTGGGTCAGTGTAGGTATGCACCTAATTTAGGATAAACATCAGTTTTGTGTGCTCTTGCATCACTCTCCTTTATCTTTGAAGCTAATTGAAATAAATGACGTAAGCAGCCATGGAACAGAAAATGTAGTGAGCAGGTACATGTGCCTGGAGTTGCTCAGAACGCACACACTGTCCCCTGTATCACTCAGACTGCTAAACTGTTTGTGCTCAATGTACTCCAGCAAGTCTTACATCTATTCACAACTGAAGGCTTGAATCAATTTGGCTGTAGTGACAATCTCATACTGTGAAGCACTATTCTGGAAACTTGGACATTGACCTAAATACTTAATTTGCTTGTGTGTTTGATAATCTTATTTCTGTTTTCATTCCCAAGCCTGACTTATTTATTTTGCAAGACATTTTGCAGAAGGTTGCCTGGCAGGTTTAGGAGAAGAGGGTCCATTTTTAAATCTTACTGGGAGTGGTCACTCTAATTTCTCCCCCTACTTTTGCTGCATTATGCTACTTACGTAGCATTTTAAGGAGACACACAGGACCTTACAGTTGTTTGTGCTCTGGTACACTGGAACATACTTAACCTTGTGGCTCTTGGCTTCACTAGGCTGTCCTTACAGATCATATGTAGGAATTAAGAAATCTATATGTGTGCAGATTCAGGATTCAGTTCAAATATGTTATTTACCCCTTCATACTCTTTTCACGTGATGCATTATTCAGCAGCAGCACTCAGTCGACAGCCTGCCATTGAACTCTGCATTCCAGTTGACTCCTTCTTCTTTCAGGAAGATACTAAACCATGATGTGTGTTTATAAATGCTTAACTCTGCCAATTCCTTTAGGCTCGAAACATTAAACACCAAGCCTTTCTGAAGAAGCAGCATCTTAAGTCTGATATTCAGAAAATCCGTAATGAAGCAGGTTTTTGTTTGAGGCTGTTCAAGTAAAATCATGGACTTTTGACATAAACACAATTTAAGACCTCTTTTAATGACTAGACAGAAACATTAGGTGTGTTCAAGTCAGACCACATGGCCAAAGTCAATCAGACTGCACGAACAGTTGTGGTTTTTTTCTGGGCTTCCAAATCCAGCAGAAAACTGATGGCTTCTGTAGCTCTCAGCTTCTCCTGTGTTCAGGAACCTGGACTTCCAGCCCCAGTCCTTGGTGGTGCAGCTCAGAACCTCTCAGCTGCTCTGCTGGCCACTGCCCTAATATTGCCATAAACTTTGGATGGAGGACTTCCTGCAGAAAAAGGCACAAATCTACTCAAGAAATGTAATCTGTCACAAAAATGGATGTGTTGTGCTCATACCTGTGTTAAAAGTGGAGAACTAAGCCAAAGGGAGAGAAGGATGGGCAAGGTCAGTCACCATCTTACTGCAAGTGCAGAGCTCAGCTTCTGCTTTCAGAGTGGGTTGCTCCCTCTGGCTTTTGAGACCCCTTAGGGAATGCTGCAGCTAAATCGAAATGCAGAACATCTTTCTGCAATGTGGTGAGGGTTTTGGAGCCAGAAAGCAAGTCCTGGATTCCCTGCTTCTCCCCCAGATTTTTCTCTTAAGAACAACAAGCCAACTGCCAGCAAGCTATTTACTCCAAATATAGGTGTGGACAGGACAGGGAAGAAGGTGAGAGCCACAGAGCAGTTTCTCAAACTGCAAGATTTATATGTAGTGAAAATTAGATAAGAGGACTTACCTAAAATTAGATTGCAAATTGCTGTTCGTGCCATTTTAATGTTCTGAAAAGATCCCAAAATATGAATTTTTCTGTAAAAAGAAAAGTAGCAGTAGTTAACAGTAACTTAAGAGATTGCACAGTTAATAGAGAACTGGAAGTTAGAGATAAACGTGGAATTTTGTATCAGTGTCCTAGTTTCTTTTCTACGCTTGTAAACAAAAAAAACCCAACCGAAACCAACAAAACCTACAACATAAGACTTGTGCTCTTTTAAATCCTTTAAAAATAGATTTTACCATTTGCAAATTTAACAGTGTAGTAGCTTCAGGAGGAAAACATTGCTGTGTTGGTGAGTTCAACTTTGATTATTCATAATAAGGAATTCTTATGCTGTGGATAATTCAGTGACTGAATTCTAGATGCGCTGGTGACACCATCATTCTCATAATAAAAGGTGAAATAACTTGTATTCATTAAAATATTCTCTTAAATATTTTTTCTTACTACTACTCTATAACAGTTTCATAAAATTTAAGTTATCTTTGTTTCTGGTATAGGACATGGATTAGCTGAGGGGTAGTGCTTTGCCTAGGAGGAAGTCAGTCTGTACTTACGTGTCAGCAAGAACGATGCGTGTCCTGGTCACATTTTCTATGGTAAATTTGGTTTTTCCACCTTTCCCTGCTATTCTCCCTATTGCTCTTGACAGATGATCTCCTTTCAAAGGTTTGACTGAAATGAGAATAGCATGACCAGAGTAACAGCAGTGGTGTGTATTCCTGGAAACAACTTGTGCCAAGTACTACAAAACCAACTTCACTGGTCAACACAGATTCATCTGGATTTCAGCTTTTTTTTGACTAGTAGTGCACACTGCAGACATGGGGTTTCTGGCTCGCAGAAGTCTCCTTTAGAACTGCAGAGAAAGGCACTGCACTTTGTGTTGAGGAAATGGAATCAAAGTGCACCAAGCTAACACTGGTAGAAATGAAGTAGATCAGGTTTAGATCCTGCTCAATCTCAGTACTACATAAAATTAGATGTTTCTGACTTTCCTGATCCGTGAGGGCAAGCGATAAAAGTGGAGCAGCGGGAAAGAAAAAACAAATCCATAGTAGCAGGATGCACACATGACTTCTTGAATGCTGCATCAAAAAATACTTACCATCTGTAACTTCAAATGACTCTAGAAAAAGATCATCTAATCTGATGAGAGCAAGGGCATCCTAAAAGAGCAGGAGATCTGTTATCAGCAGTTATTTTGTTCCAGTAACACAGCTGAAAGCTGCTGTTCTCTTTATACACACAACCTAGCAAATAACAACTAAAGTTAAATCCACTTTTTTTTAACAGCAATACAAATATTTCTATCTAGAGAATCCTACATAGGTTTGGATGCCCCTGCATTCAGCCCTGCCTCCCCAGTGCTAGTGGATCCAGTAGAGGTCTAGAGCAAGGAGCAGCCCCTACAACACTGAAAAAAGTGGGTTTGTTTGCTCCAACAGGCCCAGTCCAATTTAGTATCTACTGATAATCTGGATGAGTAGTCCACCTTTAGCAAATTTGCAGATGACACCAAGCTGCAAGCCCAAGTGGCGATCTGCTGGAGGCTAGGAGGGCTCTGCAGAAGGACCTGAACAGGCTGGATAGATGGGCCAAATCCATTAATATGAGGTTTAGTAAGTCCATGTGCCGGGTCCTACACTTTGGCCACAACAGCAACCAGGTAGAAAGGAACCTGGGGGTTCAGCTGACAGCTGGCTGAATACAGCAGTGTACCGACACGGCCAAAAAAGCAAATGGCATCCTGGCCTGTATCAGGAACAGTGTGGCCAGCAGGACCAGGGAAGTCATTCTTCCACTTTGCAGTGGTTAGGCCATACCTTGACTATTATATCCACTACTGTTTTGGGCACCTCAATTTAAGAAGAACTTTCAGATGCTTGAATGTGCCCAGAGAAGAGCAGCAAGTCTGATGAAGGGTCTGGAACAAAAGTCCCATGAGAAGTGGTCGAGGGAGCTGGAGGGGCTCAGCCTGGAGAAAAGGAGGCTCAGGGGAGACCTCATCACTCTCTACAACTGCCTGAAAGGAGGGTGTAGCCAGGTGGGAGTTGGTCTCACCTCCCAGGCAACCAGTGATAGGACAAGAGAACACAGTCTTAAGCTGCACCAGGGGAAGTTTAGGCTGGATATTAGGAGTAAGTTCTTCACAGAAGGAGTGATTGGGCACTAGAATGCACTTCCCAGGGAGCTGGTAGAGTCACCATCCCTGGAGGTATTTAAAAAATGACTGGATGTGGCACTCAGTGCCATGGTTTAGTTGATAAAGTCATAGGTTGGACTTGATGATCTCAAAGGTCTTTTCTGACCTTGTTAATTCTGTGATTCTGTGAGTTTTGCACAGACTGGAGGTTATTGGCTTGGGCTTAAGAAAAATGAGCAGTCTCTACCAGTGCAGGGGACCTCAGAGAGAGATTATTCCTTTATGCTTGTCTCACACAACCTATGTTTTCTGTTTATGTGCTGTTTGTAGGCTACTTTTTTATCCAGCATTATCTTAAGAAACTGGATGTCTACTCCTGTCACAATTTTTAGAAAACATTGATTTCTAGAAAACCAGCTAAGGATTTTTCTCTCTGTAATTTTTCTCTTTGTAATTTGCAGAGAAGCCAGGAACAGACCAGTAAACTGGAGCAATCTCACAATCTGGTTGTTGGGAGACTCACCTCTACTTGAAATCCAAGTATAAAGGCTTTCACAAAATCAGCTGCTTTTGTCAGAGCACTGAGATCCTTTGTCTCTTGACAAGTCTGCAAGACAAGAAGTTACGTTTGCAAATTAAGACCAGGCAAGTTAGGATCAGAACTTTAAAGATCAGCCTGCACTCGGAGGGGAGAGAAGAGAAAAGCTGCTGAAAATCCGCACCACCACTGACTGAGTAGAACCCTATTAGTGGAGAAAACCCAAAAATACCACCAACTAAACTCTAACAGCAAACAGCAGGAAAAAGAGAAGGATGGTGACGTCAGGAGAGTTATTCTAATGACAATATTCTAAATATACCTTAGCAGATGAATGAAATGAATTTCAAAGTTTTATATTGATGATGGATATGGGCAAAATAAAATTACCTTGATTAAGAACAAAACTACCTTGTTTTTCACCAGACATCATTTCATCTCAAAAGGTGGTGTTAAAATCCCAGGGTTTTCTCCTGCACAGTTATGGAGTGAAACTGCAGGAGTTCCTGCTCCTCCCTACCTTTCCCATGAGGTTATTTCTAGGAAGTAAAGTAAAGGGATAATTCTGTCACCTTTCCTCCAATATCTGCCATCAAACTTGTGATAACATTTCATGGTTAGGAAGCAAAATTCCTGTTGTATTTTCACTATAACATTGCAAGATCTGTCATGTCAGTGGTGCTAATACAGTGAGTCGTATGTCAAAACTTTAGATATGCCCTCAAAAATTCCTGATGTGAACATTCCTCAAGAGGAATAAGGATAAAGAATGAGTATGTACAAGAATTATAGGTTTATACTGGTGTCTGTGCCCTAAGGTATTCCATTGCAATCCATTAAAGAAAAATCACATGCTATTAAACTATGGGCCCTTATCGTCTGCCACAAACAAAGGCATTAGGAGATTCAGTGCCCCCTTAAAAGACACTGTTTACTGTCACGTCAGTATTTGGTAACCTTAAATAGCCATAAAACATTGAATTACAAAATCGTATCTAAGGCATGGATGAAAATTCTTCCTTAATGTACATAACTTTCTATAGTACATAACTTTCTCCTACAAAAACTGAACACTCCCCCAGCTTCTGCTGGCTCTTTCTGGAACAGATCTGTAGTTTTGGATTTTACTTGCAGTAATTACTTGTTCTAAGCAACAATTGCCAGATGTGATCCCTGGGGAGGTGACAACACACAGTTTCCATTTTTCCAAGCATTATATGGGATTTACGACTTCTCTAGTCTTAAATCTGTGAACCAAGAACACCCATGAGGAGAGGCCCTGCTTTTCAGGAGGCAGAATCATAGAACGGTAAGGGGTTGGAGTGGACCATAAGATCATCTAGTCCCAACCCCCCTGCCACAGGCAGGGACATCTGTCACTAAACCAGGCTGCTCAAGGCCTTATCCAACCTGCTTTGAACACTGCCAGGGTTGGGGTAGCCCCGGCCAACCTCTTCCAGTGTCTCACTACTCTCACAGTAAAAAAAATCCTTCCCAACATCCAAACTAAATCTTCCTTCTTTCAATTTGTAAACGTAACTCCTTGTCCTGTCACTACAGTTCCTGACAAAGAGCCCCTCTCCAGCTTCCTTGGAGGCCCCTTCAGACACTGGAAGGTGCTACGAGGTCTGCACACAATCTTCACTTACCGGGGAAGGCCCAAGAAGTTGCTTCCCTTACCTTGATCTCAACATTTCTCGTTTTCAAGTTGAACCTGATTTGAAGCTGCAGATGCTCCACAATGGGCGTGAATATCTTCATCCAGTTCTCCTTAAGCGGCGTGTACCTGTTGGCCGGCACAGGGATCTTCCTCAGCTCACCTTTCCCAACCTACCGGGGGCGAGACGCAGCAGGCCGTGAGGCGGGGGATAGCGGACATCCGGGAGCGGCATTTCCCCGGCACCCCGCGTACCCCGAGCGCCTCGGCGGCCACGGGTGGGAACGCCGGCCTCTTGCTGGGCCGCGGTTCCGCCGTGTCCATGGCAGCTCCCGCCGCCGGCTCCTCGCCGCCCGCCCGCCGCTTCCTCCGGCTCCGCCGGGACACGACGCTGGTGAAGCCGCCGCTCACGGCCGCCTCGGTCTCCATGCTGGCCGCGGAGCACACGTGGTACGGCTCTCGCCGGAAGGGGCCGGCGGGCGCTTCCGCCGCAGCCGCCGGGGCAGGGGAAGGAGTGGGGCGGAATGTCGGCGGTGCTGGGTCCGGAGCGGCCGCAGGTGGTGTCGCACGTCCAGCAGGCGCTGAGCTACACCGTGTTCGATTGCAAGTGGGTACCCCGCAGCGCCCGCCTGATGTGCCTGGGCAGCGCCGCCCGCGGCACCGGTGTCATCCAGCTGTACGAGCTGCACGGAGCCCGTCTGGAGATGCTGCGGGAGGTGAGCACGGTCCCCTGGGGAACAGCTGCCGGGACGTTTGTCCAGAGCCCGGGGATAAAAAACAGGAGCTAATTTGCATGTTAAATGTGCTGATTCACTGATACCCTGTCGTTTCTTGAAAAGAAACGCTCACCACAATTCCCTGAAAGGTTGTAGCCGGGTGGGAGTCTCTCTTTTCCCAGGCAACTACTGACAGAACTTAAGCTGCTGAGGTTTTGATTCGACCTTAGGAGGAATTTCCTCACAGAAAGGGTGATTAGACATTGAAATGGGCTGCCCAGGGAGGTGATGCAGTCACCGTCCCTGGAGATGTTTAAGGGAAGACTGGATTTGGCACTCACTGCCATGGTTTAGTTGACAACGTAGTGGCCGGTCATAGGTTGGACTCGACCATCTCAGAGGTCTTTTTCAACCTAACTGAGGCTGTGATTCTGTGATTTTGTTTACTGCTGTGTTTTGTACGTTGTTTTCATGTGTTGTGTTATGGGTTTCTGGTTTCTGCCTGTGTTTGGCTTTTTTGGGGGTGTTATTTCGTTTGTTTGGGGTTTTTTTTGGGGGGGGGGGTTTAGGTTGGTTGGTTGGGTTTTGGGGTTTTTTGGCTGGTTGGTTGGTTTTTTGCTTTTTTGTTTGGTTGGTTTTTACTCTCAGATTGACCTTTGAGTGTTCACTTCTTCTGAGACGTAGCAGTTCCTCAGGTGCATAAGGCCCCACTAGGCCACAAGCAGAGTGTTTTCTTCCAGACCAGTAACCTCGACCCTCTGCTTTTCTGTGCACAAGGACTGAACTCAAAGTGCAGCTTGCCTTCAATAACATTTTGGTAGTATTTTGCACCAAATATCCCATGTGTGTTTCGCTGACCCTTGCCCCTGTGCACTCCTGAGAACTGTGTGGCCTGTGGGTGTGTTTGCCTTTTCCATGTGCTGACACAGACATTTCCTTTCTTTAAAAGATCGAAAAGCCCAAACCTATAAAATGTGGAACTTTTGGTGCTACATCTCTGCAGCAAAGATACTTAGCAACAGGAGATTTCGATGGAAACCTTAACATATGGTAAGCACAGATATTTTCTGGAAGCATTTTCACTTGATGTTGTCCATGTCTGTCTGAACAGAGGTTTCTGTTTGTGGATTTTGCATGAGATGCTCTCCATGCTGCCCATGTGTGGTTAGGACCTAGTGCAGGCTTCACTGGCTGTTGTATTTGGACCATGCCTGTTTTGTAGAAACAACACAGAATTCTGCACCGTGTTTAATTCAGTGCTGCTTCACTCCCATCTTCTGTGTGCAGCTACAAAAACCTGTTGAAGTTCTGTGGGGTTATCCTCTGATAGAGGCTTTTGAATGAATGCATGAGTACAAACAAGAGGTTGTGTTCAACCTAAATTTCATGTCTAGATTAAATATATATTTTTAATCTTGACATTTCAAATATTTCCTCTATGTCCCTGAATTACTGGTGTAATTAATGTCTAGGTAAATTTATGATCAAATAAAGTAGTAGTGTCAAAAGGGATTTTTTTTATTATCATTATTGTATTGCCGTGTCAAGGAGCTACTGGTTCTTGTTGGAATAGCAAGACTTAGATAGACAGCTACTAGTTGAAATGTAAAATAAAATTCTGAAGGATTCTCAAAGAATGGGAATAAGTGGGAAAGAACCATGAAACTCATGGCTGGATACAATAGTCACCTGAAGTTAGCAGTAGTCAGAGCTAGGTGGGGATCAATGAATCAAATTATTTTATAGACCTACTGAAAGAAAAGATACTTGGAGTATCTTGATCTGTAGTGTGATTCATTTTTGAGCCCAGCGTGTAAAACTGGGTCTGAGTGGTTGCTGTGGTGAATCTCACAACTGACTTTACAAACAGGGAGGTCCAGAACAGAGCCAAATCTTTTGGAGAAGTCCAAAGCAGTAGCCAAAGAAGGAATCAAACAAAGACTCATGGTTCTTATGATGATATCCATATTTGTTCTCACCATTAATCTGAGCTTTCATGATTTGTGCTCAAGTTTCCTTTCATTTTTTTACAAATCCTGAGTGTCAAGGAAAAATGCCATGTTTTCTGTTCTTTTTCTTTCTTGCCTAGGAATTTAGAAGCTCCTGAAATACCAGTGTATTCTGTGAAAGGTCATAAGGAAATCATAAACAGTATAGATGGTGTAGGTGGCTTAGGAATTGGGGAAGGTGCACCAGAAATTGTGACTGGCAGTCGAGATGGTGAGTTAGTGAACTCTGCAAGTCTTCCCAGTTCGTGTGAGCCTGCAAGCTCTTGATGGCAGGGCATAGTCTGCCATCTGAACTAGTTACAAGCTGTTGCAACTAGTTCTTTGTACACTGTCTTTTGAATCTTTCTTGGGACCGATTTTCTCTAGTTCTTCTAGAAGCCACAGATAAGCAAAAGGTACAGTTGTCACTGGACACGAGACAGAAGGAACACAAACCATGATAAATGCAAAATATCAGCTCGAGAAAATACATCTTTAACAAATGCTTTCACTCTGTTTCTGTTTGGTTTTGTTGTTCTTATGTCCGCAAAACACAGCGCGGCTTGCTAGAATTGAAAGAGTTGCTCCTGTCTTTTGAATGATTAAGATGAAAAGCAAAGGGCTTTCCTGGGAAGGTGAACACAGTATGACAGTGTATTCCTAATACAAAATCTGTTGTCTTTCCCAGGAACTGTGAAGGTGTGGGACCCAAGGCAGAATGACACTCCTGTGGCTAATATGGAACCTGTACAGGGGGAGAGCAAAAGAGACTGCTGGACTGTGGCATTTGGTAATTGATCAGATTATGACCATTCCTCCCTCTCACATGATTGTGTTTTGATGATTGTCAATGTATTTCAGGATGTTATGGAATACTTTATTTTGCATGGATGCATAAGTAGCAGGTTTTACTTTTCTACACTGTTAAATTTATGTGTGGGTTTTTTTCTTCAAAATAAACCAGTTTTGTGGGTTTGTGATAGGTGGGTTTTGGATTCATTCTCTAATCACTTTTGGTCACTGTTTGTAGTTGGGCTTGATCATCTTGAGGGTCTTTTCCAACCTAAATGATTTGACGATTCTGTGGTTTCACAGATAAGCTACGCAAGCTTTATTTATGTGTCTAGAAATGTAAAAATAGTGTATTTAGCTGTGTGGTCCGGAAGGAGTGTAAATGTTGCCATGTACCGGGAACTCACCACTGTTGTAGTGTAGTTGCAGCTACCAAGCATTAAGGAGTTAATTTAAGAGAAGTCCCTTGAAGCTTAAGAGCAAATTAAAGAAAACAGCAATGCTTGATGTCAGCTCTGCATTTTTCTTTGAAGAGAGCAAAGTTGCTTGTGTCCTACACAAGATTTTTCTAGACCCTTCAGGTTTGAAAATCATCCAGTTCAGCACATCTTAATATCCCAACAACTTTTTGTTGTTGTTGTTGTTGTTGTATAAATGGAAGTTGAAACTGCAGGCCTGGAACTTCTGAAATTTACAGGCTAAAGAGGTTTTGTGTTTTCTGGTAAATTCTCTCTCTGTGTCCAGGTAATGCTTACAATCAAGAGGAACGTGTTGTATGTGCCGGATATGACAATGGGGACATTAAATTGTTTGACTTAAAAACCATGTCACTACGATGGGAGACCAACATTAAGAATGGGGTAAGGAAATCACAAAAGTATTTTTCATTCCAGCTCCTATGAAGGATGGAAAAATTAAAAGGACTCTGTCTGTGTGAAACTTACCCAGAAGATGTTTCTGCTGAGATTGTACCAAGGAATAATTTTCTTTAGGCTCAGCATGTTGTACCCCTCACATTCTTGATGAGGACATTTTTCAGTGGATTAATGTTTTCAGATCAACATGTTTATTTCCTGTTTGATGATGAAATTATTGTGGAATTAAGCAATGATTAATACATATTTACAAATCACAAAACACCCATTTTTTTTAACAGTGACTAAATTACAAGACTGAATTTATCTTGTTCTATATCCAGGTTTGCAGTGTGGAGTTTGACAGAAAAGATATAAATATGAATAAGCTGGTGGCCACATCACTTGAGGGAAAATTCCATGTTTTTGATATGAGAACTCAGCATCCAGCCAAAGGTTTTGCTTCTGTTTCAGAGAAGGTATGGGGAGACTGAGAATTTCTTAATAAGAGACAAACTTTCTAAATTCATGCTGTCAAATTACTACAGGTGTAGTACAAATAGGTAAGAAATGCCCAGGTTACTTCATAATTTTTTTGTTTTGTTTTGTTTGGTTGGTGTTGCTTTTTTTGGTGTTTTTTTTTTTTTTTTGTTTGTTTTGTTTGGTTTGTTTTTTTTTTTTTTTTTTTTTTGTTTGGTTTGGTTTTTTGTGAATTTTTTCGGGTTTTTTTTGTGGTGGTTTTCTTATTTTTTTGGTTTTGGGTTTTTATTTGGGTTTTTTTTTGTTTGTTTGTTTGGTTTTTTTAGTGAACAAGATCTGGTGGTAATTCAAGAAAAGGCACTTTTATGGTGAAGTTCTTTAGGGCTTCCTTTTTTTAGAAAAGGCTGACTTTCAACTTAGTATCTCTTAGTATTTTCTATGCTATCATTCAGAGCAGATAAGGTGTTGGAGGTACTTGATTCTGAATCAAAGAATTTTTTTAGAGAATGAAACAATAAATTTAACTTACTTATTTATAAATAATTTTGTAATAAAATGTGAAAATAGAATTTGTTGTTCATTTAGCGCATTTAAGCTTTTCCTTGTGGACATTTGCAGACAGATATACATTAAGTCAGAGGACGTGTTGGGGTTTTTCCCAAAGTGATTTCTGTTGCTATATGATCTTAGTTCCCTGGCTGAGGTTTGAGTTGTTGACTGTGTGTTTTGTTTGCACAGTGTAATATAGTCCCTTCCAGTAATGATTTTAAGAGATATCATACAATGAAATTAACCATCCACTATGGGAAGGCTGGCCTCTTTTCATACAAGTGATCTCTGTTTTAAGATTCTGTGTCCTTTCCAGTGAAGTTCATCTCCAAATGACTTCTGTACAATGCTGATTTCCTTTTGTTAGGCACAAAAATCTACAATTTGGCAGGTTCGGCACCTGCCACAGAACAGAGATATATTTATGACAAGTGGAGGATCTGGGAGCCTTCATCTCTGGAAATAGTAAGTGATCACTTGTCCATCCAGGACTAAGAAATCAACCATTTAATGTTTTAAGAAAGAATCTTCCTGAAAATGATGAGTGGGCTCCTGCTTCCAATCTCAGAATATCTGGTTAAAATTATTGCTTACAAATGCTGTAGAAAGGGTGATTTCAGTGTCAGTACTTGATCTGGAATCTTGAATTAATCCCTAAAAGAATGCTACAGCACAGGTGAATCTTGCCCTTGTTGTGTTCATGTAATGAAGATCTAATTATATCCTTGGTTGACAAGGTGAAAAATGGAAAAAAATGGGTTTCTTGAAATTCTAATATGGTAGCAGTTACATCTGAGAAAAATATTGAAAGCCTTGACTTAATCATTCTTATATTTACATTTTTTTACATTACATGGAAAAATAATTTAATAGTCTTAAATGCAATGAGTTGGTGCATTAAGTTTCAGAAGCATAGTTGTGATGAAAGTTTTCTGGCTGTGGTAAAAGCCAACCAGTTAGAAAATGAAGATCTGTAGGATAGGGGTGTCAGGATTCAAAATTTCCCACATCCTTTTTTCTTTCATGAAATGTCTACTAAAGTATGCAGTGTAGATATAGCTGGATATGATTATTCATTACTTTTAAGACATTTATTTGCCTTATCTGTAGAGCAGGAAATAAAGACAATGATGATGTATTTGTATCAATACATTTCTTATTAGCTGTTTTTGTTTAATTTTCTCATTGGCAGTGAGTACCCAGCCCAGCGCTCGAAGAAAGATTCAGAAGGATCTGAGATGGGCGTGGCAGGGTCTCTTAGTCTCTTGCAGAATGTGACTCTGTCAACACAGCCCATCTCTAGCCTGGACTGGAGCCCTGACAAAAAGGGACTTTGTGTCTGTGGGGCTTTTGACCAAACTGTGAGGGTGCTGATAGTTACAAAGCTTAACAAAATTTGACAAGAAAACTAGAATTTCTGATGAGAAAGCAATATAGTTTGCAGTCTGTAAATATGGGAGGGGGAGCCCTTCTATTTCTAATTTAATTTCTTCTTTAATAAAACTGGATTAAAGAAATAGAAGCCAGATTTTTCTATTGAAAGATCAGATACATGCAATCAGAGTTGTTTGGCTGATTGTGCTGTCATGACTTGAAGTTGCCTGGGCACAAAATTTAACCTTCTAGAAATGTGAATTTACAATGAAAATAAAATGTGCCTTTGTGTTAACACAGCTCTGTAATTGCAGAGTTCACTTGGGTTTGTGTTCAGTTTATTCATATTGCAAATCTCTTCACGCTTGTTAAATGGTTTGGCTTTATTTGATATAGTGTTGTCCATGTGCATTCATGCAGTGGGAACCACTACAGAAACTTGTTGTGTTACTGGATTTATTAATTAGAATGTTTGTTTAAGTGACTTAGGATTCTTTACTACAATGGAGAAAGCATAACAAAGGCTAAAGTACTCAGGTTTAAAGGAGTAAGGTTTTTATTGAAAATCATACTGAAATTAAACTATCGAGTAAAGTGCACTGTTTTATTATTTTAGTTGGGTTTCCTGTTAAGTTTATATGTTCTGTTGCTTTTATATCTGTTTTCAACTTGATATTCTACAAATAAAATTGTGTAGTGTTTTCTTAATATGAACAAAGTATATTATTCAAACATCCAGAGATTTAGAGAAGTAATGTATAGAAAAACCTAACAGGCTAATAAACCCTAAACTTTGTGGAATAGAGAAATCCTTCATGCCTCTGTAGCAGAGGGTGGTCAGGAGGAACATTACAGTAGACCATAAGCAAGGTGTGTCTGTGGAAGTCCTTGGTTTTAGTAGGTCACTGATACTCTCCTCTACAAACTTAGGTTCTTGTATTTCATATTTAGCAAGGGCCAGCAGGGATGAAAACACAGGCAATGTAGGCTAAATATTTTGTGGAAGACAAAGATTTATGAGATTCATTTGTCTTCCCTAAGACTTGATGGTTTGTTTTCAAGTGTAATATTTAGTATCTGAATTTTTTGACCCAAGTAACCCCATCTCCTTTTGTGCATGGTGTAATATTGAGAGCATATTCTGAAATTATTTCAAATGTTGTCCTTCTTAGGGTGCATTCCAGCAGGAGGGAACCATTACTCTGCACTCTTGGCTGCAGCTTTGGGGGTGTGGAATTCAAAGAATTCAAGTGCTTTGAGTCTAAAATGCACTGTTCAAAGACGGCTTCCATTAGCTTTGTGCTGTAAATAAAATATACTCACTGAAAGGTGTGAAAGGCTGTGGAAATAGGTAGAAATAAGTTTTCTCTCTTTAACAGTAACCAAATCAACCAGAGAGTGATGTAAGAAAAAACTCTCAGTGTAGGTAACTGCAAGGGAAAACAAAAATCTCCTGAGCATAGGACTGGGCTCTTGGTGCTATTTTTATGTACTTGTCCTGCAGCAAAAATGTCCCTTTTTAATTCAAACAATTCTGGGGAGATCTCCTAATGGGATACAACTTAGAGCAAGAACTATTAAACAACAATTCTTAAAGCTCCATAGACCTCAAAAATATGAAATGTATGTTACCTCTGTGCACTTAATTTTGAGATTCATTTTATTCCTTCTTTTGTAAATGAAGGAATGTGTTCCCCTCATGAGTAGAGGGCAACACATAGTTTCATGAAAACATGACAATTTGCATATAAGGAGCTTGCAAAAAACTGAGAGCTGGAGGAAAGCACAGATGGAAGGTGGTGTGTCCTTGTTCCTTAAAAGGTAAGTGGCTGTACCTATGTACCTGCAAAATGAAAGGCAGTTACTGTCTGGAGAGAAGAGCTCTTGCTTGTGCCTGTACTGTGCATCATCTCCTCAGCAGATTGGATTTCTGCTTCTTCAAGGCTAAACCAGGAAAAGCTGCCTGTGGCAGCCCAGCCTGCTCTATTTATAGTCCTTCCCCTTCTTGCTGAAGTGTGGCACCTTGCCTCTGCAGCCTGCAGAGCTGAAGTGTGTTCTAAATAAAATCAATGCATCTGAGATGTCATGCCCAGACCAAATGCTCTCTGACGCAGCTCGGAGGAGTGCTCTGGAAAACCCCTGCCTCGCCCAAGGCCAAGAAATGGAATGTGCTCCCAAATTTGGAGTGACTACATTTAACAAGTGTATCTGCCTAGCAGCTCTCACTTGTTTCCTGTGCAAACCATCCCTGTGTGCTCATGGAAGAAAAAAATCTGTTTACAGGCATGACTGCAGCCCATGTATGGGGACATATTACACACTTTTGGGTTTGTGCTTTGTGTTTTTTTAATGAGATGCTGCCCAAATCCTCATCAATCAGGTTTGTGTCTTCTGTTTCACACCAGTATAGTTCTTTTGAATTTCACCATTTATACAGGTCCTTGGAGATTACAGCCCTCCAAGGTTTCCATGCATGGTGTCAGTATTTGCATACAATATATAGTTTTCATCACAAAAAAAAAATGGTAATTTACAGTTGAAGCATGACTTGGACCAAATTTTAAGCAATGTAAGGCAGGTTGTAACCCTGTATGGGAAGCTACAATGCTATGCTCTCGCCTCTTCACAACCACTAATTCTGTAAGGGACATCATGGAATTGGTACAAAGAAGGAAGATTGGGAATTGCACAGAAAAATAAAGAAAGACATGTGCTCTTCAGTGATTCCTTCAGAGATAGCAGACATAGCTTGTCAATACAGTTCAGTTCATCTTCCCCAAATTATTCCTTTCAAATAGATTTGATAGCAGAGAGGGATTTTTGGTTAAGCTGACTGATCTGTAAGAAGCTTGTGGCCTGCATATTCAACTCTGTAATGAAGTTGTCTAAAGTTGGTATTGACAAAGCACCAGGAAAATACACTGATTTATTGCTTTCTTTACCCCATTATTAATCCTGCATTTTCTTGCTCGTGATGCTGTTACTGTTGAATTTTCAGTAGCATTTACTTTAAACAGAACTGCCCACTCCTCAAAAATGTTCAGACCACAGTCTGTAGGTCTAGCATGTATTTAAAGCCTTTATACATGCCAAATATTGTGTAGCAGCAAACTCAAATGGGCAAGGGCAGCTGTTGACTCAGGCAGGAGCCAAGAGCTGTGCTTGGAGTGCAGCGCAAGCATGGCTGTGGGACTGCCTCTGGCAGTGCAGGTTCAGCCCAGAGGAAAGACTAGATGGGATTTCTGTGGATCTGGGCCAGAGCTATTCGGCGATTTGGTGATGGTGACCAGTTCTAGATTTGGCTGTGACATGTTTCCATTACTTCTGGCCTTTTTGGGAGGACCTGCTTTCCACAGCACAGTCTGCCTTGGGAGTTGCACAACACTGACCCACAGAGGACACCGTGGATTAGTGTTTCCTGATGGCTGCAAGAGTATCCAGAATCTCAAGGGCACTGAGTAGCTGCCCCACATTCTGGTCTGTTTCCTCCTCAGCCACCAATAAGACAATTGTCACGAAAGTTTTGCAGGATCCTGCAGGAAAGGTGATCACACCAGGGCATCTCTTCCCAATAGTATTCTTCAGTATTACATTCTTACATGGTTGATCTGGGCCAACTGGCCCAATACTTTGCTGGTGTGATTCAGGACTATAGCATGAGCAGGAGCTGCTTCTAATAGCAATATGTGTGTGGCAGCCCTGCTTTGGAGACTAGCTCAATTTCACAGTATGGTCGCACATTTTATCCATCAGTCAGTCTCTGAGCCAAAGAGTGAGCCGACTGATGTTTAGCTTAGTACAACTAGAGCCTCTGGGACAGATTTCTCTTCAAAGAGTACTTTTCTCTCTTTCCAAGAGATCTCCCTTTCTCCTGCCTGTACTCCCCTGCCTCCGCAATCTTAGTTAAATCTTCTGTCACCATCTCCATGTCTGGGGATTTGCAGAGGGAGCTGAGGTGCAAAACCATGTAAGGGCACATGTAAATTCCCTCTTCTGTTATGCCTGGCAGTAAAAATAGCCTGTGCAGAATGTATGGATTGAGTTTCCCTTCCCAGAACAATGTCTCTTTCCACTCTTCTCAATGTGCAGGTGGCCATCCAAGGCTGACACTCTCTGCTTCACACCCTGACTTCCTTCTGGAGTAGCCATGTATGTTAAGGAGTGTTTTGATTTTCTAGAGCTTAATGATGGTGTCAGAAAGGTTGAGCCTTTATAGGTGAAAATCAGGGGGGTAGGCCAACAAGTCAGATAACTTGGTGGAAATCTGTTAGAGCTCACCATCCAGGGTGAAGAGGCAGATGAAAGACTCTATAAGCAGCTGAGCATTTCACAATTGCTAGTCCTTGTTCTTGTGGGGGACTTCAACTTAACAGATGTCTCCAAAAACAGCAGAGAGAAAGCAGTTGAGAAGGATTCCTTTCCAAACAATGGTATGATTATATGGTTCTTCAGAATGACAGTGAAGCTGAATATTTTTCATCACTATGAAAAGTCCATCAGCAGCATAAATAAGCACAAGCAAGCTCTCCTAGGTTGCTTGTGATTTTAAGGTTATGAAACATTGAAAACATTCTGAAGTGAGAGGACGTGTGGGTTGCAGAACAGCAGTAAAAACCCACAGAACTGCACAGCAATTGAGACATGATGGGACCTTTTCATGTGACAGGGGATCAGAAATAGTAGCTCAGCCTGTTCACCAGATTACATTGTAGCAGTTGCTCACTATTAGATTGACTGTTACAGCTTTGCAGCTGAAATTACTCTTTCCTTCAAGTAAATTCCTAGTTAGCTCCCTAAGTCCCAGCTGCTTTTGGAGTGTCTACTTACAGTAAAACCCACCACTGGCAAAATTCAGGTAGATGCAGCTAATGAAACCAGTTCAGTTGCCTCCCATGCTAAACTTTTCATTTTTAAGGTCATCAGTCTTCCTGCAGAGATGACAGAAACTCTCCTTGTTTCTTTCTAGCACAGCTCAACCAGTCAGGACTTTGTGGCCTGTTCGGCAGATATGAAGGACAGTCACTCCTGCCTTGCAGAAGACTGTGATAGCATAGGCCTGTGGCATCTTTATATCCAGCAGTGTTTTCCCTTCCTGACATTTGCATTCCCTTCCTCCCACATCCTGCTGTTGCAGAGTGCATAAGGAACATAGCAGCAGCCACACTGGATTAGGCCAAAGACTTCTATCCTGCTTCTTCAGGGGGCATATGCAGATAAATAAATATTAAAAAACACTTTAAAATGACAACTACAATTTGGGTCCTAAGTTTAATTTACTCCTAAAGTTGTCTTAGGCTTTCTGCTAAAAGAGAGTATAAAATATATGATTCTATTGGATTTAGGCACAAAAGCTAACAAGTGAGACAGGTGGAATTCTAATGCATTTAAAAATAAACCTCAATTTCTAATACAATTTGCTTCCAATCTTAGTAAAAGAGAGATAGTGTAAAAAAATTACAGTTTTACTGTAATTTATTCCAATACTAATTGGAATAAATGCAATCTTAGAATAGTATCAGAACAAATATTCTAGACATGATAGAATGCTTTCAATTTATTTCTACAGTTTCCATATAGAAATGTATTTAAGCGAATATATATATATATATACATTCAGTAAATAAGCCTTTGTATGTAAAGTAACCTGGTACTTCACCACATCCTGTAATTTAATCTAGCTGGTATGAACACAAGCTCTTCTGATCTGTAGCAACTATCACTATCTTAGTGTAGATCTCATACTCCCTATCTGGTTGTGCTAAAAAAGCTGTAATTAGAGGGCTTAAGCTAGTCTTATTGAATTATATTATTTTTCCTCCCTAAACCAAAGATACATCAATCTCAGTTTCCTTCTTTCTGTGTACTTTTGCATCTATATTTTGATTAGAAATCTTATGTTTTCAAAAGAGAAAAGAGTCTGTGTTTAGTAGATTTAAAGCCATTCTAATTCAATCTGAGTGCAGAAAAAAGGCATTTCCAGAGCATTTTAACTGAAAGGTGAGTCTAAGTTCACTTGGGCTCAGGCTGCCACACATGCTGCCCCTAAGTTCAGCAAAGTGTAACAGAACATGGAAAATTTTGGAGGTTGCATTTCTTTTCCACTGTGCTAATGTCACCACTATAGGATTTTTAGTTGCTGAAAACGTGGGTTAGCCTCAAGACTCTCTTCCCCTTCTCATCCCATCTAACAAGTAAGAAAAACAAATTTGGCAGCCAGATAGATACTTGGTCTCTCTGGTCTCACCATGTGCATTGTAATAAATCATTGTAAAATCTCTAACTGTGCCTCCCTCCCTGCATACATCTGGTCTCAGCAGAATTCGGGCAGAGACAATTTCCCATAAACAGGGCATTGACAGGTAGCTGCCTGTCACTGTCCTTTTAGGAATGTCTGTCTTCTGATTTACCAGAGGAAACATTGGGTACTCACCCTTCATCCACCAAGGAACAAGTGCACGTCAGGTGATACTGGCAAGCAGATGGATGTTTGTGCTTCAGTTTATTCCTGCTACACCCTCTTCTGGTAACTTGCTGTCTGCCCACACATGGGATTGCAGATTTATTAGATTACACTGCAAATTCATTAGATTGCAAATTCATTAGATTACACTGCCAAGAAGTGGGCCTCACAATAACAAAATGTCTATTCCGAAAGACCCAAGGTGCCCTTCAGACACGTGTACTAGACACATGAACATCTCCCAAACTGGCCTGCTTGTCAGATTTTTAGTCTGATTTTAGAGTCTGTATTTTTATCCTGCCAATGGTTTATTAACCTTTTTGTTACAAGTAGCTTCTAATAGTCTTTGTTATATTCACACCAGATTCACAGCAGAAGAATCTAGGCTAAATTTTTTCATTTATATTTTCTTCTGCATGACATCTCCCAAAGCTTTTTCAGTGGCGTTGTTTCAGGGAGATGGAGTTGCCACAGCTGGTCTGTACGTCAGGCTCTGGTTCTTTGCATGACCCAGGCTGTATAGTGAGTCCAGTGAGGCCAAGACTACAGGATTTGGCCTCCACTTTGCTCCACAAAGAACATTGACTTTGCAGGAATCATTATGTTGTATGTGCAGTGGATGAGATGCATCATAATAATGCAGTAATTATTTTAAAGATGCTTGTCACTTTGACTACTTCAGCAAAAATATTCAGGGTTGTTTGCTCTTGTTTTGGGAATGATTGAGAAAAATCAATAATCATTCATAGGCCTCTCAAATTAAATGGTTTCCATTAAGTACCAGATGCCAGTACAGCTTTTTGTGGATAGACTTGTCTATAGATATCCATATATAAAATAATAGTATATTTTCAGAGTGGCACCAGTATAAACCATTTGCATTATATGAGCTGTATCTCAATCAGATTTTGGCTGGGATAAATGTGAATTGTTAACTGCTCACTCACTGCTCCAGAAAACCAAACAAGTAGTGCAGCCATTTTAAGCAGAAAATGAATGCTTTTATACCTAATAATCTCCTGAGTGAATTGGCTCAAGAAATTCCAAGACTTGGCACTCAATGTAAGCACTCAGTGGAGGAACTCCAGTTAACTGAACAAAAGTATAAATCTGTCCAGAGCCAGTAGGAGCAAATCTACAACAAATGTAAACCAGTAGAAGGAGACAGAGCCACATTGTATGGGAATGCAGAGCACAATCTGTACTGCATTAATGCTCTACATGGTTACAATCTTCTACAAACAGAGTTGGCTGAATCTGAACATTGATCAGCACATGTTGCATTTTCCTTTGATCTTGTAATTGAAACAAAATATTGTGTTTAGGAAATAAGACCCTGGCAACAATTTCTACCCAACATTTGGCAAATCAATTAGTCTATCAATCTAATCCCCTATCTGTATTTCCTGGTCTGTGACATGTGAATACTGAGGTAAGAATGAACTAAACATATATTAAGTGTTCTAACCTCCTTGTAGACATTTGGCATACTAGAATTGCAAAGTATTATTCTGTTTAGGAGTGCAGGTCTTGCTAATTCTCTGTTACCCTTCAGACTGTTCCATTTTTGAATATTTTTAAAAGAAAACTCCCCTAAATTCTCTTTTATTTACAGTGCATATTTTTGTGCTTGTACTAGTAAAAATGAGCATGAGGAAATAATTAAGACTGTGTTTTTTTAAAATAAGAAATGTCTACAAAAATGCAGTGAAAAATTTTATTATTACAACAAAATATTTGCATACAGTAGGGATACCATTCTCTACCCCAGTGATTCTACTACCTGTACGTGTCCCACATATGGCTGAAAGGCTCTTAAATAATCCCTGTGTTTGCTGCTTTTATAATACTCATTTGCAGCCACTTTTGATTGAAACTGAGAAGTTAAACTTTCAAATCTCTTGCAGGAAAAGGAGGCAAGATGTAAACAAGTAACAATGTCATCTGAAGATTTTTAGATATGCTTCCAACTGGGACTAGGGAGAAAGACTCTCATTTGCAGTACACACTGATCTAGTTAGAATTGACACAGTATAGCACTTAGATGGTGTAAACCAGCTTATTAAAAGGAAGCTCACTTTTGTGGTATTTTTTAAAGTATTGAAGGTGCAGGGAAGTG
The DNA here is from genome assembly GCF_023055355.1 of Agelaius tricolor. Classification (NCBI taxonomy): domain Eukaryota; kingdom Metazoa; phylum Chordata; class Aves; order Passeriformes; family Icteridae; genus Agelaius; species Agelaius tricolor. Next base: position 17,211,037 of record NW_027269261.1, on the reverse strand, counting down.
CACCGAAGCTAATTAAGATCCCCAAGTTCTACTCCTGCTTCCCCTAGAGATATAATTCTACTTTCCCCAGCCTTGAACTTGTCCTTCTCCAGACAGGACCTGTTTTTCTCTTCCTCTAGACAATTTGTTGTTAAGCAAGCCAGCTCAGCACATTTCCTTCAAGCAACCAGCCAAACCTTAGTCAGCCACATGCAGGCTCCTGGTAACCTACAGCTGAGAGGAGGCCCTCTTCGACTATGATGAAGGACTCCAGTGATCTTATCTTGGAGGGGATAGGCTGCAAAACCTAATTTACAATAATCTCCAGATGAGCTTGTGAACAGGAGGCAAAAAGAGGTCTTTGGCAAGTAATGGTAATACTGTTGATGCAGATACTGACTTCTGCTTTACTATTTATCAGAATGTAAACCTGTAAAATGTGGATCTTATCTTTTGGAGCCACAGATGTGTTGGTACAATCTTCCAGTCAGTGAGCTCTTGCAGTGGAGAAATATTAATCCACTGCATTTTGAACCTAGATTTATTTGCTGAAATCTTATAGAATCCTAGAATAGCTTGGGTTGGAAGGGACCTTAGGGATCCTCTAGTTCCAATCCCCTGCCATTGGCAGGGATACCTTCCACTGGACCAGGCTGCTTAGAGCCCCTCCAGCCGGGCCTGGAACACTTCAAGGGATGGGACATTTGCTTCTCTGAACAACCTGCTCCAGTGCCTCACCACCCTCACAGTCAAGAATTTTTTCCTAATACCTAATCTAAAACTATGCTTGCTTTGGATCCATTCCCTCTTGTCCTGTCATCACATGTCCTTGTAAAATGTCCCGCTCTTTCTTGTGGGTTCCCTTCAGGAACTGGAGGCAGCAAATAGATCACCCCTAAGCCACTTTTCCAGGCTGAACAACCAATTCCCTCGTAGAAGAGGTGCTCTGTCTTTCCAATCCCTGTGGTAGCCTCGTCCGGACTTGTGGAGAAACACAGTGGAAAACACAGCCAATAACACAACTGGAAACCAACTCTCACTTGAGGGTGAGGTGAAGATGTGCAGTGTCAGGCAGGAACCAGTGCCGATCCCCTGGGATGACTCCATGCAATCTCTGGCTTTTGGAGACCATCTCTATACACAGTTTGTGTCTCCTTTTTTCCAGGAAGCAACTGCAAGAGCTTGGGAACAGCTGGAGATATGTCATGCTGGCTGTTTACCTTCTCCACTCAGAGGAGCCAGCCGCTGGAAAGCAAGTTTCTGCTTTAGAAGAGCATCTCCCTCCCCACTGTAGAATCCCAGAAGATAAGGGTCCAATGTATGTCTCAAACGCTGATAACTGGATGGCTGTGAAACCAATGAATCAGACAGGAATCCCATCAGACAAGAATTCTTGGTAATAGCAAAAGACTGTTGGTATTAACACACAGTGAAGAAGAACAAGTTGTGACTGGAGAAGGGGGTCATGAGGAGGTAGGGTACCACTTTTCTCAGATAAATATCCTTGCTTAAGTTCTTGGAGATAAGCACAACAAACCACAATGCAAGCAGAGGAATGAGGCCAAGACGGGCATGGACTGTAGGAGGGATCAAGACCCTTGATAGAATAGACTGCATGAGAACGAATTTACATAGAAAGAGAGAAATGAGTCTTCAGGGCAGGGAAACCTATCCATAAAAAGGTATCCCTGCCCTGAACATTAGTTGGATCCCTTTCTCTTTCCCTCTCTTTCTCTCTCTTTCCCCTTTAATTCTTCCTTTGTCTCTTCCGTGCCCCTTCCCCTTTCTGCAAAACCCCCTGCCGTGCGCTTTTCGTGCATGTCCGGGACTAACTTACACCAACTCCTATGCCGAGTGCATGATTTCCTAATCAAATCTTCCGCTTGTTTGCGGGCCCTATTGCCTGGCTCCCTTTCGACCAAGCGCATTTACGAGATTGGAATCGTTTCCCCTTAAGGCTGGCTCGCCAGACCGCCACTTCCGCATCCCGCTCCGCTCCCTGACGTCACCGCCGGTGGCGGGCGCGGGTCCCGCCCCACTGTCGCCGTGCCCGGGAGCCGCACGCGGTGCTCGGCCGCCCGCCCGCAGGTAAGAGCGGCCACCCCCCAGCTGTGTCCCTGGCGACTTCCTGTGGCTTTAGGCCTTTCCCGAGGCCTTGGGAAGCGGGGAAGCGTGCTGTCGGGAGGCTGTGCACGCGTTGTGGGCGTTGCTAGTGAGCATTATAAACGCGGTTTATGGAATCACAGCGTGGTTTGGGGTGGAAGGGATTTTAAAGATCGTGTCGTTCCAACCCCTCTGCTATGGACAGGGACACCTTCCACTAGGCGAGGTTGCTTAGAGCTCCATCCGGCCTGGCCTTGAATGTTTAATATATGACATGTTTACGACTTGCTCACGTGTACGTGAGAAGAAGAACATGGACTGCAGGCTTTTTTTGCGTTTTTTGAGGATGGACGTTCTGTAGGCAGTAAACAGTTACATTCCTGTTAAAAATTGGGAAAATAGTGTTGCAACTTGAGGAGCCTTGAGAACTTTGCTAAGTATTTCAAAGAGAAGGTACAGCGTGCGTATACCGGCCGTGAGCACAGTTAAGCAGCACCTAACGAAGGGCAGGTAGTATTTAAAGTTATGAGTATCTTGTAATGAAATTTCTGTAGCTCTTATGTTGCTGCTAAGGTCAAAATGTCCCCTTCCTTGTCACTTTGTCACAGCTTTCTGACCACAAGCTTAGTTGCTGCCAGCATTGTGAAATGGACTTCCACTAGCAAATTAAACTTTAAATGCTGCCAATTAAAAGGCCTCATTTTGAGACAAACAAAAATGGAAAAACTGGATTTTAGAATCAACACTGAAATGTGTCTGGCTCATTTCTTGGTTTTAAAAGTATAAAAAAACCCACGTCAAATGTAAAATACCTGGCTATTGCTAATCCTGTGGCAGTATGACCATTGGTAAGGAAATGAGAAAACACTCAACCCAAGGCTCTTCTCCAGAGTGTGAGAAACTTGAAATCGGTAGAATTTTCAGGCTTCATGTCACAAAAGCAGTGTACAAGTTACACAAACCTTTATGATAAGTGCCTTTCTCTTTGAAGTGGCCTAAGATTTTTAGCATTGTTTTTTCATTTGTGATCTGCTTTTCCTCTAAATAAATAAACAGTACACCAGAATGGACTGGCCACCATAGCTCCAGGTAGATGTTTTTTCCTGCATCAGTAAAATTGATGCTAAGAACACAAACATCTCACAATTACTAAATTATATTGAACCAAAAAATGGGTAAACATGCTTCTAATAGTGAACAGCCAAATAAAAATAATAGCACTGCCAAATAAGAACCAGTCAAAAATACATTTTGAATTGCTGTTCAAAATGGTACAGAGAGGCACTACACAAATTGCAAATACAGAAAATGGCATTCTAGTAAAGGGAAGTGCTTTTACATGTATTGTGGAACCAGTGGCTAAAGGAAACTAGGTCAGCAGTTTGAAAGGATTGGAAAAACCTCTTGGCTTTAATTCTGGATATTCATAATAATTGTGCTGATACCAGTGGAGAGTGGCAGCAGGTTTAAGAAGTAGTAAACTCTCCATAGTTTACAAGTATACAGGAGGTGCAAACTGCAGGCAGGTAATTTCCTGTTTGCTGGAAATTTGGTAGGACAGAAGTATTCATTATTGATTGTTGTCCCCACTGTGTGTAAACTGATTTGTCCAAGGAGACAGTCTTTTGCTGCACAAGAAGTTCCTGGTAGGTTCAGTGCCAAGAAAAGGATATGTTTTAAAGACCAGTTTAGAGACACAAATTTAGTGTCACTTTAGAGTGAACATGAACTGAAGTGTGGCAGCATATCTGAGTGTGGGAGCTTTTATGAAAACCTCTCATGAAGAAGTGTTCTGCACATACCTGAAGAAAGCTGTTTTTTTAATTGTACTTATGCTGGGTGTACTGATGGGTTGGAGATGAACAAGAAACAGGTTATATTTGATTTGTTCATAAAAAGAAGCCACTGTGTCTTCCAAGATGTGGAATTTGGGACAATTGATTACAGAGAGTAAAAGTGTTTTATGAATTTTGCAGATGGAGTTGAAGTTTTACATGAGTGGATATAGATGGGGCTGTGGTGAATGAGGGATGTTTAATCCAAGCTGTTTTCCCATAGGATATCCACTATTGGCTGAAGTATAAATGAGCCTATAATACTATTCTCTCCCTTAAAATTTTAATCTTTTAAAACAGATTAGAATAAACTTTGCAAATCTGCTGAAGCTCAAGTGACTCAGTGGCATCAGCAAAAGATTGACAAGTGTGAGCTGTTTTGTAGGATGGCTCTGTGCAGGATTTTTTGGTGGCTGGAGCCTGGATTTGAAGGCAGGGATTTCTTGAGGGCTGTTTACCAGTTGTACTATAGTGCAAATTATGCCCCACATAACTACTGTGGCTTGAGTTGGGATATTTTTAAGGGGATCAAGATAAGCCTACTAGTGTATACATGATATTTAATTGTAGGCTTTTTTACTTTTGCAATGGAAATCTTTCTTGCAAACAGAACTGTGAGTTTGCATTGCAAGAGTTCTCTAATTGTAGAGATTTGCTCTCCAGCTGCCCCAAGCAGGCTTGAAAGGACAAAGCAAAGCAGGCCTGTGGGCACAGTGATGACTAGTGGGCAAGTAATTATTTATTATGAGCAATAATACGTGTCTGTCACGGATTACAGCCTTTTGTACTCAGAACTTTGCAAACATGGATTTCTCTGCCCTAAGGAGGTTTGTGGCCAAAGAACTTAATTCTCATCTCTGGTAGCTTTAAATTTAAAATGCTCATTGTTCTGTTGCCCTACAGCCACAGCAGTAAACTACAGTGTTAGAGAAGTTACACTTTGCTGCACCTGCACATCAGCTGCATTCACTGCAGGTTGTGAGTCAGAACACACGAGAGGGAGGACAGTGCCAGTTTTCAGGAGCTGACAGAGATGGTTTGTCATATCAATGACGTTCATGTGTTTATTTTGAATTTCAGAGCGGTTTTATATGTCCTGACTGAAAGGTTTTGGGTTTGTTTTTGTTTTCTCTAGTTTGTTTTTTTCCTCCATGCAATCAGTAAATATCCATGAAAAGAAGAAATAATCTAATTACCTAATCTGATTTTTATTAGGTGAAAAATCTGAAAAAATAAAGGATCTGAGCTAAGTATGAAGAAAAGGCCTTTTAGTGTTTAAGGAATAGGCAAGAATTAACATGATGAGTAAATTGCAATATTTAGCAGAATGCTAAATCGCTTTTTGTCTTCTGTTTACATGTTACAAAATATTTCAATTACACCATTTTTATCCCAAACTTGCAGTTTTAATTCCACTTGAAAACCACATGCATGATGCTAACACTGAGCATTTTTCATTTCTGCTTGAGTGGTTTCTTATTACCATGTTGACAGATGCATGTAGCTTCTACTATGTTCACCATGTATCTTCAGTAAAATCTCTCATAGAGGTACTTATGGCCTAATTAGAGTTTATATCTTTCAGTATGTTAGGGCTTTGCGGGGGGCAGAGGGGGGTGTGAGCAGGGAGGGAAGTTTGGTTTTGCTTTCTAAGCAGCTGGCAACTGCTTTCTAAGGCTTGTGTTAAATCACCTCTAGATATATTAAAAGATTATTCATAAAAGCCACCTGAAAATTGACTACTGTTTGCTAGTAGTATTGTCCACAACCATCTGTATTCTGTTTGTTTTTATTTAAAATACAACCAAGTTAAAGGCCATATGAAGGTATCTTAGATTAATAGCCATGTTAACACTACAGCAAACTGCTTTTGATTGTCACTTGTGTAGTTGTTTTTATCGAGTCTGCAGAAGATGACATATTTTCTCTTTCTCCTTTTCATATTTGTGTCTTTTCTGTGGTTCATTAATGTCTGATATTTCCCTCCCTTTCTGCAGTTTGTATTACCTACTTTGGTTTATAGTATATTGATATGTTGACTGCAAAAAGAACAAGGTGTTCCTTGTGTTCTAAGCAGAAAATGCAGTCATCTTTCTGAATAAATGAGAATTCAGAATTTTTCAGAAATTTCAGAATATTCAGAAATTTTGTACCTATGGAAACTAACAAACATTTTTTTTTAAACAGACCTAAATGCAATGCATAAATTTTCTCATGAAATTCGTTTACTTTTGCAATCTAAAGTCCTTTTCTTCCTCAAATACATATTCTTATGGGGTTTTTCCCCAAAAACGACATGGCAGCTCAGGGTTATTAAAAAGGAAGTTTGTTTCTGGTAAGTTTGTGTTAGGAAGTTGTACAACATTTTTCATCAGTTTTTTTGCCTCTGTGTCCTTAATCAAAGTAGTCAATTTCTTTTGTATTTATGTTTTTGGGTTATGAACCTTTCTTTGCATTCTCAAAATTTTAAAGTGTTACCATTGCACAATCACAGGTTATGTGTTATGCATCATAGGTCTTATTGCTTGATAATGAAAATTCTATCTTATTTCCTTTAGAATTCCCCATTGTTTGCCTTACCTAGCTAGAATTTTTCATTACTTCTCTTATCTGAATATTTCTACTATCCTTAATTTTTAAAGTAAGAACTCAGTCCCAAATAAAATCTGGTTGAAAGTCAATAAATTCAAATAAGAAAATCTGTCTAATTAACATTGTCTTCAGGGACTGACTTAAGTTTTTGCTTATTCAAAATACAAAAATAAACACTTTAAGAACTTTGAGGAAAATTTTGTTTGTTATTTAATAACTGAAACATAACTACTGAGGGCAGTATAGCTTTTGGGTGTATGTTTAGAGAGTCATGGAGTTCCCCGCTATCTTTGGCTTTGTCATTGTGCAGGTGTGAGTACACAACCCATGTGTTGACTTTGGCAGAAACAGTTTTTTGGAGTTTCTAGTGTACACGTTTTTAATGTAGTTTGCTCAAAATTATTTAAGGCTGTTGACTTGCCTCATTGTTGGCATGTTTAGAGATTACTTATGCTGAAACAACAGTGTAACGGAAAGACAGACAGAGGTCTCTACACAGCAGGAGTAGGAACTTGCTAGTTCCTGTTGAAGTGAACAGAAAACACAAGTTTAATAATTTCTTCCCGCTCCCCAGGCAGAAGCAGCAGACTTATCAGTGAATGGTTCTTTACACAGGCTAAAGGGCAGCCTTCTTCCATTGAAGTTCGATTGTTGGAGGTTAAGATTTTTCCTTTTCTTTCTTTTTTCTTTCATGGAATTTTGTCCCATTTGTTGTAAGAGACAATAACAACCGATACTTATGGGAGACAAAAGAAATGGCCAAGGTGGGGGAAGGGTGCGGCTGCCTATCCTCTTACCTGAGGGGCTTTTTCTTGGGAAGGGCAGAGATATGGTGAGATTCTGGCTGGGGCGTGAGGGGCTGGGCTTCGCCCCGGCTCTCTCTCTCTCGGCATCGGAGGAGGGACAGAGGAACAGTCGGTCTGTGGTCGCTGCCCGGAGGATTTGCTGCCACTACAGAGCTTTTGTCCTCCCACTGCTTCTCCTACCTCAGGTCAGCCTTTGCTCGTAAGAGCAGCTGATGAACTGGGACCTAATTAACACCCGATCCGGCTGGAAAGGACCCTCACCATCTACTGGGGTACCTCAGGGGAAAACCCGGGACCCGACCCTCTCCCCCTTCCCGGAGGGCGCGTCTCCCCGGCTCCGTGTGGCAGCTGCTGCAGAGGAGCCCGGCTGCTGCTGCCCAGACTCTCCGTTTTCTGACGCTGCCTCGGGCTTTTTTGCTACACTTTTACCTAGCACCCCGTGTCCACCCGACCTCCCCGAAGCTCCTGCTAAAGCTGCGGGGTTTTCTGTTACATTTTCTTTTGCCCCCGGGTGTGCCTGCCTCTACAGTCCCAGCCGCCGCTCCGAGGTTCCTGCTGCAGCCCACTTCCCCATCCAGCCCGCCCGCCATTACCACGTGAGGGAGACGCGGCTGAGCTCGCGCCGCAGCTCCCCCTGCCGGCGCGGGGATCCGCCGTGCCCGGCCGGGAGCCACCAGCGCCCCTGCCGGCTGTGACCGGAACTGCACCGAAGGGGAAAGTGCCCGACAGCCGAGAGAGGCTCCAGCTGGGTTTGTGGTTCTGTTTGGTGTTTTTGTGTTCTGCCATTGTTGTTTTTGTTTGCCTTCTTATCCGTATACATACTAGTAAAGGTCTATTATTCCTTTCCCATATCTTTGCCTGAAATCCCCTTAATTTCAAATTTATAATAATTTGGAGGGAAGTGGGTCATATTTTTCCATTCGAAGGGAGGCTCCTGCCTTCATTGGCAAACACCTGCCTTTCAAACCAAGACAGATTTTTCCCTTTCCTGGCTAATAGTGTTGAGTAAATAAATATTCAGTAAATATGAGGATAAACATAATTCTTTCTGGTTCGTGAGACAGCAATGATAGCAAAATGTATTTCAGACTGTATTTGTTATCTTTTCCTTCTATGCTCCTATTCTGCTTCTGTCTTATTCCTTAATTCTAACTTGGTATACTGAAAAGAATTTCAAATATGTGACTATTTATCCTTGTAAACCAGCTTCAGTTAATTTTGGTAACACATACTTGCTATAGGCTTTTGTTAGTTCTCTTTTTTGTTCTTGCTGGTGCTGGATACACTGATTAAGGGAGAGAGAGAAGTTGGAATTTATCACTGCCTGCCTGTCAAATCAAGACCATAGTAGGTTAAGTATTGCAGTGATGGAAAGATCTGTAAGTGATTGTTGGATTGTATTACCCCTCTCCCTGTTTGTGTAAGTGTTGGTAACATGTGTTGACAGACACCTTCTTACCAAACTTGGCTGTATTAACAACTAGGAAAATATAGTTTCTTTTGTAATTTTGAGGGGTTTTTAATGCTATATTATATGACCAAAAGTTAATAACAAACATTGTTTCTGAACCCTTTTAATCAACCTAACATGGCAGATTATAAAGCAGGTGGTTAGGAGAGTAGAACGAAACACAAGAAGTGTTATTGTGAATGTCAGAAATAATTGTATTGGTATTTTGCCTTTCTGTGGGCAGCATCTTGTGGATCCAGCTCAGCTTTCTTCCTTGGGTCTGCCACAGCTGACAGAAGTAATACTTATGTATGTGGTGTGTTGGAGCGGTGGCCAGTGGAAAGTAAAACGCCCAGGCTAGATAAGTGTCCAGCCAACCTCCAGCCAGTCAGGCACTTCCCCAACCCGAAGTCAGGGCCTTGTGCCCAAGGCAATGTCAAGCCTTGCGGACGTGTGGCCGCAGTAGAGAGCTCCGAAGTCGCAGGATGAAATGAAGAGGCAACCCTCAGTTTCTTCAGGGAGGGTGGTTTTATTGGTAGGGAAACGTGGAGGTTCAGGTAGAAGGAGCTGAGGGCCCCGAGGCAGGGAAAGCCTCGGTTTTACAGAGGGTGGGAGGGGTGAAAGATAGCAAATCAGAGAGGGATACATTAAGGATTGGCATGATCGGAGAACCCATCAAACACAGTTGCGGGAGGGACCCTGGCCCCTAACCCAATCACCTGACATCCTGACCTGAACTTTCTAGAAAAAGAGGCAGGGGTGTCGAGTGACAGGCAGGCCACCAGGGGTGGGGAACAAGAAAGATAACCAAGACAACTGGGGAGGGGTTTGGGGATTGACACAAACTGGTAACAGGGCAGGACCTTCTGAGAGAACAATGGGGGGAAAACTGAACAAGCATAAAACACACCACAACATTGTGTGGCTTACATGCTGGGGTGGGGAGGGGACCTTTACCATGGTTGGCATTGTGATTCTGTACTCAGTGTGAAAACCAGCTCTGACCAGGATGAGCAGTCATGCAGCTGAGTAGGATTATAATTCTTAACTGTGCAAACAATAGCAGTGCAGCTGGGCTTGTTAACTGCCTGATCATATTTCTGAAATCACGTGGTATGGTTAAAACTGAAGTTGCAGGCAAGCTTGAGTAGCTCCACACCATTTTTTCTCCCAATTGACTTCCTTTTTGACCTCCAAGAGACAATATAAATAAAAATAAACCTCTCTCACACATCCCTGCTCTTGCCAGGGAAACGGAAAGATCAAATCATTATCTAAAACAAACTGCAGTGATGTGACAGCTCTTTGCTGTTTGTACTGACTGTGTGGCTTGGTGTTCATTGATAAAGTGCAGTCTCTTTGATTTCTGTTCCCTCTCTCTGTACTCAGCACCTGGAGAGTGGGATTATCACACTTGAGTCTAAGAAAAGTCTGCAGTGATCCAGGTGTTCCCACTTTTCTTGATTCAGCTCACCAAATAGGCAGGAAATATTACATATTTCTTCTCTTTTTTCCTTAGAACATTTGAAAAGTTGTTGCTCAGTAGATATTGTAGAAAATAACATAGCTCTAAGTAACATTTACTCCCCAAGATAATACCTGATTTATGATACGAGAGGAATTAAAGATATTGATTATAAACTAGCAGCCAGATGGCTTGGCAGTAGCCATACCATGGTACTGTGAATTCTGGGAACAAAAAAAGGGTGCTTTGGGATTTTTCACATCTTATTTCTTAGTTGCACTGATGTGTTGACAAGATTGCAAGAGTATTCTGAAATCCCAAAATCAACTCAGCTTTGCTACAGGTAGAGTTATATTGGGGATTATAATACCCCATAGGGACTTCAGAAAGCTGGATACAGGGTTCACAAGAAGAATTTTTTGGATCTACTGCTAAATGAACTGACCATGACATAACTGGTGCTGAAGTAATGTCTCTTTCTAAGAGAGACTGTATCCCCATTGGTTTGGTTTGTAGTTTGGGGTTTTTTTTGGTTAGTTAGATAGTTTTGGTTTTGTTTTTCCTGGTATCCTGCCTGCTGCTTGGTGTATGTAGCTCTTTATATAGTGTGATTTATAGAACACCTCTTTTAAACATGCAAATAATTTCTTTCTATCACAGATTATAAAAGCTAAATACTGTTTTAGAACCGTTGCAAGAATAGGCACTAAAGTTGTGCAAATTGTAATGATCCGTCATGCCATTTTGCACAGGAGTTAGGAGATATCCCTGAAATGGCAGAACCTTTTACAGTGTTGCTGCTGGCATTATCTGCAAGAACTCTTCACATGTAGGCATTTCTTATAATGTTTAATGAATGAATGCTAATGCTTTGTGTTGTAAATTGCAGTCTTTAAAGTACCTACAGTCTGTAGGTACTTAATGAAAAGGATTATTATTTTTGTTTCCACTTTCCAGATGGAAATGTCAGAAGATGATAATAACATGGAAGAATACCCCACTGAAATTCATGATTATCTCACAGCATTTGAAAAGTCTCTTGGTTCTGTAGATGAGATGCTGAAGACAATGATGTCAGTTTCTAGGAGTGAGCTTTTGCAAAAGGTAAGTTATCTTCCTTTTTAAACTCTTTTCCTTGTTAATACACAAATACTTGAGAGTCTGAACTGAAATAAAAGGGTCTGTTAGGCCAACCACTGCACTGAGAAATAACAAAAGTGACAGTCCTACGCTTGACACTTACTGTTAAGTCCTTACATTTCTAAGAAATCTAGATGGTCTTACAAGCTCAACAATGCAACACATGCTCTTCCAATCTGATAAGTGATAACTTTACCAGTGTGTGGAAGAACGGCTACGTGACAGAGGCCACGTTCTGGACCAAGAATCGGGAGGATGCAGCTAATCTGGGTCCCTGCACGTGCAAAACACTGTGTCCTTGACCATAGCTGTGGTACAATAACAAGTAGTGAGAGAGACATGAGAAAAGAAAGATGTAACCCCTAAGGTATGAGGAAGAACTGATATTGTAGTATAGCTAATAGATTGCTTAGCTTGCAGAATATGTATGAGCTTATTACTTGTTGTGCATAAAAGTCTGATGATGCTCTCTTCAATAAACGAAGCTTGCTAAACACTCATATTGAGCATCCAAGTTTCCCTCACCGCGACACCAGTGAGACATTTAGCTCAGGGACATTATAGCTTATTCCTGACCTTCCTTAACATGCTTGTCCATAATGGAGAGGTCACTCACATTTTTGATTGAGACTTCTTCACAGCAAACTGAATGGAACTGATGTACCCAGCAGGATGTGAAGGTGAACTGGCAGAAGTGAGAATTGATCTGATTCCAGAAGTCTAGACTTGCAGAACCTGAGCTGTCTCCTCTAGCTATGCTATAAGTCTGCAAAATGTGACTTTTTTTTAGAGCAAGGTAGTGCCTGAGAATTTCATATAAGCATCTCTGTCTTATAACATTTAAAGCCTAATGTGTAATTTATTTCTGTAGGGCAAGAAAAAGGCAACACATGAGGGAACTTCTTTATCCTGTGAGGATTTCTTGCACAAATAAATTATGAAGAAAACGGTCTTGACAACACAGATCTTTTTACAGTATCCATGTTAGAATAGTGAGCTCTACAATGATATTATCAGAGTTTCTGGAAGTCATGTAGGACTAAAATAATAAATTGACTTAGACAGTCAAGGGAAACAAAACCCCTTTCATTACCTTTATCCTTCCTTTGCTTTATATCCATAAGTATTCTGACATGCGTTGAAGACACGGTCTGCCATGTGTCATGTTAACATTCATTGATTGTATATTGATGTTTGTGTTTCAGCAACTTTTAAACTTTTTTTCCCCTTCCATTGATAGCAACAACTATGTTGAATTAAGTTTCTGTGGAAAAAGAGGGACTTTATTTCTGACTATGGGAACAGTAGTCTTAAGAGATACATGCTAAGGGATTGTGCTTTTGGTGTATGGGACTGTGGCGTTTAACTTCAGACTGGGAGAATTACACAAATACTTGGAGAGGAGAGAATGAATGGTCCTGTGATGGCATGGAAATAAGGCATAAACACAGTCTCAGTGAACTTGTGATGCAAAAACATGCTCCTTCAGTGTGTATTCTTTTATGAATACATTTGCAATTATAAAATGTGCACATTACCACAATCTGTGCATATCTTGCTTAAAAATCTTCAAATATAATGGTTTTTTTTTCATTCTAGTTAGATCCTCTTGAGCAAGCAAAGCTGGATCTAGTTTCGGTGTACACATTAAATTCTCTGTTCTGGGGTAAGTATGTGGTGTAAAGAAAAACGTAGTATTTATGATTAGCATTCAAACATCTAGACAGCCACAAACACTAAATAATCATATCTCATAGCCAAATAATTAAAAACTTGTAATTACCCTGAGTACCACATTATTGCCAACCATAGGGTAAATGATGTTGAAATTCTGAATCAAAAATCTATATTTAGAAAAGCTAATTTTGTACGTGCGTGAGTATGTTTCTGGTTCCTTTGTGGCAGTCTTTTCTGTTCTTTAAAGGACTGAAAGTTTAACCATTTTAGTTGTTAAATTTTAACCATTTTAGTTGTTGGGGGTATTTTAGCTGCAATATTTAATAATAATAGTTTGTCAGATACTTAATGACACTGTTAACAATTCTTATTAATGATTTTATGTGGAAGCCTTGGTTTTCCTATGTGACTGCTTGATAGGGTCTTCAGTCATAGATAGCTTTCAGTTTCAAAACAAGCTTGTTTTTTTTCTTGTAGTATACTTGGCTACCCAGGGAATCAATCCAAAGGAACATCCAGTGAAACAAGAGCTGGTGAGTTGCGTACACTACATGTGTCCTACTTGTGTACAATGGTTAGCCCAAATGGAAGTTTAAAAATGTTTATATCTACATTTAAAAATGATACATTGCTCTAATAGCACGCATATGCTACATGGTGTTATAAACTACTTATATGCCCTGCTGGGCTCTTTAAATTAAGAAAGTAATTTTTTTAATTTTAAACAGTACTGTTTAAAATAAAGTTGTAGAGTCTGCTGAAATTATAAAAGGATGATGAATGATATCATCTTATCTTTTCTTTTTTCCACCTTTGGTCGAGAATTGGATTCTGTGCAGAGCAACTTTTCACTTGTATCTGTTAAATGGAAAAGTGTTACAGGCCTGATAATAATTTATAACTTCCAGTATGGCATTTTTTTCCTTATAAATACTTGGAATCATGTTAATCTCTGAGGCTGCCTTTTCTTACTTTTGTATGACTCTAAAAGTACAGTGTGGTTGATTTACTAGTGAAGACGGGAAAGTGCCCCCCTCCCCCTTCCAAGCCCTTCAATAATTCATTTTCTCAGCAGTAAAGAATCCAGTTCTGCAACAAAGCTAAAAGCTTTTTTGGCACCAGTTGTATGTGTATTGTCCAGTAATTCTGCATTAGTGACATATTTACGACCTATAATAAATCTTTAGTTTTGTCTTTATATTCCATTTTGATGCATGACTACAGTAAAGAAAGCCAGCTATCTTGAAAATTCTGCTGACTTAAAAATCTGAATCATTTAGCCTGAAGAAAAAATAGAAATCCAAACTTCTCACTACTCATTTTAATTCCTGAATAAATGAAAATATTAAATCTCAGCAGATGTGAAATAGTTAGCTTAAATATAATTCTTGCATTACCAGTGGAATGGGAGAGAGGACTAAAAATGTAGAAAGCTAGCCTGAATAACAAGAATACTTCTATTTTAAAATTTGTGAGGTTTTCAGTAGTCTAGACTGTATCATATTAAAAAATGCATCAGTTAATACTTTGTGAGCTTTGTTTCAGTTTTTTGTTCCTCCTATATCATGTAGTGTTTGAATATCATGTTAATTTAGTGATACTATGAACTTTTATCTCTTCTGCTGTGGGTATTTTATGTATTTTGTATTTTGCTTCACAACTGCTGTTTTAGCTCTGAAGAAGGATTGAATATTTTCATAGCCTTGTTTGTTACTCAGATCTCTTTTCCTCTTGCAAGTATCAAGGTTGAATGAATGCACATTTCTTCCTTCTAAAGACATTGTGATGTTCTTATTCATGTGGAAAGGGAATTAAAAAAGACTTTGTGTCATGATTATTTTGTTTGTAGAATTGCTCTCCTTGTGTACATACAGGTATTCAAACTGTATTAATAAAACTCACACTCAGGCTATCAGAATTAATTTCTTTTGTCAAGTTGACATTTTCCAGCTCCTTTTTCCCATGTTAATACATGTAGGTTTGCCATCTGTTCTCATTAGCCATCTCAGTCACCAAAGAAATATTATGTCCGATCATGATTTCAGACCCTCTAAAGCCCTCCTTGTTAAAGCTGTGTTTTTGATACAGAAGGAGTGGCCAAGTTTTTGACAGTCGCTTAAAATGATCACTGAAGAGTTGAAAATCAGTTCTGTAGTGTAAGTCTTGTAACTTTTGTTCCAGATTCAAAGAGGTGGCAATGGCTGTGAGAAATGTGAGAAATATCAAAATTTATTTTAGCAACATCCACACATATTCTGTTAATCCACATTCATAATTCAGGTATCAGAGCACTACATATATGTGTATATATATTACTGTTGTTTGTATGACCATAACATCCAAAGGCCCTACAGTTAAAGGCTATATTAGGCTAAATATGTAGACTTGAAATCTGTAAACCAAATTGTTAAATATTTTGCGGAGTTACTGTAAGTGTACTCCCTTGTCAGTGAAGAGAAGCAGGCACTTATCAGAGGGAGATTCCTATCATCCTAAAGCTGCTTACTACCCTCTCAAAGTAATTTTCTTTATTTGTTGCAGGAGCAGATGAGGATGAGTAGGCACATAAATGAGATTGTTAAGCTGGGAGGGTATACTTCTGTGGGGCTGAGTCCCCACAGTTGTGGTTTGGTCAAAAAAACCCCCCATAAACACCAAATAACTGATAGGCTAAGATATGTCATATAGGCATGCCCTTTTCCCTGGAAATAGCCTGTATTGTTATTTATGGCCATAAAATGAACTTCTGATATGGCTGGAAATTCATCAGGTTGCCCTAAATAAGTTCTTTAATAAGACCTCTTGACCATTTCAGGAACTTAAGCCCTAAACTTCTGGAGTACAGACATGTGTGATGCTTGTACCATCTTTGATTTTGTGTAAGATGCCTTTTTAGCTTTGCTTGGACTTGCTGATTCTGTTTTTTTTGTGGACAGTAGTTAGGTAGTATAATGCATCCATAAATATGTCAAATACCTAAATATTATTTTGGCATCTTTATGTAGGTCAAACTCCAAACTGAGTTCAGTATTTTATTTTCTAACTTTGCTTGCAAGGACAGTTCCCATATCTCTGCAAATTAAATGCAGAGTCTGCATGTCTGTAGGACTTTGTGTTCCTGTTATAGCGGGTGTCATGCAGATGGTGTGGTAGGTACCTGTGATGGAAAATATGCTAAAGGAAAGTCTCAAGTTTGCAAAGGGCCTGGTATATTTATTTAAGTAATACTATTCTTCTAGGTATTATAGTTCTAGAAGTGTATAGTGTGGAGAACTTCTACTCATTGATTCATTTTAGCAGTAATCTTGGCAGAGTGGTTTGAAATACTTTTCCTTTTTTTTTTTCTCCTAGGAGAGAATAAGAACATACATGAACAAGGTCAAAGAAATAGCAGACAAGAAAAAGGCATCCAAACTTGATAAAGGAGCTGCTTCTAGATTTGTAAAAAATGCGCTCTGGGAACCAAATGCAGAAAATGAATATACTTCCAAATCTCCTGTAAAAGGAAAAAAGAGACAAAAGGACTAAATCTATTTTTCCCCTCATAAGAATTGTGGACACCTAGAACTTACTTGGAAATGTTTTGCATACTGCATGCATCTCATAGAAGAGCTGTATAACAGATTAATTTATACTTACAAATTTTACAGGATTGTATTTTGTCCAGAACATTTGTCACTGCGGTGATCACATTTAATGTGTATCTAAAAGTGCCATTTGATGCACATTGGACATTTCATTACTCACATGATAATAACCTGACATATACTTGCTGGTAATAAATACTAGTGATGTTTTGTTTATAATGCCTATGAATTCAATTTTTAAATGATTTGTTGACACTTTTTTGTCAATCAATCTCCTCAATATTAAAAAGTTTCAAACACTGCTATCCAGTCTGTGGTGTTTATGAAAGAGCATTGTGTGAAATGTCTTAGTTTTAGAGTTTTGTAAGCCTTATTCATTGTATTAAACTCTTTTCAACTTGAAGGTGTGCAATATTTCCTTACGTCTGTTGCCTCTGAGAAAGCAGGGCTTCAAGGGCCACAAGCAAACACCCTGGATTCTGCTCTAAGCCCTTGTGTCTAGTCAGTGAAAAAGTTACATATCCCCTAAGGCAATTTGTGGGGTCGAAAGAAAAGGAGCAGGCTGGGGATGGGTATTAGGAAACAGCACATGCAGGAGCTTGATCGAATTTTGGCTGCAGTGCTCCTCCCTTAGTGCTAATGCTGGGAGAAATGTGCTCTGGGGTGGTAAGAGTGTGGCCATCTATTGGTGTTTCTCAAGTCTTCATTAAGGAAAGCATCCTCAGGTGCAAAAAAAGCTACTGCTCTGTCTTGGAAATACTGTATTTTTCCTCAAAATGTGAAGATTAGTTGTTTAGGAAGGGTGGGGTGTTAGGTGGGTTCAGTTTTCAATATTATGCAATGTAAAGCTCAATTATCTGCCCAAAAGCTATTTAACAATTAGCAAGGAATTAACAATTACAAAGGAAAAATAGAAGATTTAGCTCAAAAAAATGCAGTATGGGTAGCAGTTCATTCAAGTCTTTGGGAAATGTTGTTAGTATAAAATGATAAGAACAAAGCTCTGGTATTGCAAGCTGAATGATGTTCAGTGGATGGTTGCTGTCCTTGGCATTTTACTGCAGCAGGCAATGCAGAGTGTGAACTAAACTGAATTAGGTATTAAAATGAAGGTTTTTCCCTAATTGTTATCTAAAAATACACATTTAAAAGGAAAAATTCAATGCATTGACAAGTTTATTAAACTCATTACATGTCTAGAAACTTTTTTAGTGACTGGTATGAATTTACATATTTTTGTTTACAATAAGCTCTTCAGGTAAATAGCAATGCCTTCAATCCATCTAACAAGAGAACTATTTAGATGTGGGTACCTAACCTTGCTGCCTCAGATCCACAGGACTGCTTATGTGAGTATACATGTCAAAGGCCTATAAAAAACTAAAATGACGGTGCTTTGTTTCTTCAGGTTAATGTCATGGTTGTGTCAAATGAAGGAGCTATTGGACTTGGGAGTCCAAGAAAATAGGAGAGTTTTTTTTTGTTTTGTTTTTTGGTTGGTTGGTTGGTTGGTTGGTTTTGGGTTTTTTTTTTTTTTTGTTGTTTTTTTTTTTTTTTTGTTTAGTTAAGGTTTAAAATTTGAAAGACCCAAAGTGTGTCCTTGACCAAAAGTAACACATTTATGTGAAGCAGTTCTTCTAAATAGGTCTGGATGGTGTTGGCTTGGAAGGCTGTGTGCCCTGTCTTGTACCCCTTTCAACCTGACACTGCAGATGGCAGTGTTAGACTGTTTTAAATAGACTTATGGACTAGGTGTGAGTGTTGAGGTCTGCATGTACCTCATGCATGAGGTTCAAAATGTTAATTACAGACCCACTGATCTAAAAAAAAAGAAAAAAGGTCATGTGTTCTTTGGACTAGTGGGAAAGGCAGTTGGAGGATAGAAGTGGTCTGAAGTAGCACAAACCAGAGCACTTTAATATAGAAATTTTCTGGGAGATAGCATCTTCTGCTTTGAGAGGCATTGTCTTGAGGAAATGAGCAGCTCAGCTTGTACTTATGTGCAGCGCTGTTAATTAAAGGAGGATTGGAGGACGTTTCCATTACATTATTTTCCTCTTAAGCTTCAATTATAGGTTTTGTTTTAAAAGGATAATTTCTGAAAAGGATCATTATTCATTGTCCAGTAAAGTACACAGGTTTCATTGGTAAATATTTAAACAAGAGTAATGCAAGGCTATTAGCTGAGACTTACTGAGGTAGAAGTCCATCTGGCATAATTAATTATGTGCAGGTATTTGACATTTGTAATAGGACAGTTTAAATAGATATAGCATGTGCAATTTTGTATTTTTTTAAAGCCTTGCATCATTCAGTACAGCTGTTAATGGTGTGGATTGCAGCTTTGGTTTTCTGACACAACACAACACAGACAAATACCCTACAGACTAAGAATCCTCACCCTGTGCTTATTATTCATGAACAGCCCTATTTGAAAGAAGCTTGAAATCATGATTATGAATGCTAAGTGGTTTTTATATCATTGAAGTGATTACTTTGTTAAAGATTTTGTTTTGATTCAGACATTTAATGAATTCTTGGAACTTTTCTTTCTTTGCACCAAGGAAGTGGTGAGGTTCATGACGGCATATGAAGTTAGCGGCTGGCACTAGAATTTGGTGTCAGGTCGCATGAGGAATTTTCCAAGTTCACAAAAATATATTTCAAAAGAGAAGTGAAAATGCACCTCAGGGTGTTAAATCCCACTTGTGTTAGTGGCAAATAACTACATAAAAATAGCAATTTGGCATTACCTGTCCTAGCAATTAAGGAGATTTTTACTGTAACAAAATGACTATCTGACATGAGAAATGAGTTGTTCTCTGAGCTGTGTGAGGTTTCCACAGATCTACTCCTAGAAAACATTTCTCTGACAGAGAGTTTACTGTGGCTGTGAACAAAAGGGGAATTTTCCTAGGGCTTAAATTTCCAGCCTTAAAAGTGCTTGCCATATGACTTGGGAAGTCAACATATCAATGAGGCTCATTTCTACTCCTTCAGTATTTTTATTCCTGGAGAACTGCATTCCTAAGAGTTTGTTTTTTATTAAGTCATCTTATTTTTCCTGGCTTTGAAAATCAATGCTAGCATAGAGCTTTGTCAAAGACTGTCAGTGTTGCAGTTATATTGAAAATCTCCTCAGACATATTTATCTGGAATAATAAAAGCTAAGCAAACAAAATTCTCTCAGGATTAGGAACTTTCTTGGGTTTAAGAGGGTGGACTGATACTCAGTTTTTAACTGCAGGGCTGGGAATATTACAAATGTAAAGGGAAATCCTAGTTTTCATAGTAAATGACATACATTACCCAGGAAGTGATGGTGACCTGTTTCTGCAGCACTAGAGGGAGAGACCTTGGTTACCTAGATCAAGATTTGTATCAGCTTTTGGGAGTCATCAACTATAAGTTCTAGTCCGTAACTGGAAACATGGGTAGAGTTGCATTAGTGGAAGTGGCTCCTGTGGCACGAGATTTCCAACTTAGAAATGGCAAAATAATTGAAAGTCGTTGCACCCCAAATGTACACATGTTATTAGTTTCTCATAAACTGAGATGTAAAGATGCCAAAACAGGGCATTATTAGTTTATGTTATTATTTCTCTTTCTTAGACATTCACTTGCTAGTGACTAAAAAAAAAGTGTTAAGCTACATCAGTTACAGAAAATAAATACAATTTGTCATTTAAGAATCACACATGATACATATTTGTTAAAAAATGCATTTATGTTCTGCAGTGGGACGGTGTAATTTTCTTTCTCTTAATCTGCTTTGAGTAGTATTTCTTACACAAAGTTTCAGAAAGTCCACATGAATGCTTTTGTTTTGTAGAGCACTCTTAGCATCTTAGCATTAGTGATTGTTTGGGTTTTTTTTCTTCAATTTCTGCTTTCCAGTGGGATACACTTGTAATATTTTATTGATAAAACCAACAGTGTATCTTTTTGCTGACTTTTAACCTTTCCTGTAGCAGAAGATTACAGATCTATGGAATATTTAGTGCTGGTGATCTAAGAAGGAGACCTTGAACTGCACCATTTTCATCAGCGATATCAAAGGGGAAATAGCAAAAGCTTGTTTTTATTACTAAGCTGAGTGAATATGGCATGGAAATATTGTAATGGCAAGGTATCAATTTGTAAAGTGATATATTTCAGAAGGGATAGTAAATTTGACTGTGAATAAAAAGTTTTATAAATGGAACATTTAAGAGGCTATCTTTTACTTTTCAGTGTAGGGTTTGCCTTGACATGTATCATTTCAATTTGGCAGCTCCAGCAAATTGATGGAAGTAATTCAGTATGATAATTCAGTATTGCCAAGAGGCTTCTTCTGAGTCTAGTGTGGACACATTCCCCTGACAAATTTAAAGTCTAAGTGATAGAAAATGGATTTAATTCGGCTTATATTGTTCCAACTTTACATCAAGACTGTCTTGGTGTCAAAGGTACCTAGAGAGCATATCCAAAGAGTACATGAACCACAAACTTATTTTTAAGTGAAGGATCACTTCCAATTTATGGTGCTATATCTTGCATAACAATGATCCAGAACAGACAGGAAAGAAATAAAACTCAAATGTGGTTGCAAATGTGCCTTATTAGAGCACTAATTCTAGGGGTAAATTCTTAGCTGCAGTTTGGCAGCAGAGTCTGTTAAAGTAAATGAGCAACTGCTGAGTTCTGCAAGCGAAAAATTAGTCTTTGATATTCTCTCACATGGTGTGAATATTTCCGTGAATATGGTGTAGCATTTGTTTTCTAGAATGATTTTTTTCGTTGTCTCCTGAGTGTTTTTTGCCCCCATGGGAACAAATGAGTCATTGTTTAAAGTAAAAAAATTTCTGTCTCCATTATTGAAAGGTGAGAAGGAGAAATGCCTAGTAACAAACACTGACAAGTTGGATAGCATCAGCAATTTTTTTAATTTGTTGTGCTGGGCTGACAGACCTACTCCCCAACTCAGACACAAGACAAGACATTTTCTCCTGTGAAGTTTCCATGGAGAGAGCAATTCCTTAAGGCAGTTAATCACATGGTGTGCTGCTGTCTGAGGATGTACACATTACACATTCACCTGTGTGTTCTAGATCACTTGGTTGTCCAGAAGTTCAGTGTTCAACAATACAAAGTGCATGTTACTGAAATGCTATTGTTGGAGACTCTGTATAACATCACAAGCTTAATTCTCTTTGCTTTAAGTCAGTTTAGCTCTTGATTTCTTTAAGGTCACAGTAGCAAAAATCCAGTACAACAGAACTGAGAATTTGGCTTTATGTAGGTATGAATGTCTTTATGTAACAAAACCAGCACTAAGATACTTACTTTCAGTGAAATTTATTTGTCTGTTAAACTCCCTCCCTACTTTGACAGTATTTGTTAAGTTTTGTTTAACTTTTAGTGTATACAGGGCTTACTATTTGTACTCCCACACAGTGCCTCAGCTTCTTATGGTAATATGTTCCCAGATGTCTGTAATTTTGCCAACTTTTAACTACTTGTATTGGACTTTTTCATGTTTGGTCTCTGCCATGAGTGAATTCCCCAAAAGCCAGGAAGATTGAGTAGTTCTTACAGTTGCTGAAGAACATGGTGTGTAAAGTACAGGCCACATTGGAATGTCAGCTCAAAATTTCCAACTATGTTTTTCTAAAGATTGTAACTCTCCTTCACTGAGGTGAAAATTTGAAATGAATTGTTAGGAAATTAAAAAGAAAAGTTATCTCAGTGAAAATTTATCCAAATAAGGGCTCTGGGGAACCTCACAAACTGCTTGGTAGGTACTGGCCCTTAGTCTGCTCATGTTCTGGTTTTGCCATGCACGAGAAGCTCACGGCACAGTTCTGAAGCCACAGATTGCGGAGGGAGGAATATGGACTTGAAAATTAAAGTTCACGATATCTCAAATGATGACAGGGCTCTGTAACATAGTATATTTGAAGAATTGCAGCTCTAGTAAAACTTTGCCATTTTTAATGGTGTTGTTTTAATGTAGCTTTATTTATTTCAGATTTTAAAATACTTAATGTAGACCGCAGATGCTCTTTTATGTATCTAATTGATTTACATTACCATCATGCTGGGATTTAGTTTTGTACCAGTTAAACTAAGATGGAATTAACTCACATGTGGCATCTCCCTAAGTGGTAACTCCAGTGTAAGGATGCCTCTTTTCACTGTTTAAGTGTGTTGAATGTATTAAAAATCTGAAATTTTGATTTTGTCTCATCTCAGAGCATAAAGAAGGGTTACAGTTGTCATTCTGAGTTTGTTTATTTGTTTTGTAAAAGGAGGTGCATTTTGAAGCTGTGGGAGCTGCTCCTTGCTTGAGCTGGTAAAATGAAGACTAGTCCATTTAAAGTATTCTTTTTAATAGGTGTTCTTGTGGTGTGTAGAATGAAGTATCTTATTTTTTTGGAAGATACTCAGATCATTAAAGACTAAGAATTTGACCTCATGCCTTATAGATAGAATTACACAGAAGACCTTTGGTAGGTAAGTGAGTAATTTCTGGGCATAGGTTGGTATTTCTAGGTGTACCTGTACTTTTTCCCCAAACCAGGGCAAACTGCCCAGACTGAGACTTATGCACTTTGTACACTTTTAACCCACTTACACAATTTAACAGGAAGAAAATAGGCTTGGAAAAACCCTATTGTTTTGTTTTGTTTGTCTTTTGCCACCTGGGTGAGGTTATACTATGGGAAAAATTAAGGACCAGATTTTGCTCATGTATTTTCTTGCACAAGTTTTCAGAATGCAGAAGGCCAGATTCTGATATTAGCTGCAGTGACTTCTGACTTGCAGAATTATCTGGTGCTTAGATTCTCATGGCAAAAAGGTAAGATATAATTGAGCCAAGCCTTCAGTTAATGCATAATGGTAAGTTCATCTGGTCCAAAGAGAATTTGAGGTTCTAAGTCATTTAAGACAAAGCCTTCACAGGGTAGCTGGCTGGCTTCAGGAGCTTCAGTAGTCAGTACCTCAGCTGGCAAAGATTAGTAATGATTTACCCTACTCAAGCATTCCACCAACAACAGGGAAAAAAACCAACAAAAATCTGAAAGCTGATTCTCAGCTATTACCTACAGTGACTTTGCTGGCAGTGTGTGTTTGTTAACACATTTGTGACCTCCATGTTGCTAAAATATCTGAATATTTTTTTGACATAACTGCAGAGCACAGAGCTTAGGTTTTGAAAAGCACCTAGAAAATGTAACAGTCAATCATGAGCTTAGAAGTTTGTAATTTTTCTCTATCTAGTATATCTTGTACTTCTTTATTTTAGTAGTTTAACTTACTTGTGTAAGTCATAAGTTGTTTTTTTTTTTCCAGTTTGATTATGGCACAACAGAGAAGGCAGGCAAATTCTCATGTTTAATTATGTTAGTGCTTAAAGGCCATTTAATCTCTTTTTCAGTCTTTCAGCTGCCTTTCTATATTCACCTTCAACATAATTCAACTGTGTGGCTCTATGTCTGCCTCTGAAATTAGATTGAATGAAAGAAATACTGCCAGAAATTCTTCAGGGCTCCTCACAACTGTCTGCTCTTTGAGCTCATCTATGTGGTGTTACCTAAAAGACAGTAATTACTACAAAAACAAGATGGGGAGAATAACTTATAGTATGTTAAATTAGTTTAAGTTAAAAGCAAAAGTGAACACTGAACATCACTGGAAACCAATATGAACTGCTGTACTCCTTGAGAGCATCTTCATCTCTCTCCCTCAGCAGCCTCCACAGTGTCCTATGCACCTCTCTATTATGGACAGCCCCAAAATCATCTGTTCACAATACAATGAAACAGATGTTTGTTCCTTTAACCTCTTCATCCATCTCATCAGCAGAAGAGGTTAGTGGTGCTACCTTAAGGGGCACCTCCCCTCACCTGAGCAGTCCTCTCATATGCTGTTTACTTCCCAGCACTTGTTGACCAGTACTTAATTTCCTCTACAAGAAAGAGTGCAAGTAAAACATCTACTTTTCCTTGCATTTATATCTACATTAAGCACACCTGCGTCCCTTAGTGGAGGAGCAGCAAAGTGGGGACTCGTTATGGAGGAAATACATTTAATCCCTGAGGAGTCCCTTCCTTACAGCGTCTATTAGAGGTGCTGTGTAGTGCTATCATGTATTTGTTATTGTGAAAGTATCTTTTTATGTGTCCCCAGTTTCTCCTGTGAATGGAGTGCTGTGGAGGCTGCTCGGGGTGGCATTGCCGGCGGTGACCCTGGCCCTGGTCACCTCCCCATCCCTGCAGATAACCCCGGAGGAGGCAGTGGCTGAGAGGATAACTGGGACAGCAGAATGAGCCCTTTGGCTTCAGCTCCAGGCGCTTTCGGCACGTTTTTGCCACCCTGTTTCTTTCCCACGTGGTGGCAGCAAAGGAGCATCAAAGAGGCAGCGGCGAGAAGCGCTTTAGTCACAGAAATCTCCTCCCGCTGTTCTGTGGGGAAAAAAAAAAGACCCCATACAGACCCCCCCGCGACCCCCCCCCCCAAAAAAAAAAGAAAGAAGAAAAACCCACAACAAAACCAACCAACTCCAAAAACCAAGCTCTGAAAGTCTTTAAAAATGCAAAAATACTGCATTTCTGAGACGAGTGAAACTGCTGCTCCACCCGTCGGGTAGTCTAGTTTAAAATGCTGGGGTTTTTTACCTTTCCTCTTTGTAACAAGCTCCATGTCTTCTGACTTTGGCAGATATTAGCAGCTTTTTATGAGCAACCAGTTAAATTTCCATATGTTCTGTGATTTCCTGGAGAGGTTTTAAAGATGGTGTGTGTATATGTGTGTGTTTATGTACACACATAATGTAATGTAATCTCTGCAAAATTGGAAAGTAATACACTGGCTTCTAAATTCAGCTGAGTATATAGACCTGTTTCTACTTTCACTTACACCTGTTTTATACTCATGGAAGGCTGCTAATGTGGATAGCTTTGCTCCTGATTTACAGTGGTATAAGCAAGAAGTAGATTAGGTCCTTTATTCTTTGGATCCTGACATATGGCAAATATTGAATGGAAAAGGGCAGCTTTTCTCCACTGCAGACTGGAGAACAGGACCCCAGATGGTGCTCTGGGGGCTCTAAAGGCTTTGCATTTCTTTGGGAAAGGAATGATTTTATCAGAAGGGCTAAGCAGGTGTTGCCTTGTGTTCGGTGGTTACTGCTGGCCTGATGTATCACACTGGGCATATTTGAGGTGAGCACATCTGTCCCTCTCCAGATTAAAGCTGTGTCTTTCCCACTGGATGGGAAAAGATGATCAAGGGCTTGGCCAGCAAAAATAGATGTTCTTCTCGTAATGGAATGGTGTTGAGTTTCACCAGCACAGAATGGTAGCCCCAAATACCTTTTTTTTTTTAAGACTTTACCTGGGAAAGACTTTTTGAGGCAAGGTCTAATTTTCGTGGGTTTTTTTATCTGCTTAGCTTCTAGCCACTAATTATTTTCATGCCTGTGCCTAAACTTGCAAATAAGCACAGCACGGATCCGAGAAACTTCTATGTTAAGTTTGAAATCTTGCTTTAACTTATACCTCTGTATAAATCCTGGGTAGCCTAACTGATTCCTGTGGATTTACGCTATAAAAAATATTAAGATATTAATAATGACTTATTTTAAGGGTTTCCTTAAACCTAAAATTTGATTCTGTTTTTTAATAAATCAGGTATGACTCTAGTGAAATCACTGGTGTTATCTGGTTGTGAAATCCTGATGGGGGCAATAGAGCTTGAGTTCTGTTTTACATTCCACAGGCAAACCTTCTGGTGATTCACTTCTCCTGCCCAAGATTGCTCGCTGAGTTTAGGAGGAATGCAAAATCAAGTCCTTTGGGTTCAGTCACAGCCCACTGACCCATGTAGTTATCTGCACATTGGTTTTTCTCTTTTTCTGTCCAGAATTTTAGCAGTTGGAGTTCCTTTGAAGATTTTGCTCCTGAATCAACCTATTGGTATAAGATTATTCTGGCTGAATTCCAAGATGAGTTCCCTGTTTGAATCTTGGAGAGTGAATGCAAAATACTCAGCTTCCAGAAGAAACCCTGTAAAGAATAAATCTGCCAAACTCTTTAGCCCTTTTTTTTTTGGTTGTTTTTCTTATATCTTTTTAGAAGGGAAAACACTCTTATGCAAATCCATTGAGAAAAAAAGAGCTTTTACTCTTTCTCCTCCTCCCTTTTCTTCTTAAATGATGTGTCTAGACTTGTTCTGCTTATAACACTCCTGAGTATCACCATAAAGGGCATCAGTGTAACAATTAAGATGGATTTTAAGACAGGCACATGAAGTCCTCCATTAGGCAACCATGGTTTCTGCACTTCATTAGAGTTGCCTACTTCTGTTAAAAAACCCTGTCAACATCCCTAACTAATTAGGTTTATTGGCCCCCAGAAAGTTGTTCCATAACTGTATTCCTGAAGCTGTTGGTTTAGTGATAGCTTTCTTATTTCAAACCAAAATGTGCCCATGTGCAACTTATAAGCCATTTGTTCCTGTGTGTAACTACTGCTTTAGTTTAAATTGAAAACCCAGTTTTGCTCCAACTGAAGTGATTTTTTTCTGGTTTTGATCCATTACAATTTTTGTTATTCATAGGTTTGCTTTGTGATGGAGGGAGTAGGACTACAACTGGTAGAAACCTGTCTGTAGGTGCTGAAAATACTAGCACTCTGATCTCAAGTCCCAAGCAAATTTCCCAGTGACTTTGGCTTAGGTTTTGCCATTATAAGTTTCCTTCTGTCTTCTGGATCTGGAGGTGAATCTCTGCCATGAATGCAGAACTTAATTTATCTTTCTACTAATGAGTGCTTCTAATGGTGGGTGCTATTTTCTAGGGAAAGAAGTAATTAGTTTTCTCAAGCTCAGCAGGAGGCCCAAAATTTCAGTCAGCACTGGGTTGTGCCCGTCGTCATGAATGATTGGAAGAAGGGAGGATATTAAAGATTAAATTTTTCTTTTTTTTTTTTTTTTTTAAATGAGGCAAATTGCCAAAGGGGAACAGCCATTTGCCAGCTCATGACTTTGCAATGTTATTTACAGGTGCAGAGACCTAACCCTTTTTAACTCCTCAAACTCCCTCAAACAGCAGCAAACAAACCTCCTGGGCTTATATTCCAGCCAATGGCAGAGAAAATAGGACTGGGAAAAGAATATGTCAAATCTTTTCCCTGCACTTCCCTAAAAGCTCAGTTCTGTCCTGTGGGGATAAGTCCCTCTATGCTTCCCCAGCAGCAACTGATACACACAGCACTTTGCCATGGGGGAAGAGGTTGGGGTTTTTTTCCCACAGTCCCTATGAATCCATTGTTACTATTGTTTTCTACTATAGGCAGGCATGGAAAATTTTTAAAATTTTATTAAGTTAAATCCATTAAGGAAAGATTGGCAGAATAATTTAAACTGATATAATTTTGATTATAAGTTTATTATGCCTTGATGATGGATGAGTCAAGGAAACAGACATTTTTCATGACAGAATCAGGTTAACTTGCTGGTTATAGTGAAATATAATTTTCTAGTTGCCTTTAGTGTTTATGGCAGTGAGGCCTTTAAGTTTGAAGCCATAAGTGCTCTTCACATCACTACTGGCTGAAGGAGCATTATTTTGAATTATGCCAGCTGCAGATGTGGACCTCCATGTGTGAGCCCATGTTGCAAGATGAAACAATCTTGAAAGGCAAAGTTATGGTTTTCAGCAGGTTTTTAGCCAAATTTTAGCTGAAAAGATAAAGCACTTTCAAGGCCTTCTCCCTTCTCTGTGTACAAGTGTGAAGGGTTTTCTTTTTGACAGAGTGAGAGCTGTTTGGCATTGCTTCAGCTTTGTTCAAGGGCTGTCAAAGTATGTCTGGAAAAAGGTGAGTGAAGGTAATACTTGTATGCTGCTAGACCACCTAGAGTTGCCTTCTCAGTGCTCTTGCCTCTCCAGCTCTGTGCCTTATGCCAGACCTGGCCTTTTGTACTGCCTGTGGGTATTGTTTAATTGTCTGAGGGTCTATCTTCTCCCTGCTGTCACCAGATCATCATCTCTGTAAAACTGAAAGCTGTAAAGAAGTTCTTTGTGGCCTTCTTGGCCCTGATGTTTTGTTTCCCCTCTTCAGATACATCTTACTCTCTTGTGCTCTTGCTTGTGATTTAAAAATCAACAGTCATGCATTTCCTTTTGTGTTGGCTTTGGTCAGGGAGTATAGAAGATCATTTTGCTTCTACGAGTGTCAGGCTCTTGAGGGCAGGGATACATGGTCACCACAGTAGGGCCTTGAAACAGAATATGTTGTCTCAGATTTGAAGAGGGTAAGGCTTATTTTGCGTGCAAATAACAGAGTATTTATCTTAATTTTTAATTTAATTGGCTGCTCAAAGTGAGCTACAGAGCCTCTTACTGTCATTCACAGAAGGGACAGGATTGCTGGGTCGGGTCATTCCAATCCACGTGTCATTTTGTCTGTGTCATAAGAGAAAATTCTGGACTTGTGGTTAGACTGGAAGACTTATCAGTTTTAATATATATTTTCCCCCTTTTTCCTTTTGTTTGCCTTTGTTCTTATTAACAAATACAAATACAGGATCCTAACAAGGAAATCTGGCTGATGTTTTGAGGGGATGAAAGTCAACAATCCTATTTTTAAGTAGTCACTAGAGATGAGGAGGTTCAGCCAGCATTCCTCAATGATTCCCTTGTAAAGGCAGGATCCCACTGCAGAGCAAGTAGTCACCGGTTAACTGAGACTATGATTTCAGACAAAGAGGCATTGGGCTTCTCCAGATGTTTTTTTCAGATTCTTCTCCAGATTCAGTTACTCTTTTTCTGTTTAAAGCTGACAGTTAAAACTATTTAAAAGGGCTTCCTTTTGCAGATTGTTGCCTGAAGATCACAAAAGATACTAAGAACATCAAAAATAACAAAGTAAAAAATTAGGCAAGAAATACAAAGGAATGGAATGCATAACCCCTCTTTCTCCTCAGTATTTACCTTGGAGTGTTTCCCTCAGAGATCATCTTATAATGTCAGCTCTGTTTACTCCTTGAGTAAACGTCTGGTGTCACTTTAATAAATCAGATGAACTCTGCTCAGAAAGATATGAAGGCTGTCATTTGATCATTAAGATTATTTACTGTAGGATATGTAGCTGAAATACAGTAGTAATACAGACACACACAAATCTAAACTCCTAAACAGAACAAAATTAATGGATGAAGCCTGACATAGTATGTTTTAAGGTAAAAGGACATCAATCAATCAATACCTAGTTTATATCATTGTGATGGTGTTTGATGCAGAACATTCAGAGCCAATCCAAAATAGTACAGCCTGTTTTAAGTAACTCAGCACAATATGTAAGACTAATTTTTATGGGCCATCTGTACATAACAGGCTGCTTTCAGATATTTTTTTCCAAATGCTATGAGATGTAACTTGCAGCTCACAGAGCAATGTAGGCAGTATGAATCTTAGGTGTAGGTGTATTTACAATTGCAAAGCTGTGCTTTTACCCATGGAGTTTGCTTTCCTTAGGGAAGAGCAACATAATGTTGACACATTATCACCAACATTTCTTTGTTTCTGTACTCTAGAAATGAGTTGTTTACATTTTGTCAAATTCATTCGTGTCTTCAAAATCAGGGTGCTCATAAGAGAAATATGTCCTCAGTTGGCCCCAGAGGTTGTAGTTAGGGAATATTAAATTTTTTTTTTGCTTCTTGCTTTCAAGATGCAAATAGGTTTTCATTACGATTATAAATGGTACCAGCATGATTCCTTGAGAAGCCAACAGGCACCGACAAAGACCTGGCAGCCCTCTGACTTTGCAGCTCATGCAGCTTAATCCTAATTGAATTCCTCTGCGGCTGAGCAAGGCCCAGAGCAAGGGGCAGGCTCTGATATCTAAATGTATAATGGGATGGCATAGAGGGCCAGCCTGCCTTCTGTGGAAGGATCTACAGGTGGTTTCTGACAGTGTTCTGTATACCCTGTGATCTGATGTGCATCTGGATATCATTCAGAATGGACAGTTAAACTGTGAAGGGTTGTGGTGTTCCTGGTAACTTCTTCAGGATAAGCCCAAGTGGAGATTGATGGACTAGTGTGTCCACATAAAGACCAAAGACCTGCAAAGAGACTCTTTGCAGGTGTCCAGGCAGGTTCTGCTTCTGGCTAAGCAAAAGGGGGACCTGCCTATTTATTATAAGTGTTTCCCCACACTAAGAGTGCCCTAGGACTTGTGATCCTCAGGTGCTGGAGAAATAATTGTAGGACTGGGGTGAATGCTGTCTTCCTCCCTAGGCTTTTGTGAGACCAGTGGGGTGCAGTTAATACCCTAAGGAACTGAATTTCACCTGGATCTGCTGCCTGCAGAACCTTGCACACTTGTGGGATCCAATTGTAGGCCATGGTCTGAGCTGTATGGAGTTTCACAAGGAAGTCTGGGTCAAAGTCTTGAGCCTCTGTGTAGCAGAGCTGCTAAAGATGTGTTGAGCTTCCAACATGTGAGTAACCCCCACCTCTCCTTCCAGCAGAGAGAAGTGCAATTACCCAGGACAGCAAAAGCCATAGTGAGTGAAACATGGACATATGTTCTACAAAGAGCTGTTTTATAATCCCTTCTCTATTGGCAGCACAGACTGGTGTCCATGTACACCTGTAATATGTATGATTCAAATGGGGCTTGGTTGTTGTAACTAAGCTGAAACAGACTGGAGGGGAAATTATTTTATTTGGAAAGAAAGCATCTGAGGTGCTATATCCTATGTTCTTCTGTTGACATTTTCAAGTTTGTAAAACCTCACAGTTTGATTTGTTGATCCCACAAAATCATCAGGGGACTGAAACACCAGAAAAGACTTTGCCATGAAAACAGATAGTGGGAAATGTACTGGATCACTCTGCTAGTCACTTGAAACAGTAAAAAAACGAATAAATATGAGAGAAGGTGTGGTAGGGAAATGGCAAAACAAGCAGTGGGAAATACCATTCTAAATTTGTGTGGTCTAGGACCTCTAATGATAGGCTTTTATCCCATTACATCTAATTGACATAGAACTTTATCATTAACAAATTGACAAGTATTTACTCCCTGAAATATTTGGGACATTTTAGTGACTTTCTATTCATGATAGACTGTTGAAAGGACTATTACAGCCTGGCTGACATGTAACCTGGGAAAGTGATCCAGCAGTCTTCAAAGTTAATGAAATGTCATTTGTCATAGGCCTTGCAGGTGTGACTCTGTTTCTATGTTATAACACGTGATGGAGTAATAGCTGGATTGCAGGCCTATTGCCAAGCATAATGCACATTCTGTGAGTGTCACTGGTGCAGAATTGCATAAATCTTACTAATAGTGAGAAGTTTTGAAATACATGATCTTTCTCTTCTAAGGTCAAGCAAGACTACACCATAATTTAATTTTAGCCTTGCTGTCTCTGCAGTCAGAATGGTAACATTCAACACTGGCTGTTCAGTGTCTTCTTCTAAAGGCTTAATTTTGAAGGGTTTCATTGTTTTATTGTATTGTTTTGTTTTGTTTTGCTTTTTCTTGTTTCCCTCCATCTCCCCCTCTCCCCTCCCCCCCATCCCCAGCCAAGAATGGCATGAGTGAATTGGCTCTGGAAGAGTGTTTTGTTAGGAATTTTTGGGTTCACTCCCAGGCCTTTGCACTGTGTCAGTGCAGAAGAGGTGGCATTTATTCTAACTGCATGACTGAGGATGGGAAAAATTCTCAGATGGCTAACAGTAGCTTTACCGGGACTATTAGTGGGATACTGCAAAGGTTGAGGTACGAAAGCTGTTGAAGTAACTTGCATACAGGAATGTGCTGTTTGCTAGAGCTCTAATTGCAACAAATAGTGCTATGTTTTTTTCAGTGTCAGATGTTTAGTTGGGGTAAATCACTGAGTGCAAATGTTGGAGAAATTTAAAAGGGAAAAATAATACCCAACCCCCTTTAGTTTATCTTGTTAAAGATTTAGTCTGTTATTTCTTGAAAATTATGTTTTCATGTGGTTACTCTTTGGATATTTTATTTGCACTTGCTCTCTCTGGGAAAGAAAGCAAAACAATGGAGAAAGGCAGGTTCTTTGCTGATATGCGAAGCTGATACCCCTGTGCACCATTTTCTGAATTGTTTAGTCAATTATATACAAACCTTAAAATCTGCCAAGCTTGAAGTGCCTAACACACTTGCTTAAACACAAAATCTGAGGTTCCTGGAACAAGCCAGTTGATAGAGAAACCTGAAAATGCTCTTTATGCTTTTGCGTGTTTCTGCTCCTGCATATTTCTGTCCCTCTCTATGATGCTGACCCTCACAGCATCACAGCATTAATAACCCCTTTTGAAAGGGGCAGGCAACGTACAGGTCTTATGCTTTTTAATTTTTTTTTTTATTTTTAATTTATTGCAGTATTGCACAGAAGGTGAAGCCCATCCTTACTTCCGCAGGCTCTCATATGCAGAGAAGTTGAATTTTGCTGGAGGCCTAGAGACTAAGCTCTACCCATGCGACTACCCTGTTGCACACACTTTACCTTCTAAGTAATCTTTCTAAGATGAAATTACTTGCACAGCACCCTTAGTGCTAAATGTTAAAGGATAAGGATAGATTTTGTAGATATGTTTAGCAGAATCAGGTGTTGTGTTTAAATTAAGTTCTTAAATTATGTTGTTGTTTTGGTCATATTAAAAATAATAATTTTTAAATGATAGCTTATTGTATATGTTTATAAATTCTTTTCTGGTTCAAGAAGGCCATGGATTCTGTTGTCCTGAATTTTATTTACCTTTATAGTAACTGAAAGAATCTTCTAGGTCTGTATGGATAATGCGGCTTGAATGAGTCATGAAGATACATCTCACTATGTAGCCTTATCCCAGCTTGTAAACTCCATGAACCTAATTTATACTTTTTAGATGTTTGAAGCTGTTGCAATCAGCTCCTAAGTAATATGGTGTGTGCCTTACAGGAAGACTAGTGAACACAAAATACTCTCTCTTTTTTTTTTTTTTTTTAAACAAAATATGTCCCCTGTGGCCTCCTCACCTTCCTCCCCCATTGGTACTGAGATCGAATTTCAAAAGAATTCTAGAAGCATATTGAATTTCAGGTTTTGTTTTCCCATACCAGTGATTCTGGCCAAAAGGCTTTTTAATCAAAAGGACCAACTGTAACCTTGTTAATAACTAAGAAAACAATGGCCAAAGGGAAAAGACCTGCCAAAAGCTACAAGTCATTTCTGTTGGCAGAATAATTGGTAGGTCATTATTTTGGTTGAAAACAATGTGATTTGTATTTCTAATTTTGTAAAATTACTTAATTAATAACACATGGTCAGCAATGTTGATTGCAGAGTGACTCTTGACAGAGGACACTTTAAAAGAAATGTTATGGGGGCAAAGGTAAGATTACGCAATAGCTGAGCAAATAAGGCCATGACTGCTGTTCAGCAGATGATTCTGTCCTTCTTGGGAAGGCGTAAATTATTATGACATTGAAAACACAAGACATTGTAAAGGGGACAGAAGGATGTATTTGTAACCGTGGGATCATCACTAGGTGCAAACTGGGTTATTTCCACTTGGATTGACAAGTAGAACAGCCTCCTTAGAGGGGAATGCTACTTTATGGTTGTGCATGGCAACTTTTGGGTATTGAGAAAATACCTGGAGGGGAAGTATATACCCACAAAAAAGAAGTCTAGAGAATGTTGCTGGCTCTGCAGGAGTAGTGGTATTGTCAGTGTTGTGCAAGAGTTTAGGCTGGTTTAGACTTCAGTACTTGAGAGTGTTCATGTTTGTGAGCAGAGAATGTGGGAGAATTAAGGCAAAGTGTGGAGATACCGCCCTGACCTGTAAGCCCATGGTTCACAAGACAAAAAATCCAAATCCTTTGTTGCAATCCAAAAATGGAAATTCTTTAAACTGTCCTTGTTTCTCAGTGCATGCCTGTCTTGCATTGGTTACTGTCTGCCATGAGACTGAATGTAGAGCACAACTTTCCTCTTCCTTGTTTCTTCTGTGCAGTCTGACTGCGTTCCTTTCCCTGGGCAAACCAGTTCACACTGAGTGTAGAGGGGAAAGGGTGGGACAGAGGAAGCAGAGTACAGGAGTTTTACTTCTGCCGAAGCCATACAACCACCAAGACACTTGCTGCAATTATCTGAAGAGTTTTGTGGCTCTTGGGATGCCTGCAAATGCCTGTCTGCTATGTTATGTACAGTACTTGATTAGCTATTGCTTCACACTGATGAAGGAGGTTGTTCTTTCCATGACTAAGATCTTCACAGCCTCTTTTCTGTAAACCTTGTCTTTTTTCACTATGCGGTGATAATTATTTCCTTTTTGTAAAGTGCGTAGCCTATCACCTATGTACATTGAGTGCCAGAGTTTGAAACAATAATAAGGCAAATGCTCACCTTTGAAGCCATTATTCCAGTCATTACAACACAGTTATTTCCTCTAGAGGACATTAAGATTTGAAAATGTGTCAACTAAAGTAAGAAATTTATCATGATCATGAACCATCTGCTAACTCATTAGACTTAACTTTCTGATTTCCTGTACGCCAGTATTAATCTAATGCTTTGCAGCCATATATATTTTAAGCCATTTTAGTTTCTAGCAAATTGTGTTTGAAAGCCAAAGCAGTATGTTCTGATGTGGGAGAGATCAAGTAAAGAGCCAAATGTGTGGTCAAAGTGCTTAAAAAGGCTCAATCAGCAATACAAGCAATGGCAAAACCACTGGAATGGGGGCAAAAAGGAGAGGAGGAGATATAAAAAAATTTCTTTATATAGTTAAGGAGCAATTTTAAAGTGTCCAATCATTAACAAAAGAATATATTGGAACTATTCTACAATAATGGAAGTGTGTTAAAACTGAGAAGAATTTCAGAGTATCACCTTGCTAGAAGTCTGAAAATTCCTGGTAACTTTTCCTCTAAGTGATGGCTCATACTTCAGCTCAAGGTGTAATATAGCAGTTGGTGCTTCTGCCTATTTTTTCAGGAAAACATTTCTTGTAATAGTAATAATTCTGGTATTGGAATGAAAAGCTTTTTCAGGATTTTAATAAATGGTGTCTATGAAAATGGCTAAAGCATGTGGTGACTTTTATTGGCAAAGTCAGATTCCCTAAAGATATCTTGTTTTTGTTAGTTCTTGAAGATCCACTCAACAGATGATGTTGCAAAATCATGCCTTTTAGGGTGTTTCAGATTATTAAAATATGCTATGTGATGTTACAAGGCTGAGAGAAAGTGTTCCTTAGTTTGAAGTTGGAATTTACATCTCAGCTGAATCCTCTTCCCCCACCTTGCAATGACCAAACTATTTTGCTGTTTTATTTACCTCACTTGTCAGTGTGCCAAAGGGCTTTATATGAGAGAAACATTTGCAGAGAGGTGTATTAAATTCCGAGTGGTTAATTATTTGCTGTAATTGGGATCTTTGCTGTATGCTTTGCTTTTTCTTCACAGTTATTTCTAGTTTAAAAAAAGAGTAATAAATATGCATAGCACTAGGATGAAAATTAATATTTGGTCTTGGCGATCAGTAGGTCTGCTCCAAGGAATTAGAATAAGTCTTACGCAGATAGCTTCAAACTGATGCATGATCCCAGAACTGGTGCTTTTCTGTTGACTTCAGTTCAAATCTGGTTTTCTCCAGAACAATTTTTTGATTATTCAGGAAGAGAGAAAGATTGAGAGAATAGTTAATGCAAACAGACAGACACAGCTGTGCAGAAGAGTTAATGGAAAAGCAGTGCCAGAAAGAAGGGGGAGAGGGGAGAATAATTCCTTTCTTCACTGTGTGAAAAGGCAAAACTTTAAAACCTCTCCCTGGAAAAAAAGGATCAGAATAGCTTCATAAACAGAACTTTGTAATAAAAGCCTAATTTATAAAGTCTGACTAGATGCTGTATGTGTGTTACAGATGTGAGCACACATGTGGTTACAAGCCCTCAGTTGAAGAGGTAGCCTTGCACTGCCTTGGCACCATGAGACATGTGAGCTGCAAGTGTTCTATGTGGTCCAACTGGTGGCCTGAAGACCAGCTCCAGGCTTCTGCTCTGATCCATCCAACCCTCCAGCTTCTTCCCTGGAGGAGCTGGGGGACTGCTGTTTGAGCTACAACTGCACATTCCAGCAGCTGAACCTGTCCTCCAACACAGAGCCAAAACACTGCTGCTGTTGACAGGAAGTGTGTGTTTTTGGGGCAGAATTAGTTGTTACTGAGGGGCAGATGTCCAAGGGATTCTACCCAGCATCCATGGGGCCTGTGCAGTTCCTCATTGCTGGTGCAGTGTGGAAAGTCTGGAGGCACTGCTGTACTGCCTCAGGGAGAGGGCTGGCTGCTGCTGGGGAGAGAGAGGCAGGATGCAACCCATGGCGAGGAAGGCAGGAGGGGCAATTGTAAACCCAAATATACCCCCTGTAGCTGTTGAGGCTGGACAAACCTGCATTTTCTACAACAGCATGTTTCAGTCAGAAGATACTGCCAGGTATCCATCAGAGATGCTGTGCTTTTGCATTCTCTGAGAAAGAGTGACTCTGGCTGACAGGAGCAGGATGTTGTCCTTGCCCTCAGAATAGCTGTCCTGGCTACCTCTTACAAGAGACAAGCATGTACTACCCACACTGGTTACAGGCAACATCATCTGTTGAGTGGATCTTCAGAAACTAACAAAAACAAGATATCTTTAGGGAATCTGATTTTACCAATAAAAGTCATCATGTGCTTTAGCCATTTTCATAGACACCATTTATTAAAATCCTGAAAAAGCTTTTCATTCCAATACCAGAATTATTACCATTACAAGAAATGTTTTGTTGAAAAATTAGGCAGAAGTGCCAACTGCTATATTACACCTTGAGCTGAAGTATGAACCTTCACTTAGAGGAAAAGTTACCAGAAATAACTAGTGGGGCTAGTGCCCCACTGAATTCCAGAAAAAAAGGATTTGGAGAATCTTGGTTGGGAAACATGGAGAAATGGGTGCCTCAGCAGGGAGGTGAGACCAAGAGGGGTCTACCTGGCCTTCCTGCCGATATATGTAAATCAACAATAGTCCAGTCTCATGAAGGGTGTGTGAAGAAGTACAGCGATGTGCTGCCATGAGAATAAACAGCAGCCAAAACTCAGAACAGACTTGAAAGTAAAAAGTCAAAGGTGTAATTTTTTATTTCCTTGCTTTGTGTGTCCATATTTGGACATACAGCGAACAGAACAGAAAATATTTTTCCCTGAGTCCCACAAAGGAATATGTACCTGACAGTGCAGGAAATTTGTGCTTTGTCCAGGGATTTTACTGGCTATTATTTTCTTCTTCTCCCAGGGATGTCACAATGCCAATGGAGTGATGAAGCTGTGAGTATAAACAAAATGTGACTCAGATCTGCTTTAGGACATGTCTATATTATTAACGAATTTAGTTGTTGCTAATTATTACATTTGAACTCATTCTCTGCTCATCACCAGACATACCTATCAGTTTTACAGCAGATAGCACATGACTGGATTCAGCCTCCTTGCAAGTACAGTGAAGATGCCATCTATCCCAGCAGCAGTGAAAGGATGAGGTGGCAATGCTTGATTTTGCCCTCAGCTGTCCTGCTGTGAACTAGAGCTTATCCCCTAAGTGAAGTTATGCCTGCAGTATAAGCTGTGTGTGGGCTGTGAGGATCTGATCTGTTGTGTCTTACAGTTGGTGGAGCAGTTTTTTGTTTCCCAAATTGGAAGGGGAGAAGGAATCCTGTGGTAATGACTGCTGTCTGAGCCCTACTAAATTAGAGCTACTTATCTATGTACAGCACTTGGCTGGTGCAGTAACTGGAAATGAATGATCCAGGTTGCTTATGCTTATTTGCAAGACCACTTCCTTCATATAACAAGACTTCTGCTGGATCCAAACCCTTTTTGTTCCCAATATTATTGTAGAACAGATTCTGATTTTCTCCTTATCTGCTGCCATATGCAAGCCACTAACAAGTACTAGGTGTACTTCTCACAAGTGCACAACAATTCAGTTGTGGAAGGGCTGAAGTCATGGCCAAAACAACTTACTTTATTTGGAGGGGGTTTTTTCCCATGTCTTGCCCAATTCTATGACAGCTTAGGACACGTAAAATTATAGTGGGTGATGTCTGAAGGTCGCAACATGTCAGTTAGTATCAGTGATGATAGTTCTTGTCTGAGTTTATGCAGAATACATTGGTCTATACCTACCAGATGGTATTCTCAGGAATTATGGTATAAGACTTCATGTACCACACACAACTGCATAAACAGGTTTACAAACTAACCCTGTAGACGCTGCATTGGCAGAGATCTGGGTTGGTGTCACTCACTACTTGCAGCACCACCACTGAGCTCTCCTGGTTTCATTCCAGTTGAGGGAACTCAGTGAAACAGAAGAATCCCACCAAAACATCTGAAAGGGACTTTTGACTTTATTTTTTCACTGCTGCTAAGGCTGTTTGAGGTGTGTGGAAAATATCTTCAGCTCTGAAGAATGGTACAGTGTAATATGATAACAAACTCTGTGAAGGTTATCAGTGATATAATCAAATCTGTCTGTGGGACAAAGACACTCACTGTACAGCTATTAAAACTTGTTTCTTCTCTGCCTGTTTTCTTTCAGTGGCCATTATTTAGAACTGAGCTGCAAGGCACTGGAGCAGAAAGTTAACAATATTTTAGGAGTAGCTCTGTCCAAAACCTTGTCTTGAAAGAAACCACATGCTCTTTTTCTTGTGGGCTGCATGAATAGCAGATCATGAAGCCATTTTAGGGAAATTTTCCTCTGCTTGAAAGGTCAGACATCTGGAAAAAACCCAAAACAATTGAACAAAAAAAGCCCCAAAGAAACAAACAACCCCCAAACCAAACCACCTAAAAAATACCACCAGACTCCAAAACTTGCCCTTTTAAAATTTCTTTGAGCTAGTCACATTATTGCAATGGCAATATATAAAATCTGTCTTGTCCCTTAATAAAATGTGCACCTGTATCTCAGATTGATATCCAGCATTGATTTCTTGTGTATCACAGTATTATGTTTTTAATTCCTTCCCTTGGTGTCCATGCAGCTTCAAAAAAAGGCCACATATAGGACAGGAGACTTTTGGTGAGTTTTGAGGCCAAGCTCTGCCAAGGCAGTGCTTGTGATTTCAGCAGCATTATGGAAAAGTGAAGAGGGTGCAATGTTTTTCCAGGTTTGGTACAAAGAAGAGCTCAACACCTGTCCCCAGCATGCGAGCAATCCTTCCCGGTGTGGCACTGCTATGACTTTTGTTTCCCAAAGCAGGACTTGTGCAGCCCAGTGTAGTGACAGCCAGCTAGACCATGACTACTGGAGCAGGACTGGTCTGTGAATGGTGCCAGTAATAGCATTTGTACCATGGAAGTGACAAGGTCACTTTTG